>NC_053498.1:109193340-109891115 GCF_905171775.1 Rana temporaria | reverse complement strand
GTTCCAGGGGCAACTAGGAGGATTTTATTTTCTAGAGCTATCCTCTTACTTCTTGGGCTCCATGCATGCTGAAGCTCATAAACTGAAGTTTTTGGGAGTTTGGGCGTTTTTTTTAACAGCCCACAAACCCCCCTCTAGGTTATCCTATGTGTCCATGCATACATGGATGTTTTTGGACGTTTATCAGCAGTGGAGTTTATAGGCTGTTGTCTGAACGCCCTAAAATCACACTCTGGCCCTGTTTTTCTGACCACAAAAAAGCTTAAAAATATTAAATGCTAATGCAAAAAACGCTAATAAACACTATTGCAAAAACTTTTAAAAAAAAGTTGAAAGACTCACTGCAAAGCTACTAGCGTTTTTATAACGTTATTTTATTACAATCTTTATTTATAAATTTTCATTTTACACAAGGTCAGTATAGATATTACAATTTCTAACATTACCCACCCATTCCATATTTTTTTATATATATATATATACACATCTGATGTCGTCAAAATTCCTCTTAGGCCTCGTACAGACGGGCAAACATGTCCGCCGGACCGTTTTCAGCGTACATGTCCGCCCGGAGATTTCTGTATGATGGCTGTACACACCATCATACAGAAATCCGCGCGTACACGATACGCGGCGACGAGGCCGCGCCGTCGCCGCGAAGATGACGCGGCGACGTGCGCGGCCCTGGCAGTTTAATGCTTCCATGCATGCGTCAAAGTCATTAGACGCATGCGAGGGATGGCGGCCGCTCGGACATGTACGGTAAGTCTGTACAGAAGACTGAACAAGTCCGACGAACGGGATTCCAGCGGGCATGTTTCTAAACAAGTTTGGAAACATTTGCCCGCTCGAAAAAGGCCCGGCGGGCAAATGTACGCTGGAATCCTGTCCGCTTGGCTGTACAGACGACCGAACATGTCTGCTGAAACTGGTCCGCGGACCAGTTTCAGCAGACACGTTCGGTCGTGTGTACGGGGCCTTATATTTATCCCACTCATACCAGTACTTTCCCGCTCGTACACACGACCATTTTTCACGATGTGAAAAATGATTTTTTTTTTTTCATGTCATTAAAAACGATCGTGTGTGGGCTTCAGAGCATTTTTTGCGACGTTAAATATGGCCAATAAAATTTAGAACATGCTCTAAATTTTCGCGTCGTAAAAAATGGTCGTGTGTGGGCTTTAACTACGTGAAAATAACGTAATGCTCAGAAGCAAACTAGCGCTCGTAATGGAGATAGCACATTCATCACGCTGTAACAGACTGAAAAGCACGAATCAGCAAAAGCAGCCCCAAGGATGGAGCCATCTGAATGGAACTTCACCTTTATAGTGCCGTTGTACCGCGCTTTGCTAGAGCATTTTTTTTTCACGATCGTGTGTAGGCAAGGCAGGCTTAACATTAATCGGTTGAAAAAAACATAGTTTTTTCTAGACCGTTAAAAATGGTCTGGGACAGATGTTACTGGAGCAATAGGAAAAAACAAATTAGTTCTATGTTCAATGGTTTGCTGCAATCAAAAGGCTGCAAGTTGCTCTATGGTGGCTCGCCCAAAATGTAATTGATATAATATGAGGATTGCGCTACCCTGGTATGTGACCTACATCCACCTAATCATGTGCAATAACCAAAATTATTAACACCTATGAATATCACCTTGTGCTATTCCACCACAAATTTGCTAATAAATGACAATCCACCGAAAATATATGTGTAAATAGATAACAGTCCTTCATATACAAATATTCTTCTATAAAGGCTATATATGTATATATGAAAAAACACATAAATATACCATGCACATGTTGATATGTCCAAATAGTGCTCTTTAAAGCGGAGGTTCACCCAAATAACATTTTTCTCAGAACAACTTCTTTAGACTTCTAACATGTACAGTCCGCAAATATTTTTTTACGCTGTACATACCTTATAATCTATCTTTTCATTCCGGCTTCCGGGTACTTCTCCCCGCGGGAGAAGGCGTTTCCAAGCTGAGGAGGCATGTCATCTGGGAGGTCGCCCAGATGATTGACGTCTTTTCAGCAAAAGTTCCTCCCGGCGGATAAGGCCCCGCCCCCCGTATTGCGTAGGCGCGTCCGAGTCAAGGCGTTTCCGAAAGAAGCCGAACATGCAGATCTGCTAGTCGGCTCTATATGGCGCGGACTGTACATGTTAGAAGTCTAAAGAAGTTGTTCTGAGAAAAATGTTATTTGGGTGAACCTCCGCTTTAAATCTTTAAAAAAACGCTACCCTATTACGGGTTCACAAAAAATATTGTGTCACAGAACCACAATTAATACATAATAAAAATATTAGAAAATATATATGTGAGGGAGGATTGCTAAATGAATCCTCTTCCCTTTATTAAAAGAGTCCCAATGTGATAACCAAGTGCTCCTAGACAATAAATATTCCTCCTGTGGAGTGTTCAAATACAACGTGATTTCACCACTTTCGTGATCGTCCCATCACCGTTAAAAATGGCCACTCACCAGATCCTATTCAATAAATGCCTTTGGTTCATTCCCAGGATAACCACTCCTATTTTGCGTCACCACAGCTGTCAAATGTCTTGAATATATTATTATGGCCTCTCTTTCTCTATAAAAGCTCACAGGAAAAGGGTGCCCATCATAGTGTAGTAGGTAAAATAATTTATTGGTTTAAAATACAAAGCATATATTGCACTCACATTTTAGTGTGCCTGTATGCCGGCACCAAGCTTCTCCAGCCGTGTATGCAAACATATGAGAGAAAAAGCGTTCCTCTATCGTGTTTCCCCTGAGCCTTTCTTACGATCAGCGTGTTGTCCCCTGGGTGTCAGCAGCCTCTACGCCAGGGGTCTCAAACTAGCGGCCCTCCAGATGTTGCAAAACTACAAGTCCCATGAGGCATTGCAAAGCTAACAGTTACAAGCATGACTCCCACAGGCATGATGGGACATGTAGTTCCGCAACAGCTGGAGGGCCGCTAGTTTGAGACCCCTGCTCTACGCGTTTCGCAGTTTGTTGTGTCATCAGGAAATGGACGTGTGTATGCGGCATTATACTTCTCTATTGCTTAACATAACATCTATGCAACGATATAACACAACCACAAAAAAAAGGAAAATAAAATGTGGGAAAAAAAGGGGGGGAGAGAGGGCAAAGGTACAAGGGGGGGGGGGAGTGGGGGATTCCCTGACATAAAACTCTACAAATATGTTGATATTAGTGTGGAGGCTCTAAACTCTACCCATTGCTGCCATGTTTATAACGTTATTTTAACGTCCAGTGTGCATGGAGCCTTGTTGTGTCTGTGGGACAGGAAGTGAAGTTAAACATTCCCCTCTGGGTGATCTACAATATGTACATTGCAGGGATATTAACAAACTTTGTTGCAGATTCCTACCTTTTATTATTCTGAAGGAATAGCTGTTGGTTTGTCTGTGTCCATGAATGAGTGAATCTGTAGGGAATGTTTAATAATTATCAATCAGCTGTTTCACATCAAGGGTTCGAATGAGGAAAGTGACATGGTCAGTATCCCTTTAGACATGATTTGCCTTTGCGATTATTTCACCAAAAATTACATTTTTGTTGCAGGGGATGCTCAAAATATGATTTGCATCTGAGGCCCCATACACACGAGAGGATTTATCCGCAGATACGGTCCAGCGGACCGTATCCGCGGATAAATCCTCTCGAGGATTTCAGAGGATTTCTATGCGATGGCGTGTACACACCATCGCATTGAAATCCGCGCTGAAATCCTCTGCCGATGACGTGTCGCGCCGTCGCCGCTATTATGACGCGGCGACGGGCGCGACGCTGTCATATAAGGAATTCCACGCATGCGTCAAATCATTACGACGCGTGCGGGGAATCCCTTTAGACGGATGGATCCGGTAAGTCTGTACAGACGAGCGGATCCATCCGTTGGGATGGACTTCAGCAGATGGATTTGTTGAGCATGTCAGCAAATATCCATCTGCTGGAAATCCATCCCAGGGGAGATTTATCCGCGGATAAATATCCGTTGGCGTGTACACACCATAGGATCTATCCGCAGAAACCCATTTGATGGGATTTATCTGCGGATAGATTCTATGGTGTGTATGGGGCCTGAGTGTAGACTTCTGGGAAAATCAGTAAGTCAATCACACAAGTGGGAAATTACATTTCTGTGGGGGGTTCTGTAGGCCATCTGTGTACAGAATGCCTCCATGTAGCCATATTGCATTACATTTTACCGAAATTTTGTGCTGCAAATTGAAAAGGAAAGGTGAGTTTTAATAACATTCAATTACAATATGAACTGTATATACCATATTATTTATTTTTTTATTTGCAATTTTTGTTTCCTAGGAAAGTGGGGCTACCCTTCAATTTTCCCCGATAGTAACTAAGCAGGAAATAATCTTTAACCCCCTTAGCGGTAAACCCGAGCGTGACTCGGGGTGGGTTTTCCATGTTAGGATCGGTATCCCCGAGTCACGCTCGGGGTGGACGTGCAGAGTGTGCAGCGGCGCGGCTTACCTGCTCGCTGAATCCACAGGCAAGTTACTTACCTTGTCCCTGGATCCAGCGATGCCACCCCGCTGTGTGATCGAGCTGTCTCCTCCTCGCTCGATTCACAGTCCCCGTGTGCCGGTGATCTCTGTTCCCTGCGACGTTACGACGCACGGGGGCGGAGAACGGCGCCAAATTCAAAAAAGTAAACAAACACTATACATACAGTATACTGTAATCTTATAGATTACAGTACTGTATGTAAAAAATACACACCCCCCTTGTCCCTAGTGGTCTGCCCAGTGCCCTACATGTTCTTTTATATAATAAAAACTGTTCTTTCTCCCTGCAAACTGTAGATTGTCCAAAAGTGTCCCTTTATGTCAAAAATGGTTTTAGATCAGCTAGAAAACAGCGATAATAAATTATAATCACTTGCAGAATTGTGCGATAGCGATTTGTGGGGAAATACGTAATAAAAAAATAAAAAGTAATGACAGCGACAATTCTGCAAATGAGCAAATTTCAGTGATTTTGAGTTGATTACATTATTGAATAATTTTTATTATAATTATATTATTATTTGTTATAATTATTTATTATATTATAATTTATAATTTTGTTTTAAAAAAAAAAATCATACCCGGGATGCCTACAAGACTCTTGTTTGGTCAGATTTAAGTGAGTTATTCCTAAAAATTACAGACCTACAGTATAAAACGCCAAATTTCCTTGCAAAATAATTGTACCGCTTTTGGTACGTAATTCCAGACAGAATCATACCGCCAGGGAGGTTAAGCATTTATGTAGTTATCTTAAAATATATGGCAAAGTTAAAAAAAAATCCCACCGTTCACACCTTACTCCCCTAACCTACTCTAAACAAGACCCCCCCATCCAAGAGCCCACCTACTTCTCTCTTATGGTTGGGGTCTCTCACAGTGTTTACATCCTTCATTCAGAAACCTCAGCACACCCCATGCCTTTGCAGTACTGTCCCATAGACTTGGATGGGGCCTTTATGCAACATTGCAGACCTAACTCCGACCAAAACGTGCTATTTTATCTTTAGATAAAATAGAGAAGAGTTTACATTTCTGTCAGGTGTCTATATCAGTCCATGACCCCATTTAGGGGATTTTCCCTCACTTCCTCTCTCTGTGGAGAAAAACCTTCTCTACCTTCCATTGTATTTTTTTTTTTATTCTTTCTCTGGCATTTTCCCTAAATATTCTTTGCTACTTCAATACTCTTGTAGGTGAAGAAGCTCAGAGTTCAGATTACCTAGTCCTCTTCTTCAGCAGAGGTCCTAACACCAAATGCCTAGGTGTTTAGTCACGTGACTGTCCACCACAGGATCACAGAGCAGCAGTTTCTGCAATAGAGAACTTTAAGGTACCCTTCACAAGGCTGTGTGGGTAGGTGTGGTACGGACTCCCTGCACAGATGGTGCTGTAATGGCCGCCGCCATGCAGAGAGGGTGGAGGACAGGAGGAACTTGTATCTCTGAGGTCTCTGTAGGTGTCATCAGGGGCAACTACCTGATTGGACGCTGCTGCCCTGGATAATCTTGGTGGCCATCTTTAGTGTGGAAAGTGGTAATAAACAGCACTGTCTCACTGCAGTTGGCAAGCATTTACAAAGTGGCTAGGTCAGGTATAGGAACCCGCTGGTTAGGGACAGCGTATTTCGCATAGGAAAAGGTTCCAGTGGAGGGACAGGGTAGGGATGATACGTCTATGTCTCTAGCAGGAGCTCTCCCCATCTTCAGGTGCCTTCTTGCCAGACTGCCTTCCAGCCGCCTCCTTCGCCAGGTGTTGCCAGGCATCACAAGCCATTTAGATTGCTATATTTTTCACATTGTGAAAAACGGTCGCGTGTACGCTTTAACGAGGGGGGGGGGGGAAACGCGCATGCTCAGAAGCAAGTTATGAGACGGGGAAATAAGCATAAACAGCCCAAAGGATGGCGGCATTCGAATGGAACTTCCCCTTTATAGTGCCGTTGTACGCGTTGTACGTCACCGCGCTTTGCTCGAGCATTTTTTTCACGATCATGTGTATGCAAGGCAGGCTTGAGAGGAATCACATCGAGAAAAACTTCTTTTTTTTCAATGACATGAATAACGGTCAGCCTATTTTTGACATTTGTTGCCTGCAAGTTAAAATCTGTATTTTTTGTTAGAAAATTATTCAGAACGCCCAAACATTATATATATATATATATATATATTTTTAGCAGAGAATCTAGAGAATAAAATGGCGATCGTTGCAATATTTTATGTCACACTGTATTTGGGCAGCAGTCTTTCAAATGCAATTTTTTAGGAAAAAATACACTTTCATTAATTAAAAAAAAAACTAAACAGTAACGTTAGCCCAATTTTTTTGTATAATGTAAAAGATGATGTTACGCCGAGTAAATAGACAAATTGTATACACTTGTGGAATGGCGGCAAACTACGGTACCCAAAAATCTCCATAGGCGGCGCTATAAAAGAAAATGCTCTGGCGCTCGAGGCGATACTTCACACCGTTTACATATATGGGTGCGACTTATGTGTGCGTTTTCTTTGCTGCTTCTTGGGGTGCTTTAAAAAAATTATCTGATTTATTTTTCTTTTATTGTTACTTTAAAAAAAAAAATAGATCACTTTTATTGCTTTCACAAGGAATTTAAACATCCCTTTTGACAGTAATAAGTGATGACAGGTACCCTTTATGGAGAGATCAGAAAAGACCCCAAATCCCTCGTTACACTTCAAAGTATTTAGATTACTAAAAACAGCGATTCTGAATACTGTCTTTTTTTTTTTTTAAACTGAGCCATCGGCAGCCGAGTAAACTGAAAGTGATGTTGTGACGTCGCTTACGTGTTTACAGAGAGAAGAAGCTGTTTCCAGCTTCGTGCCAGTCTCTCTCTAGCCGGTGGAACTTCCGGATTGCAGATTGGGTCTCCCGGGGACCGAAGGGAGACCCAGGCTTTTCCTTTTACACCAAAAAAAATCCATCCTATTGCAATCACTGTGTCTGCAAGCAATGTGGGATTGTCTTCTTTGATTTACCTTACTAGGCGAAACTTGACTTGAGTTTCATTCTAAAAACCACAAACGTGTGTATACAAGATTAAATCCTTAACCACCTGACCTTAACATTTCCTGTAGGTTGTGATGAAACCCTGCAAACAAAAAATTACTTCCGCAATACAGTCAAACAATTATGCAGAAATTTTGAGATTTGGTTATTGGGATTGTCATATACTACAAAAGAGAATGTCATTTTTAGTGGTCCAGGGAGAGTCCACAAACCAAACTTTGCCTTTGGAGAAAAGGCTACCCTAGATACATATGAAATAGATGCCATTTAGAACAGGCTTTTCCCTTTAAAGCGGACGTCCACCCGTTTTTTTTTTTTAAGCCAGCAGCTACAAATACTGCAGCTGCTGACTTTAAAAAAATGGACACTTACCTGTCCAGCGCGCCCGTGATGTCAGCAGCCAAGGCTGAGCAATCGCTCGGTCCTCGGCTGCTTCCTCCGCCATCCTTGGTGAGGGAATCAGGAAGTGAAGCATGGCGGCGGATTTCCTACTGCGCATGCACAAGGATCGCTGCGCACCGTCACTGGTCCCCGTTCTCTCCTGGAAACAGTGTTTCCCAGAATACAGCGGGCGGGGGGGGGGTGACGTGACGAGGCTGGACTCCCGTGGGAGTCAGAACCCGGAAGTGGTGCAAATACCTGTCTCAGACAGGTATCTGCACCCCCCACCCCCCTGAAAGGTGCCAAATGTGACACCGGAGGGGGGGGGGGGATCCAAAAAGCAGCGTTCCTTGCCAGTCACATTTATATAGTAATTAGTGCATATTTATAGCACTGATCGCTGTATAAATGTGAATGGTGCCAAAAATGTGTCAAAAGTGTCCGACGTGTCCGCCATAATGTCGCAGTCCCAATAAAAATCGCAGATCGCCGCCATTACTAGTAAAAAAAATAATAATAAAAAAAAAAATTGTGTCCCCTATTTTGTAGGCGCTATAACTTTTGCGCAAACCAGTCGCTTATTGCGATTTTTTTTTTTACCAAAAATATGTAGAAGAATACGTATCGGCCTAAACTGAGAAAAATAAAATGTTTTTTTAAAAAAAATTGGGATATTTATTATAGCAACAAGTAAAAAATATTGATTTTGTTTTCAAAATTGTCGCTCTTTTTTTGTTTATAGAGCAAAAAATAAAAACCGCAGAGGTGATCAGATACCACCAAAAGATAGCTCTATTTGTGGGGAAAAAATGACATCAATTTTGTTTGGGAGCCACGTCGCACGACTGTGCAATTGTCAGTTAAAGCGACGCAGTGCCGGAAGCTGAAATTTTGCCTGGGCAGGAGGGGGGTATATGAGCCCAGTAAGCAAGTGGTTAAGCATTGAATTGTTTTGTTATTTAAACGGAACTCCAGCATTCCACAGTAAGCCAATCTATATGTGAAAATGGCAAGGGCCCGTCTACAACCCAGTGCATCAGAGAGAAGAGTGCAGGAGCCAGGAATTAGGTAAGGATCACAGCCTGTCACTTTACTACTCAAATCTAAACCCTGAGATTTAACCCCTGCAGCACAAGGAGAGATCTTACACCAATCAAGTGTTCAGCTTTAACAATATTTTGTCACTTTAATGAGTCTCACATTTACCAAAAATGGGAAAGATCTTTAAATGAACATGTGAGCTCAGAACCACCCATCTATCATCCAAAAATCCTTCCACTCTTCCATCCCTCCGTAAACAAATCACTTCATCTACCCTTCCATCCATAAATCCATCCACCTCCACTCATCTAGGCACCCACTCTTCCATCCCTCCACCCCCCCTTCCATCTATCCTTCCACTCTTTCATCCCTTCCTTCCATCAATCTCTCTATCCACTCTTCCCTCCACTCTGCCACCCATCCCTTCTTCCATCAATCTCTCCATCCATCCATGCCCCCACTTTGCCATCCTTCCCTCCATCATTCCATATATCCACCCAATTGTCCATCCTTCCACTCTGTTATCCACTCTTCCACCCATCCCTCCACCATTCTATCCATGCACCAACTTTTCCATCTTTCCACCTATCCATCCCACCATCAACTCTTCCATCCCTCCACCATTCCATCAATCTCTCCATCCATGCATCCACCAATCCCTCCTTCCATCCACTCTGCCATTCATCCCTTTATCTATCCACTCTTCCTTCCATCTATCCGTTCTTCCCTCTATCTATCCACTCTTCCCTCTATCCGCTCTTCCTTCCATCTATCCATTCCTCCCTCTATCCGTTCTTCCCTTCATCTATCCCCTCTTCCCTCCATCTATCCGCTCTTCCTTCCATCTATCCATTCCTCCCTCTATCCGTTATTCCCTCTATCTATCCACTCTTCCCTCCATCTATCCGCTCTTCCTTCCTTCCATCTATCCATTCCTCCCTCTATCCGTTCTTCCCTCCATCTATCCCCTCTTCCCTCTGTCTATCCGCTCTTCCCTCCATCTATCCGTTCTTCCCTCCATCTATCCGTTCTTCCCTCTATCTATCCACTCTTCCCTCTATCCGCTCTTCCTTCCATCTATCCATTCCTCCATCCATCCGTTATTCCCTCTATCTATCCCCTCTTCCCTCTATCTATCCGCTTTTCCTTCCATCTATCCATTCCTCCCTCTATCCGTTCTTCCCTTCATCTATCCCCTCTTCCCTCTATCTATCCGCTCTTCCTTCCATCTATCCATTCCTCCCTCTATCCGTTCTTCCCTCCATCTATCCACTCTTCCCTCTGTCTATCCGCTCTTCCCTCCATCTATCCGTTCTTCCCTTTATCTATCCGCTCTTCCCTCTATCTATCCGCTCTTCCCTCTATCTATCCCCTCTTCCTTCCATCTATCCGTTCTTCCCTCCATCTATCCGTTCTTCCCTCCATCTATCCGCTCTTCCCTCCATCTATCCATTCTTCCCTTCATCTATCCGTTCTTCCCTCCATCTATCCGTTCTTCCATCCATCTATCCCCTCTTCCCTCCATCTATTCTCTCTTCCCTCCATCTATCCACTCTTCCCTCCATCTATCCCCTCTTCCCTCCATCTATCCCCTCTTCCCTCCATCTATCCACTCTTCCTTCCATCTATCCCCTCTTCCCTCCATCTATCCCCTCTTCCATCCATCTATCCCCTCCATCTATCCCCTCTTCCCTCCATCTATTCTCTCTTCCCTCCATCTATCCACTCTTCCCTCCATCTATCCCCTCTTCCCTCCATCTATCCACTCTTCCTTCCATCTATCCCCTCTTCCCTCCATCTATCCCCTCTTCCCTCCATCTATCCATTCCTCCCTCTATCCGTTCTTCCCTCCATCTATCCCCTCTTCCCTCTGTCTATCCCCTCTTCCATCCATCTATCCCCTCTTCCATCCATCTATCCCCTCCATCTATCCGTTCTTCCCTCCATCTATCCTCTCTACCCTCCATCTATCCCCTCTTCCCTCCATCTATCCCCTCTTCCATCCAACTATCCCCTCCATCTATCCGTTCTTCCCTCCATCTATCCTCTCTACCCTCCATCTATCCCCTCTTCCCTCCATCTATCCGTTCTTCCCTCCATCTATCCGTCCTTCCCTCCATCTATCCCCTCTTCCCTCTATCTATCTGTTCTTCCCTCCATCTATCCCCTCTATCTATCTGTTCTTCCCTCCATCTATACCTTCTTCCCTCTATCTATCTGTTCTCCCCTCCTCTATCCTCTCTTCTCTCTATCTATCCGCTCTTCCCCTCATCTATCCTCTCTTCCATCCATCTATCCCCTATTCCCTCCATCTATCCCCTCTTTCCTCCATCTATCCACTCTTTCCTCCATCTATCCCCTCTTTCCTCCATCTATCCTCTCTACCCTCCATCTATCCCCTCTTCCCTCCATCTATCCGTTCTTCCCTCCATCTATCCGTCCTTCCCTCCATCTATCCCCTCTTCCCTCTATCTATCTGTCCTTCCCTCCATCTATCCCCTCTATCTATCTGTTCTTCCCTCCATCTATCCCTTCTTCCCTCTATCTATCTGTTCTCCCCTCCTCTATCCTCTCTTCTCTCTATCTATCCGCTCTTCCCCTCATCTATCCTCTCTTCCCTCCATCTATCCCCTCTTCCCTCCATCTATCCCCTCTTTCCTCCATCTATCCCCTCTTTCCTCCATCTGTCCCCTCTTTCCTCCATCTATCCCCTCTTTCCTCCATCTATCCCCTCTTTCCTCCATCTGTCCCCTCTTTCCTCCATCTATCCCTTCTTCCCTCCATCTATCTGTTCTTCCCTCCACCTATCCCCTCTTTCTATCCCTTCTTCCCTCCATCTATCCCCTCCTCTATCTGTTCTTCTCTCCATCTATCCACTCTTCCCTCCATCTATCCCCTCCTCTATCTGTTCTTCTCTCCATCTATCCACTCTTCCCTCCATCTATCCACTCCTCCTTCCATCTATCCGCTCTCCCTTTCATCTATTCCATGGGTCTTCAAACTGCGGTCCTCCAGTTGTTCAGGAACTACAAATCCCATAATGCCTAGTCATGTCTGTGAATGTGAGTTTTACAATGCCTCATGGGATGTGTAGTTCCGCAACAGCTGGAGGGCCGTAGTTTGAGGATCGCTGATCCATTCGTTCTTCCCTCCACCCCTCCATCTATCCTCTCTTCCTTCCATCCATGCGTTCTTCCCTCCTATACCTCCACCTATCCGCTCTTCCCTCCTCCCCCCCTCCGCTCTTCCCTCCTCCACCCCTCCGCTCTTCCCTCCTCCACTCTTCCCTCCTCCACCCCTCCGCTCTTCCTATCCCTCCATCAGCAGCACACAGCTCAGGCTGTCTGAGATTCTCCCCAGAGATGGGCGGGGTGCGGCGGCGGGCTGTGGGCGGGGCGTGGTGCTGTGGGAAAGTTCCTGGCACACGTGCTTGTGTGAGTGTGTGCGCGGGGCACGTGTGCTGCATCAGCCCGGACCTCCTCACCCCCTCCTCCTTCCTCCGGGCCTCCCGCACTCCTCCCCTCCCTCGGGCCCGGCCTGTACACCGCACTGTGTGCAGAGGTCGTGAGAACACGGCGAACCCTGCAGCCTGCGGCCGGGCGCGGCGCCAGCCGGATAATCCTTTCCTGGCAGGGCTGCGCCTCTCGTCTCAGTCAGCGGGCCGCGGGAGCCGAGCGAGTGCACGAGGCCGGCACAGGAGCGGGAGCGCGCCTCCTCTCATGATAAGCCGGGCAGACACGCGGCGGTGCGGTGCCAGACGTTCCCGGGGCCGCGCTGTGTGCGGTGTGAACGGAACCACCGTGTGTGTGAGGGGCTCGTTCACACCCCTCACCGAGCCCTGTGTGTGTCCTGTGCTGGCGGTATTCATAAATACCATACACTACAGGATGGTCACCTCCATTCAGGTGTATCTCCGCTCCATTGTACATACATATATATATATATATATATATATATATATATATTTAAAAGGGACCCAAGGGAATAAAATGGCGATCGTTGCCATTTCATTAGCACAATATTTGTGCAGCAGTTTTTCCAACATATGTTTTTTTTTGGGGGAAAAAAATAATTTAATGAAAAATTAAAAAGAAAAAAATATATACTTACCCCATTTTTTTGGTGTGAAATGTTACGCAGAGTAAATAGCTAAAATTGCGCACACGTGTGGAATGGCGACAAACTACGGTACTTAGAAATCTCCAAAGGTGACGCTTTATCCGCTTGCTACCCGGGCCAATTCTGACACTTCGGCCCAGATTCTCAAAGGCGTTAAGACGGCGCAACACCATTTGCGCCGTCGTAAGTCCTAATCTGGCCCCGGGTATCTATGCGACTGATTCTTAGAATCAGTTACGCATAGATACCCATTAGATCTGACAGGCGTAAGGCTCTTACGCTGTCAGATCTTAAATGCAATTTTTTTTCCCGCCGCTAGGTGTCGCTGACGTCGTTTTCCCCCGTCGCTTATGTAAATTAGCAAATTACGACGATTCCCGAACGTACGCACGCTCGACGCAGAGAATTTACGATGTTTCCGTAGCCTTTGCGACACGTAAAGTTGCCCCTGGGTCTATGAGGCGCAGCCAATGTTAAGTATGGCCGTCGTTCCCGCGTCGAAATTTAAAAAATCTACGTAGTTTGCGTAAGACGTCCGTGAATGGCGCTGGACGCCATTTACGTTAACATCTAAGCAAATGACGTCGGTGCGACGTCATTTAGCGCAATGCACGTCGGGTAATTTACCAGACGGAGCATGCGCAGTATGCTCGGCGCGGGAATGCGCCTAATTTAAATGGTGCCCGCCCCATTTGAATTGGGCGGGCTTGCGCCGAGGGCTTTTACGATACACTGCCGCAAGTTTTCAGGTAAGTGTTCTGAGAATCAGGCACTAACGCTGTAAACCTGCGGCGGTGTAACATAAATCACATACGTTACGCTGCCCAGGAGCAACGTAATTATATGTGAATCTGGGCCAATACGTCTACATGTAAAAATAATAATTTTATTTTTTTGCTAGAAAATGACTCAGAACCGCCCCAAACATTTTATATATATATTTTTTTTTTAGCAGAAACATTAGGGAATAAAATGGTGGTCGTTGCAAATTTTAACTCACACGGTATTTGCAGAGTAACTTTTCAAACACGTTTTTTTGGGGGGGAAAAAAAATCATTAATGCATATGTAGCGCCCCCTTGCTTTCAGCATGGGCACTACGCTTTAATTTAGTGGGGAACAGGAGAGTTACCTTGCTCCCATTTAACGTTTGTCTAAATTTGATGATCTCTGTCATTCAGGAAGTTCCACTGGGTCAGTCTGTGGTCAGGGAGTGCAGTGCCACCCGTGGCTGGCAGCTGGCGCTAGAGGGGTTCTGGCAGAACAGATCTTCTCTCAGCAGCCAATTAGAGGATGTTTTCCCTCGCGGGGCATGCTGAGGGAGGGTATATCTGTGAGAAAGGTCATGTGTCGTAAACTTTCCGCGGGGTCCCCGTTCCAGGTGCGGTACCCACCTTCAGGGTACGCGCATCTATGGACCCTGCCGGCGTGGCCCACCTGGCCAGAGCTGAGCTTTGCAGCGAAGCTCATCCTGATGAGAGAAGGGACCCCAGTGCTCCACTGGGTTCCGAGGCCTACTGAAAGGATCCTAGTTTGGGATCGGGTGTCCGGACCACTGACAGGTATGCTTGCTGCCATCCGGGGACCATTTGCAAAAGAAGTTTACTGGGAGGATTCTCTGTCCTTATTTACCTAAGTCCTCTATAGAAATTGGCCCGTGGCAGGGACCCCAGAGACAGGTCTGTGTGAGAGACCTGTTCCTCCCAGTATCATGCAGAATGACGCTCCGGCTGCCAGGCCTGTCATAGGGGTCTGTCCGGGGGCACTATACCCACTCCGAGCAGAGTACATTTAGTTTAATGCAGAGCAGCGTATTGCTCAGTTCTATATCCAGGCCTGATACCGCATGGTTCTATTTCTTCCTTCATCAACCTTGACCTTCCTAATGTATGTTGATGTTGGCCATGTTTGGCCTGGACAATAAAGCCTTGAAAACTCCTTATTGGATGTCTGGACCTCCACTCACTGTTGCTATTCTCACAGTTACACCCTTAGACACTGCCAGGGCAACTTCGTAGGCCGGTCCCAAATTATTTAGCGGCTCCTCCAGGGTAGCGCTACACATAAAAAAAAAACGTAAATGTTAGCCCAATGTTTTTGCATAATGTGAAAGATTATGTAAATAGATACCTAACATGTCACGCTTTGAAATTGCGCACACTCGTTGAATGGCGCCAAACTATGGTTCTTAAAAATCTCCATAGCCGACGCTTTAAAAATTTTACAGGTTACATGTTTAGAGTTACAGAGGAGGTCTAGGGCTACAATTATTTGCTCTCACTCTAGCACTTGTGACGTTACCTCACGTCTGGTTTAGGTAGAAAGGCAAGTACAGTCCAAAGCGCTCACCCAAATGAGAGATCAGGGTTTAAATCCTCAGCTCTCGCCCAGCAGCCAGCGCTTGGCAGCCAGCACTTCACAGCAGCACAGAGTGTGTGTGTGTGTCAGCCTGGAGCTAGCAAGCCTCTCAATCAAGAGATGGTGGTAGGCAGATAAGGGTCGGCACAAAGTATGATGGCAAAAGAGGAGAGGACACTGAGAGATGAGATTACACCCTCGGTGGGGTGAAAGGAAGACACATCCTTAGATATCAGGGTAGGGTTCATACTGGGATTTATAGTCCTTCACTTTTAGGGGCTGTGACCCCCCAAAAAAGTGAAGGACTACAGGTCCCAGCATGAACCCCTCAGCTGAAGATGTGACACCCCCAGACCCACACATGGGAGGAGTCACAGCAGCCAGCATTCACTTTCCCAGGGCTCTGGTGGCAGGCTATGGGTGAAAAGAGGCACACTGCACCTGGTTGCAGGCTTTTGGTGCAAAGTGGCACACTGCACCTAGTGGCAGGCTATGGGTGGAAAGTGGCACACTGCATCTGGTTGCAGGCTTCAGGTGGAAAGTGGCACACTGCACCTAGTGGCAGGCTATGGGTGGAAAGTGGCACACTGCATCTGGTTGCAGGCTTCAGGTGGAAAGTGGCACACTGCATCTGGTGGCAAATGGCACACTGCATCTAGTGGCAGGCTTTTGGTGCAAAGTGGCACACTGCACCTAGTGGCAGGCTATGGGTGGAAAGTGGCACACTGCATCTGGTTGCAGGTTTCAGGTGGAAAGTGGCACACTGCATCTGGTGGCAGGCTGTGGGTGGCAAATGGCACACTACATCTGGTGGGTGGCAAATGGCACACTACATCTGGTGGCAGGCTATGGGTGAAAAATGGCGTCAGGCAACAGCGTCAAGTGACAAGCTGAATCTGATGTCAGGCAATGTGGCAAGTGACACGCTGCATCTGACGGCAAGCAATGGATGGAAAGTGACACGAGGCAATGGCGGCAAGTGACACGCTACATCTGACGGCAGGCAACGGTGGCAAGTGACAAGCTGAATCTGGGGGCAGGTGACGGTGGCAAGTAACAAGCTGCATCTAGTGGCAGGCAATGGTGGCAAGTGGCACGCTGCATCTGGTGGCAAGTGACAAGCTCAGGGTTCCCACGGATTCTGCATTATGGTGAGTTGAACTATTTCATCATATATTATAATGTAGTACACCAGCCATTGGCCTTACAAATCACCCCCCGCAACCAAATTCCCCGTCAACCCCGAGACTACATTCCCCAAACCTCCCATCTTTTTTTTGGGCCTGAATGGTAGTTTGGTAATGTGGTCCCCTTGCCTCAAGCGCAATGTGATTCTGCCGCTATGTCGTAAAAGAGCCTTAAAAGAAAAGGTGTGCTGTATATTTTGCCAGAAGAACGCAGAGAATCTGTTTCACAAACACAGTATAACAAAAACATATAACTTCCTGCTTTTCCTCACCGAAAAATGTATGTGGTGTAAAATAAAAAATGTCTGTTGTGTTATTATTACCACGCTGGATTTGCTGGATGCTTCATTTGGGTCATCAGGTGACACATTTCTGTCAGTGTACAGAGAGAGAAACCTGTATTTCAATGGATGAACGCATACAAGGAAATGCTACTTACCTTTTCTAGCCTGTATGTTTTAGTATAAAATACGTATTGCTTATTAGAGTCTATGTGTTTCCTGTATCACAGATGTTACGATGGCCCCGGAGGAAATCTGTACAGCTTCGTGATTTGGCCAGCTGCAAACTTTGGGAAATAAATTCATTGTGATTATAAGGTACTCATTGCGAAATCTTTGTCTTCCTCTGAGAGTTCTATCGGTGGTGAATGAACATGTACAGTGGGAGCGTGTGACGTGCTTCTCCTGGAAGATAAAGAATTCATTCATCAGGGTCATCCTCTGGCACGGGGCAGACATTGCTATACTAAGCCATGGCTTTTGTCAGTCAGCTCTCAACATAGAGAAATAAAAAAAAGCCATCATCACCTTCAGCTTGTCTTCACCCACTACAAAGCTTAAGTGCGTTTCATCGGGAAGGAAATTAATCCTCACTGAGATTATGTGTTTTTTTTTTTTTTTTTACTTTGGCACATACATTCGTATATGTAAAAAATGATTTAACATGTAAAGTGGTTGTAAACCTTTAGACATGAAATATCAACAAAGCATATCCCCAGTGGCAGCTGGTGCTCCATTTTTGGGGGGGGTGGAAAACATACCACCCCCCCCTTTTCTCACTTGCGATAGGGCCAATGGTGGGGCATGATTCCCAGTCCCCCACAGTACATACTCCAAGCCCACACTTTTTGAAGCCAATTAGAGCCTTAGGTTTTAATCGCATGCTTTTAAAAAAAAAAAAACCCCATTGAAATCCATGCGTCCAGAGCCCTGTGTTTCGTCAGATATGGGGTGATTTCTAATAAAGGTATTTTAGGCCCTCTGGATGTGCAGCCATTCTAAGTATCCTACAGAGGCGGGCCGGGCCTAGCACTCCTACCAGATTGGGTTATCATATACACCTGGATCCTTTCTTTCTTTATTCATTAGTGTGCTCCAAACCTTGATGGTTAATTGTACTCTGCCTGGGGCTAGGACAATTTTGAAGAGGTGGTCCTGGGCATGGTCTACTTGTGGTCCGGTACGATTTGTTTCATTGTGAGTGGAAATCGAGCCTAGGCACAGAACTCTGCAGAGGTGATGATGTAAGTATACCCAGGAACACTTGCTTATGGCCCAGTTTGAGTGCAGACCAGTAGGAGGGGGGGGGGGCAATTGTAAAAAAAGGGGGGATAGGGTTGGTACTTTACATGAGGCATATGATAGAACTACCACAGACCTCCATCCCTGTAAATGGATAGAAGGGGGGGAGGTTTTGGGACTTTGGGTTGCAGCCCCTTATTAGTGTTTTCTATACCAACAAAACTATCCTTCTATAGCCAGCTTAACTCTAAATTGAGGGTCACAAGACGCTGTGCTGGACACAGCATAACAGACCCGGGACAAGTGGCGGCTAAATTTCAGCAATTCTATAGTGACCTATATAAATCCCGGAATACGTACACGCAAAGGGAGATTCGTTTGTACTTATCTGCCATACAGTTCCCCCAGGCTAAATCAGGAACAGGTGGAGCTGCTTGATGCGCCCATAACAGCGCATGATATTGCAGGGGCGGTAGCTCAGCTGGCCAAATCTAAGGCCCCAGAGATGGATGGACTACCATTGGAATTCTATGCGACTTACTCAGATATCTTAGTCCCCAAGCGGAAAGCCCTATACCAGTCTATATTTGACCTGAACTCGTTTCCTGAGTCTGTGCAGGAAGCCCAAATTATATTGCTCCCCAAACCGGGAAAAGACCCTCACTATCCTGAATCCTACCGGCCAATTTCGCTCTTACAGGTGGATATTAAAATTTTAGCAAAATTTCTGGCCTCAAGGTTAAACGCTGCTATCTTAACACTAATTAATTCGGACCAAACGGGCTTCATGCCGGGGAAAAATACAGCCATGAACATTAGGTGATTGTACATGAATCTCCAGACACGATAATTCAGGAACGAGGGTGGTGGTGGCATTGGATACAGCCAAAGCCTTTGATTCAGTAGAATGGCCATTTTTGTGGGAATGTCTGCATAACTATGGATTCGGGCCACGTTTCACAAGACACTGTGCTGCATTGACAGGTAGACCTTACTGCATTTCCCTTGTTTCTTGTGTCAGTTCTTTACATCATCAGTATGATAAACAGTTTGAAGACCTTTTTCGTGTTGTTGATCTTCCTTTTCAATACTGTGAAATTCACACAGTCTTTCACATGCAAGTATATGTTTTGTAAATTGTGTCAATGGTATTTGTTTTGCAAACAGAAGAGAAACACATTTGACTGACATTCAGCAAGTTGGTTTTAATCACTATAAACAGTCTTGTTAAATATGGAGCCACACTGCACGGAAATATGTATTCCCTAATTGCACTGTTTCAAGTGTTAGGTGACATTGCGTATTGATATTGGCCTTTTGTTTGTTTTGCATGCCTGAAAATGCAATGATGTCTCATAAAGTATGAAAGTGAACCAATAAGTTTCTGCACACCACCCAAACCAGCTCATAAACAATAAAGTGTGTCATGGCAAACACAGCTATCTAAGGGAATTACCGCTTTTAGCAGGAACGATTTGGTGCAGCTATCTGCACATAACCCCAGTTAATCGCAGTGCACTGTGTCAGCTGCATTTGGTATGAATCTTGTGGGGGAACTCCACGCCAAATTTTAAATAAAAAAACAGCATGGGTTCCTCCTCCAAGAGCATACCAGGCCCTTGGGTCTGGTATGGATTTAAAGGGGAACCCCTACGCTGAAAAAACGGCGTGGGGGTACCCCCCAAAAGCCATACCAGACCTTTATCTGAGCATGCAGCCCAGCCGGTCAGGAAAGGGGGTGGGGACGGGGCGAGCACCCTTCCTCCTGAACCGTACCAGGCCGCATGCCCTTAACATGGTGGGGTGGTGCTTTGGGGCAGGGGGAGCACTGTGTCCCCATGTTGATGAGGACATGGGCCTCTTCCTGACAACCCTGGCCGTTGGTTGTCAGGGTCTGCGGGGGGAATCCGGGAGCCCCCTTTAATAAGATGGCCCCCAGATCCCGGCCCCACACCTTATGTGAATGAGTATGGGGTACATTGTGTCAAGAAAAAAAACACACTAAACAGGTTTTAAAAAGTAATTTATTAGGCAGCTCCGGGGGTCTTCTTCCGACTTCAAGGGTCTTCTTCCGACTTCTCCGCTCTCTGGTTCTTTCTGCCTTCTGCCAGGCTCCTCCGCTATCTTCTTCCAGCTCTTTTACTAGTGGTGGCCCGGTCTTCTCTTCTTCCAACTTCGGGGGTCTTCTTCCGACTTCTCCGCTCTCTTCTCCCGCTCTCCGGTTCTTTCTGCCGGGCTCCTCCGCTATCTTCTTCCAGCTCTTTTACTAGCGGTGGCCCGGTCTTCTCTTCTTCCGACTTCGGGGGTCTTCTTCCGACTTCTCCACTCTCTTCTCCCGCTCTCCGGTTCTTTCTGCCTTCTGCCGGGCTCCTCCGCTATCTTCTTCCAGCTCTTTTACTAGTGGCGGCCCGGTCTTCTGCCTCGTCTTCTTCCCTCTTCTCTTCTTCCTATGTTGACTCGACGACCTCTCCCGCTGTAATGCTGTGTGCGCGGTGCACAATGATTTATATAGGCCTCTTATGACGTCACAGTCCCATCATGCTCCGGGTGGTGACGACATAAGGGGCGGGGTCACCGGGTGATCTCACCCAATGACCAAGCCAAGCCCCATGCCCGGCAGAAGGCAGAAAGAACCGGAGAGCGGGAGAAGAGAGTGGAGAAGTCGGAAGACCCCCAAAGTTGGAAGAAGGGAGAAGACCGGGCCACCGCTAGTAAAAGATCTGGAAGAAGATAGTGGAGGAGCCCGGCAGAAGGCAGAAAGAACCAGAGAGCAGAGAAGTCGGAAGAAGACCCCCTAAGTTGGAAGAAGACCCTGGAGCTGCCTAATAAATTACTTTAAAAACCTGTGTAGTGTGTTTTTTTTCTTGACACATTTTCCCCCAGGGGAATGGGTAGGGGTACGATGTACCCCATACTCATTCACATAGGGTGGGGGGCCGGGATCTGGGGGCCCCCTTATTAAAGGAAGCTCCCGGATTCCGATAAGCCCCCCGCCCGCAGACCCCAACAGCCAATGGCCAGGGTTGTCAGGAAGAGGCCCTTGTCCTCATCAACATGGGGACAAGGTGCTTTGGGGTTGGGGGGCCGCAACCCCATTGATGGCCAGTGTGGAAGTGAGCCTTTACATTGATGGTCAGTGTATTAGTGAGCCTTTACAATGATGGTCAGTGTAGAAGTGACCCCTTACATTAATGGTCAGTGTAGAAACAGCCCTTTACTTTGATGGTCAGTATAGAAGCGACCCCTTACATTGATAGTCAATGTAGAAGTGAACCCTTATGTTATTGTTCAGTCTGGAACCCCTTACATTGGAAGTCATTTTGGAAGTGACCCCTTACATGAATGGTCAGTGTAGGCTGGGTGTCAGTTTTCCTATTCTCTCTTCTCTATCATCCTCTGAAGGAACCCAAGGGTTGACAAAAGCTCCTCTTGAGTGACAGCTCTGAGTCTGCTAGGGCTGCTGACATCACATCCATGTCATCTTAAAGAGGGGGGAATCATTGTGAACCTGATGCTTTTCAATAAAGGTTCAATATATATTTATTTTTACATATTTTATCTCTGTCAACATACAAGTTTTCAAGGTTTATATTTCTATCCTTTGCTGTGTCTATCTTCTCGCAGTTCCAGTGGGGAGGATTATGTGTTACAAATATATCATTAGAATTTCCTGTGTATATCTCCCTCCTTAGGTGTCTGGTACCAGCAGACGGGGATGAGCAAAGTAAGAGACATAATTCCCCTGCCAATACTGGGACGATGTACACACACAACCCAGGGAGAGTTATTCTGGGCAGAGGATGGATTCTAGACAGGTCTGGTAAGGGAGCACAGGGCAGGGAGGAAGGAGGTCAGCTGGTGGTTGCTTCACAAGCAGAAATGTGCACAATTCTGGGAAAGCATCATCCTGAGATCAGGCCCTGGGGTTCCATGACGTCATTGTGCGGCACTGTTATTTCAGTCACAGGAAGGTATCCTGTTCGGGCTGTCAGACAGGGTGTGCCACGCCAGCTCTGTAACACAGGGCACAAGTCAGGCTAAGGAAGTGACACAGCTGCGGCTTCTGGTGTAAAGTGTGACAGCTAGAAGAAGACCTTCCCTGGGGAATCCTGACTCTGGCTGTATGCCACTGGAAGAGGGAGGGAAATCTTGTGACACATAACCCCTGATACAACATTAGAAGGCTGTGGAAATGTCAATTAAGATGCACATCCATCTGACACACCTCATAGACTTACCCCTGACCAATGCCTCCTATTGTTACCCTGTAGAACGGTGTCAGTATGTAGGTACATGAGTAATAGTCAGTGGGGTGGATTCAGTAAGCAATTGCGTCTGCGTAACCATAGTTACGCAGCGCAATTGCTTAGTTGCGCTGGCGTAACGACTTTTCTGTATTCAGAAAGCTCGTTACGCCGACTGCAGCCTAAGATATGACTGGCATAAGGCTCTTATGCCGTCGTATTGTAGGCTGCATTCTTACAATGGCCGCTAGGTGGCGTTCCCGTAGTGGTCAGCGTAGAGTATGCAAATTGCATACTCACGCTGATTCACAACCCTACGCGCGCCCTGCATACGCATTTTACGTCGTTTGCGTTCGTCGGGTTCCGCGTAAGGCTGCTCCTGCTATTAGCAGGGGCAGCCAATGCTAAGTCTACCCGTCGTTCCCGCGTCGCGATGTTTGAAAATTACGTTGTTTGCGTAAGTGAATCGTGAATGGCGCTGGACGCCATTTACATTCACGTGAAAGCAAATGACGTCCTTGCGACGTCATTTGCCGCAATGCACGTCAGGAAAGTTTCCCGACGGAGCATGCACACTACGTTCGGCGCGGGAACGCGCCTAATTTAAATGATCCACGCCCCCTACGGGATCATTTAAATTACGCGCCCTTACGCCGGGCAGTTTTAGGGAGCTCCCACGCAAATTACGGAGCTACTGCTTCATGAATGAAGCGTAACGCAGGTAATTTACGGAGGCGCATCGTTAAAACGGTACACTGCGCCTCCGTAAGAGGGCGCAAGTCGTACCTGAATCCACCCCAGTGTTGCTTTGTCAGTTATTTTACATACATAAGGTGATTACTAAAGAAAAGAGATTTTAGCATGATGTTTTTATTTATGTATGGCATGCAGACAGCTGCTCAAGAGATTGTTGTCTTTTTTCTTGAGAATTTTTTGTTTTAAAAATGTCATTTTATGCTCTATTCATGTCTCCTTACAAAGCAGATATCTAGAGAAGAACCTGGACTTGGCAATTCTTAATGGGATTGCAAGCTTCTGTGTCATTGATCATAAGGATAGCCCAATTCTGGATATAGATTATACAATACATGATTCAACCGGGAAATGTTCAGCCAGTCTGGTGGATTATTTAGCTCATCCCTAAAAATAAAAACTGATTGTATGCTATGTGTTACTACACTGAGCAGTATTGTGGTTACTAGGTCATCAATTGGCAATGAATAAAACTGCATGATGGGAAGTGCACAGAGGATAGAAGTACACTGATTTTGTTTATCCAATACCATATTATATTAGATTCCTCAAACATATATTTTCTGAAAGCAGAGGGCCCAGACAATACAATTGGAACATTTTATGTCACATGATACTTGCACAGCCCTTTATCAAATGCAAATTTTCAGGAAAAAAAAATACTAAAATTAATTTTAATGCAAACAAACACAATATAATACCCAATGTTTTGGTAAAACATGTGTAGCGCCTGGTTACTTCCAAGTACCGGTGCTAGTTAAATTTAATGGGGGGATCAGAGTGTTAACTGACTCTGATCCAATCAATATGTTCAAAGTTGTGTCTCTGTTTCAGCTTGGCTGTGCTGTGGGCTCATTCTGTCGTTTCTGGGGTGCTGTTCCCACCCCAGGGCGATAGTTGGCAGCAGTGGATTCGAGGTTTGGGTGCTCTTCCCCAGCAGCCTATGAGGAGGGGTTTTCCTCGCTGTGCATGCTGGGGGAGGGTATTTATGGGACAGACGCCATTGGTCTGGGTTCTTCTTCGAGTGCGGCACCCACCTTCAGGGTGACTGCATCACAGCGCCCCGGCGTAATGGCCTTCCAGGCTGGGGTGCGCGTGCCACGCGGTGTTTCTGGTTCCAGGACCATGTTGGTCCGGAACATTTGAGCTGTGACAGGGAGCCCAGTAGTCCATCTGAGGAGAGCCAATGAGAGGCTGGCGATCCAATATGGTCTCGACAAACCACCGGGGAGCAAGGTAACTGGACACTGAGAGGCTGGTCACCTATCAGTTGGTAACCTACAAACTACCTGAAGGAGATCCAGGCAGAAAAATCTATTAAGGAGGATCATCTTCGCTATCACAATTCTGGGGAGGGTCTGTGGCAGAGACTGTTCCCCTAAGTTCATTTCAGGAGGGTCTGTGGCAGAGACTTTTCCTCTAAGTTCCGAGCGCCACTCTGGCTGCCAGGCCAGTGAGAAAGACCTGTCTAGGTACGCTATACTCACTCTGGCTAGAGTGGCGAAGAATTCAAAGTGTTGTTGGAAGCAGGACTGTTTCCCTATTGTTACGCCTGAGTCTGCTATTTCTCCTTCTACTTCATCTCTGCTCTTCACCACAAGTTAAATTGTTTTTAACCGGCTGGGTAATAAAGAGCACAGAAAAAGACACCTGTCATGGACATTCTATTACTGCTACATTCACCATACACCCCTAAGACGGCGGAGGAGCCACAAGGTAACGTGCCACCCAAAACAAACCAGCAGCTCCTTCGGGGGTAGTGCTACACATGAAATGGCGAAAAACGACAGTACCTAAAAAAAATTGTGATGTACTTAAAGCCTTTACAGGTTATCACTGTAGAGTTAAAGGGGCTGTTCTTTTGTCTGTAACTCCACACAGTAATGCGAGGCTTTCTCCCTGTTGTGGAGTGTCGTGCTTGCCCCCTCCCTTGGACTACAGGAGAGTCAGGACGCTCTCTACATTGCAGATAGAGAAAGGAGCTGTGTGTTAGTGGGCATCCTGACTCTCCTTTAGTCCAAGGGAGGGGGCAAGCATGACACTCCACACCAGGAAGAAAGCCTTGCATTACTGTGTGGAGTTACAGACAGAAGAACAGGAAGTGGGGATTTCTCAGAAGAAATAAGGACATTTAAAAGCAAAATCGAAGGATAAGGTAAGTGAAGGAGGACTGCACTAAGGTAAAGGAAGCTATTTAGGATTTTTTTTCTTACCTTTACAACCCCTTTAAGTAGTGGTAGATTCAATTGGCAGACTCTGAGACTTCAATCGGAGGACATCCGTGCAGGGAAAGACCCCAGCAAGGCGCCACATGAAGGCGGTCTCCTATGGCAACAGTTTTTAACAGATTCTAAATCAACGTAACAGTTACTTCCGCTTCACTACAATCGTCTCTTGTAGTTCTTCAACACTGAGCTCCCAGTCTCTCACTAGACCCTCTGATTAACTGACTCTGAATCCCTTGAGCTACTTCAATATTTGCGATGGTATCTCCCTCAAACGTCACCCACGCTTCCCTGCTGGGTCCCTAGCTTGGCACTCCAGATACTTCTCAAGCTTCACCCCTGCTGACCGGCTCAGTCCCTAGCTTGACACACAAGGCAGCTCTGGAAGCTTTACCTCCGCTGGTTGGGTCCCTGACTTGATCACTGCATGAAGTTTCCAGATTCTCCACTGTGCCCGTTCTGGGAGAATACTGCTCTGGTACTTGCTTCAGTTACTCATGGTGGTCTCTGGTAATAAGGTGGTTGGTCCCTTTGTGGCGACAGCTTCCCTTCTACCTCCGACAACTGACAAGTTCTTCTGGTTGGACTGCAAGCCACTATCCCAACCCTGCACTGCTCTCTTACTTCTGAATAGGCCCTCACACAGCCGAGCAGCCAGATCAGCCCAATCTCCGACCTGGCAGCCCGGGGCACACGACACACATCCACCCAGACAGCCATCCAGGTGGCACTGAACATAGATCATCTGACTCCACTCCAATATATAGGGAGGGATTCAAGAAAACCCCTGTCCATTGGCTGAGATACCCCACATACCCATAACCTGACCTTGAGTTGTCCTCATATCTAGTACCACTAAGTGCCTGGCCACCTAGCGGTAGAAGAGAAAGTACAACCAGGTCAAGCTTAGGGAGAAATCAATGGATCTCTAGCAATTGACCAGGGAACTACTCCTGGCAAGTAAATTTGTGAGGAGCATCCCTGACTAAACCCCAGGGTGCTACACATTTTTAAAAGTATTTTTTCCCTCTATTTTCTGTTGCTGACCCTGCCAGTAACGCACTTGCTGTCCAAGAGTGACAGCCTTCAATCCCTATTATATCTTCAGAGGAGCATTGTTGTCACTCTAAGAGCTGTTTAAACTCCAAAACAGTTCCATCTCTTCTCATCTGTATACCATTAGAGGAGTTTTTCTGTAGTCCTCCAGGGGAGTAATGGGCTTATAACACTGCTTGAGATTTCAACGTAACAAAGACAGAGCAGATATCACAGGAAGTTACATTCTCACTGTCATTCAAATGCATCACACGAAGACTGTAAATACTTACCTTGCCCATGCCACCAAAAATTGCTCCATTCAGGAGTAATGGTCCCTGGAAATCTGCTGACATTTCCAGGAGTGTCAAATCTCTTTGGTGCCCCCCCTGCAGGATACAGGAAGTGTCAGTTTCCTGCTGGACTTCCTGGGGGCCCATACCTCTTTAAGAGTTCCAGTCTTGAGGCTTCACAGCCTGTTTCCTACTGCGCATTTGCAAGTTGCACATTCTGAATGGTCCCGCTGTATTCTGGGACCTCTGTGTGTCCCAGAAGGCAGTGGGGGGAAGGAGAAGGGGCAAGAAATGTTGTAAATGGCAGAGTGGCTATCTTACCCGGAAGTGGGAGCGGGTACCTGTCAAAACCAAATACCCGCCCACCATCTGTTGCGCCTACTACGCAGACTTATTCCATTTATCCCCAAAGAAGACGTAGCAGTCGTGGTGGGAACAATCGTGAATTCCAGACTGGACTATGCTAATGCCCTGTACCTCGGACTCCCAAAGTACCAAATCTCCCGTCTGCAAGTCGTTCAGAATACGGCCGCCAGACTGGTGACTGGGAAAAAAAAATGGGAATCAATCTCACCTTCGTTGAGAACCCTTCACTGGCTGCCAGTAAAAGACAGAATTGCATTTAAAGCACTCTGCCTGACACATAAGTGCATCCATGGGAAGGCTCCGCAATATCTTTGCGACAAGTCATGAGACACGAACAACTAGCGCCCAGAAGCGATTCAGTTCGCATGCGCCACGCTTTATAAGTTTTTCATTCATTCATTCATTCATTCACCCCTCCAAAAAGTGCCAAATGTGGCAGTGGGGGGAGCGTGCGAACAAGCAGAGCTTCCCCTTTTGGGTGGAGCTCTGCTTTAAGCAGAGCAGTGTTCAGTAGCATGGGTGGGGGGAAATGTACATTCTTCCAGTTTTAAATTTTAGGCTATTGACAATTTAAAAATTAATGGTAGGGTCAATTTATTATTGCCCGTGTATTTTAGACCTTTGTTTACTTGGTATTTTAGCTGACAGCTCTGTAGTTTTATCACCTGTCTTCTGTTTTGCGACCCCTGCTGTTATTTATTGCTCAGGTGGGGACTTTTGCTCTCAGCTTGTATAAACATAAATCTGCGTATAGGTTTTGACAACCTTTCCACCCATGAGTCACACTTGTTAATCCTTCTAGGCTGATAGACATCAGAATGGAACATGGCACTTACACCCACAGAGACGTCACAAGAATATAGCATGGTTGTCACACCCATGACAGACATACATACCTCTCACCTGTTAATGCCAGGTTATTGATATGCACACCTGTCATCAGTTGCTGTGCCAGCCATCAAGAATACCTATCTGTTGATAATTTTTACACTGTAAGGTTACAGCCATACAAGTCCCTCGTGCAGAAATCTTGAGGACTAAATGAATGCATTCTCTTCCTGAAAAATGCTTGTCATATGCAGTAAACAAGCAAGAACCAACATTGTAAAGATAATCTGGCCTATATATGCTCATTTACACTAAAGGAACCCTTGAACCTAAAGCAGCCTTCAAACATTAAAGGGTATGTAAACCTAATCATGAACATCTCTTATTTGGTCCCTTTTGGTCTGTTACCATCTAGCGACCGGCCCATTGTAGAGAGATAAAGTAACCGCTCTAGATAGATGTGTTAAATTAATCAGTGCCCTCTCAGAGAATCCCAGGTGCCGGCAATGTACAAGGCAAAAATGTAAAGAATATACGGACAGCCACACTTCAGAAAAAGCCTTTTCGGTTGCCTTTATTGGTAAAAAAAACAATAAACACCACAACTCACAGCAAAATGGAGGATGCAGCTGACGCGTTTCGCACTATTGCCTAGTGCTTAGTCATGACTAAGCACTAGCCAATAGTGCGAAACGAGAAAGAAACCTGTGACCAATACATGTGCAATCCTCACTCAGAACAATACAATCAGGATATAATACATTGCATATTCCATAATTCCCCTCCCAACTATAAATAAAGGAGGTTTATAACTCAGGAAGGACAGCCCATGCAGAAGGTTATAAACCTATAGTGGTTTATAACTCAGGAAGGACAGCCCATGCAGAAGGTTATGAACCTATAGAGGGTTATAACTCAGGAAGGACAGCCCATGCAGAAGGTTATGAACCTATAGAGGTTTATAACTCAGGAAGGACAGCCCATGCATAAGTTTTATATACCTATAGATGTTTATAACTCAGGAAGGACAGCCCATGCAGAAGGTTATGAACCTATAGAGGTTTATAACTCGGGAAGGACAGCCCATGCAGAAGGTTATGAACCTATAGAGGTTTATAACTCGGGAAGGACAGCCCATGCAGAAGGTTATGAACCTATAGAGGTTTATAACCCAGAAAGGACAGCCCATGCAGAAGGTTATGAACCTATAGAGGTGTATAACTCAGGAAGGACAGCCCATGCAGAAGGTTATGAACCTATAGAGGTTTATAACTCAGGAAGGACAGCCCATGCAGAAGGTTATGAACCTATAGAGGTGTATAACCCAGGAAGGTTAGCCCATGCAGAAGGTTATGAACCTATAGAGGTTTATAACTCAGGAAGGACAGCCCATGCATAAGTTTTATATACCTATAGATGTTTATAACCCAGGAAGGACAGCCCATGCAGAAGGTTATGAACCTATAGAGGTTTATAACTCAGGAAGGACAGCCCATGCATAAGGTTTATATACCTATAGATGTTTATAACTGAGGAAGAACAGTCATGCAGAAGGTTATGAACCTATAGAGTCTTATAACTCAGGAAGGACAGCCTATGCAGAAGGTTAAGAACATATAGAAAAATATATTAGGTAGGCATCTGTATGCCCCACTAGTGACCAAACTTAATACTGCCCAGGAACACAAGAGAAAGTAGGAGACATTATACAATGCTATGTCTAGGAAGCACTATTAATAATGTCATTTAGTAGAGATAGTAGAAATGGAGGAGAGCCACCCGCCCCACATTTATATCAGATTTGTAAAATGCCCCTCTATTGGAATAGAGTTTCCCTTTTTTATAAACAGTGCCAAGGGCTACACATTTTACATTCATGCCCAAACATAAACCTAATATGCAGATGTTTTTCTTCATATTTTTTATGACTTTGGACAATTGCATTGTCATGCTGTGACATAAGCTGCTGTTCTCATCAAAAATGTCTCTATAATGCATGTTGTCAGATCAAAAATTGACATTAACTTTTTTGACCAACGCATATCTTTCCAAGGAAATCAATGAAAATCATGAAATCACACTTTCGCGCATGTCAACGTTTGTTAAAAAAAAGCAAATGAACGTGTTAATGCACGAAGGATAGAGCTTAAAGAGTTCATGAAACTAACGGATATGTCAATGACAGGATGACATTTGTGGACTGGTGGAAGAAAGGGGTGAGCTTAGGGCAATAAAAGCATATCAAGAAAAACTGGTAAGGCAATTGGTGGAGTGACCTGCAGCTCAGGCTGGGCTCATTTCAGTCTGCATTCTTTACATGAAGATAAGCGTGGGAGCAGCTGCAGGGTGCATGACAGCACCTCCCACACTGCGCTGTAATCAGAGGATCTTCAAACAGGTGCAATGCCACACATTCACACACTTGACACATTCTGCAGCAGTTCATCAGAAACTGTTGTTATGTCTTATGACTATTTTGTCTGATTCGGCTAGATAAACTGCTTTTGTACAAGTAGTGTTAAAAGGAAGTATACGTTTTATAAAACATTTTCCTATATGGAAATCTTATTTCCTTGACTGATGTCACTATTTATATTTTACCCATTTCAGATAGCTATATAGGTAATTGTTTCTGTAGTTGTAGAAACCATAGATCAATAAGCCCAGGTTCACACTGGGTACGATTTGCTTTGATTTGAGATGCGATTTCACATGTGAAATCGCATCTCAAATCGGCGGCATTTGTCGGCAATGACACCGTCCTAATCGGTGCGACGCCGCATCTGCGGTGCTGCACTCATTTCAAAAAGTAGTTTGCGATTTACATTGACATCTGTGCAGAAACCTGCACAGATGTCTCTTAAATCGCGTCCGAAATCGGGACAGCCAGTGGGAGTGAAATCGTGCGAGTTCAGCTGAACTCGCACGCCTTCACTCCCGCAGCCCAGTGTGAACCAGGGCTAAAGGAGAAGTCCAGCTTGTTTGGCTGGGTTTTTCCAAAGGGTCACAGGAGTGCAATTTGTTTTTGCACTCTTGTGACCCGTTTTCAGCTGAGAGCGTTCTGAAGTCCTCTCTGCTGACGTCACAGAGCTCAGTCCAGGCACCGCATCATCCCGACTCTGGGAGTCTGGGGCCACCAGGTGCCTGGACTGATGGCCATCTCAACAAACCTGCTGAGAGGCTGAGATGGGCGCTCCCCACCCCTCCACAGCTCAGTGCTCCAGTGAGTGTGGAGGAACAGAGCAGGAGAGCCGCTGATTGACAGCCAGCAGCTCTCCGATCAGGGAGTTTAGAGAACTGAGCCATCGGCGGTGTTCGATGTCTCAGTGCAGAGGCGGCGGGGGACAGATGCAGCATTTGACTGATGCTGCATCCACCTAGGTAAGAATGATTATGGGGGGGGGGGGGAATTCCCATACTTCTCTTTTAAGTGATTCTAAAGGTTGTAATAAAAAATAAATAACAAACATGTTATATTTACCTGCTCTGTGCAAAGTTTTTGCATAAAGCAGCCCTGATCCTTTTCTTTTTGGGTCCCCCCTGCTGAGTACCCCCAATAGTAAGCAGGCTCGCTCCAGAGCTGCGCTCCTGTGAATGGACATTGTCCATTTCCACACAGAGTGCAGCCCCGCTCTCTGCTCATCAGCTCACTGGCTGTGATTGACACACATATTTGTAGCTGCTGGCTTTTAATATATATATATATTTTTTTTTAGGCGGACCTCCGCTTCAAGTTTATATTTGCATATCTTAAATATTTTTTCGGCATGTAAAAAACAAAGTTTTAAAAAAAATGGCATTTACGATCGTGTGTGGGCTTCACAGCATTTTTTGGGTTCTGAAAAACGCCCAAAAAAAAATTCGAACATGCTCCATTTTTTTAACGACGTTTTAAACATTGTCGTTTTTCGGGTTGTAAAAAATGATTGTGTGGGGGCTTTAACGACGTGAAAAACCCGCGCATGCTCAGAAGCAAGTTATGAGACGAGATCGCTCGTTCTGGTAAATCTACCGTTCATAATGGAGTAAGCACATTCATCACGCTGTAACAGACAGAAAAGCGCGAATCGTCTTTTACCAACATGAAATCAGCTAAAGCAGCCCAACGGGTGGCTTCATCTGAATGGAACTTGCCCTTTATAGTGCCGTCGTACGTCACCGCGCTTTGCTGGAGCATTTTTTTTTTCACTATCGTGTGTAGGCAACGTTGTTTTAATGATGAAGTTGAAAAAAACGTAGTTTTTTTCCAGAGGCTGAAAAACGTTGTTTTTTACAACCCGAAAAATGATCGTGTGTACGCGGCATAAGAGGCAGCCTTCATCCACACGCTGGCTTGTATACAATTTTTGGGCAATTTTTAGGCATTTTGCCAAGGTACCGCTAAAGTAACATCAAGGCACCCCAGAGTGCCTGGGCACCCTGGTTGAAAAAGGCTAAACTAGGCAAGTTGTGATTTGTATCTTGTGGGGCAGATCCACAAAGCGAGTACTGATACGCCGGCGTACTTTCAAATTTCCCGCGTCGTATCTTTGTTTTGAATCCTCAAAACAAGATGCGACGGCATCTGGGTTAGATCCGACAGGCGTACGTCTTCGTACGCCTTCGGATCTAAGATGCAATTCTTCGGCGTCCGCTGGGTGGCGTTCACGTCGTTTTCCGCTTCGAGTATGCAAATTAGCTATTTCCGACGATCCACGAACGTACGAGCGGCCGTCGCATTCTTTTACGTCGTCTCTAGTCGGCTTTTTTCGGCGTATAGTTAAACCTGCTATTTGGTGGCATATAGTTAAACCTGCTATGTTAAGTATGGCCGTCGTTCCCGTGTTTATTTTGAATTTTTTTTCGTTTGCGTAAGTCGTCCGTGAATCGGGATGGACGTAATTTACGTCCACGTCAAAACAATGACGTCCTTGCGTCAGCGCATGCGCAGTTCGTTCGGCGCGGGGACGCGCTTCATTTAAATGAAACACGCCCCCTACCCGCTCAATTTGAATTCCGCGCCCTTACGCCGCGAGAGATACACTACGCCGCCGTAACTTACGGAGCGAATTCTTTCAGGATTCAAACCAAAAAAAGTAAGTTACGGCGGCCTAGCGTATCTCAGATATGCTGCGCCGGGGCAGATCTTTGTGGATCTGCCCCTGTATGTCTAAAAACTAAATACATTTTATTTATTTTTTAAACAAAAATAAAGAAAAAAACTAAAACATAATTGCTGATCTACCTCCAATCTTCCCAAAAACGGGCCAGTCTCTTGCCTTTAGCATCAGAAGTGAAATGTACAATTATCATATGACCATGATTTGTTATTTTACAATTGTGTGTTGTATAAATAGATGAAAAGCCTTATCTCCAGATGATTTGTAGTCAGAGCTTCTTAAGTTGGGAGGAGCTTAGTCTGACGAGAATGCTTATGGCAATGACTATTAGGCCTTGTACTCACGGCAGGACATGTCCGATGAAAACGGTCTGCAGACCGTTTCCATCGGACATGTCTGGCCGGGGACTGCCCGGGGACTTCTGTTCGATGGCTATACACACCATCGAACAGAAGCCCGCGCGTAAACATTACGCGGGGCGTGTCCGCGGTGTCGCCGCGTCGATGACGCGGTGTCGCCGCGACAATGACGCGGCGACGTGGGCGGGCCGCCTTAAATATGCTTCCACGCATGCGTCGAAGTCATTCGACGCATGCGAGGGATGCGGGCGGCAGGACATGTACGGTAGGTCTGTACAGACGACCGTACATGTCCGGGCGGACAGGTTTCCAGCGGACTGTTTTAAAACAAGTCCGGGAAACAGTTGTCCGCTGGAAACCTGTCCGATCCGTCCCAAAATGGTCCGCTCGGGCCAACACACGGCCAAACATGTCTGCTGAAACTGGTCTGCGGACCAGTTTCAGCAGACATGTTTGGTCGTGAGTACGGGGCCTCAGCCACACACCTCCTGCCCTTGAGATGTCTCCCAGTCATGCCACATCTTGTATCTGTTTCTTTGCCTCTGGGCAAAACCAGACACTGTCCAATGCATCGTGGAAAGTTTTGAAGATGATAAAAGGGAAGGGACAGCTTTTCTGTGTTTTTTTTAGAAAAAGGACATGTCCACTCCTGAGGGTTGTTTACTGATAATGCAACAACTCTCTTTTAATGCCGGGCAAACATTTTTTACGACCATCAAAAAGTCAATGTTATAGAGGACACATAAAAACTAGGATTGCCACATGACATCATAAACCTTCAATCGGGGCTTGTAAAAAAAATCTTCCTTTTCAAACCCTAAAAAGGGGGCAGAAATGTTTTCATCGCAAAGATTTCATTTACTGATAAAGTTTATTTTTTAACAACTGAAGGAAAGTGGAGGTGTTGTTTACAGCAGTTCGTTTTCGGGTTTTAGGTATATACTAATAAACTGTTTCCTGCCTTATTATGTAGATAACAGAAGAGAGATGTTGTTGTCTTGATGACAATGAGGACGGAGCATAACTCCCCTAATGTAGGGGTAGGCATTGATCGAAACTAGCAAGAAAATAACGTGAAGTGTTTGAATTCCTACAACTTCCACCAGAGTCCTTAAAGCGGGGGTTCCGCGGGTTTTCCTTTTTTTTTTAAGGCTTCTGCCGCTCTTACCTGGTTACAATAATCACTCATCTCTCCCAATCTTTTAGCCCGCTGCATTACATTTCTCCCGAAAAGTATATGTTTTAAAATTCCGAGATGGACGTTTCCATCTTCACTGTGGGCACTGTGAAGCCCAGCAGCTTGTCCTTCCGGGATATGGTGAATGCTGACGTCCCAGCATTCACCGGTCTATCCCGCGCATGTGCAGTGTTGACGGTGAGCGTCGCCGTCAACACTGCACTGTTCCCGTACCTAAAATGGAGAATTGCTAGCCGCTCACGTCACATGACCTGCTTGCCGAGTCACGTGACCCGCGAGATATCGCGGGATTACAGCACAACGCGTCTCCTGGGATTCTCATGACTCACTCCCAGGAGAAATAGCGCTGGTCGGGGAAATTGGAATCCGCGCCCACTCCCGCGGGGAAAAGTGAGTGACAGCACAGAAACGTCTTGATTCCAAAGGTAAGGATGGCAATAAAAAAAAAACAAAAAACGGATTAGTTACTATCAATGGCTGGTGGTTTAATACAGCCAAAGTTATAATTTAGGGTGAACCTCCGCTTTAAGATGGGCTTATTATGTTTAAAGCATATCTAAACCCAAATTTTACATATTGCAGGTTACTAGTCCTTGGATGTGGTGGCTACCTTAGTTTTTCTTTTTCAAGCTTTTAAAAAATGTTTTTTTTCCATTAACACATAGTACAGTCCGACTCTAGCGATTCTGTGTTACCAGCTGCATGGAGGAGGGGGAGAGCACAGCACAACCCATACCTCCTCTCGGCTGTCACTCCTGTCTGCCGCTGTCACTTCTCATTTTCACTTTAGTTCCCTGCAGCATGCTGCCCTCCCCAGAATGTCCATGCTTGGCCAGTCTAGGGGGGCACAACTGAAATCTGGCACAACCCTGATCTGGCCATGGCTGTTGTCTCAGAAGTTCCCATGTGCAGTTTACCAATGTCCTGCTAAAATATTCAAGGACTTCCCTGAAATAGTCATCATCTGGATGGGAGCTTATGCTGCCCTAACACATAGATATATCTTTTGGTGGTGCCTTTTCAGATGTGCAAGCTGCCTATTCCATAGGCAATAATGCTCCTCCATACCATCAGAGATAAGGGCTTTTTAACTGAGCACTGATAAGCTAGACGGTCCCTTTCCTCATTAGTTCAATAGTCAAGTATAAAAAAGACACAAGTCCATTTTGTTCATCCAAAAAAAGAGAAAAAATAATCATACAATCCTATATACCCAATTTATACCCATAGTTGATGCAGAGGAAGGTGAAAAACCCCAACAAACTATGATCCAATTTGCTCCAGCAGATGAAAAAATTCCTTCCTGATCCTCCGAGAGGCAATCCGATATTTCCTGAATCCACTTGGCGCCCATGGTTGCCATTCCTCTGATAATCCAGAGTAAGTGTAGAGGTGTGCCCAGTATAAAATGTTGTCACATTTGTGGTTAAGACATTTTATTGGAGTTCTTAGTTCACAAGCAATCTGTAAAGCTAATGCATTTTGGGGGAATGCTTCCGGCTTTTTTAGGGCTGCAAAGATGGTTGGAGTCAGAGATTGCGAGTCTGACCCTTTAAGTGCTGTCAGTATACCTGAGTGCAATGAAAACATATTCATCTGATAAAACTTTGGGATTACGTTATGCCACTAATGAAGACAGTGGGCCAGATCCTCGTAGCGCGGTGCATTGTTGCGGCTGGCGTAGCGTATCTCTGATACAATACGCCACCGTAACTTACAGTGTATTTTCCTTATCCTCAAAGAAGTTGTGCTGTAAGTTACGGCAAGGTAGTGTAATTTTGGCGGCTTAAGGGCGCGCAATTCAAATCGATGTGACAGGGGCGTGTTTTATGTAAATACGTCGTGACCTGACGTAAATGACGTTTCTTTTGAACGGCGCATGCGCCGTCCGTAAGGGTATCCCAGTGCGCATGCTCGAAATTAAACCGGAACAAGCTAATGCTTACGACGGTGACGTCATTCTACGCAAATTCCTATTCGCGAACGACTTACGCAAACGGCGGAAAAAATTCAAAATTCCACGCGGGAACGACGGCCATACTTAACATAGGATACGCCTCATATAGCAGGGGTAACTATACGCCGGAAAAAGCCGAACGCAAACAACGTAAAAAAATGCGCCGGCCGGACGTATGTTCGTGAATCGCCGTATCTAGCTAATTTGCATACTCGACGCGGAATTCGACAGAAACGCCACCTAGCGGCCAGCGGAAAAATGCACCTAAGATCCGACCGCGTACTAAGACGTACGCCGGTCGGATCGAGCCCAGATGCAGTCGTATCTTGTTTTGTAGATACAAAACAAAGATACGACGCGGGAACTTTTGCCATATTATGTCATGGTATGTTGATTGCAATATATAATTTCAGAGTGGAATGACGATGAACTAATAATTTATATTAGTGGTTTCTAAATGTAAATAGGTTTAACTTATGTCTGGTAAACTGAGAAACAAAGTCCTTAGTGGTCTAGGAATATGTGCACTTGTCAATGCCATGTGCCTATGAATCAGCGGAGAACATGCTTGTCAGACATGAGCAATATATAAGGGAGTACTGAGACTTGCACAACTCCGCAGTGTTTTCCTGTGGTTGCGCCTGTCTCGTCACTTACCTTTTTTTCCAAAGGGCGAGTTTATCCCAGAATAATCTCAGTGGCCAATTACAGTCTGAAAAAATAGAAAATACCACAAACCACGCAGACTAAATAAGAGTCACTCCATGAGATGCTGAGCGGAGAGGGAGGTGTGATTATTACACTATATGTATGAAGTGTGCACACGTACAATACGAGTGTGTTTATGAAAACATCTATACACGGATGATCATACATAAATCAGTCGCTGCATCCAGTCAAAATAATACAACTCTCGAAAGGATATGCCTAACATCATCTAGAGACAAATAGCTAGATTCAGAGAGACTTAGGCTGGCGTATCAGTAGATACACCAGCCTAAGTCAGAATTTGCGTCAGCGCTAATTTAAGCGTATTCTGGTAACCAGATACGCTTAAATTAGGCTCAGATACGAGCGGCGTAAGTGTCTTACACCCTCGTATCCTAAAGTGTAATTTTTAGGCCCCGTACACACGGGAGGATTTATCCGCGGATACGGTCCAGCGGACCGTGTCCACGGATAAATCCTCTCGAGGATTTGCGTGGATTTTGATGCGATGGAGTGTACTCACCATCGAATCGAAAATCCGCGCCGAAATCCTCTGGCGACGACGTGTCGCGCCGTCGCCGCGATGATGACGCAGCGACGTGCGCGACGCAGTCATATAAGGAATTCCATGCATGCGTCGAATCATTACGACGCATGCGGGGGATCCCTTTGGACGGATTGATCCGGTGAGTCTGTACAGACCAGCGGATCAATCCGTTGGGATGGATTCCAGCGGATAGATTTGAAGACATGTCTTCAAATATTTATCTGCTGGAAATCCATCCCATGGGAGAAAAATTCGCGGAAACAGATCCGCTGGATTGTACACACCATAGAATCTATCCGCTGAAACCCATTCGCTGGGATTTTTCAGCGGATGGATTCTATCGTGTGTATGGGGCCATAGGCTGACCGCTAGGTGGCGCTTCCATTGCTGTCAGCGTAGAATATGTAAATCAGTAGATACGCCTATTCACGAACGTACGCACGGCCGACGCTGTACAGATACGCCATTTACGTAACGCATTATCAGGCCTAAAGTTATTCCATCAAATAGCTGTAATAGTAATGTTAAGTATGGCCGTCGTTCCCGCGTCGAAATTCGAAAATTTTACGTTGTTTGCGTAAGTCGTCCGTGAATAGGGATTTACGTCATTTACGTCCACATCGACCAATAGGCCCGTGCGGCGTACGTTGCCGCAATGCACACTGGGATATGTAGGCGGACGGCGCATGCACCGTTCCAAAAAAACGTCAATCACGTCAGGTCAACCAAAATTAACATAAAACACGCCCCCTCACCCTTTTTTGAATTAGGCGCCCTTACGCCCGCCCGCTTTAGGCTACGCCGCCGTAACTTAGCAGGCAAGTACTATGTGAATCATGTACTTGCCTCGCTAACTTACGGCGGCGTAGCCTAAATGCCATAAGCTACGCCGCCGCAAGTATGCGCTCGCCATCCTGAATCTAGCTAATAGGAATGATTTCCCATCTATATTATTATCTCAACAACTTTACCCTACAAGAATAATCTGGCCCGATGCTTCAATGGGAGGTTGATCTTGACTGCTCTATCTTGACCGATACATGGCACTCTATGTCTGAAAACCTCCGCAAAAGTAATATAGCTATCTCATTTAGAGAGACCCCAGTGAAGCTTTTCTCTAGATGGTACCTCACCTCTTCCAAAATCCATTCTTTTTATCCCTCAATATCCCCTAATTGCTTTAGGGGTTGCCTAGAGCAGGGAACATTATTGCACAAGTTTTGGAGCTGCCCATTCCTGGACCAGATATGGGGCCGGATTCAAATACATTGGTGTATCTTTCCGCAGGGCGTAACGTATCTCAGATATGTTACGCCGCCTTAAATTAGGGCGCAAGTTCCATATTCAGAAAGAACTTGCGCCCTTAGTTACGGCGGCGTAACGTCTGTGGTCCGGCGTAAGCCCGCCTAATTCAAATGTGGATGATGTGGACGTGTTTTATTCAAATTCAGTGTGACCCCACGTATTTGATGTATTTTACGAACGGCGCATGCTCGAAATTACGCCGCAAATCGTCAATGCTTTAGACGTGAACGTAACTTACGTACAGCCCTATTCGCGAATGACTTACGCAAACGACAGAAAATTTTGAAAATTTTACGCTGGAACGACGTCCATACTTAACATAGGATGTCCCTCATATAGCAGGGGTAACTTTACGCCCGAAAAAGCCTAACATAAACGACGTAACAAAATGCGCCGGGCGGAAGTACGTTTCTGAATCGGCGTAACTACCTAATTTGCATATTCCTTGCGGAAATATACGGAAGCGCCACCTAGCGGCCAGCGTAAATATGCAGCCTAAGATATGACGGTGTAAGACACTTACGCCGGTCGGATCTCAGGGAAATTCTGGCGTATCTAGCTTTCTGAATACAGAAAGAACATACGCCGGCGCTTCGTAGCACTTACACAGCGTATCAATAGATACGCCGGCGTAAAGGCTATCTGAATCCGGCCCACGGAGTGCAGCGATAGATAGATTTGAGAGATCCTCAAAACATAAAATCACTCTCACCCCTCAGATATGTCTTCTATATGCTAAGATCCCAGATATTCCTATCCCCTGCACCAGATTATTACACTCCCCGTGTAGCTCCATTCAATGGATGATAGCACTCAACTGGAGATCTAATAACATTCTTTGGTCACAGGTATTAGATAGAATGGAGATGCTTAAGCTGTCAGAGAGTCTATCATACCTTAAATGATAGTCTCCATATATATGATCTTAACTGGTCATACTGGAACCTCACGTAATAACAACGCTCTTTTACCTCACCACATCTCTCTTACTACCGTGTTTCCCCGAAAATAAGCCCGGGTCTTATAATTATTTTGGCAACAAAAGACACAGTAGGGCTTATTTTCAGGGTAGGTCTTACCATGTAATGTGATGTCTTCTCTCCCCCTCTCCCTGCCAGTCAGGAATCCCCAGTGCGGGTTAAAATGCTTGTAAAATCCTATAATCCACTCTATTACAGTAATATAAAATGTACAATGTGTGTGTTTCTGTAATATAATTGTGCCAAATACCTTCGTTATAGCGCCGCCCTGCGCTTCTGTGACCCGCTGGAGCTCTCTTCCCTGCATTTATGTTACAGAAACACACACATTGTACATTATATACTACTGTAATAGAGCGGATAATATAATTTTACAAGCATTTTAAACTAGGGCTTATTTTCGGGGTAGGGCTTATATTGCATCCCTCCTGGAAAATGACGCTAGGGCTTATTTTCGGGGAAACACGGTACTCCCTCTCACCCTTTACTTGTGTGTCATTGAGTGCCTTATTCCGCTTTTCTGGTCCCCATGTTTCGCTACAATTTGTTTTGTGCCGTTATATCACAATATGATGTATGATGCGTTTTGTACGACTCCGTTGACTTATTATGGATGACCGTGTCATTCTCTGTATGCAATTGTTCTTTTATACCTACAATAAACTTTTGTAAACAAAAAAATAACAATACAACTCTCTTGCTTGTACCAAAGATGGACTAGAGATATGGACTATATGGGATTTATAGTGTACATACAACTGTGTACATTACCGCAACTAATATCCACTGCTCAGTCCAAACAAATGGAAGTGAGGGAGAAAAGGAAAGTAGCACTGAGATATAACAAAGGATGGCCTTATTTTTATTTTTGAGTGGGGTTGGGAAGGGTTTAAACCTTGTACTATTGGCAGGGCCTTCTTTAAAGCAGGGCAAAATGGGAAGCTACCCTGGGCCCTGTCATTGATGTGGGGCCCAAAGCAGCTGCCTCATACTTGCCACAATTATCCCAGTTTAAATTCCCTTGTCCCTTGAAGTTTTAGTCATTTGCTGTGTCCTGATATCTCATTGTGAAGTTCTGTTACTAATGCTGCCCAGCTCTGCCCTATTGTTGTGTACAGATGACTCACCTGCAGACCCTGTGTTTACATGTAAATAACCGTCATTTATATGTAAATAAAGGCGGCATTTATATGTATATCATGCCCCTCTGCAGTGAAGAGATGATGTGCTGTGATCTCTAGCAACCAATCAGTGAGCAGTATTACTGTACAGTAATCTCTAGCAAACAATCAACAAGAAGAAATCATGTGCTGTAATCTCTAGCAACCAATCAGTGAGCAGTATTATTGTACAGTAATCTCTATCAACCAATCAACAAGAAGAAATCATGTGCTGTAACCTCTAGCAACTAATCAGTGAGTCGTAATGTGTGCTGTAACCTCTAGCAACCAGTCAGTAAGCGGTAATGATACACTGTAACCTCTGGCAACCAATCGCAATCGCTGCCTGATCTGGTACAGTAAACTGATTTTAAGTCTATAACAATGTGTGATCAGCGCTTACATAAACCAAAATAAAACCAAATTATATATAATAATCACATATAACAGTGCAAACCTGTCATGGGATGAGTGCTGTGCTTAAATATTTGGCTGCAGCAGCTGGTCACCCTAGGGTGATAGACCAATTAGCTGTCAGACCAAATGCACCGGGTGGTGATCTCTAATCAAAAGAAAACACAGTGAATAAATAAAAGGAAAAGAAAGGTAATAGTCAGTATAAATAGGTGGCTACAAAGTCACTGAGCTAGTGTGGTAACACTCATGAGTGAAGATGGGAGATGAGTCTCCTACATCTGGTGTGTGCATCCAACAGCAATCTCACAATGCCCTTACCTTCAATAAGTAGTAAAATAGCATGAAGGGCAGATGCTGTCTTCTCCTATGGATAAGCTGTCACCAGTCCCCTGTTCATCCAGAGCTCCACTGTATCCTAGCCTGACGGAAGGTCCTCGAATGCGGTGTCCTCCGGTCCGTCCGTGTGTGTGACAGAGGTAGAGCCCGGTGTGGAGGGAGATGTATAAAAGATGGTGAAGCACGTCCAGGTGAAGGGTAAAGCTTTTTATTCTCAATGGTACCGCTACAGTGCAGTTTTAAATACGCCGCCCAGCACAGAGCTCGGCTTCAGATTAGCCTGCTACAGTCTGCTAGCCTCCGGTTGGTTGCCTGTGTCACGTGGTTCCTTATCCTACGTCGTTGCGTCACCGTCTCGTGACTTCATCAGGGATCCCTGATGAAGTCACGAGACGGTGACGCAACGACGTGACACAGGCAACCAACCGGAGGCCAGCAGACTGTAGCAGGCTAATCTGAAGCCGAGCTCTGTGCTGGGCGGCGTATTTAAAACTGCACTGTAGCGGTACCATTGAGAATAAAAAGCTTTACCCTTCACCTGGACGTGCTTCACCATCTTTTATACATCTCCCTCCACACCGGGCTCTACCTCTGTCACACACATGGGCGGACCGGAGGACACCGCATTCGAGGACCTTCCGTCAGGCTAGGATACAGTGGAGCTCTGGATGAACAGGGGACTGGTGACAGCTTATCCATAGGAGAAGACAGCATCTGCCCTTCATGCTATTTTACTACTTATTGAAGGTAAGGGCATTGTGAGATTGCTGTTGGATGCACACACCAGATGTAGAAGACTCATCTCCCATCTTCACTCATGAGTGTTACCACACTAGCTCAGTGACTTTGTAGCCACCTATTTATACTGACTATTACCTTTCTTTTCCTTTTATTTATTCACTGTGTTTTCTTTTGATTAGAGATCACCACCCGGTGCATTTGGTCTGACAGCTAATTGGTCTATCACCCTAGGGTGACCAGCTGCTGCAGCCAAATATTTAAGCACAGCATTCATCCCATGACAGGTTTGCACTGTTATATGTGATTATTATATATAATTTGGTTTTATTTTGGTTTATGTAAGCGCTGATCACACATTGTTATTCACTTCATTTCACGGATTGGTGCACCCATAGATCCAGCAGCTGCATATATAGTTTATACACTAGTTTTTTTTTTTTCACGTTCCAACACTCGCAGTAGCGCAATAGTCTTTTTCACTTACTTTATTGATTTTAAGTCTAGCTGATATTTATTGTATGTCTCAGAGCAGGTGGAGAGCAAAATTGCATGGGAGGGCCCCCAAGAGAATTTTTGCCCAGGGTCCAATCAACATTAAAGACGGCTCTGACTATTGGGAATATTTGAAGGAATAATACCGCTCTAAAAGCTACTGATCCCTTGAATTGCTTCCGCCCTACAATATTTGTTCACTTCCTGTTCTAGAATCTCAACCAGCAGGTCAAGGAATTTTCCAAAAGTGAGGGGGGTTTCCCACTTGGACACTAAGTGGGAGGTATCAGTAAGTGCTGTGATTAACACAGAAGAGCAACACCCCTGGAAATGTTGGGGGGTTCTATAGACTTCAGCCAGCAATTGCTCTTGATCTGAGTGTGGTTCAGGAGCAGGAGATGCAAGTATTTACATTTTATTTCTCACCAGGGGCTGGACAACATCAGTTGTGATGAAACGCATAGGGAGGAGCGACGTGCTGACGTCACCGCATTCACGCAGGTCCCAGAGTGATAGGCTGCAATTGAGAGCCGGCCGGTTCAGAGTTTATACTGCATTTTTGTTTGTCTAAATTGTACGTGCAATACTTTTTTACATAATAAAAACCACCAAAAGATTTTATATTATGGAAGCTTTTATTTCTTCATAGGGTCCAACTGGCAATACATACCTTTGGGGGATATCACCTGGGTAGACGCTGGGATCATTGCTTTGCATCTTTAAGGCCCGGGCTGGGTATTAAGCCAAAAGCGCATGTGATCTCCCATAATAGGAGATCATTTGGAGTCGGTAAGCGGCAGAGTGTGTAGAGGTGGAAGTTACATCCTTTCTCACCACTTTTTTTATGTGCATCGTGTGTCAGTCTCACATTCGAAATTCATCTATAATATAATGTACTATTTACAGTGTGACATAATGTGATAACCAATAGAATTTTTATTACATTTTTTGTTTGCACGGAGTCACTTTATGTATGTAAAGTTTAGCATAATCAATGATTTTTGCAGATTCACTTTATATGAAGGTTTAGCGCAACTTAATATTGAAAGTTGTTGATTTTGTGCGTATCTCACGGGAGGTTGCAGCTATGCTTTCTAAAAACAAATTGAACTCATATCTCATCCATTTACTATTTCACTTGACTTTCATGACAGCGCAGTAATTTTATTTTGTTTTACATTTTATGTGGTGGAGTTTATTTAAAAATTTGTGACAGGGTCTTGGATAATAAGACATCTTTACCCATACATTTTGTATGCGTAGAAGAGTAGTTATATGGTGGCAATGAGTACAGTCTGTCCTTCTCCTCTGTGTCCTCCAGGGATGACATAACCCAAGAAGATAAAATGTGTCACAAGCTATTGGCGAAGAAGTAAATAGTTTAAATTGGTAATGATGCTTCAGATGTGACCCCTGACCCCATCACTCTCGAAGCAAAGAGGGCAGGAATGTTCTTACCAGTTCTATGTGCTTCTCCCTGGCTACGGCTGCCTAAACAGTTTGAACTGGAAGTGTCCTTGTGTATCATCATTGTAATAGTATTAGTAGAATGTCAGAAATGTACACTGTTAGAGCCGGTTCACACTGGGGCGTCTCGTCCGGCGGCTCAGCCGCCTGACCAGTCGCGTCCCATTCTATGCAATAGAACCGTTCTAATAGGAGCGACGCAAGTCGCTCCGACTTAGAAAAAGGCTCTTGTACGACTTCGGGGGCGGCTCGGGGCGATTTGCATTGACTTCTATACAGAAGTCATTTTGCTAATCGCCTCTGAGTCTTACAGAGTCGCCCCCGAAGTTGTGCCGCTGTAGTGTGAACCGGCTCTGAACAGTATATTTTTTAAAATCAGAAACAAAAATAAATAATGGGTAGTTTAACCACTTGAGACCCGCGCTATAGACGAAAGACGACCACAGCGCGGCTCTCAAGTGCCGGGTGGACGTCCCTGGACGTCCTGTTATTTACATTTCCCGCGTGCGCCGCGGGCAAACACTGTGCCCGGCGTATCGCTGGGAAGCCGATGCACGTGCCTGGCGGTCGCGATGTCCGCCAGGTACCTGCGATTGGCGGTGACAGCAGGAACGTGGAGCTCTGTGTGTAAACACTTAGCTCCGCGTCCTGTCAGGGAGAGAGGAGACCGATGCTGTGTCCCTTGTACATAGGGACACGGCATCGGTCACCTCCCCAGTCAGTCCCCCTCCACACACAGTTAGAACACACCCAGGGAATACATTTAACCCCTTCCTCACCCCCTAGTGTTAACCCCTTCCCTGCCAGTCACATTTATACAGTAATTAGTGCATTAGCACTGATCGCTGTATAAATGTGAATGGTCCCAAAATTGTGTCAAAAGTGTCCGATATGTCTGCCACAATATCGCAGGCCTGACAAAAAAAAAAAAAACGCAGATCGCCGCCATTACTAGTAAAAAATAAAAAATAAATCAACCCCCTATTTTATAGGCGCTATAACTTTTGCGCAAACCAATCAATATACACTTATTGCGATGACAAAAATATGTAGAAGAATACGTTTTGGCATAAACCGAAAAAAAAAATTGGGATATTATTATAACAAAAGTAAAAAATTGTGTTTTGTTTTCAAAATGTTCTGTCTTTTTTTGTATATAGCGCAAAAAAAAAAAAAACGCAGAGGTGATCAAATACCACCAAAAGAAAGCTCTATTTGTGGGGAAAAAAATGATAAAAATATCATTTGGGTACAGCATTGTATGACCACGCAATTGTCATTCAAAATGCGTCAGCGCTGAAAGCTGAAAATTGTGGTGAAGTGGTTAAAGCAGAACACCAGGCAGATAAAAGGCCAGTTTATTTAATTAAAATAAAATGCATTTTAACCACTTCCGTACCGTAGGACGTCATATGGACTTTCAGTGGGGATATCTGAACAATGCCTGCAGCTACAGGCATCATTCAGATATCCATTTCTTCAGCCGGCAATTCTGTGCACCATAAGAATGATCATAGCGGCAGTTCCACCGCTTGATAATTCTTATAGGCGACGGGATGGGATGTTCCCCCCCTCCCACCGCCATCCGGTGCTTCTCCGGGCTCTCCGTGCCATCGGAGACCCTGAGAAACGATCTGCTGGGCGCCGGATGGGAGGCATAGAGATGACTGGTGACCAGATGGTCACCAGTCATCTCTATGATCATCGGAGGCCCAGGCGCGATGTTATGACATCACGCCCGGGTGCCAGAATGTAAACAAAGCCGCAATCGCAGCTAAAAGCATGAGATCCGTGATTTTTTTTTCACAATCTCATGCTTTCCAGCCTGGAGGAGCCGCTATAACTTTTGCGCAAACCAATCACTATACGCTTATTGCCATTTTTTTAACCAAAAATATGTAGAAGAATACGTATCGGCCTAAACTCAGAATTAAAAAAAAAAATTGATATTTATTATAGCAAAAAGTAAAAAATATTGGGCCAGATTCACAAAGGACTTACAACGGCGTATCTACTTATACGCCGTCGTATGTCCGAATGAGCGCCATTGTATCTATGCGACTGATTCTTAGAATCAGTTACGTTTGAATTCGGCCAAGATATGACTGATCTAAGTCTCCTACGCCATCGTATCTTGGGTGCATATTTACGCTGGACGCTAGGGGCGCTTTCCGCGTCGAATATGCAAATGAGCTAGATACGCCGATTCACGAACGTACTTGCGCCCGGCGTATTAATATACAATGTTTACGTAAGGCGTACGACCGGCGTAACTTTACCCCTCATAAAGCAGGTGGAAGTCATGTTAACGTATGGACGTCAGAAACATCGGAACAGCGTCGTATTTAAAGCGGGGGTTCCGCGGGATATCGTTTTTTTTTTTTTCCTCTAATCAGTCTTACCTTTAATCCCGCACTAACAATGTGTCCCACTCTTTAAGCCATCCGATGCGCTGTATTTAGATAAATTGTATATTTGATCCTGATCCGATGGACGTTTCCATCTTGCCTGTGGGCAAACTGAAGCCGACAGGGTCTTCTTCCGGGATAGGGCGAATGCTGGCCTCCCAGCATTCACCGCTCGATCACGCGCATGCGCAGTGTTGACGGCGAGCTTCGCCGTCAACACTACATGGTTAGGTGTCGCGCGATTACATGACAGCGCGTCGACGGAGGAGTTGCTAAATTGGAGTGACAGGACGGGGGAGAATGGACTTACACGCCCATTCCCCGCGGGAGATATTGATTGACAGGTCGAAACATCGAGCAGGAAACGGGTAAGGAGGACTCAAAAAAAAAAAAAAAAATCGTTTGGTGTTTATTTTTGCAGAGCATTTGAATAGACAGCATGTTATAAAACAGGGTGAACCACCGCTTTAACGTCGTTTGCGTAAGTCGTACGTGGATGGGGATGGGCGTAGGTTACGTTCACGTCGACAAAGCATTAAGCCGACGTATCTTAGGGATTATTTTGCGACGTGATTCTGAGCATGCGCGCGCATGCGCGCGCATGCGCCGTTCGTTTGGCCCCTAATTTGCATGGGGTCACGGCTCATTGTAATACAACACGCCCACTGCCTTGATAATTTGAATTAGGCGGGCTTACGCCGGCCCATTTACGCTACGCCGCCGTAACTTAGGGCGCAAGTTCTTAATACGGTACTCGCCTCTCTAAGTTACGGCGAAAAAAAAGGATGTCTTTTTGTTTGGGAGCCACGTCGCACGTCCGCGCAATTCTCAGTTAAAGCGTGACAGTGCCAAAAGCTGAAATTTCGCCTAGGCAGGAAGGAGGTATATGTGCCCAGTAAGCAAGTGGTTAAAAAAAAGCACCAGGTTTAACTATTAAATATTTTTTAATTCTCCTTCAAAGGCTGTGGCAGTGGGTGTGTCTTATGCCTACATACTTTTGCTAATAGGTGTCCCTCATTCCCATTTTAAAAAGGTTGGGAGGTATGCAGTCACATGCTGGGGGCAGAGAGGTGATCAAGCTGTTTTGCATAATTACAAGGGAAAATTGGACACCAATCTGGAAAAGCTGTAATCCTTTATGGGAATCCTATATACAGGAAAATGAGATCCCGAATATCAACTCTATAGCTGTTTACTCAGAACTCAGCTTTAGACCCCAGTCATGCCTGATCATTTTGTATCTCAAACCTCCAAAACTCGGCAAACAAAAATTCCATTAGGTAGATTCAGTAAGAGTTAGGCCGACTTATCAGTAGATAAGCCGACCTAACTCAGAATCTACGCCGACTTATGTTTAAGTGTATGCTCAAACAGAGATACGCTTAAACATATCTAAGATACGACGGCTTGCGCCGTCCTATCTTAGATTGCAATATTTTGGATGGCCGCTAGGTGGCGCTTCCATTGCGGTCGGCGTAGAATATGTAAATGAGGAGATACGCCGATTCACGAACGTACGCCCGGCCGACGCAGTACTTTTACGCCGTTTACGTAAGAGATAGGCCACGTAAAGTAAGAGCTAGGCTCTAATGGAATAGTAATGTCAAGTATGGCCGCCGTTCCCGCGTCGAAATTCGAATTTTTTACGTCGTTTGCGTAAGTCGTCCGTGAATCGGGATTTACGTCGTTTACGTCCACGTCAAAATCAATAGGCCCGTGCGGCGTACTTAGCCGCAATGCACACTGGGAAATGTAGGCGCCCGGCGCACGCGCAGTAAAAAAACCCGTAAAAAACGTGAGGTCAAGCGCCATTAACATAAAACACGCCCCCCTCAAACACATTTGAATTAGGCGCCCTTACGCCCACCGATTTAGGCTACGCCGACGTAACTTAGCAGGCAAGTACATTGTGAATCATGTACTTGCCTCGCTAACTTACGGCGGCGTAGCTTAAATTCCTTAAGCAACGCCGCCGCAAAGTTACACCAACGTACCTGAATCTAGCTATTTGTATTTAAATGGTGGCTGTTCATATACTGTATAAGTGCTCAGACACCTGACGCTCCAAAAGCTATACAAGCTCATTTTGCTGCATGTTAAGCATTTTTTGCTCCATAGACTTCAATCGGAAAGCCTGTAGGCAGTGTACCGTCTGCCATTGACATAATTGGCTGTGCCCTGCTGTAATTTTTTATAGAACGGGGCCATCATAAATACGAGTACAGCGAATGGGGTATGCAAAAATAGAAAACGTTCTATTCTGAAAAATTGGAATTGCTGTGTGTTGAGTGATGCCGCGTACACACGATCGTTTTTTCCGATGAAAAAAGTCAGAATTCCATCGGAAATCCGATCTTGTGTACGCGGCATTACTCAGGTATACAGTGGTACTGTCGTAAACACTAGTATAGCATATGGGTATATGAAAAAAATAGAAATTGTTTTGCATACGTCTTTACGCTGTACTCACATTTACAATGACACCGTGAGTACAGCAGCACAAAACCATTTATATCAATAACAGGCTGTATACTCAACTCGGGCTGTCTGGGCAGAAGAAATATGTTGTCCATTGTACTGAACAGGATCAGCAGGCCCATGTGAAAAAGCCCCCCCCAAAAAAAACAGTATTTCTTATGATTTCTTCTTAAAAATAGAGCTGTACCCCATCCCTTTCACCAAATAGCTGTTCACCAATTACCATCAGATGCGGAAAGCAGATCATAAAATTCAATATTCAGATACCAGATCATTTCATTTTGGGACACAGATTTTGGTAATGTAGATTTCGTACCTTGTAAATAACTCTGCATGCATATTCAAAATTAAATGTATCTTATATATATACAGTAAGTATAGAATTTTTTTTTTTTCCACATTCAGACTCAACCCACATAGAGGACACGAGACTTGCTCACGTAATGCCTGCTCATAGCGTCTCTACTTTAGTTTCGCATCATTTGTGGTACACCTTTCCTTTAATTCTTTTTTTTTAATATACATTTGACATGCTTTCAAAGGCTTCACATATTATGAACATTAACATACCTAAAAAATATGTGACATAAACGCTACACGTCTAATTTTTTCCCCCCTAATCCGCCCCCCCCCCTCCCCCCTCTCACTTCCTGCAACCTCACCTTTCCTACACTTGCGACCTCATTTCATCCCTCCTCCCTTAGCTGCAGTTAGATGTTCTCCCTTAGGTTTTCCGCATAACTCCACGTTTTCTTGAATGCCCTCCAGTGATCCCATTTATTATTTTGGGCCATATTGCCCTCCTCTATTCTGTTCCTGAGGTCTTCCATATCACCGTATTTATCTGCCAATAGCGCGCACCGGCGGATAGCGCGCACCCCTAATCTAGACGTGAAATTCCTGGATTTTTTTTTTATTATTACTTACAGTTTTGGTGTCTTGCCCGGCGTCCATCGGCGGCCTTGTCCGGCGTCCGTCTACGGCCTTCATGGTGTCCTCCCCACTTCTCCCGCGCTGTCTCTGAGCCGATCCACGCTTCCCGCGCTGTGTTTGAATGCCGCCGCCGACATATACCGAGCGCAGTACACTCGGGCACGCTCGGCTCCTCTCGAATCTTCTCGCATAACCGCGAGGGGAGCCGAGCCTGGCCGAGTGTACCCGAGTGTACTGCGCTCGATATATGTCGGTGGCGGATTCAAACACAGCGCGGGAAGCGAGTATCGGCGCATATCGCGCACCCACGATTTTGCCCTGATTTTAAGGGCAAAAAAGTGCGCAGTATACGCCGATAAATACGGTATACGTCTCTTCTACCGAATCTATCCACTCCCATATAGATGGACACTCTGCCTCCTGCCACTTTCTTGGAATCAGCCTCTTGGCTGCATTTAGCAAGTGTGGTACCAAAGAGTCTTTATACCTTTTTACCCCTTCCTCGCCTCCATGAAAGAGAACAGTCCAAGGGTCGATCTTTATTTCCTTCCTGGTGATATTCTTTACAAATCCCAGAATTTTTTCCCAATATCTCCTGACTTCTGGGCACTCCCACCATAGGTGGGTCATTGTACCAGGGAACTTGCAGCCCTGCCAGCAGTCCGCTGACTGGTCCTTTTTAAATTTGCTCAGTTTATCTGGTGTTATATACCATCCCATTTTGCACTTGTAGTTCATTTCTGCGGTCCTATTGTCCACTGCCGAGGAGTGGGTCATTCTCAACATTTTCCCTATTGTGAGCTTATCCTTCTGTGTTCCTAACCCCCCGTTCCCATTTTTTGATGAATGGAGGTATCTCCTGTTCGTCCACTGCTAATAATATCTTGTACAGCCTTGAAATGATACCTTTGGGTCTGTCGGTGGTACATAGGCTTTCCAATGCTTATAGCTGTTCCCCTGACCTTAATGGTTGAGGTAGCTTTCAAACAAAACTGATGATATCTCCAGTCGTCAATCAACATCAAATCATCTTTATGTTTTAACTCCTGTAGTTATATTAAATTCCCCTTTTTAATTATGTCCCTTAACTGTGCGGTGTCTTTTTTAATAGTATAAGTATAGAAATTGTACACGGAAGAGATCAGCATCTACGAGTTTATGAATCTGAACTGATACATACAACATCCACAATCATGATTTCAGGTATTATTGGGCACTATGAGATGTTATCAAATAGAGCTCTTCATCTTAATCAAATTGGCCTTCATCAGCACTGCTAATGGACCAGCATCCTCATTGCTAGAGCTCTCCCAGGGCCCTCTTTCTTCTCATAGACTGGAACTATCCCTGCTCATTACGAGGTAGACTGAAAGGAATGAATAGATGAGTATTCCTGCAGTGCCAGGAACGTAAGCGGCCACAAAGAGCTCTGTTAGCCTCCAAGGCCAGACAGCTTGGAAAAGACGCAGCCACAGTTAGACTGAGACAGAGCAAAGAGGGCTTGTCTTGTTTAAGTGTCCTGTTCACATAACCGAGGCTTTTATCCCTGTCTAAAGCAGATGTCTGACAAGTCCCAAGTGGTTCATGGACCCACTTGAGTAGGCTAATTCCCATTCTCTCTGTTCATTAACCTAATGGTTTACGCTGAAGTGACATGCAGTTTTCTTCTTTTTTTTTTCTTTTTTTTTACATTGCAATAAATAGACCTGCATATTCACAACTCACCACTCTCTCTAGGAATTCCTCCACTATATTTTTTATTGTTAGTACATATTTTTGCCAAGCCGTCAAGCAGTCTCAAGAGGCTGGTTAGGATATGCCATAATCAAAGGTTGTTTCAATTAAAATATACCAAAGTACCATATGACCCATCATGACGAGGAGCAAATGAGGTCTGGCATTTCATTTTGCCAAGATTTGCAGGGTTTCACTATTTGGCTATGCTGGTGTTTCCATGAATTTATAAGTGGTCGGCTTTATTGATTTGGATCCCTAGAGCCTGGTTGGCAGCCACAATTTTGGTCTGTGCACCTGAACCTGAGTTTTGCGATTGTTGTACATTTTCAGATCACAGGCAGAATCACAGCAATTCTGAATTGCGGGCAGAATCACAGCGATTCTGCTGCGATCCCAAAATGCCAAGTGTGAATAAGGCCTAAGTGTAAGGATACAGAATAGGTGAGCTTTAGGTACACTATTCCAATGAAGAAATATACAAAGGACGGATATACAATTCTTGCCTCCCCAAGCCCACTGTCCTCTCTTACCAATGTTAATAGGTAGCCTTAGTAACAAACTAAGATCAGACTTCATAGTCAAACAAGACATTCTGGTGCCATGGGCAGGGAGTCAGGGACACTGAGACATTTTGCCCCCTCTGCGTCATTATGCTTAGATCTGGCAAGGCAAACTATTGCGATGCAAGCAGTATTGACCTAAGCTGCTTGGTACAATATTCCAACAAAACAAATGCACAAACTGTGCACTGGTATCGGCATCGCTAGATTACTTTGCCAGGCATTCTGAAATCCAATCTAGAATATATAGAAAATATTATTGACAATCGGAAATATGTATCTGTATGTTGGCCTTAGAAGCTCTACTACTTTAGACCAGAGTCTACGGTGGCAATGCAGACCTCCTGCCCTGGTAACGACTTTCAGCAGAATCTGTAAACTTTTATTATACATGAGAAGGAATCTCTGACAGCAAAATGACGTGTGGGTGACTGGGTGCCTCCTTGGCTGTCCTGCCATCCTAGGCCATGACCCATGTAGGCTTTGAAGGCACCTGGGCCTGGTCCTATGCAACCTGGATGCCTCCAGCACCAAATCTTAGTTCATCAAGAATGGCACTGTCAGAGCTCCAGATACAATGGTATTTGCAGAGGCGTTGCTAGTGGAGGGGGGTCTGTACTGCAGGAGGGGGGTCTGTACTGCGGGAGGGGGGGGGTCTGTAGTTAGTGGAGGAGGTTTGTACTGCGGGAGGGGGGTCAGTAGTTAGTGGAGGGGGGTCTGTACTGTGGGAGGGGGGTCTGTACTGAGGGGGGACTATAGTTGGTGGGGGGGTGAATTTCTTTTTGCAAAGGGTGACACCAACCCTAGTGATGCCACTGGGTATTTAAACTCACTCATTTGTACCCTTCTACATGCCAGTGCAGATGCTGCCACTTTGAATCATATTTCCATTTTTGCTGCTGTTCAGAGGTTAGTAGCAGTTGAAGTTAGGAAAGGTTACAGGCTCCATCCTTATTTAATTATAAACCTGAAAGGAGGTTTTAACATTTACCTAGAATCATGGTGACAACATGGGGGTGGATTTTGAAAATTGGGCCAAAAGCCTTCCAATTAACCAGATTCCATGTCTAATTTTGTAATAAATGTTCTAGATTGTAAACTGCCTACTGACTGGCTGCTTTTATTTTCTTGTACCTTAGCTTGGCCTATTAGTCCTTCCACAGATGCTTTTTGTTATTGTTCCATACCTAGTCAGCACCTTGTACTGTACATCACTCTGCTAATGTTGATTTAAGCCTCCTCTTCCTAGCTAATTGAACATTGTATTATTTATGAGGAAAAAATGCCATACAGACAGTTGCTCTGACTTCAGACGTCTGCCCTTTTTCTATATTCTTGGATATTTTATTTTCTTTAAAGAGCCCAGAAAACAATTTGTTGTGATAAGCATGAAATGCAGGCTTCAAAAAAGTAAGTCCTATATTGTGCACTTTTTGTTCATTTGTACTTTTTGCATTTTTTAATTAATGATCCTGATGTATTGTCAGCGGTGGCCACAAATTTTTATTTTGGATTTAATCCCATGGATCAATTTTTTTTTTACCATCTGTGCAGTGTGAGGACCTATTTTTGGTCAATAAGACCCCACATCTCTCCTCCAGGCTTACAAGCATTAGATCGTGGAAAAAATTTACCAATCTAATGCCGACAGCCGCGATTTGCGGCTTTGTTTACTTCGGGGTACAGGGCGTGACATCATAACATCGCGCCCGGACCTCCGATGGTCTTAGAGATGACTGGTGACCATCTGGTCATCAGTCATCTCTATGCTTCCTAGCCAGCGCCGGACGATTCGCTCTCCAGGTCCCCGATGGCACGGGAGAGCCCGGAGAAGCACCGGATGGCGGCGGGAGGGGGGGGCGTCCCCTCCCGCTGCCTATAAGAACGATCAAGCAGCAGAACTGCCGCTTTGATCATTCTTATCGTGCAGAGAATCGGCGGCTGAAGACGGTGATATCTGAATGATACCTATAGCTGCAGGCATCATTCAGATATCACCGCACAAATTCGAGTCCTCGGTCGTCAAGTGGTTAAGAACCTGATATTTTACACAGATTGATTACTGTATGTATCTTTATTAATTGTGATTATATCTTTTTATCTAGTAATATTGTTTGCACTTAAATACTTCCTGAAGAAGCCATTTTGGCGAAACATGTAGATGATAAAAGTGCGCCTGGTATTCAATACAAGGTAACAAGACACGGTTCAAACTTTACATATGTAATTTTCTTATATGTTTATAGATTTTAACTTTTCCATAAATAAAACACTATTGTTTTTATATTACTCTTGTTTGTGGGCTTAAATAGCACCCTAAAAATCCCATCCTATATACTTTTTTCATCAGTGTTACTGCCGGAAGTGGTGTGGTTACAGGAAACCTCTAGCCATACAGTCTTTTCTATAAAAGACATATTCAAGAAAGTATATGTAGCAGGTACTTCTCCAGACTGATCTAAAAAAATGCTAGAGAAAGCAGTGCCATGCCATTCTGTGGTACAGCTTTGCAGCATTCAGGAACCAACCCACAGTCAGAGGAAAATTATGATAAAGAGGAGCCCTGATGTCACAGAACCGGACTAAAGACCTCAGAAAAAGGTATGCACAGGTATACACAATGAAAAAAAAGGTTACCGACTTTACATAGAAAGAGACTACATAATGCTTTCATAAGCAGTCATTAGCACAGTACAGCAGTGGTCATATGGGACTTGGTAAATAAATCATAGCACTTTTAATTGAGAAAATTATGTCAAATTAATTATATGATGTCTTTTTCTCCCAGTTACATTACATGTGCATACATGTACACCAGCATTAATGAAGATCTCCAAATGTTTTATTTACATGCATTCATTAGGGCAGACATTGGCCAATGATCTCCATGGAAACTGTACAATAATAAGGAGTCAACGTTCACTATGGTCTGAATCTACCATTGCTTCATAGAAAAGGATGCTCTGGGTTAAAGAGCACCTGTCCTTTTATATATAGGCTGCGAAGGAGGAAAGTTTGGGAGGTAAAGAGTGTCCAATGGGTTTTTCAGCGATGGGGAATTTGGTGTATTTTGCAATTAAAATTTTTGAGGTGGAGAGAAGAAGGAAACAAAATAAGAAAAATTATATCACAATTTGTAAACTTTGTACTGCCCCCTTAAAGCTGCCATGCACAGATAACATTTCCAGCAAACTAACCACAATTTGGGTCAAGGGTGCCCTTGCCGGCACCACAGGGCTGGAATTTGTGGAAGGAGCTGGGTGGAAAATTGATGGCCGAATCAGATGGCAGCACTGTTTGGGCAGTCAGATGGAAGTGTTGTTTGGGCATCCAGTCAGATGGCAGCGTTGTTTGGGCATGCAGTCAGATGGCAGCGTTGTTTGGGCATCCAGTCAGATGGCAGCGTTGTTTGGGCATGCAGTCAGATGGCAGTGTTGTTTGGGCATCCAGTCAGATGGCAGCGTTGTTTGGGCACCCAGTCAGATGGCAGCGTTGTTTGGGCATCCAGTCAGATGGCAGTGTTGTTTGGGCATCCAGTCAGATGGCAGCGTTGTTAGGACATCCAGTCAGATGGCAGCGTTATTTGGGCATCCAGTCAGATGGCAGCGTTGTTTGGGGCATCCAGTCAGATAGCAGCGCTCTTTGGACATCCAGTCAGATGGCAGCGCTCTTTGGGCATCCAGTCAGATGGCAGCTCTCTTTGGGCATCCAGTCAGATGGCAGCGTTATTTGGGCATCCAGTCAGATGGCAGCGTTATTTGGGCATCCAGTCAGATGGCTGCGTTGTTTGGGCACCCAGTTAGATAGCAGCGCTCTTTGGGCATCCAGTCAGATGGCAGCGCTCTTTGGGTATTCTAACAGGCATGGGTGTCAACTTCCAGAATACAAAAGCCAGAAGGGGAGAGTCAACCCTTTGGGTTGTCGTTGTAGCTACAGGGTCCTCAGTCAGCTCTTGAACCCAACACATAGGGAGCTTTTCTTCCCCCAGCCGTTAATGGGTAAATATACTTACCTTCATGAACATTATAACCTTTGTAGACGTTTGAATTTGGAAAGTGCTCTTGTTTGTTGACTTATTTTACCCATACAATGTATTTTCTTCTAGAGCATACCTTTCTCACCCCCTGAAGAAGACCGCAATGATAAGGTTGAAACGCGTCAGTCTTTCTAGTTTTATCTCTGCACAAGATCATCGTGTTATGTCACTGTATATGGCTGTAACAATATGTACATGTTTTCATAATTATTTTTATTGCAATTTGTACCCATGTTATGATTCCAACAGATGTGCCCTTTGTTCAGTGTTTCTCAATTCCAGTCCTCAGGCCCCCCCAACAGGTCAGGTTTTCAGGATTTCCATTATTTTGCACAGGTGATTTGATCAGTTTCACTGCCTTAGTAATCACCACAGCCTTTTCATCTGAGGGAAATCCTGAAAACCTGACCTGTTGGGGGGGCCTGAGGACTGGAATTGAGAAACACTGCCTTTGTTGGAAGTCTGTACAAATAAATCATGTTTTTTATATAACAAAGGACATCAGTATTCTTTGCTGCAACACAAAGCCCCCTGGGGTAACTTTTCTTCCAATTAAAAAAACACTTGTGACCATTTTGGTCCCGACAGCGACTTGTGCACCAAATTCAGGTAGTTCTTTGCTCCACTTCTACATTCTGGCACAACCGACAATGTGTATCATATGAAAGTGGAGCTAATTAAAACCAACTTTCTTCTGGTGTACGTAGATAGATTTTACAAAAGCTTCTCGTATGCATTCTAAATGTGGCTCAGCATGTGTTAAATTCAAGTACGCGTTTTAGAAAGGTACATGAATTTGGCTCATGCTGCGCCACTTTAAAAAAGCATGCAAGACACTTTTGCGAAATTTGCCAGCACCAATCTTTATGAATTGCAGAGACTGTGTACATATGAGACTTGTTACCAGTTGACTGGGCTGTAATAAATGTATTTTCCATTCTGTTAGGACGGACGGTGCTTCCTCTGACATCTTTAGGTCACCCACTAATAGAATTTGATGCAGTAATAAAACTGCAGTCATGTGAGCAGCAGTGACATAACTGACCCCGGGCCTTTGTGATTCTGTATAGCAGTGTGCCCAATTCATCAAAACATGTCTGCAAGCTTGTCAGTCATACACATCCCAATATCGTATCTCCCAACTATTGTACAGTGTAAACCCATACAGTTACTATTTCAAGCATGCTATTACATTCATATTTACAGTATCTCACAAAAGTAAGTGCCCCCCCCCCCCCCCCATTTTTGTAAATATTTTATTATATCTTTTCAGTGACAACACTGAAGAAATTACAATTTGCTACAATGTAAACAGTGAGGGCCAGATCCACATACATGTAGAACGGCGCAGCGTATCAGAGAGACACTACGCCGCCGTACCTTACCTGGCGCATTTTCCAATCCTCAGCGAGTTCGCGCCGTAAGTTACGGCGGCGTAGTGTATTCCTGTCGGCGGATTTGAAATTGGACGGGTTGGGGGCGGGTTTCATTTAAATGAAGTGCGTCCCCGCGCCGAATGAAATGCGCATGCGTCGTTCCTAAATTTCCCGCCGTGCATTGCGCTAAATGACGTCGCAACGACGTCATTTTTTGAACTTAGACGTGACTTACATCCATCCCTATTCACGGACGACTTACGCAAAAAAAAAAAAAAATCAAATTTCGACGCGGGAACAACGGCCATACTTTAACATGGCAAGTCTATCTATACGCCGCAAAATAGCAGCTTTAACTATACGCCGGAAAAAGCCGACTAGAGACGACGTAAGAGAATGCGACGGCCTCGCGTACGTTCGTGGATCGTCAGAAAAAACTCATTTGCATACCCGACGCGGAAAACGACGCAAACTCCACCCAGCAGACGCCGAAGTATTGCTTCTGCGATCCGATGGCGTACAAAGCCGTACGCCTGTCGGATCGAACCCAGATGCCGTCGTATCTTGGTTTGAGGATTCAAACTAAAGATACGACGCGGGAAATTTGAAACTATGCTGGCGAATCAGTAGATACGCCGGCGTACTTGCTCTGTGGATCTACCCCTGAGTGTACAGCTTGTAAAACAGTGTACATTTTTGTCCCCTCAAAATAACTCAACACACAGCCATTAATGTCTAAACCGCTGGCAACAAAAGTGAGTACACCCCTAAGTGAAAATGTCCAAATTGGGCCCAAAGTGTAAATATTTTGTGTGGCCACCATTATTTTCCAGCACTGCCTTAGTCCTCTTGGGAATGGAGTTCACCAGAGCTTCACAAGTTGCATTGGATTCCTTTCCACTCTGGAGTCCTCTTCCACTTCTCCATGACGACATCACAGAGCTGGTGGATGTTAGAGACCTTGCGCTCCTCCACCTTTCTTGCTCAATAGGGTTTAGGTCTGGAGACATGCTTGGCCAGTCCATCACCTTAACATTTAGCTTCTTTAGCAAGGCAGTGGTCATCTTGGATGTGTGTTTGGGGTCGTTATCATGTTTGAATGTTGCCTTTCAGCCCAGTATTCGAAGTTGGCATTCATGGTTCCCTCAATAAACTGTAGCTCCCCAGTGCTGGCAGCAATCATGCAGCCCCAGACAATTACACTCCCACCACACTTGTCTTTGTACTCCTCACCTGGTTGCCACCACACATGCTTGACACCATCTGAACCAAATACGTTTATCTTGGTCTCATCAGACTACAGGACATGGTTCCAGTAATCCATCTGTTTGTGGGCTTTTTTGTGCATCATCTTTAAATGAGGATTGCTTCTGGGACGACAGCCATGCAGACCAATTTGATGCAGTGTGCAGTGTATGGCCTGAGCACTGACCCCCCACGCCTTAACCTCCCTGGCAGTATGAATATGTCTGGAATTTTGTACTATTACTTACTTAAACCTGACCAAACAAGACTCTAGTAGACATCCCAGATGTGATAATCAATTTGAAACACAAAATCATGAATTATAATCTAATAAATAATATAATTTTATTCAATAATGTAATAAAAAATAATGAAATTTGTCAAACAAAGAAATTCAATAAACATCCTGAGTGTGATAAATTTTGAAGCATGGAACTGGACACAATCCGACGTCGCAAACAGGACAATGGAACCTTGTTTATTTTCTGACTTTTTTTCCATTGCCATCTCTCTTTGAACAGCAAACCACGCACATCCTGGTAGGTGCTGCCTTTTTTGCGGTTGGCGGTATGTAGTCCATAAAATGACGACCAGTCAGGCGTTCTGTGTTGACAACGTCAACAGCACGTCGTCCGGGTCTGTTCACAGCTACTGATGGTGTCTGGTGGGTGACAAAAATCTGCTCAGCCACCTTCCAGATAAAGTCAGAATGAACAAGAGGCATGTCACTCTTTGCTCTATACAGGATAGAAGAATTCCAAAGGAATTGTTCCAGAAGATGCCTGAAAATCTTCTTGTCATTGCCTGATCGGCTGTTGACACCTCCCATGGTGTTGTTATAGTCCATTGATGGCGAACCTTGGCACCCCAGATGTTTTGGAACTACATTTCCCATAATGCTCCACTACACTGCAGATTGCATGAGCATCATGGGAAATGTAGTTCTAAAACATCTGGGGTGCCAAGGTTCGCCATCACTGTTATAGTCGATCACGACTTGCGGCTTCAGCACATCTTTCCCACCTTTTGTGTGGACCATGGCAGTGGAGGTATTGTGCACGGTACTCATGAGACACACGTCCTTCTTGTCTTGCCATCGCATTGCCATCATCTTACCCTTCTGAAAGGCAACCATTTCTCCAGTTTTTATTTTTTTCTTGCCAAACATTGATGGCATGTCACGTAGGTTAGGCCTAACGGTACCATACGCATCAGTTTTGTTTTGTAGCAAAACCTCATACAGTTGCGGAGACGTGTAAAAATGTTCTATTGTCACACAATATCCTTGGTTCAGCAATGGGTCCAGCAGTGTAAGGACAGATGTTTTGGCCATCCCATAGCGGCTGTACCTGGGGTTGAACTTCGTGCCTTTAACGGTGTAAATCACCGAATTCCAGATGTATCCGGTGGATGACTCGCAGAGCATGTAGAATTTGATGCCAAACCGCGCTCTTTTGGATGCAATAAACTGTATCCCGCTTAGGAGTCCCTTGTAGGCCATCAGACTTTCATCCACACTGATGTCCCTTTCTGGCACGTAGGCCTGCTTGAAATTGGTGACAATCATTTGGCACACCTCCCAGATTTTTTTTAGTTTGGGCGCAGGATGCGTGGCCTCATCGAATTCTTCATTGTTAGTGAAGTGGAAATATTTCATGATGACAGAAAAACGGTGTTCGGACATCACGGTGCCAAAAAAACGTGGTCAGTAACTTATTTGTGGTCCAGTACCATTTCTGGAGCGGTTTCCCCACCACCCCCTGAAGAATGATGAGTCCGAGAAACTGCCAGATGTCTTCTTTAGTCACCGGTTCCCATTTTCTGCTTCTGGAAAACCTGGCATGCAGCATAGCGGATTGCTGATCATGGTAGCGATTTGTCTCTGTGACAATTTTTTCAATTACCTCCTCAGTGAGGAATAATTGCAGGTATGCCAGAGGGTTGTCACACTCAACATCTACCTTCATCCCAGGTGATCCAGTGAATCGGAATCTCGGGGGCGCTACCTGGTCCGTATCGCAGTCTATAGGGCACCAAGTGACTACCGTATTTATCGCGGTATAACGCGCTCCCGCGTATACCGCGCACCCCCAAAGTGGCCCGAATTCCTGTGGAAAAAAAGTTTTTTTGTTTTTTTGTACTTACAGTTTTGGTGTCTTGCGCGGCGTTCATCGGCGGCCTCGTCGGGTCCGGCGTCCATCTGCGGCTTCGGGTGTCCTCTTCGGCGGGTCGGGCGTCCGTCTTCGGCGGGTCGGGTGTCCTCTTCGGCGGGTCCAGCGTCCTCTTCGGCGGGTCCGGCGTCCTCTTCGGCGGGTCCGGCGTCCTCGCGGCGTCCTCGCGTCTTCCCCACTCGTTTCACGCCACGAGTTTTGAATACTGCGCCGGCATATACCGAGCGCAGTACACTCGTGTAACGTCGGGCAGGCTCGGCAACTGTCGCGCTGACGTCCTGTACGCTCAGGACGTCAGTGCGAGAGGCGCCGAGTCTGCCCGAAGTTACACGAGTGTACTGCGCTCAGTATATGCCGGCGCAGTATTCAAAACTCATGGCGGGAAAGCGGGTATCGGCGTATATCGCGCACCCGCGATTTTGCCCTGATTTTCAGGGCAAAATAGTGCGCGGTATATGCCGATAAATACGGTATTTCCCAAAGACAACCTCGGTATATGATGCTGAGCATGTGCACTCAACTTCTTTGGTCGAAGATGGCCAGGCCTGTTCTGAGTGCAACTTGTCCTGTTAACCGCTGTATGATCTTGGCTACCGTGCTGCAGCTCAGTTTCAGGGCCTTGGCAATCTTCTTATAGCCTAGGCCATCTTTATGCAGAGAAACATGCTTTTTTTTCAGATACTCAGAGAGTTCTTTGCCATGAGGTGCCATGTTGAACTTCCAGTGACCAGTATGAGAGAGTGAGAGCGATAACACCAAATTTAACACACCTGCTCCCCATTCACACCTGAGACCATGTAACACTAACGAGTCACATGACACCGCGGAAGGAAAATGGTTAAATGGGCCAAATTTGGACATTTTCACTTAGGGGTGTACTCACTCTTGTTTCAGCGGTTTAGACATTAATGGCTGTGTGTTGAGTTATTTTGATGGGACAGCAAATTTACACTGTTATACAAACTGTACACTTATAGCTAGATTTAGGTAGGGACGCGTACTGTATTCACAAAGCATTTGCCTCCTAACTTACGGCGGCGTAGCGTAAATGGGGCCGGCGTAAGCGCGCCTAATTCAAATGAGGATAGGGGGGGTGTTTTATGTTAATGTTTGGTGACCCGACGTGATTGACGTTTTTTACGAACAGCACATGCGCCGTCCGTGTACATATCCCAGTGTGCATTGCTCCAAAGTACGCCGCAAGGACGTATTGGTTTCGACGTGAACGTAAATTACGTCTAACCCCATTCACGGACAACTTATGCAAATGACGTAAAATTTTCAAATTTCGACGCGGTAACGACGGCCATACTTAACATTGGCTAGGCCAGCTATTTGTTGAAATAACTTTACGCCGGAAAAAGCCATACGTAAATGACGTACGTTCTTGAATCGGCGTATCTAGTCATTTACATATTCTACGCCAAACTCAACGGAAGCGCCACCTAGGCCAGTGGGAAAATTGCACCCTAAGATACGACGGTGTAGGAGACTTACGCCGCTCGCATCTTAGCCTAATTTAAGCGTATCTGGTTTCCAGAATACGCTTAAATCAACGCCGGCGTAGATTCAGAGTTACGGCGGCGTATCTACTGAATCTGGCTATTACTACTTTACATTGTAGCAAAGTGTCATTTCTTCAGTGTTGTCACATGAAAAGATAAATAAAAATATTTACAAAAATGTGAGGGGTGTACTCACTTTTGTGAGGTACTGTATGTATGTAGAAGTTTAATAATGACTCATGACTTTATTTGCTGTGTAGGCTTCTTCTATATTCTAAAATATTATTTTTGGAGGGATCAGCAGTTTTTGAGTTGATCTATTTTTATATTGGCGGTATTGGATATTTGGACATAATCTCATCTCCTTTCACAGCGCATTTATTTAGCTATTGAAACATTTTATTTTCTTTTTAAAGTTTTACCACAAATTTAATAATCCCGTTTAATGAAATGATTAATGGTGGTTATATGGTTATATGCTATGTTTATATTTTGAATATTTTATGAATTTCGAATGTATACACCTGGTAATAACCAAAATTTAACAAGCCATCAATTTCTTTCTATTCTGATCTGATCAGATATTTAAAGGAAAACGTTAATGGTTTAGGTTAGCATTATTTTAATTGTTTCTGTTTTTAATATGTAGGTTATTGTTAATACTATAATATGAATTTTATATAGCAGCAACAGTTTTCCCAAGCCTTTACAAAATTAAAGGAGACGTACAATTCAATCCAATCCAAGACAGAAGGGTTCAAAAGTAATTGCCCATAAAATCTTATAATCAGTATACAGATATGCATATACAATACTGTATGTGCATATCTGTATACTGATTATAAGATTTTATGGGCAATTACTTTTAAACCATTAGAAAAATATTTGTTTTACAAAAAGAATATGCAGTATATCAGAAAGGATTTCCAGAGCACTATAGGTCTTCTAAAAAGAGCAATTACTGGAGCAACAGCAATTATTTCATTTATTCAGGGTATCTGCCTGAAAGGAAAAATAAATATTGCATACTAATATAACATTATTTGTATTTTATTTTTTTTAAATAAAGAAAAATAAAGAAAGAAAACAAAGACAATGTGTAGAATACCATAAAATATTTAATTTAAAGTAGAACTATTGGCAAAACAGTTGAATACACAGATGGAATGTATATGTGTTAAGAATTTTCAAAGGAAAGGATGTGCACTTCCATGCACCCTGTCTTGTAATGTAGGCACCCTGCCAGATAGCATAGCTAGGTCTTAAAGTTCCCTGCAATTAAGCGGTATAGCTTGCCCCAGCTTGTATTACGACAACGAAGGAGCAGAATCAAATTGTGTCATACCTTTCCTTTCGCCTACTCTAAGCAAGTACAGACAGCAATACACAAACCAAAAAAGCACTGACTGAGTACCAACCGCCCCTCTCTCTGTCTGAGAGCTGCTGTGCAGAGAAATAAAGGAGATGAATACCCGGACAGGTTTAGTTACTTAGGCCCCGCCTTAGGATCCGCCTTTCTGGTTTTCAGGTGGATCCCAGCGGGCCATCCATTGACTTCTATGGGGAGACGGATGTCAGTGGAGATGTGTCTGCTGACACCTGTCTGCCATCGGATCCGCTAAAATCAGACGTATGTCGATAAGTTCGCCATCCGTCTGGGCGGATCAGATGAGATCTGATCATTGCAGGAGAGCAGACTGAGTTTACAGCATAGCTAGAGAACTGACCACACTGGGAAGGATGTGCTTGTATGCTTGGTGTGGTCAATTTGTAATGGGAAAGCAGGGGGACTAGCAGGAACACCAGGGAATTCACACAAAAGAAGCAATACAAAGAAAACAGGATCATTTCTCATACAAGTACAAGCAGGGCCAGCCCAAGACATTGTGCTGCATGGGCCCAAGAATGAAATGCTGCCCCCCCCCATAAAAATAAAATAAATCACCCACCAAAAGGCCCCCACATCCATTATTTCATATCATGACAATTAAAGCTAAAATTACAGTAAATGTATCAGGAAGTCGGATATACATGAAATAGTGGTTGTCGTGGTGGGGGGTTCGGTCCAATTCAGCTGCAGTGGAGGGGGGTCAGTCAGAGGCAGCAGTGGTGGGCATGGTATCAATGGCGCTGGCACTTGCTTGCTTACAGTGTCAGTTGTGCCTCCAGCGATGCCTTTTCCAACATGGGGTATCTGCTCACAGCAGAAAGCTTCTCCCCTTGACGCTGTTGGCCATCAGCTGGTCAGCTGACTTTCTCCTGCAGCTTCAGCCTTTTGTCCCGACATGGCATTTGTCTGCAGCAATGGGGGGGAGCCACAGAGAGGATGGGGGGCAGTCCGCTGTGTTTGTAAGGCAGCGAGTGCTCTGCCTAGGGCTAAACTGGAAAAAAAATTGGACCCTGGACTTCATCCAGAGCGGCTCACTTTACTCCAAACATCTGGTGTTGGTGTTCCAATCATCCCAGCACCATGGTTGATATGGTGTCAGGATGATTGAAGCGCATTATTTCTATTATTACATTGTAATATATAATGAAATAGTTCAACTCACCATAATGCAGAGAGCGTGTCACTTGCCACTATCTCCTGCCACCAGATGCAGCGTGTCACTTGCCACATCACTTGTCAGCAGATGCGTGTCACTTGCCAGGTCAGTTGTCAGCAGATGCAGCGTGCCACTTGCCACCAGATGCAGCTTGTCAGTTGACACGTCACTTGTCAGCAGATGCAGCTTGTCACTTGCCACATCACTTGTCAGTGGATGCGTGTCACTTGCCACATCACTTGTCAGTGGATGCGTGTCACTTGCCACATCACTTGTCAGCGGATGCGTGTCACTTGCCACATCACTTGTCAGCGGATGCGTGTCACTTGCCACATCACTTGTCAGCAGATGCAGCATGTCACTTGCCATGTCATTTGTCAGCAGATGCAGTGTGTCACTTGCCACATCACTTGTCAGCGGATGCGTGTCACTTGCCATGTCACTTGTCGGCAGATGCGTGTCACTTGCCATGTCATTTGTCAGCAGATGCAGTGTGTCACTTGCCACATTACTTGTCAGCGGATACGTGTCACTTGCCATGTCACTTGTCGGCAGATGCGTGTCACTTGCCATGTCACTTGTCAGCAGATGCGCATCACTTGCCATGTCACTCGTCAGTGGATGCAGCTTGTCACTTGCCACGTCACTTGTCAGCAGATGCAGCTTGTCACGTGCCAAGTTGTCTGCCACCGGGTCTAGGGGGCCTTGTCAGCTAGGCTGTATGGAGCCCCATGATTTCAAACAGCAGCAATGATGCCCACTGTAGTGGCTGCCGTGTCCAGAGCAAGAATGGACTCTGTGGACAGGGAAGGAGAGAGAGATGCACAGCGCCCGCTCCGCTGGTGTCAGGATGATTGAAGCGCATTATTCCTATTATTACATTGTAATATATAATGAAATAGTTCAACTCACCATAATGCAGAGAGCGTGTCACTTGCCACTATCTCCTGCCACCAGATGCAGTGTGTCACTTGCCACATTACTTGTCAGCAGATGCGTGTCACTTGCCATGTCACTTGTCAGTAGATGCGTGTCACTTGCCATGTCACTTGTCAGCAGATGCGTGTCACTTGCCACATCACTTGTCAGCAGATGCTTATCACTTGCCATGTCACTCGTCAGTGGATGCAGCTTGTCACTTGCCACGTCACTTGTCAGCAGATGCAGCTTGTCACTTGCCAAGTCGTCTGCCACCGGGTCTAGGGCGCCTTGTCAGCTAGGCTGTATGGAGCCCCATGATTTCAAACAGCAGCAATGATACTCACTGTAGTGGCTGCCGTGTCCAGAGCAAGAATGGACTCTGTTGACAGGGAAGGAGAGAGAGATGCACAGCGCCCGCTCCACTGCTTATTTCATGGGGACCAATCGGGGCAGTAGATGCAGAGCATCGGTGTGTACTTCTACTTCCTGGTAGCGGTGGAATGCATAATGGGGCAGACATGATGTCATCAGTTGGACACGGCCATCATTTACGGCTGATGGCATCACGTCCGCCCCATTGTGTATTTCACTGTCCACCAGTAAGTAGAAATACACACCGGTGCTCTACTGGCCCGATTGCTCCCCGTAAATTAAGCAGCGGAGTGGGTGGAACGGGCTGGCTGGTGAAAGTGCCGCCCAGGACCCATGGTTCCACCTGGTCCCATGGCCAGGCTGGCCCTGAGTACATGTCCGGAATATGAAATGTTGGGGTAACAAACGCTTTAAGGATATTTTAATAGATACAAAACAGTGCTTTATAATACCCGTTTGGAATCCACCTTTAACATTACTACACAATCAATTATATTTTTGTAGAAAATGAGTTGAATAAATACATTGGGAACAGGAGTAAAAAAACCTGTTGCTAATGGTTTCTATTGAAGAGTCTCAAGAGTCTTTTTTTTTTCTATATAACATAATTACACTTGTCTATTGCTGCCAAATTCCCAGCCTTGTCTAATAGACTCACGGAGTCTACACTCAATCTTTTCTTTTAGAGTGCTTAAGCGGCCAAAATATATGTATAAGTAAAGTTTACTTTCCCCTAGGCTGAAAGGAGAGGAATGAAGCGCCGGCAGTGTGGGTAACGTGGCCCGGCTTTTGTACCGCTCTTCCAGAGGTCAGGTGGGGACCATATGTTACCATTCCTTTGACTCGTTAGCCGATGTCTCCATGACGCCTAGATCGGCTCGACCTTTTGTCCTGCCAGTAGAGAAGCCTCCATATATTCATGGCCTGGCAGTGGCATGTCTTTTAAGAGGGGGAAACAAATTGATACATACAAGCTCCCTTCCCATTGGGCGCACAGGGCACACAATAAAGGACATTGCAGGCTGTTTAAAATCTTGAGAAAGCCTTGGTTCCCATGGAGATCAGATGGTAGGCCTGATCCGGCCCATTAAACTCTAATCAGATGTAAATGTCTCCACAGGCCTGAATTCATTACCAGCTTTGAATAAGGCGAATCCCTCAGAAAAGGTCGTCACAATAACTAGTTTGTTTATCAAACCTGGTGTCACTCCTGAAAGGTTTCACTTAGCGTTGTCCCTTTTGTTTAACCCCTCTTATGCTGGAAGCTTGCCTCTACCCTCATTTTACCCCATTAACAGCTCAATGGGGTGCAGATTTATAACTGCCATCACTCAATGTGCCCTAATGAAATCCTTGTATGTCTTGTCAGCTACAAGTAAATACTGCTTTCAGCACAAGAAGTCTAATAAAAGCATTTTCTTTTCACAACTGACAGGTTTCTACTATATCATAGCCTGTGCTCGATTTATTTTAAATGCCTGATGTATGATTGTTTTATATTCTTAAAGTGGAGGTTCACCCGGAAATGTACATTTTTAACATTAGATTCATGCTCATTTTGTTTAGGGGAATCGGCTAGTTTTTTTAAAAACGAAGCAGTACTTACCGTTTTAGAGAGCGATCTTCTCCGCCGCTTCCGGGTATGGGCTGCGGGACTGGGCGTTCCTATTTGATTGACAGGCTTCCGACGGTCGCATCTATCGCTTCACAATTTTCCGAAAGTAGCCGAACGTCGGTGCGCAGGCGCAGTATAGAGCCACACCAACGTTCGGCTTCTTTCGGCTACTCGTGACGCGATAGATGCGACAGTCGGAAGACTGTCAATCAAATAGGAACGCCTAGTCCCGAAGACCATACCCGGAAGCGGCGGAGAAGATCGCTCTCTAAAACGGTAAGTACTGCTTCGTTTTTAAAAAAAACTAGCCGATTCCCCTAGACATAAAACAGAAAAAGTGCAGCGCTAAATATTCAGTGAAGTGAATCAAAAAATATGGTAAATGATCAAAATTCAGTGAAAAATCAATAGAATTTAGAAAAAAGGGGGGGAGGAGGACACACCCCCAAGTGGTGTGACAAGTAAAACACGGAGGGTGATGACCGTGTGGTAACCTAAAGGACAGCTAGAGGGTGAGATCTTGCCACATCACGGCCATGGCACCCCGGTGTCATGTGACTCGTTAGTGTTACAAGGTCTCAGGTGTGAATGGGAAGCAGGCTTGTTTTGGGATTAACCGCACTATGTGAGTTACGTTTTCCCTTACATGGTTTCTACGTTTGGCCTGCATATTACACTCCTTCATCTGAGAACCTCACCTGCATGAGCTGTCTCCTTTCATTGGATCGGACCCGCCCTGGTGGATCAAAGGCTGGCACATCAAACGGCTTCCCTACTGACACCACTGCTGCCTAGGAGTTCGTACATGCTTGTTTGACATACCGTCGCTGACGTGTATGTCCACATATTCCGGTAAGAGTACCCATCTTTATATTTGTTTATTTGGATACCATTATGGATTGCTGATGAGGTTCCCACTACTTACTAAGAATATCTGAATTCCACACCTGAGAAGATCACATCATCTTCCATTCCTCTACAGTCGTTTTGTCTTTCCACAAAGAACTTCTGACCAACTCCAAAAAAGAAAATACATTATATATTTTTTTTGGATTGTACAGGCCAGTTTGACCTCAGACTATCACACTTACATTTTGGAGTTACACGTATAATTTTTATGGACTTCATTCGAGGTTCACATTACCATTTATTTTTGTGTCACATCACTCATCACGGTGTGTTCCTACTATATAGTTATCCAGCTAGATCTCACCCTCTAGCTGTCCTTTAGGTTACCACACGGTCATCACCCTCCGTGTTTTACTTGTCACACCACTTGGGGGTGTGTCCTCCTCCCCCCCTTTTTTCTAAATTCTATTGATTTTTCACTGAATTTTGATCATTTACCATATTTTTTGATTCACTTCACTGAATATTTAGCGCTGCACTTTTTCTGTTTTATTTCTTGTACACAATATTGTCTTTTGTTGGTGCCGGCTGCTACAGGTTAACATTGTTTATGGTTAGCGCAACTTTTTTCCTAATTTTAAGATTCCCCTAGACAAAATGAGCATTAATCTAATGTTAAAGTTTTTTTTTCGGGTGAACTCCCGCTTTAAGTCCTAAAGTGAACTACAGTGCCTCGAAAAAGTATTCTTACCCCTTGAAATTTTCCACAATTTTTCACGTTACAACCGAAAAACATAAATGTATTTTATTGGGATTTTATGTGATAGACCAACACAAAGCGGCACTTAATTGTGAAGTGGAAGAAAAATGATAAAAAAAATAAAAAGTAGGTCCTTTTGGGGATGTCTCTACCAACTTTGCACATCTAGAGAGTGAATTTTTTCCCCCCATTCTTCTTTGCAAAATAGCTCAAGCTCTGTCAGATTGAATGGAGAGCATCTGTGAACAGCAATTTTTCAAATATTGCCACAGATTCTCAATTGGGTTTAGGTCTGTACTTTGACTGGGCCATTCTAACACATTAATTTGCTTTGATCTAAACCATTCCATTGTAGCTCTGACTGTATATTTAGGGTCATTGTCCCGCTGTGGGTCATTGTCCAGCCTTGTATTTGGCTCCAGCCATTTTCCCATCAACTCTGACCAGCTTCCCTGTCCCAGCTGTAGAAAAGCATCCCCACAACATGATGCTGCCACCACCATGTTTTACAGTGGGGATGGTGTGTTCAGGGTGATGTGCAGTGTTACTTTTCCACAACATATAGTATTTTTCTTTTAGGCTAAAAAGTTACATTTTAGTATCATCTAACCAGAGCACCTTCTTCCACATGTTTGCTGTGTCCCACCACATGGTTTCTTGCAAACTGCAAACGGGGACTTCTAATGTCTTTCTTTCAACAATAGTTTTCTTCTTGCCACTCTTCCATAAAGGCCAGATTTGTGGAGTGCACAACTAATAGTTGTTAATAGTTTGACTTTTTGTAAAGTCCTTTTCCGGTACATTATGGGACACAGGAGAAATATTCAGGTAAATACGGTTACACTGCTGGATTTTGAAGATTGGACGCTGGTAAATAAGAGTTGCAAGGACAGCCCAGAATAATCGCTAACACTCTAAGCATTTCTGTTTTGTAACAAGCAATAGTAGGAACCTAAACCGACTTTAGGGTCTCTGCTCCATCATCTATGTCCCCCATTTGGTGTGTTTCACTGAGGGTGCAGGTCAGGCTAGGAGTCCACCTCTGACTCCATGTAATCTACAGAACAAGTAGAAAAAAATCTCAGCCACCGCACACCATACAAGCCCAGCGTGTAATAGGTGATAGCAGCCTCAGCCTATTTCCATCCAGGCAACTCTCCCGATGGGGCGTAGTCATGGAGGTACGACTAAGCCACCTGGGTGGGGCAAAACATGCGGGGGCATGGTCTGGATGGAGTTAGGCTGAGGCTGCTATAACCTACTACACACTGGATTTGTATGGTGTGCAGTGGCTGAGATTTTTCTCTACTTGTTCTGTGAAGCAATAGTAGGAGTGGATCATAAGAAAGAAAGGGGAGGGATCCATGCCCTGTAATGTATTTCTAGAAAACAAACATGTTAACAGAGGGGCTCAACAGCCTTTCAACCAAAGCCGGCATCAATTAAGACCTGAAAATCAACCTGGTAAAACTTAAATTCATCCGCTGACACCCGCTATCTCATAGGGATCAATGTATGTCCCTTTTTCATCTGTAAACGAATGGATAAAAAAGCGGACATACGGTCCACCGGTGTGAAAGGGTCCTAAGGATTAAAGGAGCACTAAAGGTTCGTTTTTTATTAGATCAATTGATTGCTGTAAGCTAGAGCATTTAAATATCACTTACCTCGTTTTTCCTTTTGACCTCCAAAATACAGTAATCCAGGTCTGAAAATGCCATTTCCTGTCTCTCCTTTTCTTGCTTTCCACCAGCATCTGAGCCATTTTGCATGGTGGAAAGCTGAATGTGCTCACCCCCTCCCTATGACTACAGCCCTGCGTGAAGATGCTCTCTTATCCCTCACAGGCATGGAGGCTAAGCCTAATGGGAACTGTAGTTCCCATTAGGCCGTGATGTCGCAAGAATGAATGCGCACCGCAAACCAGGAAGTCAGTGAGAATAATGATTCAGGAGTGCTGGAGGTGAAAAAAACAGCTAGATTTCAACAGGTATCAAACTAGTTATAATGCAAAACATTACTTTTTACTTCATCAGCTACTGTCAGACTTTAATTTAAGAGGAAAATATTTTTGTCTTTACAACCCCTTTAAGTCATCTCTCTCCTTCTGTCAGCACATGTGCATGCAGACGAGCCTGATTGGCTCAGAACACTGATCCTCACTCTTCCAACCTGGGTTCTATTGTAAAAAGCATTACAACAAATTAAGGTGGTTAAATTAGTTTAATTTAAATTGCAATAATTTTTTTTTTAAAGTAATCCATACCTATATGAATTAATGCTTTCTGGTCTTCAGCTAATAAGATTTCTAATTAAATTGCAGAACAGGGTTCTAAATTGGACAGTTGAAATTGTTAAAGCGGGAGTTTACCCGAAATGTTTTCTTTAACATTAGATGGATGCTCATTTTGTCAAGGGGAATCAGCTAGTTTTTTAAAATCGAAGCTGTACTTACCGTTTTAGAGAGCGATCTTCCCTGCCACTTCCGGGTATGGTCTTCGGGACTGGGCGTTCCTATTGGATTGACAGGCTTCCGACGGTCGCAACCATCGCGTCACGAGTAGCCGAAAGAAGCCGAACATCGGTGCGGCTCTATACGGCGCCTGCGCACCGACGTTCGGCTACTTTCGGAAAATCGTGACGCGATGCATGCGACCGTCGGAAGCCTGTCAATCAAATAGGAACGCCCAGTCCCGCAGCCCATACCCGGAAGCGGCGGAGAAGATCGCTCTCTAAAATGGTAAGTACTGCTTCGATTTTAAAAAAACTACCCGATTCCCCTAGACAAAAAGAGCATCAATCTAATGTTAAAAATTAACTTTTCGGGTGAACCTCCACTTTAAGGGGTAAGCAAACTTTCAGAAAATATTCCTTTTTTTATCCTCATCATTAAATCTAAAGTACAGAGCTCAGATGCAGACAGGTATGACCTCTTATTGTATCAAAAAGTGTGGAGGGAAGAGTACCAGACTAATCAGGTCCAGAAACATTATTTGCATGTAGTGCATGAAACAAGATGTAGCAATACAAACATTCAGTGTCCAAATGAAAAAGATACAATCTTGCTGCAGGGACCGTTTGAAAAATGTATTTTCCAGGTAAATGTTCACTCACTGCAGACAGTGACATGCATGCTGACGTGAATTTTAGGGAACAGGGATAAAGTTTAATTCAACTACCAGTCCCAGGGACACCAGGACAAGAGATTAGAAAGGATAAGAAGACACAGAAAGCAGTAAACACCTGGTAGATGTTGTTATCCTCTTCCAGCGCTATTGAATTAAAGCGGTGGTTCCCCCTTAAAAACAACTTTTTTTTATTCCACTGCCCCCCCACATTTCATCACGATTAAGGCTATTATTTTTTTTCCCCTGCTGTACATACCTTAGTACAGCATCTTCACCCGTGCATCCGGGTTGCGAGTCCCGCGGGAGCCGAACGGCGATGCGCATGTGTAGTATAGCGCCGACTCGCCGTTCGGCTCCTTTCGCCAACCGTGACGCGGCTTACGCGACAGGGGGGAGCTCGTTTTTGAGCAAAACGTCAATCAACAGCATGTGAGGAACGCCCACTCCCGCGGGACTCGCAACCTGGATGCACGGGTGAAGATGCTGTACTAAGGTATGTACAGCAGGGGAAAAAAAATAATAGCCTTAATCGTGATGAAATGTGGGGGGGCAGTGGAATAAAAAAAAGTTGTTTTTAAGGGGGAACCACCGCTTTAATTCAATAGCGCTGGAAGAGGATAACAACATCTACCAGGTGTTTACTGCTTTCTGTGTCTTCTTATCCTTTCTAATCTCTTGTCCTGGTGTCCCTGGGACTGGTAGTTGAATTAAACTTTATGTACAGCAGGGAAAAAAAAATAATAGCCTTAATCGTGATGGAATGTGGGGGGGCAGTGGAATAAAAAAAAGTTGTTTTTAAGGGGGAACCACCGCTTTAACTTTCTTTTGCAGTTTACTCTGATCCCAACAGAGAGAGATTCCATCACTTCCTATTCTAATGAACAATCTGTCATAATAATGATAAACCCCCTAATAGGGACAGAGACAGTGGGAAAGGGACTAGACATAACCTTTCCTTCTTTATACAAATCTGCAAAAAAGTTTAGGTTTTCATTATTCTCTTGTCCAACCAATATTATTTCTCTAGATCAGTGGTCATCAACCCTGTCCTTAGGGCCCACTAACAGGCCAGGTTTTATGTATTACCTTGGGGAGATGCAGACTAGAATACTGCAATCACTGAGCAGCAAATGATATCACCTGTGATGTATTTCAGTTATCTTGCAAACCTGGCCTGTTAGTGGGACCTGAGGACAGGGGTGATGACCACTGCTCTAGATCAATGAACTTCAAACTGCAGCCCTTTGCTTGGCTTTACCTGGTCCTTAAGGGACTATTCCTGCCACTGACAGCAACAAGGGGGTATTATTCCTCCCACTGGTACCAATGATGGGGTACTATTCCTCCAAATAATTAATGCCAATGATGAGGCACTATCTCTCCCATTGATACCAACAATGGGGCACTTTCCTCCAACTCATACTAGTGATGGGGTACTATTTATCCAACTAATATTAATGATGGGAAACTATCCCTTTCATTGATACCAATGATGGGGCACTATTCCTCCAGATAATAGCAATGATGGGGTATTATTCCTCCCATTGATACCAATGGTGGGGCACTATTTCTCCAATTAATACCAATGATGGTGTGCTATTCCTCCAAATAATACCAATGATGAGGCACTATCTCTACCATTGATACCAATGACGGGGCACTGTTCCTCCAACCAATACCAATGATGGGGTGCTATTTCTCCAAATAATACCAATGATGGGATACTATCCCTTTCATTGATACCAATGACGGGGCACTATTCCTCCAACTAATACCAATGATGGGCACTATTCCTCCAAATAATACCAAAGGTGGGGCACTATTCCTCCTACTGATACCAATGATGGAGCACTATTACACCAAATAATACCAATGATGGAGTATTATTCCTCCAACTAATACTAATAAGGTGGTGCTTTTCCTCCAACTAATACCAATGATGAGGCACAATTCATCCAACTAATACCAATGATGAGGTACAGTTCCTCTAACTGATACCAATGATGAGGCACAAGTCATCCAACCAATACCAATGATGAGGTACAATTCCTCTAAGACCCCTTTCACACTGGAGCGTTTTTACTGCATTTTAGCCTTAAAAATAGCGCTCTTAAAACGCTCATACAAAGCTCTCCATGCATCTCAATGGATCCTTTCACATTGAGGCGTTGCGTTGGCGGGGCGTTGAGAAAAGTCCTGCAAGCAGCATCTTTGGAGCAGTTTTGGGCGCTGAAAAAAACGCTCCAAAAACGTCCCACTCCATTGAAATGAATTGAAAGCGCTGTAAAAACACCTGAATAGCGCCTATAATCCACTGTGAGCTGTAGAAAAGTCAATTGATCTCCCAAAAATGTAATCATGCAAGTAAAAAAAAAAGAGCATCTACAACAGCGGGACTGAAATTGCCCATTCTTCAATAAGCTCCAGTGTGTGAACTGGATGGACTTGTGTCTTTCTTCAACCTGACTAACTATGTAACGCTTGAAAAACTCTGTTAAAACGTCCACAGCGTTGCGTTAATTTTACCGCTAGCGCCCTAAAAACGCTAAAGACATTTTAGGGCGTTTTTGCAGCGCCTCAGTGTGAAAGGGCTCTAACTGATACCAATGATGCTGCACCTTTTCTTCAAATAATGCCAACGATAGGGCACTATTCCTTCAAATAATACCAAAGGTGGGGCACTATTCCTCCAACCCTCCAACCACAACCTCCTTCTACTGACCACCGGTGTGCTGTCTAATCTATGTGACCACCAAGCCTGGGACATTGTTTACTTAGACTGATGCCGGTGACATGTCGGTATGGTTCCCCTATCGAGATGGTTCCTGTAAGGACTGCGCAGGCGCAATCCTTGCCAACGGAAATCTCCGAACTTCGGCCGGCATCCAGGCTCATTCCTTAACATCCCCGTGGATTGGAGGATGTTAAAAAAAGAGCCAGGAGGCCGTGCAATCGAAGCGAGGACGTGAGGCCGACTGGCCACTTACCTCAAATTCCACGTCGCCCTGGAGGTTCGGTGATTTCCGTCAGCAAGGATTGCGCCTGTGCAGTCCTTACAGGAACCATCTCGATAGCCGGAACCATATCGTCAGATCATCGGTACAAGTTCTACACCCACTGTCCCTCAGCCCTACCAAAGTCTGAAGGACAGTACATTGGCCCTTTGATTAGAAAGTTTGGAGACCCCTGCTCTAGATAAATGGAACACTTCAGCCCCTGTACACACCGGTGCGACTTGTCATGCGTTTTTACAGTTCCAAATCACATGACAAATCGCACCGCATTGCTGGCAATGGAACCGTTAATATCGCCACGACTCGTGTTTCATTGCGACTTGTAATGTTAAATGAAGGTACAAGCAGCCATGAAATGGGCAGTGTAAATGTGATATGCGTGTAGCGCGATTTCAAAGTCACACTGGTGTGAACGGGGGTTCAATCTTCTTTACAGGTGTAAACTGTAGACAAGTGTCATTAAACTATTTATTATTGCTTTAATTATACAGTAGCTTTTGACTGTAATAATGGTTGTTTTGATATGAACTTATTATTATTTTATTATTATTATTATTATTATTATTATTATTATTATTATTTTATTTAACTTTGTTTTCTGTGCAAACAGGAAAAGGACACATAAGCTGTGTTTGTGTATTTTTGTGTCCTGCAAAGCTTTTGGAAGACAAAGACACAATGGGGGGGGGGGGGGGGGGGTTATTTACTAAAGGAAAATCCACTTTGCACTACAAGTGCACTTGAAATTGCACTGAAAGTGCACTTGGAAGTGCAGTCGCTGTAGATCCGAGGGGGACATGCAAGGAAAATAAAAAACAGCATTTTAGCTTGCACAAGATTGGATGATAAAATCAGCAGAGCTTCCCCTCTTTTCAGATCTACCCCCTGACACTTTTATTTCTTTTACTTCTGGGTTTTTTGAGGCACTGGTGACGTAGCTGCCAACTGGAAATGCTACAACACCAGTGCCTTCAAGGGAGCTCTCATGGTAATCTTGGAGACTCGAGAAAAAGTCTATTCATTTTTTTCTCCTCTTGAGAAATTCAGACGAAGATAAGTGAACCAACAATGCACTAGCGTAAAGGAACCTATTTAGAAAATGAAAAACAAACCTTTACAACCCCTTTAAAGCGGTCCTCCACCCTAAAGTGGAGTCCCGCTGATCGGAACCCTCCCCCCCTCCGGTGTCACATTTGACACCTTTCAGGGGGGAGGGGGGTGCAGACACCTGTCTAAAGACAGGTATTTGCACCCACTTCCGGCCACACGCTACGGGCGAAAGACGGGCATTCCGTCACATCCCGTCTGTCGCCCGTTGTGTGCTGGGAACACTCGGCTCCCAGCACACAGCGTGTGAGCCAATCGGCGGGCGCAGCGCGACTCGCGCATGCGCCGTAGGGAACCGGGCAGTGAAGCCGCAGCGCTTCACTTCCTGGTTCCCTCAGCGTGGATGGCGGGGGGAGCAGCAGAGTGACGAGCGATCGCTCGTCATCTGCTGCGATCGGCGCTGGACTCCAGGACAGGTAAGTGTCCTAATATTAAAAGTCAGCAGCTGCAGTATTTGTAGCTGCTGACTTTTAATATTTTGTTCCCATGGCACATCCGCTTTAAGCCAGGACCAGCACATCCTGGATAGACTTACGGTAACTGTGGTACGGTAACTAATTGTATTCAACTTTTTTAAAGCTAACCATTCATATATAGAAATTAAAGATTTATTTCCTATTAAGCAGAGTTGTGTTGGACCACTGCAAAGACATTACTGCATCCCACAGAGAGACCTTCTCAGCAGCATGCTGGCATTGGACAGGCTCTTCTACTCAGGCTGTGGCTGTTTTATAAAGAGAATAAGCTGTAAGGCCCCGTACACACGTCCAATAAACTCGACGGGCAAAACACATTGTTTTGCTCGTCGAGTTCCTTGTGAAGCCGCCGAGGATCTCGCCGAGCCAAGTTTCCCCATTGACTAACGAGGAAATAGAGAACATGTTCTCTATTTGTCTCGACAAGTTCCTCGTCGGTTTCCTCGGCCAACAGTGTACAGACGACCGGGTTTCTCGGCAGAATACGGCTCCCATCGAGTTTCTGGCTGAATTCTGCCGAGAAACTCGGTCGTGTGTACGGGGCCTCAGACTTTACACATCTTTTGTTTTTGTTGGATCTGAAATGTACTAAGCCAATTGAAACGAAATGTTAAATTTGGCTTAAACGGGACTAGTGTATTTAATGTTTTCTGAGACACTAACCCAGAACATACAGTATATGCTTTTCAGGAGTTGTTAATTCACTTGCTGTTTACTTCCAGGTCAGTTGGGCAACTAGCTTTTTCAGCAGTGGCAGCTCTCCTTTTGCTCCGTACTTGTTTTATATCAATGTTTTCTTTTAACAGGTGCCGACATGTACAGTATGCTGTTTTTTTGTTTTTTTCGCTGTACATACCGTTTTATCGTTGTTTTTCTTTTCTGCCTCCCGCGGGGAATAGGCGTTCCTATGAAGAGGCGTAGATGATTGATGTGCGGCTAAGGCACGTCATGCATTCTAAAAAAATAGCCGGACTGGGACTCGGGTCTATACGGTGCCTGCGCACAGACTAGGAGTTGACTGCGCAGGCGCCGTATATAGCCGAGTCCCAGCTCGGCTATTTTCGGAACGCGTGACGCGCCTTAGCTGCACGTCAATCATCTACGCCTCTTCATAGGAACGCCTATTCCCAGGCGGGAGGCAAAAAATAAAAACAACAATAAAACGGTATGTACAGCGGAAAAAAAAACAGCATACTGTACATGTCGGCAGTATGCTGGATGGAATGATATATAATTGTTTTAGGGTGAACCTCCGCTTTAACATAAGTCTAAGTTAGACCCAATCCCTAAAATCCCATATTGGTGCTAACATGTAATTTTAAAAGGCATTTTCAAAATGTTTAAAACTACAGCTTTCAATAAAATAATACCAGGTGATAATGCCATAAAGGTTCATGAGCAGGCACTTCCTGTTATAGGGTGACAACACTCTCAGGCGACACTGTCCTTTCCCCCCAATTGTACTCCTGGGTAGCCCACTGGCTTCTGATGGAGACTATGGGGGTTATTTAAGAAAGAAAAATCCACTTTGCACTAAGTGCAAACTACAAGTGCACTTGGAAGTGCAGTCGCTGTAGATCAGATGGGGACATGCAAGGAAAATTAAAAACAACATTTTAGCTTTAGGGTGACCACATTTCTAAACTACCATTCAGGGACACCCTCCCTTCCCAAAAATCAGCTTGTGCTGTAACATATCACAGCACAGTGATTGGACACAAGAGGTGGGTTTTATGATTTCTCCAATCACAAGCAGGGGGCGGGATTGTGCTCCTCCAGTCATTCCCGGCCAGGACAAGTACTGTCAGTGAGTAAAACGGTGAAGTGGCGGGCTTTTTTGGGGGCATAAGATTGGCCCCCGGAGGGTGGCTGTGTCAGTTTCACTGTATTGTCCTGTATTGTCCTGGAATGAATGTGCCCGGGACAGACCTGCGGGACTCACCCGGGCAATCAGGGACACATGGTCACCCTATTTAGCTTGCACATGATTGGATGATAAAATCAGCAGAGCTGATCTACCCCTCAGATTTACAGCAACTGCACTTCCAAGTGCACGTTCAGTGCAATTTCAAGTAGTGCAAAGTGGATTTGTCTTTAGTAAATAATCCCCTCTGTTGGACACAGTGCTATATCACCGCAATTCCAAAATCAAGGTGCAAAAACAAAACAAAAAAAACAATGTACACTATATAAACGTCAACTTTTTTCACCATAAGGAAACCTGACCAGAGAAAATCTGTGTAGCCATCAATGGGGGGCATGTAGAGAGGAAGTGGCTGCAAAGAGGTTGCAGAAGATTGACACTAATGACGAGGGTGAGAGCCCAGAGCATGCTCACTTGAAAACTAACCTGGCAATAGCAGCTCCCAGACTTCCATCCTGACATTTTTCCTTTAAATAAATTAACCAGTGGTGACTTATTAGTCTGTTAACAACTTGCCGACCAGCCGTCGCAGTTCTACGGTGGCAGGTCGGCTCCCCTGCTCGAGAGCCCGTACTGTAACGTCGGTTCCCTAAGTGGCCACTAGGGGCGCGTGCGCGCCCCCCGCTCGTCCCTGACTCCTGTGCGCGTGCCCGGCGGGTGCGATCGCCGCCGGGCACCCGCGATTGCTCGTTACAGAGCGAGGACCGGGAGCTCCCGGTCCTATCAGGGGAGAAATGCCTGACCGTCTGTTGATACAATGTATGAACAGCGATCAGTCATTTCCCCTAGTGAGGCCACCCCCCCTACAGTTAGAACACACCCAAGGAACATACTTAACCCCTTCCCCACCCCCTAGTGTTAACCCCTTCACTGCCAGTGGCATTTTTATAGTAATCCAATGCATTTTTATAGCACTGATCGCTATTAAAAATGCCAATGGTGTCAAAAGTGTCCGAAGTGTCCGCCATAATGTCGCAGTACCGAAAAAAAATCGCTGATCACCACCATTACTAGTAAAAAAAAATATTAATAAAAATGCCATAAAACTACCCCCTATTTTGTAAACGCTATAACTTTTGCGCAAACCAATCAATAAATGTTTTTTGCGATTTTTTTTTACAAAAAATATGTAGAAGAATATGTATCGTCCTAAACTGAGGAGAACATTCTTTTTATATATTTTTGGGGGATATTTATTACAGCAAAAAGTAAAAAATATAATATTTTTCCAAAATTGTCGCTCTATTTTTGTTTAAAACTAAAAACCACAGAGGTGATCAAATACCACCAAAAGAAAGCTCTATTTGTGGGAAAAAAAGGACGAGCATTTTGTTTGGGAGCCACGTCGCACGAGCAATTGTCAGTTAAAGCGACGCAGTGCCGAATTGCAAAAAGTGCTCTGGTCTTTGAGCAGCAATATGGTCCGGGGGTTAAGTGGTTAAATGGCCTTGGGTCTTGGGTTTAATGTAACAACAGATGAGAAAGTTGAAACCAAGTACTTTATTTAAAAAAAAAAATGTCAGTTACTTATTTATGATGCAATGTGCTTTAGCAATCTAAGCGTCAGTTTGCATCTATTTATATCTATACTGTTTTGTCTGATAGCATGCATCTGAATAGGAGAATTTGGCTTTGCATTATCCTGCATGCCCTGGGAACTGAGATGGCTTTAGCAGACACTTTTGTCTGTACACATAGGGGCCCCTAGTGTGCACAGGTAACCCATGACAACCGGTACAATTTGGGAGAATGCTGGGGGCCACAAAGAGAAGAATGATAAGCAAAAGAAAGATATTTAAAAACCCGGAAGATAAAAAAAAAAAGCACAGCAAATATGTCACAGGTGGAGAAGGTGGCTTTCATTTCCAAAATATTGGAATGTGGAGAATAAAAGGGCCCTAAACTCTGTCCTGGCCCGCTGCTCTGAATTGCAATACAAGAGCCATTGGGGTTGAATTGGTTAATGGGGAGACTTTCTTGTCTCTCTGGGAACATGAGCCCACCAAGCAGGGGGTTAAGAGTGTCACACATTCATGGAAGCGGTGGCCTCTGTCACTTTGTCTAAAGAATAATAACCAAAAACATCAAATTAAAGAGGAATAAGATGTCTCTTCGCTCCCATGAGTTCCCCCATCAGAAGAAAAGAGAAAAAAAAGGCCAAAACTCATGAGTTTCTTAAGTCTCCATTCGTCCCAGATTATCTTTTCAGCGGCTGATACCCATGATGAATAACCCTCTGTTCACACATTACTGACACCCTAGTGCTTCTCTATGGTGGAGGGAGGCACATGCAGCCTCATAGGTTAATGTGACCGTCCCCACGACCTTCGGGGATGATGCTGCTTGACAGACTTACAACAGACCCCCCCCCCTTCTCCGTTCTCCTTATTTCTGTCCCCCTTTACCCCCCTATACTTTACTTTATAGACACCCCTTTTATTTCTATCGTTTCCTCTACATTAACTCTTCTTGACAAGCTTTCCCATCCAAACGGGGAAATAAAAGGAGACTGGGTTGCATGGGGGCAGTTAAATGGAAAATGCGAAATAATTTGTGTCAATGAACACAATGGTCTGAAGAAAATCCATCAGTGGATCCTCAACATATATATGGCCTATTAAATAACCAGATTATTGCTTGTGATTTGTTTACCTAATGACCTTTAACAATATATTCCCCTTCACGCCCTTTGATTTGGGGGTTTACTCCTGAACTCTTACCCTTATATCTGAGTTCATCTGCTGAAACGATAGAAAGGATAGTGAGCCACCTTGGGATGACATAAGCAGCAAATCAACTTTAAGTGCGCCTGTCAAGAGATGATGGCAAGACTGCCATTGCTGGCCTCCTTCTGAAACTTCCAACTGCTGGCTGTCGCTTTCTGAGTCATTGATCTGGAACAAGCACACAGCAAATGAAGTCATGGCTGATCTGCATACTAAATGTCTTTTATATTAGTGACTCACTATTGAAACCATTGGACCAGCATGACAACCTTACAAACAACATTTACAAAAGGCCAGCAATGTCTCACACCCCCCCGCCCAACCATGACAAGCTCGACTTCAGCCAAACCTTTTTTTCAGTTTTGTATGGGTTGTAGAGGGGTTAAAACCAGAGACGGAAAGCATATGTAAACCAAAAAATATATTGCAACTTACCAGTCCTTAGATGTGTTTTTTTTTTTCTTATGCCACGTACACACGACCGTTTTTCATGACCATTTTTTATTGGTCACTAACCCCCCTGGCGGTATTCCCGAGTCTGACTCGGGGTTACATTTTTGTGCTGCGATCGGTAACCCCGAGTCAGACTCAGGCTCGCCTCACAGAATCCACAGGCTTGGTTTACTTACCTTGTCCCTGGATCCAGCGATGCCACCGCGCTGTGTGAGCGAGCGGGACCCCGCTCGATTCACACAGTGCCTCGGTGTGCCGCCGATCTCCGTTCCCTGCGACGTTACGACGCACGGGAGCGGAGAAAGGCGCTAAATTCAAAAAGGTAAACAAACACCTTACATACAGTATACTGTAATCTTATAGATTACAGTACTGTATGTAAAAAACACACACCCCTTGTCCCTAGTGGTCTGCCCAGTGCCCTACACGTTCTTTTATATAATAAAAACTGTTCTTTCTGACTGCAAACTGTAGATTGTCCATAGCAACCAAAAGTGTCCCTTTATGTAAAAAATGGTTTTAGAGCAGCTAGAAAACAGCGATAATAAATTATAATCACTTGCAGAATTGTGCGATAGCGATTTGTGGGGAAATTCGTCATAAAAAAATAAAAGTAATGACAGCGACAATTCTGCAACTGAGCAAATTTCAGTGATTTTGAGTTGATTACATTATTGAATAATTTTTTATTAGCATTATATTATTATTTGTTATAATTATTTATAATTATTTATTATATTATAATTTACAATTTTGTTTTTAAAAAAATGTCATACCCGGGATGCCTATTAGAATCTTGTTTGGACAGATTTAAGTGAGTTATTCCTAAGAATTACAGGCCTACAATGTCAAACGCCAAATTTCCTTGCAAATAATGGTATCGCTTTCAGCACCTTTTTTCTGAAATAATCATACCGCCAGGGAGGTTAAATACGATCGTGTGTAGGCTCCAGAGCATTTTTCTCAACGTGAAAAATGGGCATTAAAAATTTAGAACATGCTCTAAATTTTCTCGTCGTTTTTCACTTTGTGAAAAAACGTTCTGTGTACGCTTTAACGACGGGAAAACACGCATGCTCAGAAGCAAGTTACGAGACGGAAGCACTCGTTCTGGTAAAAGTAGCATTTGTAATGGAGATAGCACATTCGTCACGCTGTAACAGACTGAAAAGCACGAAGACTGAAAAGTGCGAATCGTCTCTCACCAAACTTTTACTAACACGAAATCAGCAAAAGCAGCCCAAAGGGTGGCGCCATCCGAATGGTGCCGTCGTACATGTTGTACGTAACCGCGCTTTGCTCAAGCATTTTTTTGTTTCACGATCGTGTGTATGCAAGGCAGGCTTGACAAGAATCACGTAGAGAAAAAGTTATTTTTTTTCATGACATGAAAATAGGTCGTGTGTACGCGGCTTTAGACTTTTTTTCTCTTTATTTTCTCCAGGTGATCTTGCCAGTAAAACACCTCTTGCCTTAGGATGGCTGCACTCATCCCTCCACTGTATCTATTTTCCGTCGGAATTCCGATGAAGCTGACTTCCATCAGTCTTGCCTACACACTGTTAAGCCTCGTACACACGACCGAGGAACTAGACGGGCGAAACACATCGTTTTCTTCGTTGAGTTCCTTGTTAGGCTGTCGAGGAACTCGATAAGGCAAGTTTCTCCATTCCCGTCGAGGAAATAGAGAACTTGCTCTCTTTTTGGCTCGTCGAGTTTCTCGACAGTTTCCTCGACGAAAATGTACACACGACTGGTTTCCTCGGCAAAAAAATATCTCCCAGCAAGTTTCTTGCTGGATTTTGCCGAGAAACTCGGTCGTGTGTACGAGGCTTCAGACTTAATTCCGACCGTCCAAAACGCGGTGACGTAAAACACTACGACGAGCCGAGAAAAATAATGTTCAATGCTTCCGAGCATGCGTCGACTTGATTCTGAGCATGCGTGGATTTTTCTCCGACGGGATTCCCCACAGACGATCGTAATTTCCCATCGGATTTTTTTCCATCAGAAGAATTTAAAAAATTTCGATGGGGCCCACACACGATCGTAATTTCCGATGAAACAAGTCCATCGGTCTTTTTCCATCGGAAAATCCGATCGTGTGTATGCGGCATAAGAGTAACACAGCCACCCTATGGAAAGCAGCACTGTCAACCTGTGAAGAGGGTAGTGTTAAATGCAGATTTATATTTCAATATTTTTATTGAAGTAACAAAATAATATCATATAGACTCACAATCTATGCACAATAGTTTAAAGTGGAGGTCCACCTAAACAAAAAATATTAAAAGCCAGCAGCTACAAATATGGTAGCTGCTGACTTTTAATAAATGGACACTTACCTGTCCAGGGTGCCCGCGAGTCTGAATGAACACACAGAGTAGCGGCTCTGGGGGACCTGAAAAGAGGAGGATCATGGCTGCTCTGGTGAAGTGGATTGAATGATATTGGCCATCAAACAAAAGATCCCTGGACTGAAGATGAATATTGAAGCACAAGTTGGTTTTGTTTCATCTTTTAATGGGCTAATCATTTTTATCTTGTTATTTTTGTCTGGAATTCTGCTTTATGGGCAGGATCGCCCATTTTTCAGACTAGCAATGTGCCTTACATTCTGGTATCTCCCAGAGACTCCCGTGATTAGATATCTCCACAATAAATCCTAGTTCTGCCTAATAGCTATGGATAGTCAAATGATGCTGTCTTACCTTCCCAATGGATTCTCCTTAATGTAAAAAACACAGAAATTTGCAAAAATCCAGCTGCAAGAAAGTGATTTCTTTGCTATGACCCTGAGGGACGGGATGGAGACAACAACTACTGTGGGAAACTCTCACTGTTGGAGTCCCCAAGTGATTGAAAATATTTAAAGTAGAAGTCAAGCTATTTTTTTTTTTTTTGGCATAGAGTGTTCTTTCTATATCTCTTTTCTTACTGTGGGGAATCCTCCCCATCCGACTCCCTTCCTGTCTCAAGTGGAATCCAAATCTCCCCAACAGGAACACAGACAGAAATAATAAATGACAGGGATTTGAACCCTTTTTACACTCTGTGAAAGAGTTTTAATTGCTGTGATCCCATTGGACAGATTTTTTTCCATTTCCTGTTTCTTTTCACTATCATTATTTCTCCCAAATTTTCTTGTGCATGTAGCACTACCCCCCAAGGAGATGCTGGTTTAGATTTGGTCCCGCCGTTACCTTACTGTTCCTTGCACTCGTCTCAAGGGTTCTCCTTGAAGAATTATTCATAAGAAATGTCTGGACCAACACGAAACCTCTTTCAAGGGTGTCAGGAGACAGGGGTGCACCGCAAGGTAGTGAACCCAATAGTTGACTGCTGCGGATGGACAGGAAACGTGAGCCCAAGATTCCCCAGGGCGCGGGGTCTAAGGTCCAGCAGGTGTTCACCAGAGCCTCTGGTGGTGAGGATGGCCTTCGCTGCAACTGAACCCAGGTCGCCGGCCCCTGGGGTCCCCCAGGTCATGCTCCGTAGGGAGAGAGGAGAAGCAGCCACTGAGGACACAAGGGATGGTGATGGGTAAGCCGAGGTCGGGGCAACAGGCAGATGAGGGTGACCAAGGGACAGGCCAAAGGTCAGGGTCACAGGCAAACAGGAGTAGTCAGAGACGAGCCAAAATCAGTACACAGAAAGGTTAACGTAGCACACTGCAGACAGGAACACAAGATAACAAACAAAGTTGAACAGCAAAGCAGACCTGCAGTGCACTAGTTAATATAGACTTCCTGGAATGGCCTGGGGTGGAGCCATACAGGGAGGAGAGCTGATAAAAGGCAGTCAGAAAGAGAGTCAGGCCTCTAATGGACACATGGAGGAGAAGGTAAGCTGCCAGACATTATTGCATGTCCATGACAAAGGGTTTTATTAAACAAAAGTTCTCCAACAGAGGGGTAGAGGGATGGGGAGACTCAGGTACCTTTGCTTTGTGGATCACGGGTACAAACTTAGATTCAGAGGAATAATTTGGTTCCACGCTGGATTTCAGCAACCACCAGATAGGCCTACTCTCACCGGCCTAGCAACTGGTGCAAAGCTCACTAAAGTCTCTGCCACAGACTTGGTAAGTTCATCGGGCCGTCTCACGATCTTCTGCCACAAGAGCATGCGACTACTCACGCACTTTGTAGAAATTTCAATATAGTACACGACTCACGGTGCCAAGAATCTTTCAGCCAATCCGGCAGCACAGTGAGGTAAAACTGACAGAATAAGTCCTTCAAATGAATCCCAGTGGTTCAGCTCCCTTGGCGTAGGCGAGACAGTGAAACACCCTCCCTGGACTAGTAGGCCCCAGCAACCTCCGGGCCTACTCTCAGTTACGAAGTCTCTGGCCATCCGGCCCAGAGACCATAAACAGCTTACGCATCACCTGAGGCCAGGAGGGCCATCAGTTTAGGATCGGAAGACCCCGCCAAACCGATGTCCGTTCCTTAAGTACCCTCCCCCAGAATGCACAGCGGGTTGACAATGTCCCCTGGGCTGCTTCTGGAAAGAGGTACCCAATGCATCCAGCCTATTGCCTTTCCAACCTTGACCTGCGGTGACAGCGACACCCACTGTCAAGGGGAAAATCATGCAACCCAGCTGAACTGAAACAGAACAGTAAATTTAACATAATCCTTCTGAGCCAAACTACCGCTCAGACAACTATAATTTAACACATAGCTCCTACTATTGGGAGCACGGCACTACACAAATAAATCCTGAGTCCCTTTATGTAGGATGGAAGGTAGCTATGCTACACACTGATACCGTTATAACTATTTTATATCTTTGTTATCAGTCCATCCATGGTGGTTTCTGTTCTTGTCCTGCCTCTACTTCCCATAGACAGACAGGGGCGGACTGACCATTGGGACTCTCGGGCACTGCCCGAGGGCCCCATGCCACCAGGGGGCCCCATCAGGGTTGCCAGGCTCAATAAAACCAGGGATGTATGTAAAAATCTGTGTTTTTTTTTACATCTGTCCCTTATATGTCCGAAACCGACATGCTTTTCATGTGAAAATCCTGAGATTTTAGCTGCCCTGCCTCTGCACTGCCTCCTGGCGTGGTGGCCACCTGTAAGCCCGGGGGCCCCATAATCTTCTATTGCCCGGGGGCCCCATGAGTTGTCAGTCCACCCCTGTAGACAGGTCTACGTATAGAAGAATATTGTCTACACCAACATTATAATTTAGTAACTACATGTTCTAATACAGCTCTCTCTGCAGTAGACAAAGACAAACTGCTACAACGAACAAAAAAATGATCGCCTATTGTGTGTATAATGACAGTATTTGTTCATTAGGCTCTTTCATTTATTTTCTGTATTGCGCTGGCATGTTCCTAGAACTGGCATGCTATGGATATGACCGCTCTGTCTTGTCACTCCTGCTATTAAAAAGAAAAGATGATGGGGGTGGGGGGAAGGAAATTTGCTTCCTGATTATTTCTATCAAATAAAATAAGTCTATATTTTTTCAGTTTTTGTACGTTTGCGTCCAAATGTTATTGTAGACAATTTTTATTTCACTGTTTATACTACTTTGAAGCTGCTGTTTAGGCAGAGGGCCCTCCTGGCCTTTTCCTGACCCCGGAATGAGAATTTATTGATACGGATGTTACTACTAAAAAGGAATACATCTTCATTTTTTTTTTAATGGTCACTTGCTACGTGTCTGACCAGTCCTTGGTTGGGTCATTGCCCCCTGTGCTATATACTGCATGCTTTGCCTGTATTCCAAATGGTGATCGGCCTTTAACCACTTAACCCCCGGACCATATTGCTGGTCAAAGACCAGAGCATTTTTTGTGATTCGACACTGCATTGCTTTAACTGACACTTGCGTGGTCGTGCGACGTGGCTCCCAAACAAAATTGGTGTCCTTTTTTCCCCACAATTAGAGCTTTCTTTTGGTGGTATTTGATCACCTCTGCGTTTTTTCGTTTTTGCGCTATAAACAAAAATAGAGCGTCAATTTTGGAAAAAATGAATATTTTTTACTTTTTGCTATAATAAATATCCCCCAAAAATATATAAAATAACGTTTTTTTTCCTCAGTTTAGGCCGATACGTATTCTACATATTTTTCGTAAAAAAAAATCGCAATAAGCGTTTATTGATTGGTTTGGGCAAAAGTTATAGCATTTACAAAATAGGGGGTATTTTTATGGCATTTTAATTAATATTTTTTTTTTTACTAGTAATGGCGGCGATCAGCGATTTTTTTTTCGGTACTGCGACATTATGGCGGACACTTCGGACACTTTTGACACATTTTTGGGACTATTGGCATTTTTATAGCGATCATTGCTATTAAAATGCATTGGATTACTATAAAAATGCCACTGGCAGTGAAGGGGTTAACATTAGGGGGCGGGAAGGGTTAAGTATGTTCCCTGGGTGTGTTATAACTGTAGGGGGGGTGGCCTCACTAGGGGAAATAAGTACAAGAAAAAGAAAAAACAGCATACTGCAGATGTTAGCAGTATGCTGGAGCTAATGTCAAAAAGTTGATTTTTGGGTGAACCTCTGCTTTAACCACTTAAGCCCCGGACCAATATGCTGGCTAAAGACCCAAGGGGTTTTTACAGTTCAGGACTGCGTCGCTTTAACAGACAATTGCGCGGTCGTGCGACGTGGCTCCCAAACAAAATTGGCGTCCTTTTTTCCCCACAAATAGAGCTTTCTTTTGGTGGTATTTGATCACCTCTGCGGTTTTTATTTTTTGCGCTATAAACAAAAATAGAGCGACAATTAAAAAAAAAATGCAATATTTTTTACTTTTTGCTGTAATAAATATCCCCCAAAAACATATATAAAAATTATTTTTTTCCTCAGTTTAGGCCGATACGTATTCTTCTACCTATTTTTGGTAAAAAAAATCGCAATAATCGTTTATCGGTTGGTTTGAGCAAAATTTATAGGCCCCGTACACACGACCAGTTTCCTCGGCAGAATTCAGCTTCCGACCGAGTTTCTGGCTGAATTCTGCCGAGAAACCCGGCCGTGTGTACACTTTCGGCCGAGGAAGCCGACGAGGAGCTCGGCGAGGAAATAGAGAACATGTTCTCTATTTCCTCGTTGTTCTATGGGAGCTCTCGCCCCGCCGAGCTCCTCGGCGGCTTCAGTGCTGAACTGGCCGAGGAACTCGATGTGTTTGGCACGTCGAGTTCCTCGGCCGTGTGTACGAGGTCTTAGCGTTTACAAAATAGGGGATAGTTTTTTTGCATTTTTATTTTTTTTATTTTTTTTACTAGTAATGGCGGCGATCAGCGATTTTTTTCGTGACTGCGACATTATGGCGGACACTTCCGACAAATTTGACACATTTTTGGGACCATTGTCATTTTCACAGCAAAAAATGCATTTAAATTGCATTCTTTATTGTGAAAATGACAGTTGCAGTTTGGGAGTTAAACACAGGGGGCGCTGTAACATTTAGGGTACACTTAGTGTGTGTTTACAACTGTAGGGGGGTGTGGCTGTAGGACTGACACCATCGATCGAGTCTTCCCTATAAAAGGGATCACTCGATCGATGTGCCGCCACAGTGAAGCACGGGGAAGCCGTGTTTACACATGGCTCTCCCCGTTCTTCAGCTCCGGGGAGCGATCGCGACGGATCGGCTAAAAACAAATAGCCGCGCCGTCGTCCCGGATCGCTCCCCGAGCGGACCCGACCTCCGCATGTACCGGGGGGGGGTCCCGATCGGACCCCCCACCCACGTCTAGCAGAGGACGTACAGGTACGTGGATGTGCCTGTCCGTGCCATTCTGCCGACGTAAATGTACATGAGGAGGTCGGGAACTGGTTAAATGCATCCAATTTGCATAAGCGTGAACCCAGTCTAAAGCGGAACTACACTGCATCTGAGCACCACAAACCAAAAACGCTGTTTGATTCATTTTTATTTTTCAATGAAAACTCATCAATCAGACACCCCCCTAACAATTCTTGCTGTGGTCATCTTTAGTAAGGGAAGGTTATTCATGTAGTATTTACTTTTTGGAATCCATCTGCCCTTAGCTCAGGCATGCAGGCAGGAGGGAGGTCTTAATTGAGAAAACCCCTCCTCCCCTTTTCCTCTACTGAAGACTTCTGGGATGTATGACATCATTTACCTAGGCCTGGAAACCAGGAAGTAACTGAAGTATTGTTATGATATCATTTGCCTAGGCCTGGGAACCAGGTAGGGTGACCACGTGTCCCGGATTGCACTGGACAGTCCCGCATTTTGCAGGTCTGTCCCGGGCACATTCATTCCAGGACAATACAGTGTCCCGGAATGAAACTGACACAGCCACCCCCTGGGCCAATCTGATGCCCCCAAAAAAGGACGCCACATCACCGCTTTACTCACTGACAGTACTTGTCCTGGCCGGGAATGCCTGGAGGAGCATAGTCACCGCCCCCTGTTTGTGATTGGAGAAATCATAAATCCCGCCTCTTGTGTCCAATCACTGTGCTGTGATTCGTTACAGCACAAGATGATTTTTGGGAAGAAAGTGTGTCCCTGAATGGTAGTTTGGAAATGTGGTCACCCTAGAACCAGGAAGTACCGTATTTATCGGCATTTAACACGCACAGGCGTATAACACGCACCCTAACTTTAAGAGGGGAGTTTCAGGAAAAAACTTTCCACTACCCCCTGCGTATAACACGCAGGCACAGTTTACCCTTTATTTTCAGGGTAAAAAAGTGAGTGTTATACGCCAATAAATACAGTAAATGAAGTATTGTTATGATATCATTTGCCTAGGCCTACGAACCAGGAAGTAACTGAAGTATTGTTATGATATCATTTGCCTAGGCCTATGAACCAGGAAGTAACTGAAGTATTGTTATGATATCATTTGCCTAGGCCTGGGAACCAGGAAGTAACTGAAGTATTGTTAAAAAAAAGTTTAAAACAAGTAAATAAGATATGCTTTCCTATGTATTTTCTAATACCAGCAGCATAAGGATTAAAAATAGTCAATGTTGATTGAGAGAGAGTGACGTTCGGCTTTAAGAGGAGATTGAATTGTGCATTCATGTCCAACTGTCCCTGCAAATCTTTGATAACTCTTTATTTTGCTTTATTTTATTCTCCATAATGTAAAATAAATGAAAATCCAACAGAGAAGGTGTACCTCCATCACAGCAGCACAGACGAGTGAGTCGGGCAAGGAGCAGTTATTGCTGCTGGATATCTATTAGATATAAAAAAAAGCAAAGGCTAATTCAGCCCACTTATATACTGTATATAAATTTTTCTTATGAAATAATAACGCTAAAAGTTTTTTTTCCCTAAATATTTCTCCATAAGCCTCCTGCGGCTTCAATATATGTAAATGTGTCTAATGTCCTTGTAACTTCCTGTTGTTAGTTTAATGAATAGCCTCGAATGTGTGCACTTCTGCTGAGCCAGCACTTTTGTTGAGACAAACAGAAATATAAGCACAGTCCTGTTATCGAGCAAAACACAATTGCTTTCCCCTGGTGGCTCATTCACTCTGCTATATATTCTCTATTAGTTGGGTTTTGTCAATAGGACCTGAGTACAAACCTGACACAGAGAAGGGTACAGGGGTCATTAATCATTGATCCCTATGAAATTCTTTTCAATGACATTTGTAAAAATGTACCATGGATGGAAAAAAAATCTCATTGTAACAATCCTGATCTGTGTGCTGCCTCGCAAGTGCACAATGACTGATCCCATAGGAATAAATGATTAATTACCTTTCTCTTCCCTGATGTACGAGTGGACGCTAATATGGGGATCATCGATTTATTTTTTCATGAGATTTCTCAGTTAGTAAAAGGTCTTATTTCAGTGAGAATTTTAGTAGTTAGCATTGTTTTATTTTTGGGTTTTCAGTAGGGATGCACTGATACCACTTTTTTAAGAGCGAGTACAAGTATTATTATTATTATAAAGGATTTATATAGCGCCAACAGTTTGCGCAGCGCTTTACATCAGGGAAGACAGTACAGTAACAATACAATTCAATACAGGAGGGATCAGAGGGCCCTGCTCGTTAGAGCTTACAGTCTGTTTTGATACTTTTTTCAAGTACTCACCGATACTGATTACCAATACTTTTTTTAATTTCATGTGACAGTGGCACTAATATGTAGCACTAATAGGCACTAATAGGCACTTATAGGTGGCACTGATGGGCACCGATAGGCAGGGATGAACTGGCCATTGGGACTACAGGGAGTTTCCCGATGGGCCGGCTTCAGTGACAGTGGACCGCCACCCCCCTTCACTCCTCTGTCTCTCCCTTCCCGCAGCGCTCACCTGGGGGGGAACAAAGAAGCAGGGGGAGGACTAGAGGAGCAGGGATGTCGACAGAGGAGCATAGGGGAGGGGTCAGACAGCTGACTCAACACCTATGGCCTGGGAGTTTCTCCCTTCTGCCTAATCTTGTCCCATAAGGGGGGGCACCGAACTGATTCTTTGCCCCGGGTGAAATAATGTCTACCTTCCCCACTGGTACTGCCTATAAGAATACTAGTACCAGCCGTTCTACTCTAATAAAGTAGAATGGTTAGTGGCTAGTGAAGGTGGATAGGGGGCTTGGGCAGCCGGGGGGGGAGTTGTCCAGCCACCATGGGAGAGACCTGTCAAAGTGGGCCAGTCTGGATGAAGTCCAGGGCCACATTTCTGTCCCAGTCCAGCCCTGCCGATAGGTGCCACTGATGGGTGGCACTTATGGACAATGAAAGGTGGTACTGATGGGCGGCACTGATGGGCACTGAAAGACAACACTGATTGGCAATTGGCAATGCATAATGTTGAATGAGACAATATTTAAGAATTCAAGGATAAAGGAATGGATTTTGCTAGCAAGACAAATGCTGCGACACCCATCTTGATTCCCCCCCGCACTCGGCCACAGTAAGCCTGCGGTCAGAAGGCAGCAGCGGACATCTTTTTACACCCAGCCCAGATAATTAGTGAACTATATGGGCTGGGTGTAACAAGATGTCCGCTGCCACCTTGTGACTGCAGGGTGTATCATGATGGGTGTTGCGGTGTTCTGACGGAACATCACTTCCGTTACTGAATGTGACGACTCGGGTTGCCGATTCTGACAGAACACAACTCCGTGTCCCTGCCCCGGCCAGCTTACCTGCCACTGCTGCCATCTTCTTGATGATGATTCCCTCTTTTACCTGCCAATGCTGCCATCTTCTTGTTGATGATTCCCTCTCTGCCCACTGACTTCTGGGAGCGACACCTCTTCGCTCCCAGGTATCGGATCAAGCATCGTGAGCATTTGCTCGGTATTGGCATATTGGCATTGGCATTGATACCGATACTAGAATTGTATTGTGCAACTCTAGTTTTCAGACAAACCGGGAAATGTATCCATATCAGCTGCTTTGAGATAGACCAGCTATTAGTATTATTGGGATATCAGGGATACTGACCCAAATATGTAAAATAGCTTAGACGTAGTGTGTGCACTGGATGAAACATTTTACAATAAACAGATGGCTAGGGTATAACGGGAATCTGTACATCAAAAATAGCAGAAAAAACGATTTGGAAGGAAGTCTTAAAATGGAATGTCATCCTGGACAGCAGTCTTAAAGGTGTACAGAAAGGAACATAAAAAAGTACATATTAAGATGACACAACAGATAACAGAACTTTAACAAAATAGGATGGAAGATAAAATTCTGCACGTCACTTGGATGTTTGTTAAATTTTTCCCGATGTGTACACTCTTTGTTGACCTCCAGCTGTAATCTTGTTCAGAGAAAAAAAAAATGTCACTGATCAAGACACAGTATCTTCATGTTAATAAGCAAATCTTTAAAAGAAAAGTATTTTTTTTAAATCATACTTACCTAGGTGGATGCAGCATTCACCCCCTCACTGCTGTCTGCTCTGCTACCCCAGTGCACTGGAGCACTGGACTGTGGAGGAAGCTCTGGCTCAGGCTCACTGTGGCTCACTTAGATGCTGAGTCCAGGTTCCTCGGTGGTTCCCACCCATATGGTCACGATCTTTCCCTAGCCTGGACCAGCTCTATGATGGCAGATTTAGCCCGCTGTCAGCTGAAGACACATCACAAGTGTGGGAAACGAACTGCACTCACAGGAGAAATACAGCCAAATGAGCTTTGGCTGTACTTCTCCTTTTACCTTATTCAAAAAAGAGGTTTAATACTTTAAGGCCTCGTACAAACCACCAAACATGTCTACTGAAACTGGTCCGTGGACCAGTTTCCGCAGACATGTCCGACCGTTTGTAGAGCCTACCGGACCGGATTCCTGGCCGAGCGGACAGGTTTCCAGCGGGCAAAAGTTTCTTAGCATGCTAAGAAACTTGTCCGCTGGAACCATGTCCGTCGGACATGTCCGATGGTCAGTATGATTAATCCCAAAAATCCTGCGCATGCGTCGAATTGATTCGACGCATGCGTGGAAGCATTGAACTTCCGCGTCAGAGAATGTCGGTGTCGTATACGTCACCACGTTCTCTGTCCGTGGGGATTTTGGTCTGATGGTGTGTACAACCATCAGACCAAAACCTCCCAGCAGACATGTCCGATGAAAACGGTCCGTGGACCGTTTTCATCGGACATGTCTGGCTGTGTGTACAAGGCCTTAGAGTCCGTATTCTGAGATATTTTAGAGACTGCCATTGCTGAACTCTCCTTTTGAGAGTGCAAGTTCCCAGATTTTGATGCTGATGCTTTGGCTTCAGTGCTGTCCAAGCTATTAAAGCAGAATATGTATAGTGATAAGGAATTCTGACAGTTTTCTGAAACCTATTTATAACATGCTTATTCCAGATCTGTCACTCACCCCCCCCTTCCTCCGCACTTTTTTACTATCCTCCTTCCTACGTCAATGGGAACCAGCTGTCTCTTCTGGGTTCCTGATGACGCATCACCAGATCCACCCTCCAGTCGCTGTGTGTCCCTGCTCCTGTAGCCTCCTGGGATATGTGACATGGACATCTCCAGTGGTTGCAGGAACAGAGTCACATTACTCTCATTTAGGCGAGAATGGAAGCAGAGGGTGGGCCAGAGGAAAAACAAGTAAACAAACATTTTAAAAGAATCGGCGTCTTGAAAAATGTAAGGGGGGGGTTGCAGTGGGGAAAAATGTATTAGTGTCTTTTTCTACATTACAGGGTGGCGATATACGTCCCTGATGAAGAAATGTTTGAAACGTGTTGGATGCCCCTCTCCGTATTCAAACTGTCTATGAGAACCATGTGTTATGCAGTGTTATATGGTATTGGGTATAACCACCATCTAAGAAAGTTTGCTATAATACAAAATGTCCTTTAATGATGTTTTTAAACATGTTTGAGTCAAATGTGAGGCATTTTTTTATACTGCGAACAGTAAAAATGTAAACTTTTTATTCAATACTTTATGGTGGCATATGTTTGGTTGCTGCGTAAAAGTCCTACACAGAATGGTAATTCTGATTGGTTACTACTATAAGGATGATGGCAACCTTTTCCAAAGCTTATTGAGCAGTGGCGGTCGCTCCATTAGAGGTGCCACTCCTCTAATCCATCCACACAAATAAACATTGTGAACAGCCTTTTCAGAAGATTTGAAGCTGTTATAGCCAAAGGGTGGGCCAACTCAATATTAAACCCTATGGGCTAAGACTGGGATGCCGTTAAAGTTCACGTGCGTGTAAAGGCAGGTGTCCCAATACTTTTGGCAATATAGTATTCATAATCTTCCTAGTTCCTGGTTCTAGGTGGTTCAACTTCCTGTCCTAAGACCCCATTGCCTCCTGGGAAATGATGACACACATTTCCCAGGAGTCTCTGGGCATTACTGTGCCTAAAAATCGCCCAGCATGCACCTCTCCCTGAAAACCAGGAAGAAAAAGGAACTGGGCTTCACATGCCCACACATATGATGGATACGGCCACAACATGAGCTGGAGGATATAGGGCAAGTGTTTGCAATGATTCCTGGAACGATTGGGGAGCTATTAATATGTTTTAGGGACTATTTAATGTGATTAATTTTAGCTTGCAAAACAAAAAAATAATTATGCCCGGAACCCCGCTTTAAGGGGGGCCGGACTGTAGCCAGTGGGAGTAGAAAAGGTTCCAACATCAGTGGGAATAAACAATACCCAAACTTTGTGTCAGTGAAAAAATTGCGCCCCATTGTTGGTGTCATCGTACCCCATTTTTGGTATCATTGTGCCCCATTGTTGGTGTCATTGTACCCCATTGTTGGTGTCCTTGTGTCCCATTGTTGGTGTCATTGGAAGGAATTGTGCCCCTTCATTGGTATCATTGGAGGGAATTATGTCCCATTGTTGGTATCAGTGGATGAAAATAGTGCCCCAAGGGGCGGATAAAAGCAAGCAAAAGGCCGCATCTGGCCCACAGGCCAGAGTTTGGAGACCACTGATGTTAGGTATAAACTACACAAAAATTATTGATAGACATGTGCACACTGAAATATTTTGTTTCGTAGTTTCATTTTCGTCCGAAAAATTCATTTATTTAGTTACTCCAGAAATTCGTATTTATTTATTTTGTTTTTCATAAAAAAAATGCATTCGTCCGAAAATCCAAAATAATTAAGGTCGAATCTGTCATTGAAGGCTTATGGTGTCTGTCGAATGTTCAAGAAAAAAAAAAAAAAAAGATTCGACAGAATCTTTAAAAAAAAAAAAAAAGATTTGACGGACCAACAAAACTGTCTCTATGTCAAATCTTTTTTCTCTGTCGAATCTTCATGTCTCTATATGTCGAATCTTTTCTCTCTATGTCAAATCTTTTCTCTCTATGTTGAATCTTTTCTCTCTATGTTGAATCTTTTCTCTCTATGTCGAATCTTTTCTCTCTATGTCGAATCTTCTTCATGTCTCTATAATGTCCAATCTTTTCTCTCTATGTCGAATCTTCATGTCTCTCTATGTCAAATCTTTTCTCTCTATGTGGAATCTTTTCTCTTTATGTCAAATCTTTTTTCTCTATGTCAAATCTTTTCTCTTTATGTCGAATCTTCTTCATGTTTCTATAATGTCGAATCTTTTCTCTTTATGTAGAATAATATTGGACTAATAGAGTTAAGGTTAGGCACATTCGACCGCAATGAAAACGAAAATAAAGCATTTGTTTATGTCGGATCTTTCGGTTTTCGTTTTCTGTGCTTTCGTTATCGTTTGTTAAAACGATAACGAAAATACATGAAATTCTGAGGAAAATGCATTCGGACGAAAACGAATGCACATGTCTAGTGATTGAATGAACACTGTTGTAGCACTGTGCAGTCATGTGTAATTAATTTCTACTAGATGCTCTTTTTGGGGCTTACGCCATAGGAAGTCCTTTGATCCACTCATTAGCGAGATGATTTTAGCAGCATTGATGATCTACTAAAAACCACCTGTAGCGTCATCTTGTATCAGCATTTAAGCCGTCCATCCATCTAATCATCACATTCTTAGAAAATACAAATAGTTGCCTAATTATTAGTATCCAACTCATCCCAGACTTCATTAAAGTCAATATCGATTTCTTGTCTTCACTTGCTTATTTCTATGAAATCTTTTTATTCGAAGTATGTGTCAAAGCCAATAATAAACATTTCTAGCTGAACATGAGTGACCCCTCCATGCCCTTCAATTCTTGATCTTCACCTTTGAACTGGACTTCATGCACCAGTACACTTGTGTAGATATGTGGCTACTTTCCGTTCTTCCTTTATCTCACATTACCGGGAGAATGCCTTACATCACCGCTATAAATTTCGAGACAAAAGTGTATATGTGTATGATCACATGACTATACCACTTGAGTTTTTTATTTTTTTTTCATACCGGGGTCAGTCAACACTTCCCACACATAAGTCAATTCTTGGTCATTTCCATAAGAATGCTTGGAACGTAGGGGGTAAAGAAAAAAATGAAACTATTGATTTAATTGTTTCCTCTTGACAGCAAACTGAAAGAAGAAAAAGTAGAAATCAAAGCGTTTTCTGGTCATTTTTCTATTAGATAGTGATGTGCAGTGAATAACTTATTTACATGCAAATGCAGCAGCCTGAAATTGTATCGGATGGGAAAAGGCAACCCCCTGTTCCGCTGACAATGATAGCAGAACTGGGCAAACCACAAGAGCTACCCTACTAAGTATTCCTTAACAAGGCGATGAGTGAATCGGAGAAAGGCAATGAGGTTTTAATTGGTGACACATTATATTTATCAAGCTGACGGCAGAAGAGCATAGAGCCACCTCTCTTGTTGTGGGTTTTTCTATGCCATGCCTTTCATTCATGCCTCTTCATCCGAGATCCCCCCATCAATGGGGTGACCGGGAATTCTTGAAAGGCCAGAGGAAAACATCAGAAAACTAGGAATCCTGTCTAAATGATAACTGTGAATTATTCATTAGGGACTTCTAAAGGAGTGTATAAATCAGGCCAATGGAACAATCAACATCCCTTTTGTGCCACTTCAGTTGTTTAAAGCTGGGTATAAATACAGACACCCCCCCCCCTCCTCTTCTCTTTTCCCGGAGTCATTTGGTAACCAGATCTGTTACTTGGCTAAGAAGAGATATTAAGGAGTGTTTAATATTTGTAACAGGGTCTCTTTGTCACAAGGGATCACTGCAACGGGTGCTGCGGATAAAAAGTAGGTCACGTCTGAGAGCGATTATATGTTTCAGGGTGAAAAATTGCTTAGTGACACGGAATATAAACAGGGTTGATTAGGAAAGTGACTGATTGGAGCTTAATGCTGACATTGATATATAGGGATAAATATTGTAAGCAGCATTTTCTTTCTTTCAAAGGGCTTAGCGCATGGTGCAGTATGGGTTTGAAAGCCAAAGTGCCGCCCTGTAATTCCACCATCAATAGCAGTAAATGATGACAGCATTGAGATTTTTATTCTGTATTTAAATACATAATTAATACAGAAGGAAAGCCTGAACGTTTGGAGAATACCATTCCTTATGCCCATCTTGGCCTCTTCTGCGTAGCGGTAACGGTTACCGTGGCAGGTTAACGGTAACGGTGGCAGAATCCAGGTCAGACCTACCCTCCCGGATCCCTGCTGCCTGTGCCTTGGGTGGGCTGCTCCTCACAGAATCGGGAGCTTGTTTTTTTTTGTTGTGCTGTGTATACTCCAGTTCCTGACAATAGAGGATAATGGAGTGTCCATTGACTGCACTTGTGGGTTGTCATGCCCTCTATTACAATCGGACAAAGCTAACACATCAGGATAACCTGGCCATACACTGATCGAATATTGGCCGACGCCTGATGAACTGGCTAAAATAGAAACAATAGAAAAGTCGTGGCATAAAAAGACCAAGTAGTCCATCGACTCACTTATTTTTTTATTAACTTTATTCTCTGACTATAGATCTATGTTTGTCCCAAGCATGTTTGAAGTCATTTACTACTGACTATCTCGCTACCTCTGCTCGAAGATTATTCCAATCATCAACTACCCTTTCAGTAAAATAATACTTTCTAAGATTAGTTTTGAACTTTCTTCCAGTTAGTTTGGGGTCATGTCCCCGTGTTTTTAATTTTGGTTTCATATTGAAAAACAACGACCCTCCTTAACCTTATTCACCCCCTAGATGTATTTAAAGGTTTAAATCCTGCCTTCCCTTTCCCTTTCATACTGTACATATTAAGTTCCTGAAGTCCATCCCGATATGTTTTATCTCCCAACCGTTTCACCATTTTTGTTACCCATCTCTAGATTTGTTCTATTTAATCGCTATCTTTGTGTAAGTGAGGTCTCCAGAACTTCTAGAAGTTGGCCCTATCAGCCAACTAATGCCCGACATCCCTCAAATGAAGAATCGAAGGAGCAAGTCGAAACGCTGCAGTGTTTTAAAACAATCAGAGCCCCTTTCAGTACGTTGGGCATCTTGGTGCATTGCGTTAATGCACGTTTTTTAATGGACATGTTTTCTTTTTTCTTGCACGCAGTTCATTAGTGTGCCTTTATTTTTACAGTGAAAATGGCCAAAAAAGTGGTGCTTGACCCTGTCTTTTTCCACTATTCTTGCTCCCCATTGGCCTATCATATTGAAAAAACCTAAAGGCTGGAAATGTGGGGGCAAAGCTTGAACCAGGGAAGGTTGGGATTTGCATATACAGTAAAACCTTGGTTTGAGAGTAAATTGGTTTGAGAACGTTTTGCAAGACAAGCAAAATGTTTTATTAAATTTTGCCTTCATATACAAGCGATGTCTTGATATAAGAGTAGTGTCATGTCACAACTGAGGCCTCGTACACACGGCCAGACATGTCCGATGAAAACGGTCCGCTGAGTCGTACTGACCATCGGACATGTCCGACAGACAGGCTTCCATCGGACAAGTTTCTTAGCATGCTAAGAAACTTTTGTCCGCTGGAAACCTGTCTGCTAGGCAGGAAAACTGTCCAGTAGGCCCTACACACGGTCGGACATGTCCGTGGAAACTGGTCGGACAGACCAGTTTTAGCGGACATGTTTGGTCGTGTGTACAAGGCCTGAGTATAAAAAAGAAGAGAGGAGCCTCTAAGTGTAGCAATATGGTTACATTTAATGAAGGTACAACATTTAGCAACTTAGGGCCAGATTCACAAAAGGGATACGACGGCGTATCTCCTGATACGCCGTCGTATCTCTGTTTCTATCTATGCGACTGATTCATAGAATCAGTTACGCATAGATATCCCTAAGATCCGACAGGTGTAATTGTTTTACACTGTCAGATCTTAGGATGCAGTACCGCGGCCGCCGCTGGGGGGAGTTCGCGTTGTAAACCAGCGCCGGGTATGCAAATTAGGAGTTACGGCGATCCACAAAGGATTTTCGCGTTCGCTACGTCGCCGCTAGTCTAGTTTCCCTTTCGCAAAGTTAGTCGTCGTTTTGGGTGCCCTAACTTTAGTCAGCAAACGTATTGCTGTCTAAAGTATGGCCGTCGTTCCCGCGTCGAAATTTAAAAATGAACGTCGTTTGCGTAAGCCGTCCGGGAATACGGAATTACGCTACGCGCGTCGCCGTTCAAAAAAATGACGTCACGGCGCGCAAAGCACGACGGAATTGAGCAACTGAGCATGTGCAGTAGGTCTCGGCGCGGGAGCACGCCTAATTTAAATGGCACACGCCCATTTGAATTGGCCCGCCTTGCGCCGGAGGCCGCCGGTGTAGTCTTCATCGCAAGTGCTTTGTGAATCAGGCACTTGCGATGAAAACTTGCGGCGGTGTAACGTATCTACGATACGTTACGCCGCCGCTCCCCTACGTGAATCTGGCCCTTAGTGCTACACTTAGAGGTGCCTCTCTTCTCCTTTATGCTTTGATATACAAGTGCTTTGGATTACAAGCATGTTTCTGGGACAAATTATGCTCACAAACCAAGGTTTTACTGTATTTGAATGAAAAAGAGCTGGTAACTTGGATGTACTGTACTGCTTTTCAATAAATCTCTTTAAAACGAAAAAAAAAAAAAAAAAAAAAAAAAAAAAAATAAAAAATAAAAGTCCTTTATTGGTTACATGGGTACACGGGTACAGGATAGCTTGTACGAGCCAGTTCACACTGGGGTGGCACGACTTCGGGGGCGACTCGGCAAGGCGTCCTGAAGACGACTTCAGAGGCGACTTGCAAAATGACTTCTGTATAGAAGTCAATGCAAGTCACCCCGAGTCGTCCCCAAAGTCGTACGAGAACCTTTTTCTAAGTCGGAGCGACTTGCGTCGCTCCTATTAGAACGGTTCTATTGAATAGAATGGGAGGCGACTTGTCAGGCGAGTCGCCCCAGTGTGAACCGGCTCTACCGGTGTACCGATGTAACCAATAAAGAACTTTTATTCAAGAGTTTCCGAGTTGCCAGCCCTTTTTGATTCAAGTATTGTATTTATGGGGCCTGAATGTCCTGGCTAGAGCACCGGATCACAGTTTGTGGACTTCCATATTGGCAGTGGAGCTGGGGTAACATTTTATTTCTCTTGAGATTTGCATATAACTCCAGTAGGTTAGTGACAGTTATCTGCTTTACTAAAAGACAAGAACTTGATTGTATCTCAAGATTGGCTGACTACAAACACATTTTTAGTGGGTAACATACTGTATGTCCTACATACGTATTACAACTGTATACTTAACTTGTGCATTTCATTTGTCTGGTTTAGGGTAAATTTAGTTATTTCAGCAATATGCCATTTTATAACAGGCTTCTGCCTTTTAATTGGTCTGGCATTCGTAATATTTAATAGGCAACCAGTCAAGAGAAAAATATGGTAGCTGCCATTGTTGAATTGTTTTTAATGGTGATCAGGACCATTGTTCTCATCCTTGAATACTATAAATGTTAACAAACCCCAGGAGCGGGAGAGCTTCTGCATCCAAAAGTTATTTTTGATGCTGTATTTCTCCCAGCAGTTTGCTATTGATTTTAGTTAGATTGTGTGTTAACTGACTGGTACCTGTATTCTACAAGCATTGGTCCCCTACTGCAGAGCCAAAGTGTGCACCATAAACATACAGAAAGATATGCTTGAGGCAAAAAAAAAAAAAAAAATATTCAGACGTCCGTATTCTAGCTTGACTTAAGTTTTCTCCAGGAAAATTTGTGTGTGCAGAATCCTGCGGCTAAATCCGCTTTGTACATTTTCATCTTGAGCTCACCACTTTTGGGATTCTGTAATGCGAGGATAAGCACAGGATTTTAGAAGGCAGGATTCCGAATGTAAAAGATAGGGTAGAAAAAAGATTTAAAAGATATCTTGAGTTCTAGGATATTTATACACTGACATTTTAAGTATACATTTTGCTAAGCAAGGAAGCACGGTTCTTATATATACATTTCCTGCAATACACATATAATGAACATCATTATCTTCATCTTCATTTTTCTGCTTATCTTAGTGGTGTTATCCCTGGAAAACAGGTTCAGCAACACAGCACAGAGTTCCCATTGTGTGATTTGTATGATTTCCAGCCTTATTGAACAAAACACATATCCGTCAAACAACTTCACTACTGGGCACTTCCACCCCCTTCCTTCCCAGGCCAATATTTCAGCCTTTAGCGTTTTTCGCACTTTGAATGACATTTGCGCGATCATGCAACGCTGTACCCATATGACATTTTTAGATACAGCTTTATTTTGGGCCTTATTTTTTTAGCTTCTGTTAGAAAATGTTGTAAATAAGTATTTTTTCTCCTGATAGGCTGTACTGATGGGCACTGATGAGGTTGCACTGATGAGACGGCACTTAAAGGCACTGATGAGGAGGCACTAAAATGCAGCACTGATGGGCATTGATAGGCGGCACTGATGTGCACTGAATGGCATCACTGTTGGGGCTGCACTGAATATCACCAGTGCCCCGATTATCTGTGAAGATCTCCCCTGTGAGTAAATGCCACTGATCAGCTCTCCCTTTCACCAAATGATTTGGTCGAGTACACAAAGCAAGGTCCAGGACATGGATGAGAAAGTCTGGGGTGGAGGGACTTGACTGGCCTGCACAGAGACCTGACCTTAATCTAAAGAAACAACTTTGGGATGAATTAGAGCAGAGACTGCGAGACAGAGCTTCTCATCCAACATCAGTACCTGACCTCACAAATGCGCTTCTGGAAAAATGGTCAAATATTCCCATAGACACACTCCTAAACCTTGTGGACAGCCTTCCCAGAAGAGTTGAAGCTGTTACAGCTGCAAAGGGTGAGCCAACTCAGTTTCGAACCCTACGGACTAAGACTGGGATGCCATTAAAGTTCATGTGCGTGTAAAGGCAAGTGTCCCAATACTTTTGATAATACAGTGTAGACACCCAGTTACATGCATGCACTTTCCAGTGCTTTATGGTTGACTTTTGAACAAGAAGAACCCTCACTTATAATCTTTTCTTACACATAGAGGCAAGGATTCGCATAAGAAACTCTTCATTTGTCCGGTTGGCCAAAAAATATGTTTGTTTTTTTTGTTTGTTTTTTAACAAACAAGCCAAAATCTGTAATCTGGTTGCCATGAATTACAGCTCAATATTTATTTCCTCTCTTAAATTCTATATATAAACTTATAGAAATTACTATGGTGGAGTAACATGTGATGTTGTGAGCTGTCCAGCATGTTGTGAAGTTACTTTGCTGCAGTGCTCAGCTACTTTAATATTCGCTGGAAATAGTAATTTTTTCTTTTTTTTTTAAGCAGGAATTTTAAATGAAATTATAACTACCGGTACAAAGTTTCTCCTTTCTACGATGGCTAACACAGTACGATACACTACTGCTAATTTTCTTTTTAATTACAATGTATAACCAGTCAGATAATGGAGCCATAAAGCCCTCCACTAATTAATAACTTTAAAACAGAACATATTTACATGTCATCAGCTCCTTCACAAATCCAAAAAATTGGATTTATTTTTCATTTTCAGATAGTGAACAGAGCTTTTTTTATTTATTTTTTTGCCCTTTGACCAACTATGAATCTAAAACTGCTGGTTTGCAGCACAGATACAGCCTAAAATTGCAGAGCCATTTATTCTAACCTGCCCACTGCTGTTCCAGGGTAGTTGGCCATCATCAATAGAAGAATATTAGTGTTATAGATTTATCCCTGGTCCAATTCTAGCATACATATTCTATTCTGCCTCTTATCCAAATCTAAGGTGATGTGAATGCATGCACGCAAAAAGAATCACACTGGGACACACTGGTTCAGCCTGAGCTCTTCCTCATCAACAGGAACCCCAGAGTTTATTCAAGGTCACAGCCCCTTATATAAACAAAGTGACATAAACAAACGTCATCACATATGTGTGTATATGATTGGGTCATCCGTATATGGTCTTTTTCCTGTTGACATCTGTTCCTTGCCACAAGGCTGCCTTTCAGGATACGGGGGCCATCTTTCTTTGCACGGTGAGATGAATACCTCTGTCATAATTTTCAGTCAAGGAAAATACTACTGTTTCTCACGTGATGACTAAGACATATATATATATATATATATATATATATATATATATATATATATATATATATACATATATATATATATATATATATATATATATATATATATATATATATATATATATATATATATATATATTAGTGCTGTCAGTTAAACGCGTTATTAACGGCGTTAACACAAACCCATGTTAACGCCGTAAATTTTTTTATCGCGCGATTAACGAGGCGGCGTTCGGGGGTTATACCGGGATGATGCCTGCAGCCGCAGGCATCATCCCGGTACCGTTGTTTAGAGCGGGCGATCGGCTATCCAAACATAACAACCGATGCGGCTAAAAGCCGCTCGGTTGTTATGCCGGAGGAGTGGGAGGGGACATCCCCCCCCCTCCCGCCGCCTTTCGCCGCTCTGACCGGGCCTCCCGTCCCACCGGGAGACCCGATCCTCCATCCGGCGCCTTCTGTGTCCAGGCGGAGACTGACACTAAGCCGTAAACGGCTTTGGTTCAGTCTCCGCATTGAAACCACGGAAGCGGCGTCATGACGTCACTTCCGGGTTTCTCGGCTGCCAATGGCGCCGGATTTAAAAAAGTACACAGTATTCAGAATCGCCGTTTTCGGCGATATGAATACTTTGAAGTGCAAAGGAGGGCTCGGAGGTCTTTTAGACCCCGATCCCTCCATAAAGAGTACCTGTCACCACCTATTGCTGTCACAAGGGATGTTTACATTCCTTGTGACAGCAATAAAAGTGATCAAAATGTAAAAAAATAAAAAAACACAATTTAATATTATAAAAAAAAAAAAAATGTTTTAAAGGGTGAACCTCCTTAATCGCGCGATTAATTGTGAGTTAACTATGACATTAATGCGATTAATCGCGATTAGAAATTTTAATCGCTTGACAGCACTAATATATATATATATATATATATATATATATATATATATATATATATATATATATATATAGCAACAAGAAAGAAAATAAATAATAAAAATAATAAAGAGGAAAAGAAAATAACAATATTTGAGTGGTTAAAAGAGAGAGATAACATAGACATAAAATAATAATTTTATCCACTCCATAACATTAGTACATTTTTTCAAGCCTGGTAAAGTATGCTGGAACTGGTAAATTTTATTCTAAAGGTCCAGTAACTTTGGTTTTGGTTTAAAATAGAATCATGTATCTCGCCAAAACATATAAACCTCCATTATTGTCAGTTTGCGATATAAAACCAAGCAATAATTAAATAACGGATATGTAAAGATAAGAAGGAGTACCAGCTATTAGATATATGTTTCTCCCTAAAGAATCCTAGTAAAATCCATTGTAACCTAAAGTGTATTGAAACACATATAATGTTGCACTGTAACTTAAAGTGGAGGTCCGCCGAAAAAAAAATAATTAAAAGTCAGCAGCTACAAATACTGCAGCTGCTGACTTTTAAAAAAAGAACACTAAACTGTCCTGGGCGCCCGCGATGTCGGCACCCGAAGCCGATCTTTCCCCCGGCTCTCGGGTGCTGCCGCCGCCATCTTCGGTGAGGGAATCAGGAAGTGAAGCATTGCGGCTTCACTTTCTGCTTCCCTATTGCGTATGAGCGAGTTGTGCAGCACGATCAGACTGGTCCCCGCTGTCTTCTGGGACATGTGTGTCTCCCAGAAGACAGCGGGGGGGGAACGAAGAAGGCGCCAGATGTGGCGTAGGTCGCCACGGTGACCTATGCCAGGAAGTGGGAGCAAATACCTGTCCAGGTATTTGCTCCCTCCTCCCCCCTGAAAGGTGCCAAATGTGACCCCCGGGGGGGGGGGGGGGGTGGAACTTTTGGGTGGAACTCATACTTACCTCGGTGGATGGAGCATCAGACTGATGCTCCATCTGTCCCCCAGCATCCCCCAGATCCCCGAGAGGAAAGAGGCTGACTGTTATTGGAGCGCTGAGCAGTGGAGGGGCGGGGAGAGGCTGTCTCAGCGTCTCTGTGGCTCGCTTAGACTGCCATCAATCAGGGCAGCTGGCGGATCCCGACTTGGAAAGTCACAATGACGCGCTGCCCCGACTGATGGCAGTGATGTCAGTGGAGAGCAGACTTCAGACCGCTCTCCACTGAAAATGGGTCACAGGAGTGCAGGTTTTTTCCCTATGGGGAAACACTGCTCTGGAGCATACACACGGACGGTTTTCTCGACCAAAGCTCTCAGGCAGTTTTCCTGTCAGGAAAACCAGCCGTGTGTACACAGGGTTTTCACCTCGGGTTTTTTGTCTTTTTGTCTTTTGACAGCCGAGAAACCCAGTCGTGTGTACAAGGCAATAGACTTCATAAAGGTCTGGGGACAAAAAGATGTTGGTACAAGGTTGGACAACAAAAAAAAAATGAAAGGGATAACACATTTGGAGAGACTGCAGAATTTAAAGGGTAACTCCTCTTTCGTGGAAAAAAATAAGCAAAAAAAAAAAGTTGTGTATACAATTGTGACACAAGTCATATTGTAATTGAATGTTATTAAAAATTAATGTTCCTTTTCAATTTGCAGCTTTGTAATTTTCTGTGAAATGCAATGCAAAATGGCTACCTGGAGGTGTTCTGTAAATAGAATGTGTGCTGCCCACCCCCCAGATATGTCATTTCCTGTTTGTGAGATTGGCTCACCAATCAAATTTTCCCAGCAGTCTGCACTAAGATACAAGCCACATTTCAGGTATCCCCTGCAACAATTTTTTTTTTTTGGTGAGATACTTCCAATAGGAAATCACATCTAAAGGGATGCAGACCTTAAACTTTGAAGGTGCAGCAGCTAGTTGATAATTAAGAAACCACTCCCATTAGACTCACTTGTACACATGGGCACAAACAAACACACAGGGATTTCGTCAGAATAACAAAAGGTAGGAATCTGCAACAAATCAAAATCCCTACATAGATCACCCAGAGGGGAATGTTGTTTTTCTCAAAAGAAGTTACGCTTTAACCTCCTCCCACACGCGCTATAGCCGAAAGACGGCTACAGCGTGGGCCTAATTTGCCGGGGGCGTCCATGTGTGTCCTCCTGTGCATGTGCTGCCTGCGTGCCCCCTGTGGGGCATGCGCAGATTACGCTGTGATCAGTGAGTCGATGAGACTTGGCCGATGACAGATCGAAAAAAGGGACCGATCCCAGCCCCTTACCACGTAATCAGCTGTCAGTCAATGACAGCTGATAACATGATGTAAACAGAAGATTGTAATCTACTTTTTTTTCCCCTCACGCTGACAGGATGTGGAGGAAAAAAAAAGCAGATTAGCGGTTTCTGTCAGAGGGACATCAGTCCCATACACAGAGAGCCACTGCTGCTATGCAGTGCCCACCAGTGCCACCTGCCAGTGCCCACCAGTGCCACCTACCAGTGCATATCAGTGCTTCTTATCAATGGCCACCAGTGCCACACATCAATGCCCACCAGTGCCTTAACATCAGTGCCACCTATCAGTGCTGCCTATCAGTATCACCTACCAGTGCCTATCAGTGCCACCCATCAGTGCCCATCAGGGCCACCTATCAGTGCCCTTCAGTGCTACCTCTCAGTGCCACCTATCAGTGCACATCAGTGCCGCCTCATTAGTGCCACCTATCAGTGCACATCAATGCCGCCTCATCAGTGCCACCTATCAGTGCCACCTATCAGTGCACATCAGTGCCACCTCATCAGTGCCACCTATCAGTGCCCATCAGTGCAGCCTATCAGTGCAGCCTCATCAGCGCACATCAATGAAGGAGAAAAAGTACCTGTTTGCAAACTTTTATAACTAGCTATGAAACTGTTTTGGGTTTTTATTTCAAAATGTTTTTTTTTTTTTTTTAAGCACAAACCCAGCGGTGATTAAATACCACCAAAAGAAAGTTCTATTTGTGTGAAAAAAATTATAACAATTTATTTTGGGTATAGTGTTGCATGACCGCACATTTGTCATTCACAGAGTGACAGTGCTAAGGCTGAAAATTGGTCTGGGCAGGAGGGGGGTTTAAGTGCCCAGTAGTCAAGTGGTTAATATACTTGTCCTGTGGAAAGAAGGGAAAGGGGGACATAAAACCTTTAAATACATTATGGGTGTAAATGAGGTTTAGAATGGCAGTATTTTCAATATTAAGGTAAGATTAAAAAAAAAAGGAACAGGAACTCAAACTAGCAGGAAGAAACTTCAAAACTGAGCTTAGAACATGTAATTTCAGCTAATGGTGATTGTCGCTTGGTACAGAAATCCAGCAGAGGCAGTGAGTCAGTCAACAGAATTGAAACATGCCTGGGACTAAGATCTATACGTAGAAAAGCTAGAAAAAAAAAAAAAAGTTTACAGACTGGATGGCCCACCTCGTCTTTTACGGCCTTAGCTCTTTTATGTTTTTACTCTCTACAAGACTAAAGCTGGACATACACTAGTAGCAGGGCCATCTTTAATGTTGATGGGACCCTGGGAAAACATTTTCTTGGGCCCCCCCCCCCCCCCCCCATGCAATTTTGCTCTCCACGTGCTCTGAGACATTCAATAAACATCAGATAGACTTAAGGCCAGATTCTCGTAGATTGGCGTAAAACAGCGGCAGCGTAACGTATCTCATTTACGTTACGCGGCCGCAAGTTTTACGGGCAAGTGCTTGATTCACAAAGCTTGCCTAATTCAAATGATCCAGGTAGGGGGCGTGGATCATTTAAATTAGGCGCGTTCCCGCGCCGATCGTACTGCGCATGCGCCATCCCTAAAATTTCCCGACGTGCATTGTGCTAAATGACATCGCATGGACGTCATTGGTTTCGACGTTAACGTAAATGGCGTCCAGCGCCATTCACGGACGACTTACGCAAACAACATACTTTTTTTAATTTTGACGCGGGAACGACGGCCATACTTAACGTTGATTGCCCCTCATATAGCAGGGGCAACTTTACGCGTCGCAAAAGCTACGGGAACGTCGTAAATTCTCTGCGTCGACCGCGCGTACGTTCGGGAATCTCGCGTAAATACCTAATTTGCATAGACGACGGGGAAAACGACGTCGGCGACACCTAGCGGCGGGAAAAAAAATGCATATAAGATCTGACAGCGTAAGAGCCTTACGCCTGTCAGATCTAATGGATATCTATGCGTAACTGATTCTAAGAATCAGTCACATAGATACGCCGGGCCAGATTAGGACTTACGACGGCGCAAATGGCGTTGCGCCGTCGTAAGCCTTTTAAGAATCTGGCCCAAAAAATCAGTTTACTGTATCAGATCAGGCAGTTATTGCGTTTGGTTGCCAGAGGTCACAGCATATCATTACCACTTACTGACTGGTTGCTAGAGGTTACAGCATATCATTACCACTTACTGACTGGTTGCTAGAGGTTACAGCATGTTATTACCACTTACTGACTGGTTGCTAGAGGTTACAACATATCATTACCACTTACTGACTGGTTGCTAGAGGTTACAGCATATCATTACCACTTACTGATAGGTTGCTAGAGGTTATAGCACATGATTTATTTTTGTTGATTGGTTGCTAGAGATCACAATACAGTAATACTGCTCACTGATTGGTTTCTAGAGGTTACAGCACATCATCTCTTCACTGCAGAGGGGCATGATATACATATGAATGCCGCCGGCCTCAGCTATTTACATATGAATGCTGCCACTATTTACATATGAATGCTGCCACTATTTACATATGAATGATGGTTATTTACACAACAATAGGGAAGAACTGGGCATCATTAGTAGCAGCACTTCACATTGTGATATCAGGACACAGCACAGGACTAAAACTTCAAGGGACAAGGAAATTTTAACTGGGATAGTTGGCAGTTGCTGTGGGCCCCACAACAATGACAGGGCCCAGGGCAGCTTCCCCTTTTGCCCTGCCTTAAAGACGGCCCTGACTAGTAGATTTTTGAACAAACCTTTGTACACAAATTTGTACAAACACTCTTACAAAAATTCTCATTCCATTTAATTACTTAATTGTCATTCAAAAGAACTACAAAAACGTGTTTGCTTTTAGCGTTCGATTTTGGAATAAATGGACCTTCCCAAACAAAAACCTCAAACATTGCTAGAATGTCTTCAAAAAAATATTTCCATCGTGTTCCAGTGAATTTTCTCATTACTGCGGTTGAAAATGAACTTCAATAATTAGAAAATTGAATGAACGTTCTTTGGAACAAAATTCTACCAATCTATGGCCAGCTTAAAGTTATAGTAAATCCAAAAGCAAACATTTATTACCGTATTTATCGGGTCATTGCACGCTCCGGCGTATAGTGCGCACCCCTAATTTTGACCCTAAAATCCTGTAAAAAAAAAAATGATTACATTTTACTACTTACAGTTTTGGTGTCTTGCCCGGCGTCCATCGGCGGCCTCGTCCCATCCGGCGTCCGTCTGCGGCCTCGTTGGTGTCCTCCCGGCTTCTCCCGCGCTGTCTTCATGTCGAATCCCCGCTTCCCGCTCTCAGTTTGAAGCCTCCACCGACGTATACCGAGCGCAGTACACTCGGGTATATTCGGCCAGGCTCGGCTTCTCACGCATAAACGTCACAGAGCGTGACTACGAGCGAAGCCGAGCCTGGCCGAGTGTGCCCGAGTGTACTGCGCTCGGTATATGTCGGCGCAGGCATTCAAACACGGCTCGGGAAGCGGGTATCGGCGTATATCGCGCACCCACGATTTTGCCCTGATTTTCAGGGCAAAAAAGTGCACGATATACGCCGATAAATACGGTATATCACAGCTTACCCATTTTAGGCTTTTTTTTTTTTTCACCTGTTGTTCTGGTCAGCAGATTTGTTGTTTTTCAACAAAACAAGCTCTCCTACAAAACTAGCGGACATACGGAGAATGTAGGGGAACAATGTTTTTTTTTTTGAGTCTGGTGGGAAGACGAGACAAAAACTTTGTTTTTCAAAGTCATTGTTTTGTGAGACAGGGGGCTGGACAGATCAGCAGGTTGCAGGGGATTGTAGGTCACTCCATATTGAAAAGTCTTGCATTGGCATTGGCCACAGCTGTGCTATCTTTACTCCCAGCTGAGGCACCAACCATATCAACCTTTGTCCTACATTGTCACTTGTTCATGGTGACAATTGTACACAGAGCTAATTGCATGGAGGTTTCTTTGTCATCAAACCTCATCTCCACCTCCTTCCCTTGTTTTTCCTTCTCTCCTCATCCTGTGCTACAGAGACACCAATACACTACTGCTTTTGTCGTAACAAAGGAAGTACAATCAGGAACTACTCCGCCCCTTTTCTATACTTGTCATGCAGTTTTGGGGTATATATTGCAAGTCTCGCTTATTTATTGGTGTCCACTATCATTGCAACACATTCTCTGATAGTCATTAACTAAATTCAGAGCAAACTTATCAAATACACTGTATAGGAAGGGGACATGATTGCTGAGTACTTATAGCCAGATTCAGAAAGACTGGCTTAACTTTGAGGCGGCGTAGCGTATCGCATATACACTACGCCGCCGTAAGTCAGAGAGGCAAGTGATGTATTCACAAAACACTTGCCTCCTAAGTTACGGTGGCGTAGCGTAAATGGGCTGGTGTAACCGCGCCTAATTCAAATGAGGAACAGGGGGGCGTGTTTTATGTTAATGACCCGTGACCCGACGTGATTGACGTTTTTAACGAACGGCGCATGCGCCGTCCGTGGACATATCCCAGTGTGCATTGCTCCAAAGTACGCCGCAAGGACGTATTGGTTTCGAAGTGAACGTAAATTACGTCCAGCCCCATTCACGGACGACTTACGCAAACGGCGTAAAATTTTCAAAATTCGACGCGGGAACGACGTCCATACTTAACATTGGCTAGGCCAGCTATTCTAGCGTATCTTTACTGCGACGGGCAAGCGTACGTTCGTGAATAGGCATATTTCGCTGATTTACGCATTCTAGGCGTAAATCAGCGTTCACGCCCCTAGCGGCCGGCGGAACTAGACAGCTAAGATACGACGGCGCAGGCAGTCGTATCTTAGCTACATTTAAGTGTATCTCAATTTGAGAATACACTTAAATGTACGACGGCTTAGATTCAGAGTTACGACGACTAGCTATTAGTCTACCATTGATTGTGGTAAGGTTGGTGGGTTTTTACTATTGCATAGTGATTCTGCTTAAAGTGTTACTAAACCCACAACGGTAAAATCAGTCTGTATATGCAGCATAGCATGCTTGTTATACTCACTGTGGAACTTAACCACTTCCTGCCCGCCGTATGCAGAATGACGGCCGGAAAGTGATTCTGTTATCCTGACTGTGCGTCATATGACGTTCAGCAGGATAAAATGCCGGCATGCGCACCCGCGGAGGGCTCGCAGCGCGGCGATCGCGAGTGCGGCGTGTCAGTCTCCGATCATGATCATCGTGTGAATCAGCTGATCATCGTGTGAACCAGGAAGTGCTAGTAAACGGCATTCCATGGTTCGTTCTGACAGGGAGAGCCGATCGGTGGCTCTCCCTGTCAGAGGCGGGGGTCTGTGCACATTGATTATCAGCACTGCCCCCTCAGATGTGCAAATCAGCAATTAATCAGTACCCAGAAGTGCCCCAATAAGAAAGCCTGCAAGTGCCTTCCACAGTGCCAATCAGTGCCCACCACAGTGCCAATTAGTGCCTAGGAGTAACACCTGTCAAGAACACATCAGTTCCTCATCATCAGTGCTGCCCAGCAGTGCCACCTGTCAGTGCCAATCAGTACCACTTATCAGTGGCAATCAGTGCTGCCTGTCAGTGCCCATCACAGCCGACTGTCAGTGCCCACCAATGCTGCATATCATTGCCGCCTATTGGTGCCCATCAGTGCTGCATATTAGTGCCGCCTATCAGTGCCCATCAATTCTACATATCAGTGCCTCCTCATCAGTACACTAAAGCTGCCAGAGGGGGTTTAGTGTAGCCGGACAGGCCTCTCTCACTGAGCTGGCAGCCGACAGGTGATCAATCCCTTGGTGTCCGGTTACCTCGATCCCCGGTGGTTTGTACAGGCCCTTTTGGACCGCCAGCCTCTCAATGGCGCTCCTCAGACTGACTCCTCACCAAACAGCAGTACAGCTTGGGATCTTCAGATTGGGAACCCAGTCACTCACTGGGTCCCCGCCACTGTTCAGATGCTCCGGGTCAGCATGGCCCCGGAACCAGGAACACTGTGTGGCACGCACGCCCCGGCCAGGTAGGCCATAACGCCGGGGTGCCGTGATGTGGCCACGCTAAAGGTGGGTGCCACACTGGACGAAGAAGACCCAGAACCAATGGCGTCTGTCCCACAAATACACCTCCCCAGCATGCACAGCGAGGACAAACCCCCATGATTAGCTACCGGGAAGAGCACCCAAACCTCGACTCCACTGCTGCCACCTGCAGTACTGGGGTTGAAAGAACACCCCAGCACAGCAGAATGGGCCCACAGCACAGCCAAGCTGAGACAGAGACCGCAATTTGCTACTAACAATCTGGATCAGAGTTTAACTACACTCTGATCTGCCCTTAAATTTCACTAGCACCGGTACTGTAAGGTACATGGGCGCTACACAGGTAACATATTTTATGCATGTTATTTACCTGTTAAAACCTTACTTTTGTAGATATCCCAAATCCCTGAGACTGCTGCTGGAAGCTGCCATCTTGGATGTGACTTCAGCAGACCCAGAGCTGTCGCACGAATGACACTGTATAGTATTCTCGGCGTCTATCATACATAAATGTACAGAAATAAGGAAGGGCAAATGAGCCAATAATATCTCTGCCACTTTGTACAAAAGTAGAACATTAACTATGGCACACATCTAGTTTATTTTATAGCAATTAATTCATGATCATGTTTAGTTGGGTTGTCGCAGTCACCAGGTTTTTAGTTGGTTCAAGCCGTGTGTAAGAAGATGGATAGTGGACTGTCTGTGCCATGATTAACAGGGCTGGCAAATGCCTCATTACCTGGGTACACGGACTGCAATAGTCATTCCGTTAGCACATATGAAAGCTCTTCAAAACAAGTATATATCACGTGTAAGAGTCATTGTGGCTCTGGTACTACTGCCAGATGAAGAATCTTTACATGGAATGAAAAGGTCAGTATAATAAATACACATTTATGAGACTGCATTTGCCAATTAGCCTTTATTTCATTGCTAAAATTTGAATTGTAATGGAGATCAGGTTTTAGTTTGATCACTCTGTCAGCTTTCTGAAGACCCTAGTAACCACCGCAGGATTCTGGGTAAAGAGGGGCATGTTTTATGATAGCCAGATACACACAGATTCTCCTCAGGGGTTATATTCCCAAAAACTTTTCTGAATTTGACTTCAGACAAAGAAAACTGTCCGTGTTTAAAAATCTTGGGCCCGGATTCAGAGAGCAGTTACGACGGCGTATCTCCGGATACGCCGTCGTAACTCTGAGTTGCGGGGTCGTATCTATGCAACTGATTCATAGAATCAGTTACGCATAGATTTTCCTAAGATCCGACCGGCGTAAGTGTCTTACACCGTCGTATCTTAGGCTGCATATTTACGCTGGCTGCTAGGTGTCGCTTCTGTAGATTTACGCGAGGAATATGCAAATTAGGTAGATACGCCGATTCAGAAACGTACGTCCGCCCGGCACATTTTTTTACGTTGTTTACGTTAGGCTTTTTCCGGCGTAAAGTTACCCCTGCTATATGAGGCGTATCCTATGTTAAGTATGGACGTTGTTCCCGCGTCGACTTTTGAAAATTTAACGTTGTTTGCGTAAATCGTTCACGAATAGGGCTGTACATAAGTTACGTTCACGTCTAAAGCATTGACGATTTGCGGCATAATTTCGAGCATGCGCACTGGGATTTTTTAAAAAAAAAAACTTTACATACGTGGGGTCACATGTAATTTAAATAAAACACGCCCACATCATCCACATTTGAATTAGGCAGGCTTACGCCGGACCACATACGTTACGCCGCCATAACTTAGGGCGCAAGTTCTTTCTGAATACGGAACTTGCGCCCTAATTTACGGCAGGGTAACGTATCTGAGATACGTTACGCCCGCCAATAGATACACCATTGTATCTGAATCCGGGCCTTGACGTTTAACACTGTAAATAATTTGAACATCATTTTTACTTGGATCTGCTCCAGGGTTTGGGTTCCTAACCTTGTCCAGTAGTGTGGAGACAACGCAGAGCTCTATATGGAGTTCTGTTCATGTCTTTACTCGATGTTGTAAATTTTTAAAGTGTAAAGTATATCTAATAAATAGTGACGTAACATGCTTTAACCACTTCATCCCCGGAAGAATTTACCCCCTTCCTTACCCGAGCACTTTTTGCAATTCGTCACTGTGTCGCTTTAACTGACAATTGCGCGGTCCTGCGACGTGGCTTCCAAACAAAATTGACGTCCTTTTTTTTTCCCCACAAGTAGAGCTTTTGATTACCGCTGCAGTTTTTTATTTTTGCACTATAAACAAAAATAGAGCGACAATTTTGAAAAAAAAACAAAACAATATTTTTTACTGTTTGCTATAATAAATATCCCCAAAAAATCTATAAAAAATGTTTTTTTTCCTCAGTTTAGGCTGATGTATTATTCTACATACTTTTGGTAAAAAAAATCGCAATAAGCGTATATTGATTGGTTTGCGCAAAAGTTATAGCGTGGATAGATTTATTGCATTTTTATTTATTATTATTTTTTTGCTAGTAATGGTGGCGATCTGCGTTTTTTAGTGTGACCGTGACATTGCGACGGACATATCTGACACTTTTTGGGACGATTCACATTTATACAGCGATTAGTGCTATAAAACTGCACTGATTACTGTATAAATGTGACTGTCAGGAAAGGGGTTAACACTAGGGGGCGCTGAAGGGGTTAAATATATTCCCTAGGGAGTGATTCTAACTTTAGGGGGAGGGGGACCGATCTGTGTTCCTCTGTACTGGGAACACACATCAGTCTCCTCACCTCTGACAGGACGTGGACGTAGATCCACGGTCCTGCTGTGATTGCCTCGTAGGTGCCTGGTGGACATCGCGGCCGCCGGGCACGCGCACCAGGTCCTGAGCTATACCACGCGCCCCCTAGACGGCTGGGAAGCCCAGGACGTCATATGACGTCCACCCAGGATGGGAGATCCCATCTGTGGACGTCATATTATTATGGGCGGGTAGGGAAGTGGTTAAAGAGCTAGGGCCAGATTCTCAGAAGAGATACGACGGTGTATCTCAGGAAACACCATCGTATCTCTGTTTTTGGCCCCGGGTATCAATGCGTATGATTCCTAGAATAATTTTCGCATAGATACGGCGTAGATCCGACAGGTGTAAGTCACTTACACCGTCGGATCTTAGATGTAATTCGACGCTGGCCGCTAGGTGGCGTTTACGTTCAGTTCTCATTTGACTATGCAAATGCGTGTGATACGCCGATTCCCGAACGAATTTGCGCCACGTCGTTGTTTACTCTAGAAACGGGATTACAAACCTGTACGATAAGGAAATTCAATGGTAAATGTCTCTCTCACAAGCAGCTCCATTTTTACTCTTCTTTTATCGATGTCACACATTAAACACGCCTTGCCCTCAAAATGAAAGGAGCACTAGTGGTTGTCATAGAAGCAAATAACAAAGTAATATCTGCATCTCCGTCCTTACCTTGGCCTAGAATGTGACATGCGGCTATCTTCTCATGTTGTTTGTGACAGATTGTATGTGGCATGTGAGGAGGATCACAAGACATCCCTGGAAGAAACAGCTGTGGGGATCCAGGAAATGAAAGCAACCCAGAGCTTGTATATGAAAGAAAGGGCTTTGCGAATGTCGGTGTGCGCGAAAAAAGGTTTCTCATTATAGTGTGAATTATATAGCAACTCTGATTTATATAGTCTTTCTTCCCGTAATTTGGCAGGCACGTTTGTTCACACACCAATTATTTTCTTAATACAGGAGGTATTGCCATATTTACAGTGAATTACTATGGATGACCAAACCTCAACTACAGTGGCCAGCAATAACACATCTACTACTGCCCAGGGATCCACTGTGATATCTTTACCAACTTCACAATGCATAAATACATGCATGGTGAAAATGCTGTTCCCCTTTCTCTATTATCATCCAGCTGTTGATATATTATCCAGCAATATGGCCAATATTCATGTTCTATAGGAAGAATGTTTAAAAGTAAGGCTGCAGAAATTAACGATTAATTCCTCGATTAATCGCTAATTTCTTTGACCGTTCAAAACAATTTTGATTGGCACGATCCGCGGATTGAGCTCCGCGGTCTCGCCCATAGGAAAGGCCGCGGCTTCGGCCTAGCTCTGGAGCCACGGCCATCTTGGTACACCCGGCGACGGCCTAGTAGCGGCGAGGCAACGTTATCATCACCCGCCTGCTTGTATCGTCTGCGAACGTGTCTGCTGCCTGCTGTGCTTTCCATTCTGGTAAGAGCAGGGAGTTGTGGACATTACAGTATGGGGGAGATTTGGATATTACAGTATGGGGGGGAGATGTGGACAATACAATATGGGGGAAATGTGGATATTACAGTATGGGGGAGATGTGGACATTACAGTATAGGGGGAGATGTGGACATTACAGTATAGGGGGAGATGTGGACATTACAGTATGGGGGAGATGTGGATATTACAGTATGGGGGGAGATGGGGATATTACAGTATGTGGGGAGATGTGGACATTACAGTATGGGGGAGATGTGGACATTACAGTATGGGGGAGATGTGGACATTACAGTATGGGGGAGATTTGGATACTACAGTATGGGGGAGATGCGGACATTACAGTATGGGGGAGATGTGGATATTACAGTATGGGGGGAGATGTGGACATTACAGTATGGGGGGAGATTTGGATATTACAGTATGGGGGAGATATGGACATTACAGTATTAGGGAGATGTGGATATTACAGTATGGGGAGATGTGGATATTATAGTATGGGGGAGATGTGGACATTACAGTATTAGGGAGATGTGGATATTACAGTATGGGGGAGATGTGGATATTATAGTATGGGGGGAGATGTGGACATTACAGTATTAGGGAGATGTGGATATTACAGTATGGGGGAGATGTGGATATTATAGTATGGGGGGAGATGTGGACATTACAGTATGGAGGAAATGTGGATATTACAGTATGGGGGAGATGTGGACATTGCAGTATTAGGGAGATGTGGATATTACAGTATGGGGGGAAATGTGGATATTACAGTATGGGGGAAATGTGGATATTACAGTATGGGGGGATGTGGACATTACAGTATGGAGGAAATGTGAATATTACAGTATGGGGTAGATGTGGACATTACAGTATTAAAGAGATGTGGATATTACAGTATGGGGGAGATGTGAATATTACAGTATGGGGGAGATGTGAATATTACAGTATGGGGGAGATGTGGATATTACAGTGTGGGGGAGTTGTGGATATTACAGTATAGGGGGAGATGTGGATATTACAGTATGGGGGAGATGTGAATATTACAGTATGGGGGAGATGTGAATATTACAGTATGGGGGAGATGTGGATATTACAGTATGGGGGAGTTGTGGATATTACAGTATAGGGGGAGATGTGGATATTACAGTATGGGGGAGATGTGAATATTACAGTATGGGGGAGATGTGGACATTACAGTATGGAGGAAATGTGGATATTACAGTATGGGGGGGAGATGTGGATATTACAGTATGGGGGGAGAGTTTAATAAAAAAAAAATTGTAAAACTGTATGTGCGTTATAATTAATCAAAATTAGTCGATTAATCAATTTTAAAAAATCAATTAATCGAACACGACAATTTTAATCAGTAACAGCCCTATTTAAAAGCACTCATTATCATCCTGTAAAGAACCCTTTAATTACCACATAGTTTTCCAATTGTCAGATGCTTACAAGCGGGGCAAAGAGACCATTTGTGCATGCTGTGTTCCGTTTGCCCTCTTCATACAGAACTCTGGGGTCTCCATACTTTCTAAACAAAGGGCCAATTTACTGTCCTTCAGATTTTAGGGGGGCCAAACTGGGGTCATTGAGAGAAGAAATTGTCCTGACGTCCGTGGGAGTAAATAATACATCTTTGGAATTAGAGGGAGGAATAGTGCCCCATTGTTGGTGTCAGTAGAAGGAATAGTGCCCAATCGTTGGTGTCAGTTTGAGGAAAAGTGCCCCATCTTTGGCATCAATGTCAGTGGAAAGAATAGTGTCTTGTATCAGTGGGATAAAAAGTGCCCCAAAGACTGCATAAAGCAAGCAAAGGGCCAACGTTTGGAGACCATTGATATAGAACATGGATATTGGCCATATTGCTGAAAAATATATCAGTATCCATATTAAATGTGAGTCACACAGGGAGAGGAACCCCCTCCTGTTGTCTTGTAGACCTGGATAGTGCTCACATCACGTGTAGTGAGAAATGATCGGCATTCTTCTTGATACCTAACCATGCCCTTGGCTTCTAATTTGGTGTTATGCAGCACACACCTCCTTCATTCGCTGCTTGACTGACATTGACATGAAGAATGCTTTTCACATTTCCTTTTAATACCCTTTGAGCTGGAACGGAAGGGAAAGTTTGCTGTCTGACCTATTTTGCATATTATGAACCATGGGAGAGCTCTCAGCTCAGAAAATTGCAAAGACTACTCCATCTATATCTATTTAGTAAATAAGTGTTTGTGTTTGGGCAGTATTTAAATGGGTGCTGAAAAGGTGTTCTTGCAGAGGGGTTCCTTGGTGAATTTGGCCACCAATGCTTAGAAATAGTGAAAGCCAACCCTAACTTTCCTGGTTGTTGCAATCAATGATTAGATATGGTGGATCCTTCCAAATCTAAGGCCCCATACACACGATAGAATCCATCCGCTGAAAAATCCCAGCGAATGGGTTTCAGCGGATAGATCCTATGGTGTGTACACTCCAGCGGATCTTTTTCCGCGGATATTCATCCCCTGGGATGGATTCCAGCAGATAAATATTTGCTGACATGCTAAACAAATCTATCCGCTGGAATCCATCCCAACGGATGGATCCGCTGGTCTGTATAGACTCACCGGATCCATCCGTCCGAAGGGATCCCCCGCATGCGTCGTAATGATTCGACGAATGCGTGGAATTCCTTATATGACAGCGTCGCGCACGTCGCCGCGTCATAATCGCGGCGACGGCGCGACACGTCATCGCCAGAGGATTTTGGCGCGGATTTCAATGCGATGGTGAGTACACTCCATCGCATGGAAATCCGCTGAAATCCTCGAGAGGATTTATCCGCGGAAACGGTCCGCTGGAATGTATTCGCGGATAAATCCTCTTGTGTGTATGGGGCCTAAGGTTGTGTATGGCTTCCAAAAAGTGGGCAAAAGAGGCATACGGTCTTACATTGTGAATAATCTTATTAGAACAAAATATTGGAGTGAAGCCTCGTACACACGGCCGAGAATCCCATCGTAAAAAAAACAACGTTTTTCTCGACGGGATTCTTGTCAAGCTTTCCTCGCATACACACTCTTGAGACAAAATCTCGTTGTTCTCAAACGCGGTGACGTACAACACGTACGACGGCACTATAAAGGGGAAGTTCGATTCCACTGGCGCCACCCTTGGGGCTGCTTTTGCTGATCTCATGTTACCGCGTGTTAGTAAATGTTTGGTGAGAGACGATTCGCGCTTTTCAGTCTTTGTGCTTTTCAGTCTGTTACAGCGTGACAAATGTGCTATCTCCATTACGAACGCTCGTTTTACCAGAAGGTGCGCTCCCGTCTCATACTTGATTCTGACCATGTGCGGGTTTTTAAGACTCGGAAAAGCATACACACAAAAAAATTTCTCGTCGTAAACCAGCCCGACAAGAATAACGACGAGAAAATTGAGACTCCGATGAGAAAATAGAGAGCAGGTTCTCTTTTTTTCTCGTCGAGATTCACAACAGTTTTCTCGACGAGAAACCATACACACAAACGGTTTTCTCGGCAAAAAGCCCTCCCAGCAGTTTTCTTGTCGTGAAAAACGAGCGTGTGTACGAGGCTTTACTGTATATCCTTATCCTGTGAGCTCTTGAATCTTTTATACAAATCATTAATATACACCATTATAATTTGAAGGATCATTCTGTTCCAAAGAGATATTTAACTTTTTTGTACACATGACCAGAACCAGCTTTATCTAAAGCCAGTATCTACTGTACCAGTATGCATTCAAGTTAAAGTGTAAATGTACACCCAAATCCTATGTTGTTTGTGTCCAATTGGTGCGATTTCCCTTCACTTCCTATGGAATTGAAAGAAAATCTCTTCACCAGTGGGGGAATTCCTCCTCTTATGCCGCGTACACACGATCGGAAATTCCGACAAGAAAAACTTGGATTTTATTCCAACAGAATGTTGGCTCAAACTTGTGTTGCATACACACGAACACACACAATTCTAACCGTCAAGAGCGCGGTGACGTACAACACTACAACGAGCTGAGAACAATTAAGTTCAATGATTCCGAGCATGCGTCAAATTAATTCCGAGAATGCGTGTTTTTTTGCGCTTCGGAATTGCATACAGACGATCGGAATTTCTGACAAGAACATTTCCCGTCGTAAAAATTGAGAACCAGCTCTCAAATTATTGCTGTCGGAAATTCTGACAGAAAATTTCAGATGGAGCCTACACACGGTCGGAATTTCCGACCAAATGCTCACATCGAACTTTTCTTGTCGGAAATTCCGATCGTGTGTACGCGGCATTAGACAGCTGTCACCAGAAGGGGTGTGTCCAATGGAAGGTTTCCTCTCACTCCTTGTTCAGGTGACAACTGTAAAATTTGAAATTTCTCCTCATTTTGCTTTGGGTGACAATGGTCACTAGGACAAATGGAGAGAGTGAATATTCCACAGACACAGACAGCAATAACAATTTTACGGGGAAAAATATTGTTATACATACAATTTAGGGGAAGAAATCAACGACCGCCTCAACTCCCATTAAAAAAATTTGTAGCCTTTATCCCTGGTCCATTGGTACAAGGCTGTTGGTATGCTCACTCAGCATCCAGATTTATAACACTGCATGATTGCAGTGCGCATTAATGAGAAGATGACATAATTTATGGACAAAAAGGAAGAGGTGTTCATTTCACCATATCTAAGATCTGCTCTCTCTCTAATTCCGCGTACACACGACCGTTTTTCATGACGAGGAATATGCCATTTTTTAAATTGGTCATTAAAAACGATCGTGTGTAGGCTCCAGAGCATTTTTCTTTACGTGAAAAAAGGCCATTAAAAATTTAGTCCATGCTCTAATTTTTCTCTTCGTTTTTCACGTCGTGAAAAACGGTCGTGTGTAGGCTTTAACAAAGGGAAAAAAACGCACATGCTCAGAAGCAAGTTATGAGACGGGAGCACTCGTTCTGGTAAAACTAGCGTTTGTAATGGAGATATCACATTCGTCACGCTGTAAAAGGCTGAAAAGCGCGAATCGTCTCTCACCAAACTTTTACTAACACGAAATCAGCATAATCAGCCCAAAGAGTGTCGCCATTCGAATGGAACTTCCCCTTTATAGTGCCGTCGTCACTGCGCTTTGCTCGAGCATTTTTTTTTTCACGATCGTGTGTATGCAAGGCAGGCTTGACAAGAATCACGTCAAGAAAAACGTTGTTTTTTCCATGACATTAAAAATGGTCATATGTATAGTTAGTGGCTATCATCTATCAAACAAAAATGTTCAACGTTCAACGTTCCTTAGATTGTTGGCAGTCTGACAGATATAGTTGATCGTAGTTGATCGTAGCTGTCGGTCACAGCTCTTGTGATCTCTTAAAGCGGGGGTTCACCCTTAGAGGGCACTTTTCCCCCTTCGCTTCCTGCTCGTTATTACTAGGGGAATCGGCAATTTATTTTAAAATAGGTGCAGTACTTACCCGTTTACGAGACGCATCCTCTCCGTCGCTTCCGGGTATGGGCTTCGGGAATGGGCGGTCCTTCTTGATTGACAGGTTTCCGAGAGGCTTCCGACGGTCGCATCCATCGCGTCACGATTTTCCGAAAGAAGCCGAACGTCGGTGCGCAGGCGCAGTATAGAGCCGCACCGACGTTCGGCTTCTTTCGGCTACGAGTGACGCGATGGATGCGACCGTCGGAAGCCTCTCGGAAGAATGTCAATCAAGAAGGAACGCCCGCTCCCGAAGACCCATACCCGGAAGCGACGGAAGAAGATGCAGCTCGAAAACGGGTAAGTACTGCACCTATTTTAATATAAATAGCCGATTCCCCTAGACCGAACGAGCAGGAAGCTAAGGGGAGATTTTTTTTTTTTTTTTAAATGGGTGAACTCCCGCTTTAAGTGCTTTTAAACATATTGCCGTGTACAGTATGTGAACAAAAAATGGAGTACATTGTTGTGTCTTGGGGCTTATGGTATGATGCAGCTGAACCTGTTTCAGATATTTTCAGCAGGCAAGACCGGACGCACCCTCGAAAGAAACTGAACTCATCTTATAATGTGGCGGCAGGGATCTGCGTCACTGTTGTGAAAAAAATAATCTGTTAAGCCAGTCAAGTTTTAGAAGAGAAGGCTTTTCGTTTTTAGAATATTGTCAGCTCCAGTCTGTTGATTTTAATCGCTTCATCCAGTCATCCAAAGGTCAGGGTGTGTTAAAGGCACTTTTTAAAATTCTATATGTGTAATATTGCTTTGCCATTTTATTATGTTTTCTACAGACAGAGGACCTTACAGCTACTAAACATGACCTGACACCACCATTATCAAAATATGGCACCATAGCTTTGTACAGACACAACTATCCTGCTTGATCTGAACACTTTTTCTGATCTGGTTGCATGTGATGTGCTCCAACAGGCTGTCACAGTTCAATAAAGTGTAACTAAAGGCAATTTTATTTTTCATTTTGGATAGAGTAATGCCGCGTACACATGATCAGGCTTTTGGCTGGCCAAATCACATCTGGATTCCGACGGAATTCCATCTTAGAAAAAAATGTTCTATATCTAATTCGGAATACCCAATGAAAAAACTCAGATGGGGCTACACAGGATCGGAATATCTGATGGAAAAAGTCCGTCTGACTTTATTAATGCATTTAATGCTTTAACACAACCTTGTTGGGGGTAAAAAAAAAAAATCAGAAATAACTTTCCCTGCAAAAGCAGAATGTAAATACTCAGGGCTTTTTTTCAGCAGGAACGCGGGGGAACGCATTTCCGGCACCTCCAGCTCTGAATGTATGTAATCGCAAGGGGTGCTGGGGTGTACTGGAGGGTCTATTGGGGGGATCTATTGTTGCTGGGGAGGTCTATTGTTGCTGGGGAGGTCAGTTGTTGCTGGTAGAGGATCTATTGTTGTTGGAAGGGCTCTTATGCTACTGGGAGACAATTGTTTCTGGTAGACATCAACTGTTGAAGGAGGGGTCTATTGTTGTTAGCTGGTCAGAGTCTATTGTTGCTGGCTACAGGTGATCTTTTTTACTTCCTATCATATACAAATTACTTAGTACCACAACTTGATACTTAGTTCTGAATCCATTACTGAGAGGGGGTGGAACCAGGGAATGGTGCTCAGAGGTTGGTAGGGAGTGGAACCAAGGAATGGTTCTCATAGGTGGATAGGGAGTGGAGCCAAGGAATGGTGCTCAGAGGTGGGTAGGGAGTGGAACTAAGGAATGGTGCTCATAGATGGGTAGGGAGTGGAACCAAAGAATGGTGCTCAGAGGTGGGTAGGGGGGTGGAACCAAGGAATGGTGCTCGGAAGTTGGTAGGGAGTGGAACCAAGGAATGGTGCTCGTAGGTGGGTGGGGAGTGGAACCAAAGAATGGTGCTCGGAGGTTGGTAGGGGGTGGAACCAACGAATTGTGCTCAGAGGTAAGTAGAGGGTTGGAACCAAGGTATGGTGCTCGGAGGTGGGTAGGGGGTGCACACAACAGGTGACTCGGAAGTAGGGAGTTCTTGCACCTATTCTCTGAGAAGAAAAGCCCTGTACATACTCATCTCTCTTGCTGCCATAGCTCCGAAATTCCCTCTGATCAAGAGGAATCTTTCTGTCAAGAAAAAACAATATTTCCGGCAGTACTATACTACTACAGTACTACAGTACTAGGGCTACTTCGCACCGCCCATTGGAGAGTGCTTTTATGTTCTGTTTTGTTTTGTTGTTATTTTTTTGCCTTCACTGGCACACATATTGTTTTTGGTGGTTTCTGCTGTTCATTTGCACTTTGTTGTTTTTATGCACTTAGGTGCACACTGTGCGTTTGTACCAAGTGCCAACATGGTCACCTTGTCCGAATAAAGACTTTTTTATACTCCACTGTGTCTGGCTTGTAAAGTCCCATCTAGGGGGTATACTCTTTTTCGTTACATATTACCCAGGGATGTGGCCAAGATCACAGTTTTTGGTTTGATGATCACCTCTCTCTATACCTATTTCCGGCAGTATGTCCCCTGCAGGACTCGGTGGTACCTCCAGCTGACCTGAAATACCTTTGTTTGGTGGATGTACCTTTAAAACAAACCTGTTGACTGTGACTGAAGATGCTTCATGTGTCTTCAACTTGACCTGAATCCTCAGGTGTAAATTGTAGCTATAATAATTCCATCACTGTCTCTCAGACCTCCTGTATGCCGTACTGACTCTGTCTTCTCTCTAATATAAGGCCATTAAAATGTACTAATGGAGTCATACTGATAAACTTCTGTCTTTTTCTATAAAAATGCCACTTTTCCACCTCCACTCCTGGCACCACCAATTTTATTCATTGAAGTTTCAAATGTCTGCCTCCTACAGCATGCTTTGGTTCTATTGATTTGAATACATCTCCATTAATGTCACTGTGTTCTTGAAAGTGCAGTGTATAATAAAAGAACATTTTATAGCTGTACTGACCAGGCAATGGCGGTATTAATGTTTATAGGTATGCAGGAAAGACATCAGATGTAAAGCCTCCATTAGTCAGTGGATGTGTTAACTGCAGTGCATAGGTTAACGTTACCCTTTGTTCCACCATACATAATGGGCCGAGGCCAGCGTAGGAGTTGTAGAAAGATTTAACTTTGAAAAATGTGAATTCACGATGTAGACCGAAAAAGTCGATTTACTATGTTGTAGGAAACATCTAGAATTGTTACCTTCAATGTATCACCCTCTACTTTAGGTAGGTGCTACTAGTAGGATTTTAGACAGCACAGGTAAATTTAATCAGGCCTAGCTGTAAGCTAGGCCTGTTTGTTTTGATCTGTGTGGGCTGGGAGTGGCCTAGATTAGCAGCAGGTGATTCACATGCGGCACCACTTCTTGGTTACCTCCCTCTGGCTGCCTTCTAGAGGATTCTAGAAGGGAGGAAGGGAAGAAGAGTGGAGTTAGTGTGACCACATTTTCAAACTGCCATTCAGGGACACACCCCCTCTCTCACCTTCCCCCCAAAAAAGAGGGGGGGAAATGTAGTCTCGGGTTGATGGGGGAATTTGGCGGTGGGTTATCTGTCAGGTGAATGTGCCACTTGCCACCAGATGCAGTGCCGCTTGCCATCCATAGCCTTCCACCAGATGCAGTGCTGCTGTCACTCTCTCTGCATGAGCCACGCGCATTGAAGGAAAGGAGTGGAGTCACTATCTGGAGAGTGAAGATCACACCAGTCCCTGCTGCTTGCTGCGGTGCTGGAGAAGGAGGAGGTGCAGAGGTGGGTGGGGACAGCAGTGCTGCACTAGGCGCAGGCCTCGCTCCTGGCCTCACTGTCTGAGAGTAAATTGTCACTGTTTGCAAGACGCCAGGCAGCGCCGGCCAGGGTTGCCAACTTTCAGTAAATTTACAAACAGTTTGTAAAATCCATAATTGTTGCATCTGGTAATGAATGTCATTTACAGACATGCAGCCTACATATCCGTAATGGACAATCAAGGACAGATGCAAAAAGTAGCGGGACAGTCCCGGGCAATAAGTGGAGCTGCCTGGGGTGTTCTAAGGAGCCCTGAACAATCCCCAATCAGGATCAGCAGGGGGCAGGCCTTCTTAAATACATAGAGCTGGGAGGAGTTGTCGGGTGGAAGAATTTGGAGATGGAGCACTAGGTTGTCAGGGCCTTTGAGGCACTCCCCAGTCTGGGCAGGGTGTGACCTTGGGTCTAAGGGGTTTGGGTGCAAGTCAGAGCCGTGCTGAGAAACAAAGCAGGATCTGGACAGGAAGCACAGAGAGGAACTGAGGAAGACAACAGGAGCTAGTGTTGCTGGGCAAGTCTCCAGGAGGGATCCACCGGAGTGCAGCCAGGAGGGCTGGTGAGTAGGGTTGCCAACTCATCCCTTTAAAACAGAACACATATTAATTACACAGGTTCTGAGGCTAATTTAATGCAAATAAGGCACCAAGTGAGTTTAATTACCTCCTTAATCAGCCACAGAACCTGTGTAATTAATATGTGTTCTGTTTTAAAGGGATGAGTTGGCAACCCTACTGGTGAGTGGCAAGCACAGTTGGGAGATATGGGGAGGCATGCTGGAGCAGACTGGGAGTGTGCAGTCTGAGATGGATCTAGAGCCAGCAGGAGAGACTGTGATGTGACGGGCAGTAAAGTGGGTCAGCTGCAGTCAGGAGGGCTGGCAGGGCCTGAAGAGGCCCAACTGGGAGCAGTAGTCCACCATAGTACAGCTAGCACTTAAGGACTTTCTTCCACTATTTGTTTCTACACTAAAGGGGCTGGCAGTCCCTGCCTGCGAATAGCAGTTACTAAGGCTTGATAGAGTTGGGCCTACCATGTGCTAGCTGTGACTGAAAACAAGTATTGTACAGGAGAGAGAGAATCGGTCTACAAATAAGCGTTGTGCTGGAGGAGACTGGAGCTCTAGAAGTGTAAATAGAGGTTCCAACTGATCAGCTTATCGATTTCATTATTGATTCTGGGCATCCCATAATTTCCCTTTCCCGATCCGAGTTCAAAATTCCTCAATAAAAGACATAACAATAACAAACATACAGACTGTCTGTTCATTGTCTCTAAGGGGTGAATGGGTAGTGAATGCTGGGCTGGGCAGGGTGACAGGTGGACCACAATATCCAGCAGCCCCTAGGGGGGCACCGCTACATAAAAATTCACATTTTTTCTTGAATTGTTCCTGAGAATTAGCAGTCAACTTTCGGATATATAAATGTATTTGTATGGGCCCTGCCAGTGTCTACAGCCTCATAGCTGTATGTCTGTAGAGCAAGATCCAAAGCTGCCTCTGGTTGCTAGTCTCAATATCTATGCGAAAAAATAAAAGCCCATAACCCCAATCGCATTCTGCAATCCACCAATCAAAACCTCCTCCAGATACCCAATGCCAGATACAAGTCCAAAGGAGATCGAAGATTTGCAGTCCAGGGACCTCGCCTGTGGAATGCACTACCAACCACCATCCGACTGGAGGCGGACCACTTGGCCTTCAGGAGAAAGATTAAAACCCATCTCTTCTGAGGTCAAGGTGTTCCTTACCCATGAAATGGATACAGCGCCCAGAGGCGATTCAGTTCGCATGTGTTGCGCTTTACAAGTCTCTCTCTCTCTCTCTCTCTCTCTCTCTCTCTCTCTCTCTCTCTCTCTCATGAGAATTAGAGCAAGATTCTGTAATGTCACTACTGGGATGCTAGATGTTCTCCTTGCTGGGGGCAAACAAACATCAAAAAGTGAAGCCTTGCCTCTACCAAAATGGACACCTAAACTAAGGCCAGATAAGTTAGCAATGGGGAAAAGATTGGTTGCAGGGAGACCACTGAAAATATTGACTAGCCCTTTGCTTCCCTTTTTTGGAAACAGTTTTCAGAGTCCAGTTCCTCTTCCATTCAGTTAGTGGTACAGAGTACTAATTTTGGTATTTGTACATTAGGGTTACCCATTTTATGCCCTTGGGGGCTGTATATGAGCCACCATTTGGAGCCAACACAATCAATTATCTTCTCGTAATCCTCACACTAAACCTCATTACTAAACTTTACTAAAACATTAGTAACCCTCAATATAATCCCACCTTTCATACTACTCCACTTTACCAAACTCTTCTATGCCAAAAGATGGCACGGTTATAATTTTTATTAGGTTTATTAAAAACTGATATCTTATATATTTAGCTGCTTGCCGACCAGCCGCCATCATTAAACTGCAGCAGGTTGGCATGACTGGGCGAATCACCGTAGGTGTACGTCAGACGCTTTATGAGCTATAGGGGGCACGCGCGCCCCGGAGCTGATGTGCATAGCTGGTTACCGTGATGTCCACCCGCGATCGCTCCTCAAGAGAGCCAGAAGGTGGATCTGTCAATGTAAACTGACAGATCCCCGTTCTGTCAGAGAAGTAGAGAAAGATCTACTGTTCCTAGTGATCAGGAACAGTGATCTCTCTCTTCTGCCAGTCAGTCCACTCCCCCCACAGTTAGAAACACCTCCCTACGGAACACTTAACCCCTTGAGCCCCCCTAATGTTAACCCCTTCCTTGCCAGTGACATTTACAGTATATCACAAAAGTGAGTACACCCCTCACATTTTTGTAAATATTTTATTATATCTTTTCATCAAACATTTAGGCAGTACTCACACTCATAGACAAGCCATATGTGTGCAGTGTTATGTCCTGCAGTCCAGATCTCTTGTCGCTGAACCCGACTTGACCCTTGAGATCCAAACTTTTGCCTTTTATATATCACAGGACAGGAGGCTGGATCCCATAAGCCTGCAACATTTTTGCAATGGAACATAACAGAGTTAACCTTTTCTCTCCCCCACCTGGCAAACCACGATAATCTAACTAGCATTAACAAACACCGTAGGCAACCTGCCTACATATAGATGCTTATTTTATGTTTTCTAGGCCTGACTAGTAGTTGATGAGTAATCTCATGATCCATTTAATTTATTTATTGCCTCTCTTTATTGTCTAGTTTCTATGAGTTGGCAGTATATCGCAAACAAGGACAGATATTAGGGAAATTAAATTAATAATTATGTGATGCACACCTATAAAAAAAAAACGTTGACAGTGACAGTTGCAAAATTTTGAAACATGTTTCTACAGTTTATTTGTTTTCTGATATTTACCAAATATCTCAGGCTTTATCATGTTGTTGATCCCCCTGAGCTGATTCCAGCTGTTATTAGGAAGTAGATGTTGAGTGATGTCATTACCAGCGAACGGGTTAGTTGTTTAGTAACTACTTGTGGCATCTGAGAAAGTTCACGTTCATTAGATCTACAAGTATAACACAAAGAGGAATAATAAATAATTATATTGAAAACAAATGTTGGGCTTTTCAAATCCAAGTAATGTTCCTTGAGTTTTTCTGGCCTGTAGCACCAAACTGATTCAACCTTGTCAGGATAAAAAAAGCCCAAAAGCTTGCAATAGAAGAGAGAAAGCTGGCCATGCATTTCCTGGGCCCCAGCGCTAGCCGGCTAAAGAACTAGGGCTTAAAAACTGCTCACTCAGATAGCTGCTTCACAAGAAATTTGCCTTTTATGCATAGTAAGATGTACAGTACCTCTTTAGGGAATTTTAAATTGAATTGCCGCCATTCATATAGAGAGCACTCAAAAGTAGATATAGCCTACTGTTTACAGAGGAGTTATTGCAGTATTGAATATCATTGCTGTTACTGTTTTCTAATGCCATTATTTTACTGATTTTGTGGATTACCAGGTTTACTCTAATTTAGCCCCATAGAACTCCATTCTATGCTGATATACAAATGCTACTTTTACCGAAGGTGCTCTCCCATCTCAGACTTTATTCTGAGCATGCGCTGGTTTCTTAGCATACACACGAACGTGTTTCTCGTAGAAAACCAGCCCGACGAGGAACACGACGAGGAAATTGAGACTCTTGTCGAGGAAAAAGAGAACTTGTTCTCTTTTTTTCTCGTTGAGTTCCTCGACAGTTTCCTCGATGAAAAACATACACACGACCGCTTTCCTCGGCAAAAAGGCTCTGCCACCAAGTTTCTTGATGGATTCTGTCCAGGAAAACGGTCGTGTGTAGGAGGCCTAACAGTGTGTAACAGTGTGTGTCTACAGTTTCAGGCAGGTGCAGTGGTGGTGTGTCCATAAGGGGCGCACGGGCGCTGCCCCCTCCCTCCTGCCACTTCTCTCTCACCATAGATAGATTCATGTAATGCATGAATATATTTATGATCGCCGCTGCCACCCCCTATTCAGGTGACAAATCACCAGGTAAAAACAAGGGGAAAAAAGGTCACAAAAGAAAACAAATGCAGCCACTGCACTGGTAAGCTGTCATTTATTAAACTTTTGTTTTTGGGTTTAATACTGCTTTAAATAATCGGCCATCATCTGCCATTGTTGTCTCTGCTCTACAGCAAATCAAGGTAAAAACCTAACAGGTTGCTATGGGTTACTGTACTTAGCACCTCATCAGCGCTCTTTGCACTCCCTTATTAAAAAAGCTTGAAAGCGGTGTAACACTCGCTTTAGTCTCCTTTGGAAAGCGCTGCATGCATAGTTGGCGTCTGTACAAATCTAATCCACCCATACAGTGAGTTACTCTGAGTGAAATCTGGCAGGCCTCCCGCTCTCCCCAGACAGACATTCCTCCTGTAATAAGCAGCAGCTGGAGCGCCATTTCCGGGCCTGCAGCTGAGGCAATGAGAGGAAGATGTGTGGAGGGTGTGCTGGAGCTGTGAGGGGGACTTTAATCTCTGAACGTCATTAAATTCTCCAGGAGGAACCTCAGGGAGGAAGCAGGGCGGGAGAGGAGGGGGGTCAGCACCTTCTATGAGGTAGGAAGCATCTCAAGTGCCAAGGCCTCCCTGCTCTAATTTAGCAGCTCTGTGAACAACATGCTGGAGTGTGAGCTGGGAGGTGATAAAAAAATAAGCCTGCGAGGAGGAGGAGGAGGCGACATAACACGAATCTGTTCATGTAAAACACAGAGGAGAAGCAGCAGGCGTTCTCAGTTATATCCTCAAGAACCGTAAAACTGAAACTCCATGTTGGTTTCCAGTAAACCCCTGTGTAGCAATACACTTATTGATTTTGCCCAATGAGAAAATGGATGCTTAAAGCTTAAAGCAATTGTAAAGGAAATATATATATATTTTTTTAAAGTAACAAGTATCTCTATATTTACCTTCTCTGTGTTTTCTTTGTCTGAATTTCTCACTTCCTGTTCCTCCTCAGTAAGCTGTTCTGGCTGACTAACCCCCAGCCAGAACGGCTCGGATGATGGTGGAAAGCTTATTGAGGAGAAACAGGAAGTGAGAAATTCAGACAAAGAAAAAAACATTTAGAAGGGAAATCAAATGAAAAGGTAAGTGAACCAACAATGCAGTAACTTAAAGGAACCTATTTAGAAAATAAAAAACAAACCTTTACAGCCCCTTTAATTTCAATTGGGAAGCAGCAGCTGCACGCACACCGCTGCTGCTCCCAATTTGACAGCAGTTTAAATATGCATGGCCCAGAACACATAGAACAGATAGTGTGCATTCAGAGCCACGCACCTGCACCCACATAGCTGTGTCCATGCAGCCACTGCGTCCCAGTTGACATGAATGGGACTGCCTGCTCTACACCTGTGCATCCCCTTGTGAGCAAACATGGACCTCACATGGGCGTGTGAACAAGGCCATAAAGGAAGAGAGACACCACCATCACAAGGGACACTTGTCAATGTAAAGACCATCCCTAGTGCTTACTATACAAGTTTTAAAGCCTAAAGCTAAAAAAGATACATGCAATATATTTCAGCATTCCAGCCCTTATGCCGCGTACACACGACCATTTTTAATGGTCTAGAAAAAACAATGTTTTTTTCAACCCGATTATTGTTAAGCCTGCCTTGCCTACACACGATTGTGAAAAAAAAAATGCTCTAGCAAAGCGCAGTGATGTACAACTAGTACAACGGCACTATAAAGGGGAAGTTCCATTCGGATGGCGCCACCCTTGGGGCTGCTTTTGCTGATTCGCGCTTTTCAGTCTTCGTGCTTTTCAGTCTGTTACAGCGTGACGAATGTGCTATCGCCATTACGAACGATAGTTTTACCAGAACGAGCGCTCCCGTCTCATAACTTGCTTCTGAGCATGCGCGTTATTTTCATGTCGTTAAAGCCCACACACGACCATTTTTTACGACGTTAAAAACGACAACGTTAAAAAGCATGGCCCAGATTCAGGTAAAATTGCGCTATATTTGCGCGGGCACAGGGCAACGATTTTGCCCTGCGCCCACGCAAATATTTTGCGCTGCCCTCGATTCACGGAGCAGTAGCTCTGTGAATTGCGAGGGCGCGCCGGCAAAATTGCCCGGCGTAAGCGCGCGCAATGTAAATGATCCCGCCGGGGGCGGGAATCGTTTAAATTAGGCGCGCTCCCGCGCCGAGCGTACAGCGCATGCTCCGTCGGGAAACTTTCCCGACGTGCATTGCGGCAAATGACGTCGCAAGGACGTCATTTGCTTCAAAGTGAACGTGAATGGCGTCCAGCGCCATTCACGAATCACTTACGCAAACGCCGTGAAATTCAAATTTCACGGCGCGGGAGCGGCGGCTATACTTTAGCATTGGCTGCACCTGCTATTAGAAAGGGCAGCCTTGCGCTAAAGTTGCCATACGGAGACTCCGTACCTGGCTTGCGCGGGGCCCGCGCAAGTTTGTGAATCAGTTGGTAGTATGCAATTTGCATACTACACGCTGATCACAATGGGAGCGCCCCCTAGCGGCACACGCAAGAATGCAGCCTAAAATCTGCGCGGCATAAGAGCCTTATGCCGCGCAGATTTTAGGCTGCAGTCGGTGTAACGAGGTTCCTGAATCAGGAGCACTCGTTACACCGGAGCAAGTAAGCAATTGCGCCGTGTAACTTATGGTTACACGGGCGCAATTGCTTCTTGAATCTGGGCCCATGTTCTTTAGTCCTGCCAGGTTGAATGAAAAAAACTACTAGTGTGTACTAGGCTTAAAGCGGTAGTTCACCCCCCCCCTGACACATTTTACCATCGAGACAGGCATTGTAGCGCGAGCTACAGTATGCCTGTCCCGATTTTTTTAACCCCGGACTCACCTTGTAATCCGACATCGTAGATTTCGGCTCCCGCGGGGAATGGGCGTGCCTATGGAGAGGGAGGATGATTGACGGCCGGCCCTGGCACGTCACTCTCCCCGAAGACAGCCGGAGTAGGTCTCGGCTCTTCACGGCGCCTGCGCACAGGCTATGCGCACGCGTCGTGAAGACCAAGCCTATTTCGGCTATTTCCGGAGAAGCGTGACGCGCCAGAGCCGGCCGTCAATCATCCTCCGTCTCCATAGGCACGCCCATTCCCCGGTATCTTCGATGTACGACTACAAGGTGAGTACGGGGGTAAAAAATTCGGGACAGGCATACTGTAGCTCGCGCTACAATGCCTGATTTTAAGGTAAAAGAAAAAAAATATTTTTTTTTTTGGTCGATAGGGTGAACCCCCGCTTTAAGAGAACACCAAAGTCAAAGTCAGCCAGGCAGACAGCATTTTCACAAGGAGACCAGCAATGGCAGACTACAGCTTTCTCCCAGTGAAGGTTTCCCGTTAAACAATGTGCCTTTTTTTTTTATCATAGTAGATTTATCATGCCTATCCTATAAAAAAATAAAAAATATCAAATCTTCCATTACTCTCCTGTGGACTTGGAGGAGTTTTCATCATACTGCCCTCAGGAAAGACAGATTTCAGATGTTAATCCAGACATGCAGTACATTGTATTTCCAGGCTTAGATATGATGAAAGATCCAGGAACTGGCCTTTCCCCTTTATTACTAGAGCAGACGTCCATATCAGCTGTGTGTCCTACCCCCAACCTGAACTCCTTCTCCTTCCAAATACCTCTCTTCTGAATGCCTTATCTGCTTGACTGATATGTTTTCCACAATGTAGGGAGAGTGTGGAGATAGATATTCCGCTTATTATTACTTGTCTGTTGTCTCGTATATTATCCAATTACTATACTAAGATGTCTGAGAGCTTATCTATACTTTTCTGTTATTATACCTGTGTAGGTGGCATTGCAATGTATAGGCAAAGTAAACAAACCTATGGCAACCAATCACCAATCATTTCAAACTGGGCTGTGTTTGCTGTTCACTATGCAATTGTTTAATAGATCTCCTTCTTGATATTATGTGCAATGTGCATTATATTTATAGCTGACCAGGCAAACAGCTAAAAACACAGATAAAACATATTTGGGTATAGATGCTAACTGTCCCGGATTTGCTGGGACAGTCCCGATTATGCTGTGTCCCGGGTTGTGTCCAGAGATCACAGCATCAGCATCACTCCTATTCAGATGCGGCTCTTTAATTAGGCAAATTAGGCGGTCGCCTAAGGCCTCGCACTGACAGGGGCCTCGCGGCCGCCTAACTTCCCCAATGCATTACCCCAGTTTTGAGGGACAGGGGACCTTAACGCTGCTGTGCTCAGGCAGCGTTAAGAGCCCCGACTCAGGAGCGGAGCTGCCAGCGTCCCCAACAACCAGTAAATATCGGTGACACCACCCCTTGTGATGTCAATGACCCTGCATGCCCTGAGTCAATGACGTCACAAGGGGCGGGTTCACCTAATGACATCACCTGGTGGCCCCCGCCCATTAGATTTAAAGAGCAGGATCTGGGGGCTGCCTTGTTAAAGGGGGCTTCCAGATTCCGATAAGTCCCCTGGCTGCAGACCCCCACAACCACCGGCCAGGGTTGTGGGGAAGAGGCTCTTGTCCTTGAATAATTTTTTCCCCCCATCATGGGCGTAAGTGGGGCCCCATGTCAAGTTTTGCCTAAGGCCTCACAAAGCTTAGAGCCGCCTCTGCTCCTATTTGAGTCACTTTGACTAAAAAAGGGATATTAGCTGAGGGAATCACGGCCACAAGAGGGCAGGTTCCACATCATTTCGGGACAGGACTGCCCAAAAAGTAGGGTGCAGTCTGAGTGGGACAAACTAGAAAATGGGCATAAGCCCAGCAGGACCTTCCAGAAGGTGGGCATATCAATTTGGGCCATGGGCAGGGGTTAAAGTGTACTTGAACCAAGACATTGGCAAGTATGTATGTTAAATGGAGGGGAGATGAGTATAGTTCTGGTGTAAACTGATTGGAATGAAATTATTTTCTTTTAAATAGTAATCTAAAAAACTTGAAAGTACCAACTGCTTTTTTTTTTTTTATCATTAGGAATACAATAGAGAACAATGTTTAAGAACAGGGCTCAAAATTTCAAGTCCTAAGCTACTAGCCCCGGCCAACCCCTACCATGTCCTGCCCCTAATCCCGCCCCTAGACACGCCCTCATAAATTGTCTCATGAAATGACACAAATGTTTTATGCAGAATTAAGTTATAAAAAATATTAACAACAACTTTATCCATGCCCAAAAATGCAGCCATGTCTACCAGTGCAGCCACGTGTCCCCAGTGCAGCCTATCTGTGCTGGGTAAGAGAGAGGAGAAGAGAGCCGCTGCCGCCTGGTTGTTCAAAGGGCGGGGAACATAACAGCTTTCAATTCAACAGCTGTGTTCCCCGCCGCGAGCCGTCATATACAGCCCCTCCCCCCGTGTCCGGGAAACTTTAATAGACAGATCACCCGTCCAATCCTGGGATGGGTGAGCTGTCTATCAAAGTGCCCGACAAGGGGGAGGGGCTGTATATGACACAATTCAATAACACAGCTATTGAATTGAAAGCTGTTATGTTCCCAGCGCTTTGAACAACCAGGCGGCGGCAGCGGCTCTCCTCTCCTCTCTCTTGCCAAGTTCCCCTATATTCACTCCTTGCTTGCTACCCCCTGCTCCCAGGCAGCCCACACTCGCCAGCCCTCAAAATGCACTCGCAAAATGCGAGCAGGCGAGTGTAAATTTTGAGGGCTGTTTAAAGCGGTTCTCCACCCTAAAGTGGAGTCCCGCTGATCGGAACCCTCCCCCTCCGGTGTCACATTTGACACCTTTCAGGGAGGAGGGGGGTGCAGATACCTGTCTAAAGACAGGTATTTGCACCCACTTCAGGCCCGGCATTCACGGGCAAAAGACGGGCATTCCGTCACATCCCGTCGCCCCCCCCCGTTGTGTGCTGGGAACACTCGGCTCCCAGCACACAGCGGGAGCCAATCGGCGGGCGCGGCGTGACTCGCGCATGCGCCGTAGGGAACCCGGCAGTGAAGCTGCAGCGCTTCACTTCCTGGTTCCCTCAGCGTGGATGGCGGGGGGAGCAGCAGATGCTGCGATCGGCGCTGGACTCCAGGACAGGTAAGTGTCCTAATATTAAAAGTCAGCAGCTGCAGTATTTGTAGCTACTGGCTTTTAATATTATTTTCCCGTGGCACATCCGCTTTAAGAACTAGCTCTTCTGAGTGCCTGCCTCTGTCAGGGTGTTTACGTTCATTTAAGGCAATGATTGGATGTTGGTGGAATGACTATAAATTGTTCTGTGGTATGATTAAGAACAAATTAAATAGTAGCGCTTACCCCCCCCCAAAGGGTCTGCTGAGAAAATGTCCAGGCCTCCATTGCTAGTACAAAGGCTGCCTGCCACAGACACATTTCCATGCACATGGACAACACAAGCTCATGATACTCCAAAACAATATCAGAAATCAATAGGACAACTTCTTAGCACAAAATCCTAAAGCAATAGCCTTGACTGGAGGTAGTAGGGAATGGCAAGTAACTCTTAAGCCTCATACACACGATCGGATTTTCTGCGGACAATACGTAGGACTTTTGTCTGAAGGGTGTTGGCCAGAAACTTGTCTTGCATACAAAACGGCAAAGAATTGTCGACCAACAAACACAAAACGACATGGTTTTTCAGCTCTTAAGCGCCACCCTTTGGGCAACTTCTGCTAATGTTGTTTTGTCCGACGGACTTGTACACACGATCAGAAAATCCGACAACACACAATTGTTGGCGGACAATTTTAAAGCATGCTATCCCACATTTGTCTGTGGAAAATCCGACAACAATGGAGCATACAAACGGTCGGATTTTCCGACAGCAGCCTGCTATCACACAATTCCCTTGGGATAATCCGATCGTGTGTACGCGGCTTAAGACTCCATAAGAGCCAGCCACCCAGCTTCTACTTGACTCATTTTAGAGAGAAAAAACAAAAGATCCTTTTCCGTACCAGAGTCCCAGGCGATGTCCTCCAGCACAAATGTTTAGCAAATCTTCTCTAGGCCCTTTGCCCAGCAGATGCTGAGGCCCAGGCTGCAAATCTTCTTTACCACTAGCTGCCTCCCAGGGGCAGCAGCCCCAGGACAAGAACACTCTGAACAGACCTCTCAAACATTTATCATTTCCCCAACCACCTTCTGGGTGGTGTCCCTTCCCAGGGATTAAAAAAATTTGATAAATATTCATAAATTAGTGGTTAAACGTCCTACTCTATTTTCTAGAAGCTTCTTCCCGAGTCAGACAGAAGCAATCGACCACAAAGCTTAGAGAAACCTGGCCAGGTCTAGAAGATAGATTGCTGCTCCACTGAGTATAGCAGAGCCAAAGACTAAATTTAGCCTGACTAGGGAAAAATGTTTAAGTACGCCAATCAAGGTGAGATCTGATCTTACCACACACTTATGTCGGCGGGTATGCTTATGCGATAGTGCCAAAATACAATTAAATGCACGGCTGCCGGCAAGTACTTATCTAGTAGCCCCAGCGTGCCTCGTGTGCTCTAAAACCAATTATAAATTTTCAATATGACAGAAGACAGTTATGCTATTTTAGGCATCAGACAAGCTGTTTGTTTAGGTAGAAGATATGAAGAACTTCCACATGCCTTGCCTGCATGTGACTTCCCCAAACAATAAGTTCAAAGGATGCTTCAGATCTGAAAAGTCATTCTAAGAATTAACCATTTTTTGTCTAGATTTGATCGACACCCCTATTATCAATTCTGTGAGACACAAACGACTTATTTATGGACTGCAATGGCTTGTTGAAAAAATTAGGGAAAGACGTTAGTCATTAGATCAGCCATTCTCTATCTTTTTAAAATGAAGGAACCCTTGAAATAACTTTGTGGTCTCAGGAATCCCCTGCTAATAAGTACTAATAATCTCACGGTACATTAGTATGATGGTCAGTGGGAAGACAGCTCATTTCATGTGTTGTCAGTGTGTAGTTGGGGTGCAGCGTGATGCAGTGGCAATAATTTATTTGCAATAAAAAACTTGTATTGAAGTAATGCATCAACAGTTCACAACAAACCCATTGGAAAGACTGCTCAGCTGGGTGCACTCATGTTTTCCAGCAACGTGAACAGAGCGGGTTTCAGCCAGACTGACAGCGTCTGTAGAGAGGGTCACAATGCGGCCTGGACATCTTGTACCCAATCGGGGAGATGTCCAGAAGAGCAGCGACCCTACGCTTTCCCTCCTAGTCAGGAGCCTACTCTACCTATTCACAAATTGCATGCCAAACCTAAGAGTCAGGGCCTTAAATTGGCTCTGCCTGACCCAAGATGGCTCCTCGAGTCACATTGGGTGGCGGCATCCAATTGGATAGCTTTCCCAGTGACACAGGAAACCATAGAAAAACCCTGTTCTTCCTCTCCAACAATAGTGCTGCTGCGGAGAGCGCCACCTGCAGTGAAGAAAACAGTCTGCACCTGCCTACAAGTGTTAAGAATGTCCCCCTTGCAGAAAGCTAAATATATAATTGTTGCCCGTGGTTACATAACTGAGATGCAGATATTGATAATTTTTTAAGGACCCCCCAGCAACCTCTGGAGGAACCCTTGTTAATAAAGGCTGTATTGGTTGATTGGTAGAAAGCAGATCACAATAAGTGTAGAGCTTGCCTTAAGTAACTCAGATTATTTACCCGACTGACTATAGTAACTCAGATTATTTACCTGACTGACTATAGTAACTCAGATTGCTTGTTTCATTTTCACAGGGAATACAAGATTAAACCCGACTGGTGTGTAAGTTCCATGTTTGTTCTCATTTCTCTGTCTTTACCTATTATAAATGATTCCACATAGCAAACACAAGGTATTAACCTTGTGACTGACTCTTTACATGTTTATATTCTTGTACCCAATAAGTGTGCATGTTTATCTGACTTTAACCTAGTAAACACTATCACCCAGCTGCAGGGGCAGCCCGACCAATGGGGATGCCCGGGCGCCACCCCCTCTCTTTCAGGGCACCGGGTGTATGAATTACAGCAGCCAGTTTTTTTTTTTAGCACCTGATTAGAGCCATAGGCTCTAAAATAGGGTGGGCTCAGGACTCATGAGGATGTGTCCGGAGCCCACCAAGGTGTGTTCCAACAGCCAATGAATATTTACTGTTGCAACACTGATCCTCCTCCTGGTCAATAGGGAAGAAGGTCTGATACCCATCACCCGATTGGCTGAAAAGACAGGCGATCCAATTGGACGCCCAGGATATGGGGGGGAGACACATAGCAGAAGCAAGGAGGAAAAGAGCTGTCCAGGCCCCGCCGATGCCTGGATGCCCGATCCCTGCTGCCGTTTCGTGGATGTTCGTTCCCCACCGCCTAGATGGCGTAAGTGCCTCTCGAACCAGCGGACAGCGGGGGGTGTTGTTGGGTTTAAGTTGCAATGGGGGGGGGGGTTGGTTGTTTGCCGCCACCTCAGACAGAAAAACATTTTATTACCTTTTTATCCAGCCAGTAATCCCTTTGTTTTTCAACTACCTTTAAAGTGAAACCTCTGCTTCAACGGACCGAAGTCCGCGAGGTCCCTTGCCCGGTTTCGGCATATTCTCATCAGCATCTTCTGGGTACCAGTCTTCAGCTGCTTTGATTCGCCAGCACAGGATGACATCACACTTGTGCAGCACAACATTGCATACAGCCCTTGGTGTCCAAAGCAACCCCCTTGTTACCTCTGCTAGGATCACCTAAATTACACATAACATTTCCATGTCTTACTAGTTGTGACCTTTCTTAGAATATTGTAACAGTGTGTAATTAGTCTATATGGAATAACTGTATAATTACTCATGATGGACAAAATAGTGGCCAATAACTATACAGAGAAAACATGTAACTTTGTCTCTGCTGCCTACAGGCTCTGGCCTTATGTACCTAATGGGAAATATGGCCAAACTTTTAATGGATCTGAAAAACCTCAATAGAAAAATGTTTTTTACAAGGGAGGGGAAGAACAAAGAAGAAAGAACCTGAACAAAATGTATGTTTCACAAACATGCATGAAAAAAAGGTTATAACACATTAATATACATGTACAAGCACATCTAAAAACCGCACTGAAATGTGAAAAGGCCCTTTGAGTGTTAAACAACCTGGCCCATTGCTTCTGTTTTCTCTCTCTCTCTCTCTCTCTCTCTCTCTTTCTATCTATCTCTCTCTCTATCTATCTCTCTCTCTCACACCATTCTATAGGCCCCACTTTGGGAGATTTTTCAGTCTTCCTCAAAACCCACCTGTTCAGTCTAGCCCACCGCTGTAGATAACGTCATACCATACTAAAAAAAATATATACATCTGTAAAAATGTATAGTGCTTCGATTCCCAGAGGGGAAAAACTCTGTATAAATTGTATTGTATTTTTCAATCTAAACAGCTTAGAGCAGGGGTCGGGAACCTTGTTGGCTGAGAGAGCCACGAACACCACATATTTTAAAATGTAATTCCGTGAGAGCCATACAATATGTTTAAAACTATAATATCCACATCTCCCCCCACTGTAATATCCACATCTCCCCCCACTGTAATATCCACATCTCTCCACAATTCCCCCACTGTGCAATCCACATCTCCCCCCACTGTAATATCCACATCTCCCCCCACTGTAATATCCACATCTCTCCACAATTCCCCCACTGTACAATCCACATCTCCCCCCACTGTAATATCCACATCTCTCCACAATTCCCCCACTGTACAATCCACATCTCCCCCCACTGTAATATCCACACATCTCTCCACAATTCCCCCACTGTAATATCCACATCTCCCCCCCCCCCTGCAATATCCACACATCTCTCCACAATTCCCCCACTGTAATATCCACATCTCCCCCCCACTGTAATATCCACACCTCTCCACAATTCCCCCACTGTAATATCCACATCTCCCCCCACTGTAATATCCACATCTCTCCACAATTCCCCCACTGTAATATCCACATCTTCCCCCCCACTGTAATATCCACATCTCTCCACAATTCCCCCGCTCATAGGCGTGCGCACAGGGTGTGCCAGGTGTGCCCAGGCACACCCTAATCACCCTGTGCAGAACAGATTCCCCCTTCTGACATGGCTCCCTCCTTCCCGCCACAGCACTGCCGACTTCCCTCCTCTCCCACCGGTTGTTACTTTGGATGTTTTAGGATGAGTAGGGGAAGGGGCCAGTAAATATGCCATTTACTGGCCCCTTCCCTTTCTGAATGAACATCGTGAGTGATCGGTAGAGTGTGTTTGAGCTTTGGGGTGCACACCCTAATGCCAAAGGCTGCGCACACCTATGCCCCCACTGTAATATCCACATCTCCCCCCCACTGTAATATCCACATCTCTCCACTATTCCCCCACTGTAATATCCACATCTCCCCCCCACTGAAATATCCACATATCTCCACAATTCCCCCACTGTAATATCCACATCTCCCCCCCACTGTAATATCCACATCTCTCCACAATTCCCCCACTGTAATATCCACATCTCCCCCCCACTGTAATATCCACATCTCTCCACAATTCCCCCACTGTAATATCCACATCTCTCCACAATTCCCCCACTGTAATATCCACATCTCCCCCCCACTGAAATATCCACATCTCTCCACAATTCCCCCACTGTAATATCCACATCTCCCCCCCACTGAAATATCCACATCTCTCCACAATTCCCCCACTGTAATATCCACATCTCCCCCCCACTGAAATATCCACATCTCTCCACAATTCCTCCACTGTAATATCCACATCTCCCCCCACTGTAATATCCACATCTCCCCCACTGTATACGATTGTCTGCTTGCTTACCACTACACAAGCAGGCAGATCCAAAAGCAGTTGAGGCGGGTGATGATGACGTCAGCGCACCGCTCACCTAGGCTGCCGCCGGGTGTACCAAGATGGCCGCCGCTCCGGAGCTATGCGGAAGCCGCGGCCTTTCCTATGAACTCAATCCGCGGATTGGCACACCACGTGATCTGCGGATTGAGAGGCGAGAGCCAGATGCAGCCATCAAAAGTGCCACATCTGGCTTGCGAGCCATAGGTTCCCTACCCCTGGCTTAGAGGCTAGGTTTGCATCTCTGCGAGTGGGCAACGCATACAGTTTTGCGATTTCTCAACCTGCAGAGAAACACAGTGCTCTTTAGCAGATGCGTGGGGGGGGGGTCATTCATTTTTCATGGCACTTTAACAATTTGGCAGCTGCGGCGCAATTTTGCATGCTACAGCGCCATGTGATACAATGCGGCGTGACTTAAAAAAAAGGGTTGGGGATTTCTTTTGCCATGTTTCTCACAGGTAGGGCAGCCCATTCATATCAATGAACTGCCCTACCAGTAACGTGTGCATGCAAACACGCTCACACAAGCCAGAATGGAGCTAAAGAGACATTGCCACCTTGCCCTTTCAGGGTTCAGAGAATGTGTAAAGCCCAACCCCCCAGGACATCTTTACACCACTTTATACTCACATCCCCAGCATTCCCTGGAACTCCTATATTCATTTCCCCCACCAACAAAATACTCATAGGGAGTAGTGCCATGTCGGAGCTCAGAGAGAGTAATGCCACTGCCTCTGTTGTGTGGCAGTGCGCTGCATCGGGGAGAAGGTCACATGCTACCCCATATCCAGAAGCATTGGGTATTTAGCAGTGGTGGCTGGGGAGGAAGGAGCGGGATGGGAACACTGGAGAGGCGAGTATAAAGTGGTCATTTTATTCTGTGCAGGCAAGGTGACATTGTTTTGGCTGGAGTTGGGATTTAGTTTGCCATATTGTGCCATTCCTGGAAACAATGGTAAGATCAGATAACAATGGATATTGGTTGAAAGGGTTGGTCAGCTTGTCTCTAGAATTACTAGACTTTATAGAGAAAAGCAGAAGTTAAAAATATTCACACCACAAAAGGCTTACAGCAAAATTACAGATATGTATCACATCTAAAGGATTATTGGATAAGACACTGCAGAGTCCAGTAATAATATACATACAATGTACTTACAGCGTGTGTAACCGATCAGATTTCAGAATATGGTAGTACGGTCAGGTAAGGATGAATTTTGCTTGATTCAAAAACATTTCCCTTAAAAAATTACAGGACAATTAATATTAATGGGGATATTCATCCTGTAAACAAAAAAAGTAAAACTTTTAAAAAACACACTCATCTGTCCAAGTATTCAGCGATGTCTTCACCCAGCCCAGCTCTATGGCGATCTTCAGGTCCATGCGCCTGTGAGTAGCCAACTGTGACCCCCTCGCTGTTGCAATCCAACCAGAAGTGGGAGCTAGTACCTGTCAAAATCTGGTACCTGCCCCCCCCCCCCCCCCAAAGAAACATATTACTAACATGGGAGAGGAGGTAGGAAGTAGGGAAAAGTGGAACTTGCCCTTTTGGGTGAAGTTCCGCTTTAAATATGTAAACTCTGTTTAGTCAAAGAAAGGTGAAAAGTTTGTGAGCAACTGGCCATTAAAGAAACCTATCATAACAAGAACCTGGGCTACCATTGCTGACCTACAGAAGATGGGTCAATATGTTTTGAGGCTCTAGCCTAGAACAAGCATGCAGATCAGGGGTTGTGACAATATAAATTAGTAACTGCTTGGGTAGCTTGAGTTTCAGAACAGGTTATTAACTAATTCTGATCATAGACAGTTTGAATCTCAGTTGATTTAGCAGGAAACGGCTGACTAGACTCTTGGCAAGAATCTCCTGCCGCACGAGTGTACACACTGACCTTTCAAAAGAACCGCGGTTCTCTTGAAAGGCAAGAACGTGGTGATGTCATCGCGTACGACGAGCATGCGCTAGTCACATTTGATGCTGTCTCCGCCATCTTGCTTCACCCCACCTATGCCGTGGAAGCTACTGCGCATGCGTCAAAGTCATTTCGAGCATGCGCGGGTTTCCACGGGGACAGGTAAGTATACACACTCTCGGGTTTCTCGTCAGGAAACAGGCGGACAAGAATCTCGATGAGAAAAAAGCAGGTTCTCTTTTTTTCTCATCAAGATTCTGGCCAGATTTCCAGATGAGAAACCTGAAAGCCTCGTACACACGAATGGTTTTCTTGGCAAGAAGCAGTTTTCTTGCTGGTTTTTGCAGAGAAAACCGGTCGTGTGTATGAGGCTTTAGTATTAGCAGGCAGCCGCCGCTCCATTCACACATAGTGTCATAGGCAGTGGAGGACTGTGTCTGTGTCCCGACTCTTGAATGAATGGAAGGACGCAAACATTCATTAATGGGCACTGGTAGGCTGCATTGATGGGCGCTGGTGGGCTGAATTTGATGGGCGCTGGTAGGCTGCATTTATGGGCGCTGATAGGCTGCATTTGATGGTAGCTTCATTAAAAAGGTGGGGTATACATGGGCAGGGCAAATTGGGTTGAGTCAGGGGTGGAGACAAGAGGGGCGGCAAAATGAGGTTTCACCTAGGGTGCCCAAAATCCTTGCACCAGCCCTGGATTTCACTTGCAATTATCCCTAGCAGCTGGTATAGCACGGCATGGACTGCTTCCCACCAACGGGAGAAGACAATGGCTCTGCAGGAATGGTTGATGCGGGAATCAAGCTAATTTCTTTCCTGCGACCACATTTTCACCGTTTATGGACAGCCTTAGGAAATACAGATGTCGGAGATAGCCAGCCAACTAGCTTTCGGTTTCAGACAGAAATCAGCAAGGGCAGCTTCTATATGTACTGTAGCTCATGGCCAGTCGGTTCACTTTAATGCAGACCCCCACTGATGCATATATGTATCCTACTTTTGCTCTTCTGCCACTCGAATCAGCTGCCTGGGGCAGGGCTAACTCCTCACATGCCAGTGCCTTTGGCCAGCACTGTCACATGGAGTTAATCACATGGTCCTCCATACCCATAAATACCTACCTCCTTCCACTCACCTTACGAATGGCAAGGTAGCCAAGAAAAGCTATGTACTGCTAGGGATGGGAGGGATTAGAACCTGTTGCTCTGCCCTGAATTGAAAAGTAAAGCACAGGTTTGCTTTAGGACAGTGGTTCTTCACTCCTGTCCTCAGGGCCCACTAACAGGCCAGATTTTAAGTATTACCTTGGGGAGATGCAGACTAGCATACTGCAATTACTGAACAGCAAATGATATCACCTGTGATGTATTTCAGTTATCTTGCAAACCTGGCCTGCAAGGATCCTCAAACTACGGCCCTCCAAGCTGTTGCGGAACTACACATCCCATGAGGCATTGTAAAACTCTGAGGCCCCGTACACACGACCGAGTTTCTCGGCAGAATTCAGCCAGAAACTCGATGGGAGCCGTATTCTGCCGAGGAAACCGGTCGTGTGTACACTTTTGGCCGAGGAAACAGACGAGGAACTCGTCGAGCCAAATAGAGAACATGTTCTCTATTTCCTCATTAGTCAATGGGGAAACTTGGCTCGCCGAGATCCTCGGTGGCCTCACAAGAAACTCGACGAGCAAAACGATGTGTTTTGCTCGTCGAGTTTCTCGGACGTGTGTACGGGGCCTTACATTCACAGACATGACTATGCATGATGGGAATTGTAGTTCCTGAACAACTGAAGGGCCGTAGTTTGAAGATGGGTCCTGAGGATAGGAGGATAGGAGTTGAGAACCACTGCTATAGGATAATTGGTGCTGACCCTGAAACAAATGTTCACCCTTTTCATCACTTAGGTGAACCTCATTTAACGTTCACTAAGGACAATCTTTTTTCCCTGCTATTACAATTAGGTGAAATTAAACAAAAACCGCGGGGAGGAGGAACACAACGTGCCTCTTTTCCTTCCTTTCCTCTCTAATCTGTTTTACTTCTGTCAGAGTGAACAGGGAGGGCTCAGTCTGCAATGATGACCTTGTCAGGGAAACCGTGGCTCACTTCCCCATGTACACAAGGAGTGGGGGCCCCACAGACCTCACCCTTGGCTGCTGACCAGCGGCTAGACGGCTTGGCAAGGAAAGCGTGAGAAACAAGGGGGCGACACCCAAATGTCATCACAGCTGCAAAACTGCTGAGCAGAAAGGGCCTAATTACAAAAATATGCACCCTGAGGCCACGGCACAGTGAACACAGAGGCGCATTTTACTCAGCCCCGCCCAGTATCTGCAATGTAAGTTATTTTCTGTCGAGCAGCGTGGGATTTTCGACTGCTCGGAACTTGGCCGCAGCCCTCAGGAGTGTGCCTGGTACACGAACAAAGCACAGCTGGTGACATTAACCCCAAGCTGTCTGTGTAAAAAACACAAATCGCAAATCATACTGCCATGATGCGAATGAAAAATATTATGAATACTTCACAAAAACTTAAAAGGGAACTAGAGTATGCTTTCCGTATATACACATTCTGAGGTGTTTCGTAATGTTTACTTGAAAGTAATATTTAAATATTCAACATGACTTTTTAATTGCTCGCCATTCCGTACTTTTAAAGCGGAGCTCCACCCTAAAATGGAACTTTGGCTCATCGGAACCCTCCCCCCCTCCGGTGTCACATTTGGCACCTTTCAGGGGGAGGGGGGTGCAGATACATGTCTAAGACAGGTATTTGCACCCAGGACCGGTGCAAGGATTTTTGCCAACTAAGGCGAAGGTGCATTTTGTCGCACCCCCCCCCCCCCCCCTGGTGGCGCGCACACACACACCATATATTATATCTGTGCTCCATTAAGCTTTAATGGTTATGATGCTTAAAGTGATTGTTTAACTTATTTATCTTTGACAGAGAAAGGTAGCATAGATGGCGTTATTCTGCATTGCGCTGTATAATGTACTATTGCTGGGATTTGTAGTCCTCTGTAACTGCTGGTATTCTGCATTGCGTTGTATATAATGTACTATTGCTGGGATTTGTAGCCCTCCATAGCTGGTGGTATTCTCCATTGCGCTGTCTCCATTGCGCTGTATAATGATTATACTGCGCAATGCAGATAACCACTGACCAGTTATAGAGGAACTACAAATCCCAGTAATAATACATTATACAGTGCAATGGAGAATACCAGCAGCTATAGAGGAACAACAAATCCCAGCAATACATTATATAAAATGCAATGCAGAATACCAGCAGTTACAGAGGACTACAAATCCCAGCAATAATATATTATATAAAACGCAATGCAGAATACCAGCAGTTACAGAGGACTACAAATCCCAGCAATAATATATTATATAAAACGCAATGCAGAATACCAGCAGTTACAGAGGACTACAAATCCCAGCAATAATATATTATATAAAACGCAATGCAGAATACCAGCAGTTACAGAGGACTACAAATCCCAGCAATAATATATTATATAAAACGCAATGCAGAATACCAGCAGTTACAGAGGACTACAAATCCCAGCAATTATATATTATATAAAACGCAATGCAGAATACCAGCAGTTACAGAGGACTACAAATCACAGCAATAATACATTATACAGGCTGCTTAATATATTATTGCAGGGATTTGGTGTTTTTTTAAACAGGAAACTTTAAAACAGGTCCCCCTTACCTGTTTCTGAACCCTTGTAAGTCGCGGCGGCTCTGCGGGCGTGTGTCCGGTCTGTGTGGTGAGCGTGGCGTGGACTCGTCTTTCAGATGCCACCTGCAGCGGCAGCCCACACACACTGCTGCCCCCCAGGACAAACAAACAACCCCTCCTCCATTAGTACAGACCCCCCCGCAGGACAAACCTCCCGCCTCAATTAGTACAGACCCCCCCTCAGGACAAACCTCCCGCCTCAATTAGTACAAACCCCCCCTCAGGACAAACCTCCCGCCTCCATTAGTACAGACCCCCCCATAAACCACCCCCCATTAGTACAGACCCCCCACAGGACAAACCACCTCCCTCCATTAGTACAGACCCCCCTCAGGACAAACCTCCCGCCTCCATTAGTACAGACCCCCCCTCAGGACAAACCTCCCGCCTCCATTAGTACAGACCCCCCATAAACCACCCCCTATTAGTACCAGACCCCCCACAGGACAAACCACCCCTCCTCCATTAGTAGAGACCCCCTTCCATTAGTACAGACCCCCAGACAAACCACCCCCTCCTTTTGTACAGACCCCCCCACAAGCCATCCCCCATTAGTACAGACCCCCCACAAGCCATCCCCCACAATTAGTACAGACTCCCCCACAATTAGTACAGACCCTCCCACAAACCACCCCCCATTAGTACAGACCCCCCACATCTGCGATCTGCGATTTTTATTGTGACCGTGACATTGCAATGGACATATCGGACACTTTTGACACATTTTACACAGCGATTAGTGCTATAAAACTGCACTGATTACTGTGTAAATGTGACTGTCAGGGAAGGGGTTAACACTAGGGGGCGCTGAAGGGGTTAAATATGTTCCCTAGGGAGTGATTCTAACTGTAGGGGGCAGGGACTCACAAGGGGAGGAGATCGATGTGTGTTCCTCTGTACTGGGAATACACATCGGTCTCCTCACCTCTGACAGGACATGGATCTATGTGTTTACACACACATATCCACGGTCCTGCCGTGATTGCGGACCTCTTTCACACTGAAGCGTTTTTACAGAGTTTTAGCGTTAAAAATAGCGCTATTAAAACGCTCATAAAACACTCTCCATGAATCTCAATGGACCCTTTCACACTGAGTCCTGCAAGCAGCATCTTTGGAGCAGCTTTTGGGCGCTAAAAAAAATGCTCCAAAAATGCCCCTCTCCATTGAAATGAATTGAAAGCGCTGTAAAAACGCATTACCCTTTCACACTGAGGCGTTGCACTGGTGGGGCGTTGAGAAAAGTCCTGCAAGCAGCATCTTTGGAGCAGCTTTTGGGCGCTGAAAAAAACGCTCCAAAAACGTCAGAGGAAGCCCGGGAGGGGGCCGCTGTAAAAGAGCTAAAGAAGAAAGAGGCCCCCACCCGGCGGAAGAGAACCAGGCGGTGGTGAAGACTGGGACCCCCCCAGAACACGCTGGAAGAAGCAAGCCCCCCCTCGTAAAAGAGCTAAAAAAGAGAGGGGGGCCCCGGAGCCGACTAATAAAATATTTTAAAAACCTGTGTAGCGTGTTTATTTTTTTTTAACACTTTACTTCCAGGTGAATGGGTAGGGGTACGATGTACCCCATACTCATCCATCTAGGGTGGGGGGCCGGTATCTGGGGGCCCCTGATAAGCCCCCCGTCCGCAGACCCTGACAACCAACGGCCAGGGTTGTCGGGAAGAGGCCCTGTCCTCATCAACATGGGGGCAGTGTGCTGTGGGGTGGGGGGCACCTACCTCCCCATGTTGAGGGCATGCGGCCTGGCACGGTTAAGGAGGGGGGGCGCTCGCTCGTCCCCACCCCCTTTCCTGACCGGCCGGGCTGCTGCTCGGATACGGGTCTCGTATGGATTTTGGGGGGACCCCCATGCCGTTTTTCCGGCGTAGGGGGTTCCCCTTTAAATCCGCACCAGACCCATGGGCCTGGTATGCTCTTGGAGGGGAACCCATGCCGTTTTTTTGCTTAAAATTTGGCGTGGAGTTCCCCCTCAAGATTCATATCAAACAGTGCCTGATATTGGCAGGGATCCAAGTGGGATCCCCACTCATTGAAAGTCGGACTTCAAGTCCAGGGCAAAGTCGGATCAAAGTAGTATCCTGTTCATTAAAGTCGGATGGATGTAGGACCAATGTAGGATAAATGTAGGACCAATGTAGGATCAGTGTAGGAGATTTTTTGGGAGATTTTTTGGGGAGATTTTTCTAAAACATAAAAAAAACAAGTGTCACTGACCATAAGGGGTGTTCATAGAAGTGGCCACACTGTGTGCTTGAAAGCAAATTATTAGCTTTGTAAAAGATAAAAAAACGTTTTTTTTTAAATATTAGAATAACTGCACCCACCTCCTCACATTTCCAATGTCATGTATAGTTCCCTCAGATCAGAAGTTAACCATGCCCTAAGTTGGCATCAAGCCTTTTCTATCCTCTCCAGGCAGGGTGAATCAAAACGCTGCTTAGTATATATACTCGAGTATAAGCCAAGTTTTTCAGCACATTTTTTTGTGCTGAAAATGCCCCCCTCGGCTTATACTCGAGTCACCTTTTTGCGCCTGATCTCTCAGAATTGAGGACCCGGTACCTGCCAGCTGTAGGTCCCTTGGACCCCAAACTTGGCACACATGTAGCGCCACTCTTCTTCCATAATTGTGCAAAGTTTGTTGTCCGGGGAACCTACAGCCGGGAAGCACCGATTTTTCAAAGCCGGGCACCCCTTCCATAGACTCCCATGTTAAATGTTAATTTCTCCAGTGAATTTGGGGACCCAGTACTGGCCGGTCGTAGGTCCCCTCGACCCGGAACTTGCCACACATGTAGCCCCATTACTCCTTTACAGGTGTGCAAAGTTTGTTGTTTGGGGTACCTACGGCTGGGGAGCACTGATTTTTCAAAGCCAGGCACCCCTTCCATAGACTCCCATGTTAAACGTCAGTCTATTCATGGACTCAGTGAGGCATTGGCATAGTGAGACATGGGCACAGTGAGGCATGGACACAGTGAGGCATGCACATGGACACAGTGAGGCATGCAGATGGACACAGTGAGGCATGCACATGGACACAGTGAGGCATGCACATGGACACAGTGAGGCATGCACATGGACACAGTGAGGCATGCACATGGACACAGTGAGGCATGCAGATGCACACCCTAGGCTTATACTCGAGTCAATACGTTTTCCCATTTTTTTGTGGTAAAATTAATTGCCTCGGCTTATATTCGGGTCGGCTTATACTCGAGTATATACGGTATATATAGTAGAAAACCAATTTAACCCGAAATGTATATTTCACATTTGCCTGGGCACTGGCCCTTTGCTGTTTCTCCTAGGGCGCTATAGTTGTGACTTCCTTGGAGCCCTCCAACTGCTTTCCTTGTATGGTTATTATTAGGGAGTCATGCCCTTGCTTCAGGATTCTTGATTCATTTTACTGATACCTTCACCTTACTATGGTCCCCACATGGGACTGAGACAGGAACTCTAATGTTTACATCTCCTCTCTGAAGTCTGTGATGACCAGCATCCTCCCTAATTGGAAATTACCTCAAATAAAGGTTGCAGCAATTTAAAAATAGATTCATTGTCCATTGAGTTCACTCAGTGTTCACTTTCTAAAAAAAAAATGGGCAATACGTTCTGTTTGTTCTGTAGATGATATGCTCCACTCCAACAATTCAGACAATACGAGAAATAATGCAAGCTGCTATTACTGACCTCCCTCTGAAAAGGTTTTTCCATCATGCTGATCCTGTATCATAAACATGAAGCCAGAATTCCTGATCCTGTTTTAGCAATAACAGTCTTCATATTTCTCTTGTAAATTAAAAAAATAATTCACAAAAAGTTGGCATTTCTATGAGGTTAATTCAATGCAAATCTTTTACATTTTTGTGGAGGTTATTGACTTAAATCACATTGTGTTGCACCTATCTGGAACTCCTGCTAAAATATTTCCTCTTTAGTTCTCAGCCTTACCCTTAGTAAAGACAACGTCAAGGGTGGTATACCATTAACACTAGATTCTACAAGGGTTGGACAAAATTATGGAAACATCAGGTAAAAGAACAAAATTGTTACGCAATATGATGTTGGACCGCCTTTGGCATCCAAGAGGGCCTGAATTCTCCTGGGAATTGACGAATATAAGTCTTGGGTGTTGGGTAATGCCATCTTATACCACTCTTTTTGCAAAATCATTTCAGTTCTCATAGAGATGCCAGAGGCGGAAAACGATGTTCTCCAAAATTGACCATAGTGGCTCTATGATATTGAGGTCCAGCTCATGGGTGTCCACTGAAATTTTTTCAGAGGGGGGTGCTTCGGCAGCGGCGATACACAGTCACATTTTACCCTTTCTTCAAACCTCTAGCGTGGGTTAAAAGCGCCCCCTCACGTTAAAATGTAAAAACACCCCACTGTTCCCCCAGCATCTTTCAATATCTCTTTGTCACTACTGTGTACCCCCTCTCCACAACTGCACCTCTGGACCCCTTTACATTACACAGTACCCCACAGCTCTGGACCCCTTTACATTACACAGCACCCTACATCACTGGACTTCTTTACATTACACAGCACCCCTTTCCCTTGATTGAAACTCTACACTATATTGACAGTATATTTATTTCAGGTCCAAAAGAGGAACCTTTTGGAATGAGGGACAAATGGATTTGATTCCAGAAGAGGGACAGGCACTCTAAATAAGGGACAACTAGAGGAGAGGGGAGCGCTGCAGTGCCCGCTTAAATCGGCCCCTGGGCCAGTTCGGCCCTGCTCCTGGCTCTCCCTGGTGATTCCAGGGGGGGGCAAACAACCCCCCTTGCCCTATGGAGCGGATGCCCATGGTCCAGCTACGGCGGCACCCAGGGGAGGTGCGAGACCTTGCCTGCATGCTCGTCAAACCATGATTTGACAACAGCAGCTGTGTAAATTGGAGTAATATTGTCTTGGCAAATCATGTAGTGTTTCCAATTTTTTTTTCCAACCCCTGTACATGCACTCATTTACCTGAAAATATGTAGTAAGCAGCAAGGTGAGCTCTCACTTGACTCCTGAGAAATTTACAAAATCAGTGATTGTTGGAATCTTATTTTGTCCATCCAAATCTGTATTATCCATTTTCGATACGCCTGACCTTCAATGAGCTTTGGAATATTACAGAGAAAAGGTAAATCTTATGTGGTTTATTTCAGACAAAGAGTCCAAATGATGGAAAATCCATTATCCAGAAAGCCCCAGTTTCAAATACTCAAGGCAAAAAAGATCCTATAATTATACTTGATTGACTGTCATTTTCAGCATCAGTCAATAGCAGATAATCAGCGTAATCAAAAATATATATAGTGATTGGTACAAGAGACATTAGTAGAATGATGTTATAGGCAGGTGCGATGTGACATCATAATGGGTTCCAAGCTATTTATGTCATGGTAGAGACTCCCACAACCCATTTTGTGTGCATTTGGCAATGAAGGGGTATCCCAGATCCTCCAATTATATTCTTCTTTCCACTGCCCCGCGGGAACTCCATCTGAGAACATGTTGGATGGATTCAAGCTGCAGAGTAAGTGATTTCCCAGATACATTGAGTGTTTCCACATAATCCTCTAGACTCTCTGGAGCACCATTAATGCATTTTTCCTTTATTAGCCTTTCATATACATCTAGGAATCATCCCCTAGATCCCGGAGCTGTTTTATGGCATTGTCAAGCTGTAGTTTTCCTCTGCTAACTTCTGATACTGTATTAGGAATGCTACCTGTTCACACGATCATTGTCACTTCCAGACAAAGCTCTGTTTATTTATTTTTAAAGGTGCTGGTTCTTTATCTTTTTGTAGAATTTTTGTGATATTCCACCTAAGCTTTTGCGAATATCCACAACATCAAAATGTTACGGACATCTTCTAATCAATACAGATACAGCCGCCGGTGACTGTTCCTACAAAAAGAGTTGGGAAGGGTACAAATCTTCCAACAGATAATAATTCCACTGATTTCATTCAGATTTTAATGTCGAGCTGTTGGTAAAATGCACCCTTCATATACTTTAAATCAGTGGTTCTTAACCTGGGTTCGATTGAACCCTAGGGGTTCCGTGAGTCAGTCTCGCGGTTTCGGACGGAGGTCAAGACACACACCTATACACACTGGCGTAGGGCGCAACATTTAGGGGGGCGCCAGTGTGGACTGTGTCACTCTATTAATTTGTATTCACTGTGTCACTGTGTCTGTGCACCGGACCGCCCGTCATGTTCAGTCTCGACAATGGCGAGCCGGCGTGCTGTGATTGGGTGAATAGGTCATCTGGCCTGTCTGTGATCACGACGGGTGGCACATGCGCTTGGAGTTTTCCGCCTCCGGCCTCGCTGTCACTCCGAAACCTAGAAATCTAGAAAAGGATTTTAAAGGTGGACCACATACAAAAAAATAATAATAAAAAAAAGATAGTGGCCCAGATTCAAGAAGCTATTGCGCGCAATAGCTATAGCGGCGCAATAGCTGTTTTGCTCCCGCGTAGCGAATGCCCCTGATTCAGGAACATCGCTACGCGGACTGTAGCCTAGGATATGACAGACATAAGCCTCCTTATGCCTTCATATCTCAGGCTGCATTCTTGCGTTGGCCGCTAGGGGGCGCGGCCATTGTGATCGGCGTATAGTATGCAAATTGCATACTACCACCGATTCACAAAAGTTGCGCGGGCCCTGCGCACGCAAGGTACGGAGTTTCCGTACGGCGACTTTAGCGCAAGGCTGCTCCTGCTAATAGTAGGGGCAGCCAATGCTAAAGTATAGCCGCCCTTCCCGCTCGTGAAATTTAAATTTCACGTCGTTTACGTAGGTGATTCGTGAATGGCGCTGGACGCCATTCACGTTCACTTAGAAGCAAATGACGTCCTTGCGACGTCATTTGCCGCAATGCACGTCGGGAAAGTTTCCCGACGGAGCATGCGCTGTTCGCTCGGCGCGGGAGCGCGCCTAATTTAAATGATTCCCACCCCCGGCGGGATCATTTACATTAGGCGCCCTTACGCCGGGCTAATTAGCATAGCGCCCGCGCAATTTACGGAGCTACTGCTCCGTGAATCGCGGGCAAATCGAAATATTTGCGTGGGCGCAGAGCAAAAATCGTTGCCCTTTGCCCACGCAAATATTGCGCGGATCTACCTGAATCTGGGCCATTGAGTACAGTGCTATGAGGCTCATGCCTTTCTTGTGCTAATGTTTGCTGCTAATTTTAATGCAAGCCTTTGGTAGAAGTTGCAGAATAGTTGCATCGATAGGATCCTAGCTGTTGCACAGTGCTTAGATTTAGATAAATATATACCTATGTTTTGAATTTGAAAAAATCATATTTTATTTTTCCAATTAAGAAGGGTTCGGTGAATGCGCATATGAAACTGGTGGGGTTCAGTACCTCCAACAAGGTTAAAAACCACTGCCTAAAATCCATAGCATTATCAAATTACATGATTATTTTAAATCTAACGTTTAAAAATGCCACTTTGGCAAATGTACTCTGGAAGTCTTGCTGTGAGATTAGGGTTTTGATTTCACTAGTTCTTCCTCCCCCACCCCATCAACTTGCTAATTAAATTAATAAATAAAACCCCTTTCATTACATACTTTTTTTTTATCCCCAGTGATACCATCACTGAGGCCCTGTACACACCATAGAATCTATCCGCAGATAAATCCCATCAAATGGGTTTCAGCGGATAGATTCTATGGTGTGTACACTCCTGCGGATATTTATCCGCAGATAAATCTCCCCTGGGATGGATTTTCAGCAGATGAATATTTGCTGACATGCTCAACAAATCCATCTGCTGAAGTCCATCCCAAAGGATGGATCCGCTCGTCTGTACAGACTCACCGGATCCATCCGTCCAAAGGGATTCCCCGCACGCGTCGTAATGATTTGACGCATGCGTGGAATTCCTTATATGACAGCGTCGCGCCCGTCGCCGCGTCATAATAGCGGCGACGGCGCGACACGTCATCGCCAGAGGATTTCAGCGCGGATTTCAATGCGATGGTGTGTACACGCCATCGCATAGAAATCTTCTGAAATCCTCGAGAGGATTTATCCGCGGATACGGTCCGCTGGACCGTATCTGCGGATAAATCCTCTCGTGTGTATGGGGCCTGAGTCTCAGTGTTTCTCTATGCAATGCAGCAGATCATGGCTGGTGGAATGTTCCAGCAGATTGCGCTACGTAACTTCCTAAAAAAATCACAGAACCGTGCCTCAGTATTTCTTTTACCATAATTATTAATCAGCTGAATAATTAGACAGAGAATATCTGTAACCTGCAGTTATATATCAGACAGGAGGCTTCGTATCTTATGCAATTCTTTCTTTACTAAAGCTCATAGCAGAAAGACATAAAAACTTTATGGTAATTTACAATAAAAAACTCAAAAGGACTACCAATCCCAGCAGTCCCTGGGCCAACGTGGCCCCTCCCAGGCCTTAGCCTATATATGGGACTGTCTGAGGTAACCACATCCTCTTTCTTTCTGCTCATCGCAGCTTTCAGATAAGTATAGATGTCATATTTATTGATTTTATAATACAGCTGATATTTGGGCACTGGGCTGTGGGGAAAACCCCCCCCCCCCCCAGCGCCTGCCTTTTTCTCTCAGCTGTGCACTACTTTGTTTTATGCATTATTTTATTCATATGTATGTCTTTTTATGCATTCTTCCATGCATATTGTTTGTATCCTGGTGATGTGAGGTGACAGGACTCCCCCTGCGATTCCACCCACACTTGCCGAGCGCGCAGTGCAGCCGCGCTTCTCTTCTGCACATCCGCGGCTCACTCTCCGCTCCCCGCCCGCCCGTTGCCTTTCGCCTGACAGGCGATATCCCTGCGCAGTCGGCGCCATCTTTCCCCCCTTCTCCTCTCACGTTTCGCGCGCGGAGGGGGGGGCGGTACTCGGCGCCGTCCAATCAGCGCGCTGGAGGCATAGTCTCGCGAGACTTCGCCCCCAGAGCGCGATAGAACGCGGGTTTTCTCCCTCACACCGCTGCCAGTGCAGATCGTCGGTGTAGAGGTGAGGAAGCCTGCTGCTGTGCTGCTCCCAGCCTTTTCTTTCCCCTTCTGTCATCCGGAGATACTTGCTACCTCCAGACATTTCCCTCATTCCTCTATGCTTACAGCAGCCTGTAAGGATAGTTAGATTTTAAATAGAAAGTACCTGCTGCACTTTAATACCAGGATAGGAAGATCCTTAAAAGAAAATACTGCAGTGTAAATACCTTGAGGTATAGATATATATACAAGTGCAGATATATACATTAAGAGGTGATCAGTGTTTTAACACATACGGGCTATATATATATATACTAACCATGTCTGAGGACAATTTTACTGCCCCCCTTGCAGGGGAGGCTTTCACCCTTGATACCACACAGTTCATGACGGCTGCTCAGATCCAGGATCTGATTAACATCTCTGTCCAGACGGCTCTGGCCTCGGCCATCCCGTCCAAGGGACCATACACCTCTAAGACTGCTATGACTACTCCGCCTCTAAATGGCGAACCGCCAAATAAGAAAGGCAAGGTTTCTTTTAAGCAGAAACACATTCTAGCAGCACCTGACTCCCCGACAGGGGAAGTAAACAATTTGTTCCAGGCAGTACCCTCCCCGGCCTGCCAACCTCAATATCCAACAGACCCTGACCGACCCCTGGGCCTCAGGGAGTTAGACACTAAGAGGCAACGGTCCTCGCGAAGGACCAAACCTGACTCCTACGTCGTTTCCTCGGACGAGGATTCGCCAGGTGCTTCAGGGAAAAGCGAGTCTGATGACTACGGGTCGGATGAAGACAGACAGGATATTGAGGATACGGCATTTCACTCCAATGCCACCCCTGATACACAGGGAGAAATTATTTTGGATGCACTGGGGGAACCATTCTTCCACCCAGATGCCATCGCTCACCCGCGATCTGGCGATTGGTCCCCACTGCCTCACGTATCTCAATACGTAGAACAGTGGGCCAGGAAATCCCTGGACAGACCTGCCCGCAACAAATTAAGGGCCGAATGCCCTAGACCAACCATCCCCAACAAGGTGGTGGCCACACCAGAGGTGGACCCCATGCTAGCTAAATATCTAGCAAAAACAGGGAAACTTCCCAAGAAAGGGATAGAGCGGTCCTTTAAGGCTATCCAGGAACGCATCCTTGATTTAATAGGGCCCCTGACTAAAATTTTGAACTTGTCAGAACAAGCAGCCGCTTCGGGCCAACCAGTAGACCTAATACAACTCCGCGGCTGGGCCCAGAGAGCCATTTGCCTAGCAGGTACGGCTAACACCTCCTGCTCAATCGAGAGACGCCGTTCCATATTAATGCGGCTAGACCCCCAGCTATCCCACCTGGCAGAAACAGAACCCGGCCCTTCAGCGGGCGGTATGCTCTTTGGGGACAACCTCCTCAAAGACATTAATAAATTCGTGGGATTATTTTCGGGCCTTGACAAGGCCCAGACTTCTCTAAGGAAGTCAGGAACCGCAAGAGTTTTTAACAGGGCCGGCAGAAGCAGAGGCCGATCTGCCGGCCGCGGTTCCTCATACAGGCCACAAAACAGAAACCCCCATTACCAGTACCAGCAGGCTCCTCCCACCTACCCCGTTCCAGTGGCGCAGCCAGCACCGTTTTTTCCACCCAGAGGCAGACCATGGCGCGGACGCGGCGGACGTGGTTACACACGATCACGGCCTCCATTCGGTGAGTATTCCTTACACTCCACAACCACACATACCAGTGGGGGGACGCCTGAAATATTTTATCCACGCCTGGTCTGCGATTACGGCAGACCCGTGGATATTGCAGACGGTCGTGGGTTTCCGAGTAGAACTCCTATCCTCACCAATCTTAAATGTGGCCCCTCACCCCATCAATTTCACGAGCCACAGCATTGCTCTCATCGAGAGCGAAATTCAGGACCTCTGGTCCAAACAAGCAATTTTAAAAGTACAAAATTGTTCCCCGGGGTTCATAAGCAATCTTTTCCTTGTCAAGAAAAAAGGGGGCGGGTTTCGTCCCGTAATAAATCTAAGAAATCTGAACCAACATGTCTGCTACAGACACTTCAAAATGGAGGGCATCCACTGTCTCCGAGACCTCCTACAAACAGGAGACTGGCTGGGGAAAATAGATCTGAAAGACGCCTATCTCACTGTCCCTATTCACACGGAGTCGCAACACCTGCTACGATTCCGTTGGAAGACTCAGATGTGGCAGTTCACCTGCCTCCCGTTCGGGCTATCGTCAGCACCATGGTGTTTCACGAAGTTAATGAAACCAGTGGTAGCATCACTGCGCAGCAGAGGAGTGCGTCTAATTATCTATTTGGACGATATCCTTATCATGGCCCACACAAAGGCCCTAGTGTCCCTTCACATGTCCTGGACGGTGTCTCTCCTTCAGACACTGGGTTTCCTAATCAACCGCGAAAAGTCGGTCCTAGACCCAGCCCAAGGGATGGAATTCTTGGGTTTCCTAGTGGACACCAAACAAGCGGTCCTCCGCCTCCCAAAAACAAAATTAGCCCTAATTCGAAAGGAAATCAGGGCAGTTCTCCGCAAAGGCTTCTTGTCCTTACGGGTTCTGGCTCGTCTAGTGGGACTCTTAGCTGCATCCATCCAGGCCATCTTCCCGGCCCCGCTTCACTACAGGGCTCTTCAGAGACTCAAAATTTTACATATTCGCCAGGGGCTCAGGTATGCGGACGAGATTCCCCTCTGTCCAGAGGCAATAGAAGAATTGCAGTGGTGGCTCCGTCACGCGATCGAGTGGAACGGCAAGACCATTTTCAATTCCGGGCCCGACATCATCATAGAGTCGGACGCGAGTCGCCACGGCTGGGGCGCTCGCTGCGGGACAAATTCCACAGGAGGGACTTGGTCTACCTCCGAGTCGGAATTACACATCAATGCCTTGGAACTGTTGGCGGCATTCTTTGCCGTCAAGAGCTTCATCCCACAAGCTTCCAATTGCTGTGTACTGTTCCGCATGGACAATGTGGCCGCGGTTCAGTATGTCAACCGCTTGGGTGGCACCAGATCCAGAGTCCTTGCAGATCTGGCGAAGGAATTTTGGCATTTTTGCTTGGCCCGCAACATTATCCCCATCGCGGAATATATCCCAGGAATCTCCAACACGGTAGCCGACTGGTACTCACGACACCTTACCGACTCCAGCGACTGGCAGCTGGATCGCCCGGTATTCCGCCGTCTGGAACGCCTTTGGGGCCCATTGAACATGGACTTGTTCGCTTCTCGCCTCAATCACCAGCTGCCCCACTTCTTCAGCTGGAGGCCCGACCCAGAAGCATCCGCGGTGGACGCGTTCCGCCACATTTGGCCAGAAGGAACGCACTATGCGTTCCCCCCATTTCAGATGATTCCCAGAGTTCTCCTTCATGCCTCGAACCAACATGCGACAGTTGTACTGATAACACCCTGGTGGCCGACACAGCCCTGGTTCCCCCTCCTCTTGGGGATGGTCGTGGACTACCCCAGACTGATTCCCCTGTCCCCAATGCTGTTGACCAACCCGTCCGGGGAACCCCATCCACTAATCATGGAGGGCAACCTACACCTCCTGGCGTGGCTGATTTCAGGATCTCAGAATCGGATCTCAACCTTTCAGGATCAGCTAGGGATCTCCTCGCTGTGGCCTGGGCCCCTGGGACCAGATCAACCTATCAATATGCCTGGCGACTCTGGGTTCGTTGGTGTGGTCAACGACAGGTTGATCCCATACATGCTCCTGTGTCCGTAGTGGTAAATTATTTGGCGGAGTCTTTTGATTCTGGCAAATCTTACAGCTCCATCAATATATACCGTTCGGCCATATCAGCATACCACTGTCCAGTTAATTCGTTAGCTATAGGAAAACATCCATTGGTCTGTAGATTACTGCGGGGTATTAGATTCCAACGTCCCCCTAGGCCCAGATATCAGTCAACTTGGGACGTCTCCAAACTATTGGACATGTTTGCTTCATGGGGGGACAATGAGGTATTGCCCTTACGGCTGTTATCTTTCAAACTCACAGTCCTACTCTGTTTGGTCTCAATCAAGCGCGTCTCAGACGTAAGAGCGTTAGACATCTCCAGGCGACAATTTTCGCCTCAGGGAGTCAATTTTTCTGTGGTCCGTAGGACAAAAACGAGTATCCAATCTGTCTTCTACCCCTTCTTTCCCACTCACCCGCGGCTTTGCGTGGTTCGCTGTCTACAAACTTATGAAGCACACACGTCGATGCTTCGACCATCTAATCTGTCCCAACTCTTGGTCTCGTACGTCAAACCCCATCACCCAGTCTCTTCCGCCACTTTGGCTCGGTGGGTACGTTCCACCATGGAGATGGCGGGCATAGACGTCTCCTTATTTGGAGCACATTCTACTAGGGGTGCTATGGCTACGAAAATCGTCTCCTCTGGAGGCTCTCTTCACGACCTACTCAGGGCAGCTGATTGGTCATCAGAATCCACCTTTCGTAACTTCTATTTCAGACCGGAGGCACATGTATCCATGTCAATTTTATGAATTTGATTTTTTATGATTGTGCATGATGATGTTATTGTTTGCTTTAAACTTGCATAAGATACGAAGCCTCCTGTCTGATATATAAATTGAGATTTTCCTAGCTGGTGAAGGAAAATATTAGTTATATGAAGACAGGAGGCGAGTATCTTCCCTCCCTTCCCATCCCTATTACGATTATCTCTCTTCTCCTTTCAGGCTATTGAACCTCACAATCCTGACCCGGAAATGCGGATGATTTAAATGGCTCACAATCCCTGTTGGATTGCAGTTGGTCTGTTTTTCTCCTGAAGGCGACGGCCCGGTCGACCCGGTATGCTTCGGTTTCCCTTGATCCCCGTTGGGATGAAGTCAGTTCGGTTGAAGCGGTCCAGTTGGTTTTCCCCTTTTCGCTCCCTGCAAGACGCGGAGATCGTGTTCCGACGAGGAAGCCCCTGATCATCACAAGGGGAGAGGATCGGACTTACATTCTGACTACACGGTTGTTACACAAAGAAAGAGGATGTGGTTACCTCAGACAGTCCCATATATAGGCTAAGGCCTGGGAGGGGCCACGTTGGCCCAGGGACTGCTGGGATTGGTAGTCCTTTTGAGTTTTTTATTGTAAATTACCATAAAGTTTTTATGTCTTTCTGCTATGAGCTTTAGTAAAGAAAGAATTGCATAAGATACTCGCCTCCTGTCTTCATATAACTAATATTTTCCTTCACCAGCTAGGAAAATCTCAATTTTACTAGACAGGTGTAAAATTAGAAAGTAATAATGCAAAACAGGTTGAGGATGGAAAAAAAAATCACACACTACAGAAAACTTGGAAGCTGCACAAATACATGAAAGCTGCATAAACATGGACTCTTTTACAGCAATGTCTCTGTGTGTTTGTGATTCAAATAGGGTAACGTGGTCAGACAGTCCAGGGTAGCTCTGGTAACGCAGGCAAACAGCTGGAGGGATCCAGCACCCCAGGACCACCTCATTGAAAGTATAGTACTCTGGTAGTCATTGGGGAGGTGCTCCCAACAGTAACTTAGACCCCTTTCACACTGAGGAGTTTTTCAGGCGGCACAGCGCTAAAAATAGCGCTGCTATACCGCCTGAAAAACTCCTGCCCAGCAACCTCAATGTGAAAGCCGGCGGGCTTTCACACTAAGGAGATGTGCTGGCAGGAGAGAAAAAAATCTCCTGCTAGCAGCATCTTTGGAGCAGTGAGAGGAGCGGTATGTATACCGCTCCTTCCTATTTAAAACACTGGGAAACCGCGGCAATACCGCCAGCAATGCGCCTCTGCAGAGGCGCATTGCGGGCGGTATTAACCCTTTATCGGCTGCTAGCGGGGTTTAATACCATACCGCTAGCGGCTGAATCCCACGGCAAATCCGACTGTATAGCGCCACTATTTTTAGCGGCGCTATACCGCCAACGCGGCTCCCACCCCAGTGTGGAAGGGGCCTTAGTCTTGTGGAGGGACTGCATTCTATTAGGCTCTGGCCTGGAGGCTCGCACATCAGTTCTGACAGTGAAGGGCTTCTCACCTGGTTGCAGATCACATGCCCATCTACTTCTGCCTTATTGGGTGTGGCCTCTCTGAGCTGCTGAGGGAAGAAAGCGTAGGTTTTTTTTTTACCTTCACATGTCCAGGAACCCTGGCCTTTGTAGGAAATAAAGGGGCTTGCACCTTCACCTGAACATTGTGAGTAAATGGGCACTCTGCTACACTCCTGTCCGGAGCCTATTGCAAGCAGTAGGCCAGCTTTTGGCAGGAGTTATGCAAATATGAAAATACCATTTTGGGACGGGACTAAGTCTGGAGGAGTGGGCATTTCTAGGCTGATGAAATTTGCATGCAGACTGTCCTAGGTAATGCCTACCAGTAATGCTGAGCCTCCAAAATTGAAGGAACTAAAATACAATAAAATTATAGGAACACTAAAGGCAAACTTTTTTTTTTTTTTAAATAACAAACATGTTATACTTACCTCCACTGTGCAGCTTGTTTTGCACAGAGTGTCCCTGTCTTCTGGGGTCCCTCGGCGGCTGTCTCAGGTCCTCCTCGCAAAAGCTTTCCACCTTCATGCGAGCGAGCTCGCATGGTGGAAAGCTTTTGCGAGCGTGCTCCTGTGATACAGCGTCGGGCATAGCCGCTGACTGTATCCCCCCGGCGCGCTGCGTCATTCGCTGTGATTGACAGCAGCGCCAGCCAATGGCTGCGCTGCTATCAATCCGTCCAGCCTAGCCAATCAACGGCCAGGCTGGGAACCTAAGAGGATCACGCGGACGCCCCTGGACTTTCAAGGGGTCAGGTAAGTAAAACGGGTGTTCGGGGGGGGGGGGGGGCAGTACCGTCGGATGTTTTTTCACCTTAATGCATAGGATGCATTAAGGTGAATTTTTTTTTACCATTACAACCCCTTTAATGAAATGGTCCGACAGGGGACAGTCAATCTTCAGAGGAAAGCACTAGATCAGAGTTTCTCAACTCCAGTCCTCAAGAAGGCGCCCCAACAGGTCATGTTTTCTGGCTCTCCATTACTTTGCACAGGTGATTTGATCAGTTTTACTGCCTTGGTAATTACCACAGCTGTTTCATCTGAGGGAAATCCTCAAAACATGACCTGTCGTGGCGCCTAAAGGACTGGAGTTGAGAAACATTGTGCTAGATGATGCCCCCCCAATCAGGAAATGAGGCAGGCTATATCCGCAGTTTTTAATACACTTTAGGGATTATTTATGAAAACTGGAGTTAGCAAAACCTGGTGCAGCTCTGCATAGAAACCAATCAGCTTCCAGGTTTGAGCCCTGGTTCACACTGGGTACGATTTGGAACGATTTGAGATGCGATTTGACATGTCAAATCGCATCTCAAATCGGCGGCAATTGTCGGCAATGACACTGTCCTAATCAGTACGACGCCGCATCTGCGATTTCAAAAAGTAGTTCCTGTACTACTTTTTGCGATTTCGGGCCGCGATTTACATTAAATTGCGGCCGAAATCGCGGCAAATCGCGGCCACGAAATCGCGGTAAAATCGCACATTTTACCGCGATTTTGAATTCGCAGCAGTGTGAACCTAGGCTTATTGTCAAATCTTAATTGAACAAGCTGACGTTAGAAGCTGATTGGCTACCATGCACAGCTGCACCAGATTCTGCGTGCAACAGTTTTAGTAAGACCCCATACACACTATTAGATTTTCTGCAGAATTTTGTATTCAGATTAACCAAAACCATATAATGAGGTCAATCCTTAAAAGTTGAAATTTGTATGCAATCAGGCTGGCTCTTGCGCTACATGGTTTTGGTAAATCTGAAGACAAAAATCTGCAGAAAATCTAATAGTGTGTATGGGGTCTTAATCTCCCCCATTGTCAGAAGCTGACAGTGTGCAGTAAAAGGTAAGGCTGGAGTTCGGCTTTAAATTTTTTTTTTAATTATTTAGGACAAGTTCACACCAGCTTGCATGCTAAAACAGGCCGGTGTCTATTGTGAAGCGGCAGCGAGGGGTGGTGCATGGCGTTGTTACAACTCACGCCCTTTAACACACCCTCCCTGCCCATTCTAAACTAATCCACACTAAAATCTCACAGTTTGTTTGCTGCTTTGTTGAATCAAAGTGTAGGACAAACCTACTTGGACTGTTACTGGGTGCATGGTTTGCCGCTCTTGATACCAGTTGAACCTACAGTATGCCCCTTACAAAATCTTGTATTTTATTTTCACACAACAACCATGGGGTAGAACTTTCCATTAAATAAGCATTTTCTTGGACTATCAGACTGTTGATATATAAAAAAATAAAATAAAAAAAAAAGCAAAGCAGCTTTATATATGTCTATGTGTATTAAATAAGAAAACAAATGGAGGAAAAAATCCCAAGCTTTAGACTCCAAGCACGGATCTCACCTTCTTGGATAGCATGAGAACAGGTGTGGAATGCACATCTGGCTGGAAATATACACAAGACAATTCTCTTGCTGACATATGAACTTTAAATAAAGGAACATTCCCAGTATACAAGCAAGAGAGCCGTGTTCTATGCTTTCTGTTTCCAGATGCACAGAAAAAAAATATATCTTGGTTCATGCAGTACAGGAAATATACTTTTTCTCCTTTTAACCACTTAACCCCCGGACCATATTGCTGGTCAAAGACCAGAGCACTTTTTGCGATTCAGCACTGCGTCGCTTTAACTGACAATTGCGCAGTCGTGCGACGTGGCTCCCAAACAAAATTGGTGTCCTTTTTTTCCCACAAATAGAGCTTTCTTTTGGTGGTATTTGATCACCTTTGCGGTTTTTAGTTTTTGCGCTATAAACAAAAACAGAGCGACAATTTTGAAAAAAAATTATATTTTTTTACTTTTTGCTATAATAAATATCCCCCAAAAATATATTAAAAAAAAATGTTTTCCTCGGTTTAGGCCGATACGTATTCTTCTACATATTTTTCGTAAAAAAAAAATCGCAATAAACGTTTATTGATTGGTTTGCGCAAAATTTATAGCGTTTACAAAATAGGGGGTAGTTTTATGGCATTTTTATTAATATTATTTTTCTACTAGTAATGGCGGTGATCAGCGATTTTTTTTCGGTACTGAGACCTTATGGCGGACACTTCGGACACTTTTGACACATTTTTGGGACCATTGGCATTTTTATAGCAATCAGTGCTATAAAAATGCATTGGATTACTATAAAAATGCCACTGGCAGGGAAGGGGTTAACACTAGGGGGCGGGGAAGGGGTTAAGTATGTTCCCTGGGTGAGTTCTACTGTAGGGGGGGTGTCCTCACTAGGGGAAATGACTGATCGCTGTTCATACATTTCTCCCCTGACAGGACTGGGAGCTGTGTGTTTACACACACAGCTCCCGGTCCTCGCTCTGTAACAAGCAATCACAGGTGCCCAGCGGCGATCGCGCCCGCCGGGCACGGGAGTCAAGGAGCAGGCTCTCGCGCAGGGGAGCCGACCTGCCGCCGTATAACTGCGGCGGCTGGTCGGCAAGTAGTTAAAGGTACACATCTCAAAAATGCATATTGCTTATTTGTGTTTATATGTATGCAAGGACTTTTTACGATTGAGTTGAAAAAAACGTTTTTTCTAGACCATTAAAAAAAATTTTTTTTACAACCCGAAAAACGGTCGTGTATTAGACCTCATGTCCTCAGAAGCAGATTCCCCCTGTGCACCCAATGTAGTTATAGTTAGTCTAGGCCACATCACTTTTAATGACCATGTAGTATGTATACAGTTCAATGGGTGAGGTGCACTGAACGGTGCTGTGCCAGCAATCTAGTCCTTCCCAAGGACCATAATATAGAAAATTAAGAGAGGATTGCTGCACAAAAAATAATTTATTTGAAAAAATTACCGTACATCAGGTACCAGGTATATAAGGATAACTGATGTAATTTTTTCAAATAATTTTTTTTTTTGTGCAGCAATCCTCTCTCAATATTCTGTTTATATGTATAAAAACGAACAAGTGGGTTTGTTGCACTTAAAAGATTTATTGTAGAAAAGACCTCAATTCATATTGTATTCAGTGTCAATTTCCTCCACGTCTATTTTAGATATGCCATCTATACCCATACATTTTAAATGAGTGAGTGAATAACTTGTATAGCGCTACAAATGCGAATGTTTTTTTCTTTTTTTTTTTCTTTTTTTAGACACATACTAACTGCAGTTAGTCCAGTGTCCCTGCAATTTCCTTCTTTCTTTCTTTTAATTGCCAGTCCTCTGAGGTAGGTCCAAATTAACTTTCCATGTCATGCTACATATTGTGATTAATATTATAATTATTGAATGTTTTTTATTACGTGGTATGTGGCTTTTCCTCACTGAGACTCGCTTCACTGTCCCTTTACAGTCGCTGCTGTGGGTCATTGGATTCGTACCTACCTTGAGGGGGTCCTTGTTCGGTTCGCATGAAGAGCAAAGGGTAGGTTTTCCTTCTGTCTGCCCTACAGGGATATTGGTGCTAGCTTGCACGATATGTGGGGGTTCTTTGCGGGGGTCCTTTGGGGGAGGGGGGGACTCTCTGGACTATATTTTGTGGTACCTTGGTCCTTGATGCCTCGCCATATGTCCTAGCCAAACTATATATGCTGCAATTGATGGTTTAAATGTATATTTGTATTCTAATGTAATTTGATGAAATTGTTAAACTACTTTTTGTTCTATTTCTTCAGAGCCATTCACTGAGACGGTCTAGTCTTAAATCCCCTGACGAAGCCAATGATTGACGAAACTAGTTGGGTAGACTTGATCTTTTGACCTGTATCTCTATGTTTTGCTCCCACGTTCAGATTTGCTCTGTTATAATGCTTGAACCAAATTTTATTGTTTTGTAATCAATAAAATTTATATTTTTATATTATCTAATGCGTTTTGGTTTCTATTTGCTGGCACCACAATAATCCCATATTCCCCAATCCCTTCCTGAGTGAATAACTTGTATAGCGCTACAAATGCGAACTAAATCTTCTCAAGGCGCTTCTTTCCATCCAGTGTCGTCCTGATCTTTCAGAAATGAGGAACAATGTGTCCCTTTTCCAGAAAATGCCAGAACTGTAGTGCTGTGGTGATCCATTTTATAGAGAGCTTCAAGAGCAGTCCCTGACACTTCCACGGGAAGAACAGTGAGGTGTCTCTAGGTATCCAGAGGTGTGTGGTAGGGTTTACCTCTGTGCAGAGATATGCCCTGTACACACGATCGGTCAATCCGATGAGAACGTTCTGATGAAGCTGACTGATGGTCAGTCGTTCCTACACACCATGGGTTAAAAAAACGATTGTGTCAGAACGCGGTCACGTAAACCACATACGACGGCACTATAAAGGAGAAGTTCAAATCTAATGGTGCCACCCTTGGGGCTGCTTTAGCTGATTTTGTGTTAGTAAAAGACGTTTTGCGCTTTTCTGTCTGTTGCAGCTTGATGAATGTGCTATCTCCATAACGAACGCTAGTTTTACCATAACGAGCGCTCCCGTCTCCTAATTTAGTCTGAGCATGCGTGGATTTTTAACCGATGGACGTGCCTACAAACGATCGTTTTTTTTCTATCGGTTAGGTATCCATCGGTTAATTTTAAAACAAGTTTCACATTTTTTAACCGATGGATAAATAACCGATGGGGCCCACACACGATCGGTTTGGTCTGATGAAAGCGATCCATCAGACCGTTCTCATCGGATTGACCGATCGTGTGTATGCGGCAATAGTGCTAAAAGCAGACAATTTGCTGCCATGTAGTAGTTAGCAGAGCTTTGAGCACTCCTCTCCAGTGTACTCCCAGGAGGAAATCATTCTGCCTGACAGCATCACAAGTGTTCATTTCTGTGCCAGGTGTACAGAGCATTCCACCAGTCTATTGCCACTGTGAAAACTGTCCACCGGTGCCCAACTGGTTAACAATGGAGCCAAGGACACAGTGAGCTTGCCACACACACACACACACAAAAAAAAGAAGATGACCCATTGTCCTTGTGTTGGATTTTCAGGGGTGTAGCATGCTAATGACAGGTCCACTTTAAACATACCAGTACTACTTTGTTAACACATTGTGACCTCAGAACAATGAACCTGCATGTAGAATGTTGATAAACATGTTCCTCCCTCTCTATTACTGTATATTTTTTGGCATTCATTCTGATATGAATCATATAGCTCGTTCAGGATGTACATGGCTGTCCTACTTGGCAAAATAACAAAACCATAGAACAAGCAATTATCTAATACATTATCTAACTGGAACAAGTCACGTAGGACACTCAGAGGTGGGAATAAGAGGGTTCATATAAGAAAACATAATGGATCTAAATGTACAGCTCATCATACAGTATGTGGAATGATTACTTGTAACCATTACTGGTTGGATAAAGTCCTTTTTTTTCTATTACTTAATTATTCCCGTAAGAGAGAAAACCCTATTTGTAGCCACTGTGGCGTCATCACAGGAGCTGCAGTGCTCTTCAAGACAGGAGGAGGAATCGAAAAGGGTCCCCCCTGTGTCACTCTCATTACTTTCCTCCCCAGATGATGTGTGCAGCGCTATACTGTCATCACAATGCTTGGGGAGGAGATAGGCAGTGGCGTCACTAGGGGGGGCAGAGGGGGGCCATGGCCCCCCAACATTATACTGTGCCCCTCCCAATTAAAATAAGTGGACACTGGAATGCAGGGGACAGGGATGGACTGAGCCGCGTAGCGCTGGCTCCGGCTCCTCCTCCACCTGACTTCATTCCTGAGCCACTGGTTGCTAGTGCCGCCTGGCGTCTATAGGCGGCATTGATGAGCACTGATAGGCAGCACTCATAGGTGGCATTGATGAGCACTGATAGGTGGCATTGATGAGCACTTATAGGCTGCACTGATAGGAGGCACTGATGAGCATTGAAAGGCAACATTGATGGGCACTGATATGCTGCACTGATAGGCTGCAATGATGAGCACTGACAGGCGGCACTGATGAGCATTGAGCACTGATAGGCTGCATTAATGAGGCACTGATAGGTGGCATTAATGAGCATTGATTGGTGCCGCTGATAGGAGGCATTGATGGACACTGATAGGCAGCACTCATAGGCTGCATTGCTAGATACTGATATGCTGCACTGTTAGGCTGCATTGATGGGCACTGATAGGTGGCACTGATAGGTAGCATTGATGGGCACTGATAGACAACACTGATAAGCTGCACTGGTAAGGGGCATTGATGAGCATTTATATTGTGTTTTATAGTTTGCCCCCCTACTTTTGTCCCTGTCCCCCCATGTGCCCCCCCAAATATGAAAGCTGGAGATGCCACTGGAGATAGGAGTGGCCAACATTGACTGGCATTGGGGGAAAGGTGTTTTCAGTGGTGACAGTATTGAGAATTCTTCTCCTCAACATGCATGGTGACACAGCATCAGATGCATAGTTCCTGCTGATTTCACTATAAAATAAAAGCAATGTTGTCACCTTATTGAAAAAACACCCAGGCATTGGCAAATCGCCAGGCATTAGTGACCAGTAGAGTCCTCTTATATTACTGATCATTATGAAAGTGACCCCTTACATTGGAGCTCAATGTAAAACTGTCCCCTTACATTGATGGTTAGTGTGGGTGGTAGTTTAATAATCATTGCTCACTATTCAAGGAATCCTTAGGCCCCATGCACACGAGAAGCAATTACAAACACCTCTAAACTCACGTTTTCAAAGGCAAAAACCAGCGTTTCAGTAAATTTCAATCTGGTAGGTTGGCAACACTCTGGAGGAACCCTGGTTGAGAAAAGCCACTACAAAGTTAAAGTTCTTTACCTGCAGATATGCCATACCATGTCTGTGCTGAAAACCATATGTACCTTAACCACTTAAGGACTGCCTCCTGCACATATCCGTCGGCAGAATGGCACGGCTGGGCACAAGCACGTACCTGTATGTCCTCTGTAAGTGCCCAGCCATAGGTCACGGCGCGCGCCCGCGACCCGGTCCGAAGCTCCGTGACCACGGCCGCGGGACACGATTGCCGCTGGAGTCCCGCGATCTGTCCCCGGAGCTTCACTGTTCTTCACTGTGGCGCTGTCATTGATCGTGTGTTCCCTGATATAGGGAAGCACGATCAATGACGTCACATGTCCAGCCCCGCCCCCCTACAGTTAGAAACACATATGAGGTCACCCTTAACCCCTTCAGCGCCCCCTAGTGGTTAACTCCCAAACTGCAATTTTTACAGTAAACAATGCATTTTTATAGCATTTTTTGCTGTGAAAATGACAATTGTCCCAAAAATTTGTCAAAATTGTCCGATGTGTCCACCATAATGTTGCGGTCACGAAAAAAACGCTGATCGTCGCCATTAGTAGTAAAAAAAAATTATTAATAAAAATGCAATAAAACTATCCCCTATTTTGTAAACACTATACATTTTGCACAAACCAATCGATAAACGCTTATTGCGATTTTTTTACCAAAAATAGGCAGAAGAATACGTATCGGCCTAAACTGAGGAAAAAAAACATTTTTTTATATATTTTTGGGGGATATTTATTATAGCAAAAAGTAAAAAATATTGAATTTTTTTCAAAATTGACGCTCTATTTTTGTTTATAGCGCAAAAAATAAAAACCGCAGAGGTGATAAAATACCACCAAAAGAAAGCTCTATTTGTGGGAAAAAAAGGACGCCAATTTTGTTTGGGAGCCACTTAGCACGACCGCGCAATTGTCAGTTAAAGCGACGCAGTGCCGAATCGCAAAAACTGGCCAGGTCCATTTTGGTCCGGGTCTTAAGTGGTTAAAGTAATTTGCTGGCGGTCAGATTAGACACAATAGTGAAATGTTAATGTTGGACGGGGCTAATCTTGAAGCAATGGAGGTTTTGCATCATTTGTCATGGTTTTGATTGGCTGTGTAACCATGAGTAAAAGGAATTTGTTTTGTGCCTAATTTTAATAATCAGGCCAGTGATACATGTCATCTAATATGGCATCTGATGCTGTCATCCCAGAAAATGGGTCAAGGAAACCCCAAGTTTCTTCTTATCTAATAAGCTTACTGGGCAACTTGTTATGGTGAGTCAGGTCTATGACTTCATAATTATATGCTAATAGTCTTGAGTGCGAATCACAATTGCACAAGTTTACATTCATGGCGTATTTTGTTCATGAACTGGGAGCTGGCTGCCTTGTTTTTTTTTAAATGCTACTGAACATTTAATGAAGCATTAGTAATAAGAAGTCTCTCTAGATTGATCTGATGTTTTAATTGCATGTGTTTATTTTACATATTACAATTGTTTGTTTGTTTTTGTTTGTTTTTTTACACACATCCATGCCATTGGGATAGTACTCTGATATGAACACCAAATACCATATGCAGTTTCCTTGTTGAACATTAATATTTGATATTCATTTGTTAATATTAATATAAAATTAACAAATACCTCCACTGTGCAGCTCGTTTTGCACAGAGTGGCCCGAACGCCAATTTCTGGGGTCCCCCAGTGGCTCTCTCGGCTCCTCCCCGCATCAGATAATCCCCTCTGGGAAGCACTCTCCCAAGGGGGTTACCTTGCGGGCGCGCTCCCAAGTTCAGCATTCGGCGTCCATAGCCGCCAAATGCAGGACTCGGCCCCTCCCCCAGCGCCTGCATCATTGGATTTGACTGACAGCAGCGGGAGCCAATGGCTGCTTCTGCTATTAATCTATCCAATCAAGAGCCCAGAACCCTGGGCAAAGACGCAATTGATATAAGGAAAGACGGGATGGACAGCCGCACTCCAAGAAAAACCATAAGGTTGTCTTTATTGTAAAAAATGGATAAAAAATGCACTACAAAACAAGCAGAACACAGGGAAAACAACCTACGCATTTCACACTCCAATTAGTGCTTAGTCAACCCCAGGCAAAGACGTGTTCTCGTTGTGGGACATTCTAGGGCTCAGCTAAGTAAAATGGGGGGGGCTGGTAATTGTCAGATGTTTTTAACCTTAATGCATAGGATGCATTAAAGGGATTGTTAGTGCAGTCCTCCTTCACTTACCTCATCCTTCGATTTTGCTTTTAAATGTCCTTATTTCTTCTGAGAAATCCTCACTTCCTGTTCTTCTGTCTGTAACTCCACACCGTAATGCGAGGCTTTCCCCCTGGTGTGGAGAAAGCCTCTTGAGGGGGAAGGGGACGAGCAGGCAAGTCAGGACACTCTCTAATTTGCAGATAGAGAAAAGAGCTGTGTGTTAGTGGGTGTCCTGACACTCCTGCTCGCCCCCTCCCCCCTCAAGAGGCTTTCTCACCAGGGAGAAAGCCTTGCATTACTGTGTGGATTTACAGACAGAAGAACAGGAAGTGAGGATTTCTCAGAAGAAATAAGGACATTTAAAAGCAAAATTGAAGGATGAGGTAAGTGAAGGAGGACTGCACTCAGGTAAAGGAAGCTAATTGTATTGTGACTCCCCTGCTTGGCTGGGACCCCAATAACACATGTGAAATACAAAATGACAATGCAATAATGCCGTTACCTTATTCAACTTGCGGTTCTCCAGAGTAAACACACTTCACACAATCAATACAGTAAACCAAGGGTAACTTTACTTAGCATGTAATAAAAGAAATAATATAATTGAACAACAGATTAAACACACATAAATATAAGTATATGGTTGACTCTGCAAGCGTCCTTGCAGAAGTCAATAAAACCCAACTAAAATGTTAATAATACTATTAAAGGAGTTCTCTGACCTAAAACTTTTAACCCCCGCTGTGCCCAGGCTGTAAAAATATACAAAATAAACTTTCACTTACCTGCCTACGATCCCCCGTTGTTCCGATATCGCCGTCCCGTTCTCCGGTCCCGGGCCCCTTCCGCTTCCTGTGTGTCGGTGACTCATAGTGCGCTCAGCCTATCAGCGGCCGCAGCAATGTCCCGTCGCGGCCGCTGATAGGCTGAGCGCACTATGAGTCACCGACACACAGGAAGCGGAAGAGACCGGTACCGGAGAACGGGACGGCGATATCGGAACAACGGGGAATCGTAGGCAGGTAAGTGAAAGTTTATTTTGTATATTTTTACAGCCCGGGCACAGCGGGGGTTAAAAGTTTTAGGTCAGAGAACTCCTTTAAGTTTAAGTAACTATAGGTAGTCTATGCTCGCGAGCTTCCCCTAGTGGGCAATTCTGTAAAACACAGTTGCAGGTAATCTTGGTCAGGCCTGGCCCAGACAACTCCGCAATGTTTCTCGATGGTGAAGTCTATTGTGAATACGTTGGTGGACTTTTAACTTATTTGTAATCCAGAGGGTATACAGGCCTAATTAATGGGTACGATCAATGTAGATGCTTGTGGAACAACCTTCAAGTCAGCAGCAGTCAACTGGGATAGCGTGACTTTCGGATGTTAGGCCTCTGAGTCAGATAGGTAAACAATACGGTGCTCTGGTATGTGAAGCACTACAAGTCACAAGGCTGAGGTAATATCTAATCTTGGGCAAGTGCCCTCTCACCCGAACAGGCCCAGTCCACCTGAGTCCCTCATGAAAGATGCACTGATCAATGGCCGCTCTGCAACACACAGTCTCCGGTATCCCACTCTCCACTGTTACGGTCGTCAGCTGGGAAGTCTCGCCGGTATCTTGGAAGCATGAGGTGGAGGCACTTGATCTTGTCTCTCTCTCTCTCTGGATGGTAGGTCTTTCGTTGGATCCCACCTCAGGCTTCAGGCCTAGCTGCTTGGCTGTAGTGCTGTCCCACGTTCCGAAGAGGGGAGCGCGCCGGTCCCAAGAGAGCGAACTCAGCTCCTCCTCTCCTTTAGTAACCTCCCCCATGAAGCTGTGCGGGGGTTGCAATGTTCTCTGGGAAGTCAATGCATTGTGGGTACCATAGTCTATTCCTACTAATGTTAATGGAATCCGTTTCTCCTAATACTTCAATCCCACAATGCATTGCTTTTAAAAAGTAAACACGTATGTACAACTTGACTGGAACTTCCGGGGTATTTAGGTATGCATAACTATCAAATAGTCCCTGATAGTATGACCCCGCTACATATGTATTCCCTTGGGGAGATGCAGACTAGAATACTGCAATCGCTGAGCAGTAAATGATATCACCTGTGATGTATTTAAAGCGGTTCTCCACCCTAAAGTGAAGTCGCGCTGATCGGCACCCTCCCCCCTCCGGTGTCACATTTGACACCTTTCAGGGGGAGGGGGGTGCAGATACCTGTCTAAAGACAGGTATTTGCACCCACTTCCGGCCACACGTCACAGGCAAAAGACGGGTCTTTTCTGACATCCCGTCTGTCCCCCGTTGTGTGCTGGGAACACTCAGCTCCCAGCACACAGCGGGAGCCAATCGGCGGGCGCAGCGCGACTCGCGCATGAGCCGTAGAGAACCGGGCAGTGAAGCCGGAGCACTTCACTTCCTGGTTCCCTCACCGTGGATGGAGGGGGGAGCAGCAGGGTGACGAGCGATCGCTCGTCCTCTGTTGCGGACGCCGCTGGACTCCAGGACAGGTAAGTGTCCTAATATTAAAAGTCAGCAGCTGCAGTATTTGTAGCTGCTGGCTTTTAATATTTTATTTTAGTGGCACATCCGCTTTAAGTTATCTTGCAAACCTGGCCTGTTAGTGGGACTGAGGACAGGGGTGATGACCACTGCTGTAGGGCACTACTGTGCAGGTACAGCTAGGAGGCAGAGGCCGTATTTGCATTCAGTAGTTGTACATCAATATGGAATTCAGCTGTAAAAAAAAAATATATATATATATTTTTTCCCCCCAGACCGGCTACTAGAAATGTACACAGACCAGAAATGACTCTTTTAGTAAATTACCCCCCTTTGATGTCTTTTCAGAGGAGTGATTGGAATTGATTTGTCACTTCCAGCTTCAGAAATTTTCTTAGGATTTTCCAGCTGAAACAAGAGCTGCCTTATTTCCACAAGCCTTCCATTCCCACACTACGCAAATCTAGCAGAAGCCTGGGTGAATGGGTTAATACAGAAGAGACCTGAAGGGCAGAGAGCATGTGTTGCTGGGAGGAAATTGAGGGAGTTGGGTTTTGGCTGGCCACCAGAGCAGAATGACTGCTTCTATTGTAGGCTGCCTGCTTCCTGCCTGGGAAAGTAGAGGGAGGCATACAAGACTTGTGCAGCCTCCCACGCAGTGCAGGGATCTGAGCGTCTGTCGTGTGTCAGTACAGCAACACATTATCTACTGAATGCCACTTCTTTCCCACTCACGACTGCTTCTGCTGTTTTCTCACTTCATTTTTTTTCTCTCCATCTCAGTTCTGCTCTCGCCTCCTTTTTTTTTCTGGCTGCTCTTTGAGCTGTGCAGGCAGCCATTTGGTTTCTTATTTCTTATCGCTTTAGCCGAACTGGCTGGTGCGTAATTACAGGTTTCCAGTCAGAGCCGGGATTTTATCAACTGTTTCGGCATATTGAAAATACAGTCTAATGTTTTTTACAGACTGCCCGGGGAATGTATGCGTTTTTTTGCAAATCGAAATGACATACATTTGGGTAAAAAATTGCATTAGGCTTTTTTATTTCATTCTATAACGCTCTCTATATATACTATATTGTCAAAAGTATTGGGACGCCTCCTTTTAGGCCCCATGCACACGAGAAGCAAATGCAAACACATCTAAACACACATTTTCAGTAGCAAAAAACGGTGTTCAAACCGCGTTTTACCACGTTTGCGTCTATCAGTGTTTATGCTGGAAAAAAAGGGTAAAAATGCTTATAAACGCAAACGCGGCTAAACGCGGGTGCCGCGTTTAGCCGCGTTTTGCGTCTGAAACGTGAAAACTTTTGCGTCTGAACCCATTTTTTTGCTTCTGAAAAAACGAACATAAACTAGCATAAACGCAACTGCCGGAAAACGCAGAAAAACATGACTGTGTGCATAGACACATAAGATAACATTGAATGCGTTCAGGGGCAGTTGCAAAAGCAGTCTAAATGCCTCTGAACACGTGTTTAGCAGCGTCTCGTGTGCATGGGGCCTTACACGCACATAAATGTTAAAGGGGTTGTAAAGGTTCGTTTTTTATTTTCTAAATAGGTTCCTTTAAGCTAGTGCATTGTTGGTTCACTTACCTTTTCCTTCTAAATGTTTTTTTCTTTGTCTGAATCTCTCACTTCCTGTTCCTCCTCAGTAAGCTTGCCCCCAAACAGGAAGTGAGAAGTTCAAACAAAGAAATAAAACATTTAGAAGGTAAATCGAAGGAAAAAGTAAGTGAACCAACAATGCACTAGTTTAAAGGAACCTATTTAGAAAAAAAATAAAAAAACAAACCTTTACAACCCCTTTAATAGCATCCCAGTCTTAGTCTGTAGGGTTCAGTATTGAGTTGGCCCACCCTTTGCAGCTACAACAGCTTCAACTCTTCTGGGAAGGCTGTCCACAAGGTTTAGGAGTGTGTCTATGGGAATGTTTGACCATTCTTCCAGAAGCAAATGAGGTCAGGCACTAGGGTGACCACATTTCCAAACTGCCATTCAGGGACACCCCCCCCCCCCCAAAAAAAAATACGTTTTTTTTACATTTTTTTTGCCAGTTTTGGGGGCAAGGGCGTATCATGAAATCAGCGGGCCAGTGTGCCCATAAATTGTCGCTATTTTGCCCCATCAAATGCCAGTGTGCCCATAAATTGTCGCTACTGTGCCCCATCAAATGCCAGTGTGCCCATAAATTGTCGCTACTGTGCCCCATCAGATGCTGCCACCCAGTGTCAATTGCCCCTATTTGCTCACCTTTTGATATGAAGTCATATAATGGAGATGGAGTGGCTGTCTGACTGACTCCTCGTCTGGTCACTGGTGGTGGTGGGGGGTCTGAGAGGCAGAGGAGGGGGGTCTGAGAGAGGGGTCAGAGAGGCAGAGGATGGGGGTCTGAGAGGCAGAGGATGGGGGTCTGACAGGCAGAGGATGGGGGTCTTGGAGGCAGAGGATGGGGGTCTTGGAGGCAGAGGATGGGGGTCTTGGAGGCAGAGGATGGGGGTCTTGGAGGCAGAGGATGGGGGTCTGACAGGCAGAGGATGGGGGTCTGACAGGCAGAGGATGGGGGTCTGACAGGCAGAGGATGGGGGTCTGACAGGCAGAGGATGGGGGTCTGACAGGCAGAGGATGGGGGTCTTGGAGGCAGAGGATGGGGGTCTGACAGGCAGAGGATGGGGGTCTGACAGGCAGAGGATGGGGGTCTGACAGGCAGAGGATGGGGGTCTTGGAGGCAGAGGATGGGGGTCTGACAGGCAGAGGATGGGGGTCTGACAGGCAGAGGATGGGGGTCTGACAGGCAGAGGATGGGGGTCTGACAGGCAGAGGATGGGGGTCTGACAGGCAGAGGATGGGGGTCTGACAGGCAGAGGATGGGGGTCTGAGAGGCAGAGGATGGGGGTCTGAGAGGCAGAGGATGGGGGTCTGACAGGCAGAGGATGGGGGTCTTGGAGGCAGAGGATGGGGGTCTGACAGGCAGAGGATGGGGGTCTTGGAGGCAGAGGATGGGGGTCTGACAGGCAGAGGATGGGGGTCTGAGAGGCAGAGGATGGGGGTCTGACAGGCAGAGGATGGGGGTCTTGGAGGCAGAGGATGGGGGTCTTGGAGGCAGAGGATGGGGGTCTTGGAGGCAGAGGATGGGGGTCTGACAGGCAGAGGATGGGGGTCTGAGAGGCAGAGGATGGGGGTCTGACAGGCAGAGGATGGGGGTCTGACAGGCAGAGGATGGGGGTCTGACAGGCAGAGGATGGGGGTCTGACAGGCAGAGGATGGGGGTCTGACAGGCAGAGGATGGGGGTCTGACAGGCAGAGGATGGGGGTCTGACAGGCAGAGGATGGGGGTCTGAGAGGCAGAGGATGGGGGTCTGACAGGCAGAGGATGGGGGTCTGACAGGCAGAGGATGGGGGTCTTGGAGGCAGAGGATGGGGGTCTGACAGGCAGAGGATGGGGGTCTTGGAGGCAGAGGATGGGGGTCTGACAGGCAGAGGATGGGGGTCTGAGAGGCAGAGGATGGGGGTCTGACAGGCAGAGGATGGGGGTCTTGGAGGCAGAGGATGGGGGTCTTGGAGGCAGAGGATGGGGGTCTTGGAGGCAGAGGATGGGGGTCTTGGAGGCAGAGGATGGGGGTCTGACAGGCAGAGGATGGGGGTCTGACAGGCAGAGGATGGGGGTCTGAGAGGCAGAGGATGGGGGTCTTAGAGGCAGAGGATGGGGGTCTGAGAGGCAGAGGATGGGGGTCTGAGAGGCAGAGGATGGGGGTCTTGGAGGCAGAGGATGGGGGTCTGACAGGCAGAGGATGGGGGTCTGACAGGCAGAGGATGGGGGTCTGAGAGGCAGAGGATGGGGGTCTGACAGGCAGAGGATGGGGGTCTGACAGGCAGAGGATGGGGGTCTGACAGGCAGAGGATGGGGGTCTTGGAGGCAGAGGATGGGGGTCTTGGAGGCAGAGGATGGGGGTCTTGGAGGCAGAGGATGGGGGTCTTGGAGGCAGAGGATGGGGGTCTGACAGGCAGAGGATGGGGGTCTGAGAGGCAGAGGATGGGGGTCTTAGAGGCAGAGGATGGGGGTCTGAGAGGCAGAGGATGGGGGTCTGAGAGGCAGAGGATGGGGGTCTGAGAGGCAGAGGATGGGGGTCTTAGAGGCAGAGGATGGGGGTCTGAGAGGCAGAGGATGGGGGTCTGAGAGGCAGAGGATGGGGGTCTGAGAGGCAGAGGATGGGGGTCTTAGAGGCAGAGGATGGGGGTCTGAAAGGCAGAGGATGGGGGTCTTAGAGGCAGAGGATGGGGGTCTTAGAGGCAGAGGATGGGGGTCTGAGAGGCAGAGGATGGGGGTCTGAGAGGCAGAGGATGGGGGTCTGAGAGGCAGAGGATGGGGGTCTGAGAGGCAGAGGATGGGGGTCTGAGAGGCAGAGGATGGGGGTCTGAGAGGCAGAGGATGGGGGTCTGAGAGGCAGAGGATGGGGGTCTTAGAGGCAGAGGATGGGGGTCTGAGAGGCAGAGGATGGGGGTCTGAGAGGCAGAGGATGGGGGTCTGAGAGGCAGAGGATGGGGGTCTGAGAGGCAGAGGATGGGGGTCTGAGAGGCAGAGGATGGGGGTCTGAGAGGCAGAGGATGGGGGTCTTAGAGGCAGAGGATGGGGGTCTGAGAGGCAGAGGATGGGGGTCTGAGAGGCAGAGGATGGGGGTCTTAGAGGCAGAGGATGGGGGTCTGAGAGGCAGAGGATGGGGGTCTGAGAGGCAGAGGATGGGGGTCTGAGAGGCAGAGGATGGGGGTCTTAGAGGCAGAGGATGGGGGTCTGAGAGGCAGAGGATGGGGGTCTTAGAGGCAGAGGATGGGGGTCTTAGAGGCAGAGGATGGGGGTCTGAGAGGAAGAGGATGGGGGTCTGAGAGGCAGAGGATGGGGGTCTGAGAGGCAGAGGATGGGGGTCTGAGAGGCAGAGGATGGGGGTCTGAGAGGCAGAGGATGGGGGTCTTAGAGGCAGAGGATGGGGGTCTGAGAGGCAGAGGATGGGGGTCTTAGAGGCAGAGGATGGGGGTCTGAGAGGCAGAGGATGGGGGTCTGAGAGGAAGAGGATGGGGGTCTGAGAGGCAGAGGATGGGGGTCTGAGAGGCAGAGGATAGGGGTCTTAGAGGCAGAGGATGGGGGTCTGAGAGGCAGAGGATGGGGGTCTGAGAGGCAGAGGATGGGGGTCTGAGAGGCAGAGGATGGGGGTCTTAGAGGCAGAGGATGGGGGTCTGAGAGGCAGAGGATGGGGGTCTTAGAGGCAGAGGATGGGGGTCTTAGAGGCAGAGGATGGGGGTCTGAGAGGAAGAGGATGGGGGTCTGAGAGGCAGAGGATGGGGGTCTGAGAGGCAGAGGATGGGGGTCTGAGAGGCAGAGGATGGGGGTCTTAGAGGCAGAGGATGGGGGTCTTAGAGGCAGAGGATGGGGGTCTGAGAGGAAGAGGATGGGGGTCTGAGAGGCAGAGGATGGGGGTCTGAGAGGCAGAGGATGGGGGTCTGAGAGGCAGAGGATGGGGGTCTTAGAGGCAGAGGATGGGGGTCTGAGAGGCAGAGGATGGGGGTCTTAGAGGCAGAGGATGGGGGTCTGAGAGGCAGAGGATGGGGGTCTGAGAGGCAGAGGATGGGGGTCTGAGAGGCAGAGGATGGGGGTCTGAGAGGCAGAGGATGGTGGTCTTAGAGGCATAGGATGGGGGTCTGAGAGGCAGAGGATGGGGGTCTGAGAGGCAGAGGATGGGGGTCTGAGAGGCAGAGGATGGGGGTCTGAGAGGCAGAGGATGGGGGTCTGAGAGGCAGAGGATGGGGGTCTTGGAGGCAGAGGATGGGGGTCTGAGAGGAAGAGGATGGGGGTCTTAGAGGCAGAGGATGGGGGTCTGAGAGGCAGAGGATGGGGGTCTGAGAGGAAGAGGATGGGGGTCTGAGAGGCAGAGGATGGGGGTCTGAGAGGCAGAGGATGGGGGTCTGAGAGGCAGAGGATGGGGGTCTTAGAGGCAGAGGATGGGGGTCTGAGAGGCAGAGGATGGGGGTCTGAGAGGCAGAGGATGGGGGTCTTAGAGGCAGAGGATGGGGGTCTGAGAGGCAGAGGATGGGGGTCTGAGAGGCAGAGGATGGGGGTCTTAGAGGCAGAGGATGGGGGTCTGAGAGGCAGAGGATGGGGGTCTTAGAGGCAGAGGATGGGGGTCTTAGAGGCAGAGGATGGGGGTCTGAGAGGAAGAGGATGGGGGTCTGAGAGGCAGAGGATGGGGGTCTGAGAGGCAGAGGATGGGGGTCTGAGAGGCAGAGGATGGGGGTCTGATAGGCAGAATAGGGGGCTGAGACAGACCACATAGCGCTGTCCCTCCTCTGCTCACCCTGCCCCCTCTCAGTGTGCTGGCATGTATGTACAGGAATCAGGATGCCTGGTACGGTACCTGATGGCCAGCAGTGTGGCAGCGCCGAGTCTCCCTCTAGATCCGGGGGTGCTCGCTGCTCCGCATGGTCTTTCTTCCGGGTTCCCACTTCCCAGCCAGCCTGTTCTCCACTCCTCAGGCCCGGGCCGCGCGGCGCACGATTCAAGTTCTGGGATGAGGGGGGGGGAGGCAGACCTCATCTCTTCGGTGGTCAGGGAGCTTTTACATCCAACTCCCCCCCTCTCTGGCCACCTTCTCCGAATTCCTGCTGGCCTGGCACGCTCCCGCTGCATAAAAAAAGTGCCGATGCCTGTGAGCGGCGGATTACAGGCTGTGCCCACTCGGTAAGACGGCCCTGGCCGCCGTAGGTGACGCTGCTGCTCTCTCTGCTGCGGCTGGCCGCTGGAGGAGGAGGAGGTGGGGGTGGAGTCGGAGCCGCAGAGAGAGCGGGACACGGTGACGTCACTGGTTGCTACACGCCAAGCGGGTCCCTAGCAACCAGTGATTTAGGAATGATTTAATTACAGCGGCACTGTGTCAGCAGCGGCAGTGAGTGTGGCAGACTGGCAGGCAGTTGATTCCGGGACTCTCTGTTGTCCCGGTTTGAAGGCTCCCGGGACACGGGACAAAAATGTATATTACGGGACGATCCCGGGCAAACCGGGACACGTGGTCACCCTATCAGGCACTGATGTGGACTAGAAGGCCTGGCTTGCAGTCTCCGCTCTAATTCATCCCAAAGGTGTTCTATTGGATTGAGGTAAAAAAAGTTCCTCCAACCCAAACTCGCTCATCCATGTCTTTATGGACCTTGCTTTGTGCACTGGTCCAAATCATTTGGTGGAGGGGGGAATAATGGTGTGGGGTTGTTTTTTCAGGCGTTGGGCTTGGCCACTTACTTACATTGAAGAGAAGTCTTAAAGCATCAGCATACCAAGGCATTTTGGACAATTTCATGCTCCCAACTTTGTGACAAAGCAAGGTCCATAAAGACATAGGGTAGCACAGTGGTGGAGTGGTTAGCACTTTCACCTAGCAGCAAAAAGGGTTGCTGGTTTGAATCCCGACCACGACACCATCTGCCTGGAGTTTGCATTTTCTCCCAGTGCTTGCGTAGATTTCCTAAGGGTACTTCGGTTTCCTCCCACACTCTAAAGACATGTTGGTAGGTTAATCGGATCCTGTCTAAGGCCCCTTTCACACTGGGGCAGAAGGCTAAGGTGGAGTTTTGCTTGTCAGAGTCAGACAGCAGAGAGATAATGTAATCTCTCTGCTGCCTGCACAGTGAGGGCAGAAGTTACTGCAGGGATGCAGGGCGGGCGCGGGGCGGTGAGAGATGATGTCATCTCTCTGCTCCCCCAGCCGCCGGCTTGTTGATTGGCCAGCCACCCGCTCACCCACAGAGCTGACCACCCACTCTCTGACTCTCACTCGCCACCGAGCCGCCCACCCACACACCGAGGCACCCCACGCTGTAACCCGCCCGCTCTGTCACTCGCACACGGAGCCGCTGACCCGCTCAGACTCGACGGCACCCACAAATTCCGCAACTTAAAATGAGCTAATTTCTAATTAGCTAATTTCTCGGGGGTGGCAATTTCCCTGTTGCCCCCCCCCCCCCTGGATCCGCCCCTGCCTCCCAATGTGGCTTCTTCTATAAGTTTGAAGGCCAGTTGTATAGTATCACTGGTTGCAAAGACTGTGCTTGCCAATTATCCAGTGAGTGATGTCCTAGGCAATGTACAAGAGCTATTGGTGTGAATGTTAAGTGGAACATGGACTATGTCTAGTGGCATTGAGTCTGCCAAGTTACAAAAATCTGATCCTGTCGAATTTCTGGTTTAATAATACAGAAACTTGCACACATTGTGATTTAGGCCATCCCGCATTCCTATCCAAGAGTGTCATCTACCATTGGCTGGAAGAATCTTGGTAGAAGTCATCATCTACTATGCTAATATTGTCTCACTTTGAACCCTAGTGCACCCTGCTTGACACATTAATATTCATGTAATTGCTATCTGCCTACCAAATTTCATCATATGAATATATTTAAGCATTGGGGAAGGAAGTAAGAGTTTTTTCTCCACCCACCAATTTGTTGTCAACTTCAGTGTACATGTACCTTGTGTGACTGTGCCCATCAAAATGAGTCCCCCACACACTAGATAACCACTCTAGACTCTTTAGCTTCTGAGCTATGTCTCAACTTAAAGAGGAGTTCCACCTAAAAATTTAACTTCCTCTTAACCCACTCCTCGCCCCCTTACATGCCACATTTGGCATGTAATTTTTTTTGGGGGGGGGGTGGGGGCTTCAGGAGAAGGGGACTTCCTGTCCCACTTCCTCCTTCCGCCGAGGGGCTGGAAAGGCGATTAGCTTAATTGCCTTTTCACAGCCCCTCCCTGTAGGCGAGCGCCTGTCCAATCGGACGACGCCGCGCCGCTCACGCATGCGCAGTGCCGCTCGCGCATGCGCAGTGGGTGCCCGGCCGTGAAGCCGAAAGCTGTCACTGCCGGGTACCCACACTAGAAATGAAGACGCCGGCCGGCGAGGGGGGGCGAGGAGCGGACCCCCTGCCGGCGCGTCGCAAGAGCCGTGGAGCAGGTAAGTGTCAGTTTATTAAAAGCCAGCAGCTACACTTTTTGTAGCTGCTAACTTTTAATAAAATTAAAAAATGGGTGGAAAACCCCTTTAATCTTTCAAATTGTGCCTGCAATGGTCACATCATTTATCAGCAGCACTGCCTAAACTGCTTTCGATATAATCGTTACCAGCAGACCCAAGAGCATGCCAGAGCCCTCAGATGATTATCTATTTGTATTGTCCCTCTGCAGAGATGCACACATATTAAAAGGACGGGACCACATCTTTGAAGATTACCCAGCCTTCCAATATGGTTTCCTCTACAAGTTTGAAGGCCAGTTGTATAGCATCACTGGTTGCACAGACTGTGCTTACCCATAACCAAGTGAGTGATGTTCTAGGCAATGTACAACAGCTATTGGTGTGAATGTTAAGTGGAACATGGACTATGTCTAGTGGTGTTGAGTCTTCCAAATTACAAAAATCTAGGCCTCGTACAGACGAGAGGATTTCCGCTGGAAACGGTCCACGGTCACGTGTCGCGACCTGTCCGCACCGTCGCCACGACGATGACGCGGCGACGTGCACGACGCTGGAAGGTAAATTCTTCCACGCATGCGTCGAATCATTCCAACGCATGCGAGGGATGGGGATCGGACGGACTTATCCGGTGAGTCTGTACAGACGACCGGATAAGTCCGAGGATCTGGATTCCAGCGGATAGATTTTGTAGCATGCTAAGAAATTTTTATCCGCTGGGAATCCGTCGGCTGGACAAATGTCCACCGAAAATTGTCCTCTCGGGCCTACACACGACCGGATCTATCCGCTGGAACTGATCCGCGGATAAATCCCAGCGGATAGATCCGGTCGTGTGTACGGGGCCTAAGACCTGTCCAATTTCTGGTTTAGTAATACAGAAACTTGCACTGCTTTACCCATTGTGATTCAGGCCATCCCACATTCCTATCCAAGTGTGCCATCTACCATTGGCTGGAAGAATCTTGGTAGGTCATCAGCTACTATGCTAATATTTCCTGTTTTCTTAATGTAAATACTTTGAACCCTGGTACACCCTGCTTGACACATCAGTGTTCAAGTAAATGCTATCTGCCTATCAAATTTCATCATATGAATATATTTAAGGCTTGGGGAGGGAAGTAAGAGTTTTGTCTCCACCCACCAATTTGTCAGTTCCAGTGTACATGTACCTTGTGTTGCTGTGCCCATCATAGCTACAATTCCCCCCCCCCCACACACAAATTAACTACCCTAGATTCCTTTGCTTCTATAACCCCAAACTGGTCCTCCTTCTCCAGCATATTGATCATCCATTGATGCATCCCCCCCCCCCCAATAATTCCCTCCATGGTTTTCATGCAGGAACGACCCCCTCTGATTGTTAGGGACCTGCAAACCCCTCCTAAGTCCCAGTTATGTATCGCCATATTTTTTTTTTTATTTACATTTTCATTTCTATCACAGTTTTCCATTTTATAAAGTATTTGCTCCAGGTAAGTAATGTACCGAAGGCAGGTCAGCAGGGGAAGCCCTCATCTTTCGCCTATGACAGCTTTCCTTTAAACTTTCAAATTGACTAAGGACCACAGAGGGCCATGTGCAACCCTAAAACTACCAGTCTCGCATGCCTGCTATGCCAACCCCCCTAACAATACAAAACCAGCAGGATTCTTTTTTTTTTTTTACAAGGTCAGTATATTCAAATTTTAGTACATTTATTGATTATAATAAAAAGTTGGAAATCCTAAATCAAAGTTCAAATTATTACCACAATCACTGTACTGTATATTCACAAAAAATCCTGATGGCAAGTACTCCTCTGATTCTACATCTTCCCCAATCTGTCACCCTCAATTTGTATGACTGGAACATCACTTGTACATTGTTTAGCCCACCCTTTGAAATAGTGTAGGTTATTTATAATAGATAAGCTATTCCTAATAAATGATAACATCAGTTGACCATTTTATAGTGGTTAAAAGGAAAACTATCTGCAAAAAAACATGATGTGCCTGCCGAGAGCTAAGGTAAGAATATTGATCTAGTGTCAATGTTCCCCAACCACTAGCCCACAGACCTCTAAAGGCACAGAATGCTGCTGGTCAACTTGTAAACTGTAATTTATTTAAATTTGTCAAACCAAGAATATCTTAGGCCTCTGAGTTCTCTCAGATGCCAACTCAGATGCTGCTGTAATATCCTTCTGCAGTGTGGACAGGGATAAACTGAATAATTAATAATGCAGAAGTGCAGCAACCATTTTTAAGTTTGCAAAGCTTTTCTATGAACTATTCCCCTTGCAGGCGGCAGCCATTTTGGTTTGTTCTGGATCGATCCTGGAGAATGGTGATTGGCTCCTGCAACAGAGCAAGGAGAGTGTGTCTAAAGGCTGCTGAGAGGAAAGGAGGGGGACAGTTATTTTTTTTTAGCAGGAGTGTTTTGGAAAAGAGCTGCTGACTGAACAGAAGCCTGCCATAGCTGACCATATTTAGAATGCATCACACAGGATCTTACCTACGAGACTGGGAACCTTCTCCCTGGGAGGTTGTGTGATCAGACTGTACTAGAGAGAGCCCTGCCACTAGGGGTGGACTGACAACTCATGGGGCCCCCGGGCAATAGAAGATCATGGGGCCCCTGGGCTTACAGATGGGCACCACGCCAGGAGGCAGTGCAGTGCAGCTAAAATCTCAGGATTTTCACATCAAAAGCATGTTGGTTTCAGACATATCAGGGACAGATGTAAAAAAAAACAAAGATTTTTACATACTGTCCCTGGTTTTACTGAGCCTGGCAACCCTGATGGGGCCCCCTAGTGGCATGGGGCCCTCGGGAAGTGCCGAGTGACTCAATGGTCAGTCCGCCCCTGCCTGCCACTGCTTGTAAGGAAGGAATGTCTCAGCAGGATTGAAAGAGGGAAATCACAGCAGCAAATGTTTCTGTCTGAGGTCATGAACTGAATCAGAGCATATGTCTGGAGACACAGAAGAGGACGCCCCTGGACTGGTAAAAGACTAATATTGTACAAGTTCATCTGTTGTCTGCTGGGTACTGTTGTGCATCAAGGGCCCAAACTTTGCCAGCCAGCCAGCATTTTTTTTTATCTATCACTGGTCAGTGGGAAAAACCTGGGATTGTTATAACAAGTTGGGCCTGTCTTTATATACTGGTGGTAGGTAAATGCAGTTCATATCTGATAATTACTGTTAGAATACTGCAGGTGATTAGCCATATCTCTCAGATTAACATTATTGTCTTATTGATTGTTTGTGTGAGTACATAAGTATAATTTCTCCTTTTAGGCTTTGCTTTGTCTACATTTTTTTAAATACCTCAAGGTGTGTTGGTAAGTGCTTGTAGGTGGGTTGCAGCATGGTGCAGAGACAATAATTCACATAGGCAGGTGCAATAGAACTTATATTGAAGGAATGCAACAACAGTTTCCAACAAGCTCAGTGGGAAAGCCACCCAGCCGGGCATCCTCACAGTTCAGTAGTTTGATAGGAGTAGATTCCAGCTGAAATGACAGCGTTTGTTTAGAGAGGACCGAATGCAGCCTGGTTAGTCTGTAGCCTAGTTAAAGTGCCCTCCCTACCAATATGATTAAATGAGTTGAAGTCGACGGGAGGGTAGGTGAACTGGTGCTTCAGGGCTGCCACTGATTTGTCTGGGTTTCAGGTGGACTGAAACCCGGACACAATATTTAAAACCCAGACTGTCCGTGTGAATCCTGGACAGGTGGCAACCCTAGATCGAGTACCTGTCCCTACTCTGTCTTAGCCTAAGCCTTGGGCCCAATTTGGAAATTTTCACTTAGGGGTGTACTGACTTTTGTTGCCAGCGGTTAAGACATTAATGGATGTGTGTTGAGTTATTTTGAGGAGACAATAAATTTACACTGTTATACAAGCTGCACACTCACTATGTTACATTGTAGCAAAGTGTAATTTCTTCAGTGTTGTCACATGAAAAGATATAATAAAATATTTACAAAAATGGGAGGGATGTACCCACTTTTAAGGGGTACTGTATATGTCATATTTGGTGGTGGAGAATAAAGATTTAAAGTGACACTAAACTTTCATATTTCAAATGCAAGCATTTTTCTGTTATTCTCAGACTTCCTGTTCTAGGGTGGCTACATTCTTTCTCCGTGCCCCACTTAGGGCTGGTGCAAGGATTTTTGACACCCTAGGCGAAACCTAATTTTGCCGCCCCCTTGGCTCCACCCCCTTCCCCTGCCCATGTATACCCCACATTTTTAATGAAGCGCCCATCAAATGCAGCCTCACCAGTGCCCATCAAATGCAGTCTCATCAGTGCCCAGCAAATGCAGCTTCACCAGTGCCCATGAAATGCAGCCTCACCAGTGCCCATGAAATGCAGCCTTACCAGTGCCCATGAAATGCAGCCTCACCAGCACCCTATTAGCATGTACCCTGTAAAGGCATACAGTGGATATAAAAAGTCTACACACCCCTGTTAAAATGGTCAGTTTCTGTGATGTAAAAAAATGAGCCAAAGATAAATAATTTCAGAACTTTTTCCCACCTTTAATGTGACCTATAAACTGTACAGAAATGTTTTAGGTGGAAGGAAGTAAAAATAAAAAAAATTAAATAATATGGTTGCATAAGTGTACACACCCTTAAACTAATACTTTGTTAAAGAACCTTTTAATTGTATTACAGCACTCAGTCTTTTTGGGTATGAGTCTATCAGCATGGCACATCTTGACTTGGCAATATTTGCCCACTCTTCTTTGCAAAAACACTCCAAATATCAGATTGCGAGGGCATCTCCTGTGCACAGCCCTCTTCAGATCACCCCACAGATTTTCAATCGGATTCAGGTCTGGGCTTTGGCTGGGCCATTCCAAAACTTTAATCTTCTTATGGTGAAGCCATTCCTTTGTTGATTTGGATGTATGCTTTGGGTCATTGTCATTCTGAAAGATGAAGTTCCTCTTTATGTTCAGCTTTCTAGCAGAAGCCTAAAGGTTTTGTGCCAATATTGACTGGCATTTGGAACTGTTCATGATTCCCTCTACCTTCACCAAGGCCCCGTTCCAGCTGAAGAAAAACAGCCTCAAAGCATGATGCTGCCACCACCATGCTTAACTGTGGGTATGGTGTTCTTTTGGTGATGTGCAGTGTTGTTTTTGTGCCAAACTCATCTTTTGGAATTATGGTCAAAAAGTTCAACCTTGGTTTCACCAGACCATAACACAATTTCCCACATGCTTTTAAAAGACTTCGGGTGTGTTTTTGCAAAATTTAGCCGGGCTTCTGTGTTTTTTTTTTTTCTAAAGAAAAGGCTTAAGTCTTGCCACTCTACCCCATAGCCCAGACATATGAAGAATATTGGAGATTGTTGTCACATGTACCACTCAGCTAGTACTTGCCAGATATTCCTGCAGCTCCTTTAATGTTGCTGTAGGCATCTTGGCAGACTCCCTGACAGTTTTCTTCTTGTCTTTTCATAAATTTTGGATGGACGTCCAGTTCTTGGTAATGTCACTGTTGTGCCATATTTTTCCCACTTGATGATGACTGTCTTCACTGTAGATGGACTGTGTTCCATGGTATAGCTAATGCCTTGGAAATTCTTTGGTACCCTTCTCCTGACTGATACCTTTTAACAATGAGATCCCTCTGATGCTTCGGAAGTTCTCTGCGGACCATGGTTTTTGCTGTAAGATGCGACTAAGAAAATGCCAGGAAAGACCTACTAGAACAGCTGAACTTCATTTGGGGTTAATCAGAGGCACTTTACATGATGGCAGGTGTGTACTGATCCCTATTAACACCTACACAGCCACATTATTATTATTTTTTTACCACCCCCCCCCCCCCTAAAAGATTTTAGTCTGTTTTTCAACTGAGTTGTTTATAGGTCACAATAAAGGTGGAAAAAGTTCTGAAATTATTTATCTTTGTCTCATTTTTTTTTTACAGAAACCTGACATTTTAACAGGAGTGTGTACTCTTTTTATATCCACTGTATGCATGCAGCACACCTGGTCTGTTTCCATCCCTGCATCCCCCTCTCCCAGTCTGAGTGCCTCTGTATAGAGGATTGAAATAGGCTGATGCTAAGTCGAATTCAGGTACTTACACTGGTCATGTGTACAAGTACAAATATACAATCAATGATGTATTGATTAATACAGAGCTGCATTCATTTGTGTCTTTGATATCTGCCTGGAGTTTGGCTTTAAAATATTCCCTATCTCAACCTCTTTCATCCAGTCTCTGTTCCTTTGAACTGCAGGTGTGTCTTTCTTTACGCTCGCTCACATATATTTTATATTGAGAGAGCAAACAGTGAGAGGCTGTAGTAAGAAAGAGAACTTGTTACAGTGATTTAGTACGGGTAATCCGCAGAGTCTGCTCTTGAGCACATTAAGCTCAAGGTAAACACATGCAGACCAGCTTGTCAAACAAAAGCGGATCTTAATGTGGTCCCAATAGGCAGATAGTGTGCTTTAATGATGCTGGGAAGAAGGGAACCAAAGGCAGGTCCTTTGGTGTTATGGGGCAGTTCTCTCTGTATTGTTTCTTCACCGTGTAAGCATGACTTGCGCTTCATTCAACATTTGTAAGCGAATTGCTGCAAGTTAATGTGGCCATATATGATGGGTTCCCTTTCACACGAGGCGGAATCTGTCCTGCCTACTGAGCAGGGCATCTCTCCACTGATCCCCGCTGAGCAGGCAGATGACAGGCCCGTGTCTGTTCTGCTATGCCTACTGTTCTCTATTGGGCATACATATTGAAATGGACTGCATGTCCGTTTCCATCCGATTCAATCCACCGGATGGATGGCGAACATATCTCCATCCGTCTGTTTTTAGAAGACCGGATCAGATTCTGGCAGGTGACAACAGGCACATGTCTGCTGACATCCGCCGCCCCATAGAGAACAATGGGAGGTCCAATCAGGTCTGCCTTATAAACGGACAGGCAGACTCAATCGATCCATGGTGTGAAAGGAGCTTACGTTATCCAGTTTGCCCATGGCAGATTTTCTCAGTGAAATATCACAGGGCACACCCTCATGGCTAACAGTGAAGGAAAGACTAAATAAACTTAATACAAAAAAAATCGCCAGGACCAGATGGCTTACACCCAAGAGTCCTCGGAGAGCTCAGTCAGGTTATAGCCAGACCATTGTTCCTAATCTTTGTGGACAGCATACTGACAGGATTTGTACCAGCTGAGAAAAGCCAATGTGGTACCAATATTCAAGAAAAGGTAGAGACAAATCCTTGAAAACTACAGGCCAGTCAGCCTAACATCAATCGTTGGTAAATTATTGGAGGGGGTGATAAGGGACTATATCCAAATATTTACAGAGGGAAAAAATATCATTAGTAGTAATAATCAGCATGGGTTTATGAAAGGTCTTTCTTGCTAGACCAATCTGTTACCATTCTACGACACAGGTGTCAGACACAAGGCCCGCGGGCCGAATCCGTCCCTCTAGGTCATTTCATGTGGCCCTCCAGCCCTCCTCTAGTCCTACTCCAAACCCTTACTTTCTGCTTTCAAGCAATGTATCCAGCTTCTTCCCAGCAGCAGCATAAGGAAACTGTGATGTAAGGGAGAGTGGGGGGCTCAAGTTCTGATGGTGGGGTGGCTCTTGACATCTAATGTAAAGGGCAGGGGAATGCGCGGGACATCTAATCTTACAGATACAACCGACCCTTTTGAGGGCAATCATAATGCTGATGCGGCCCACAACGAAATTGAGTTTGACACCCCAATTCTACGAGGAAGTGAGCTGCCATCTAGACAGTTGTAAGCCTGTGGATTTAGTGTACCTGGATTTTGTGAAGGCATTTGATACAGTCCCCCATAAGTGCTTAATCTACAAGCTGAGGTCCACAGGTTTGGACCATAAGGTTTGTTCTTGGGTAAAAAATTGGTATAGGGGCGTGTCCAAAGGGTGGTGATAAATAAATAATGATATAGATGATGGGATAAATAGCTCAATCTCAGTTTTTGCAGATGACACAAAAAAAGGCAGGGCAATAACTTCACATCAGGATAAAGACATTTTACAGAAAGACCTGAACAAAATAATGGGGTGGGCAAATGCATGGCAAATGAGGTTTAATGAGGAAAAATTTAAAGTAAGGCACTTGGGGGCAAAAAACATAAATGCAAACTACTCACTAGGGGGAGAATCTCTGGGGGAAGGATGGAGAAAGATCTGGGGATTCTAGTAAATGACAGACTGAGCAATAGCATGCAATGTCAAGCTACAGCAACCAAAGCCGCAGAATATTAGCATGAATAAAAAAGGGGATATACTGCAGGGATAAAACTATAATCCTGCCACTTTATAAAACTCTGGTTAGGCCTCATCTGGTGTATTCTGTCCAGTTCTGGTCACCAGTCCTCAGAAAGGATGTGCTGGAACTGGAGAGAGTCCAAAGAAGGGCAACAAAATTAATAAGGGGACTTGAGGACCTTGATTACGAGGAACGACTGCAAACACTAAATCTATTCTCTCTGGAGAAATGATGCTTGAGAGAAGATATGATAGTGATCTGTGTGCACTTATGTACGCACCGCCACTGCTTGCCACAGATTCTCAATTGGATTTAGGTCTGGACTTTGACTGGGCCATTCTAACACATGAATATGCTTTGATATAAACCATTCCATTGTAGCTCTGGCTGTATGTTTAGGGTCGTTGTCTTATGCCGCGTACACACGATCAGTCCATTCGATGAGAACGGACCGTTTTCATCGTTTAACCGATAAAGCTGACTGATGGTCCGTCGCGCCTACACACCATCGGTTAAAAAAACGATCGTGTCAGAACGCGGTTCAATGCTTCCAAGCATGCGTCGACTTGATTCTGAGCATGCATGGATTTTTAACCGATGGTTGTGCCTACTAACGATCAGTTTTGTCCTATCGGTTAGGAATCCATCGTTAAATTTAAAGCAAGTTTGCTTTTTTTTAAACAATGGTTAAATAACCAATGGCGCCCACACACGATCGGTTTTGACCGATGAAAACGGTCCATCAGACCATTCTCATCGGTTTAACCTATTGTGTGTACGCGGCATCACTGGAAGGTGACTCTAAGGCCTTGTACAGATGAGCAAACATCGGATATGTCTGCTGGGAGGTTTTGGTCTGATGTGTGTACACACCATCAGACCAAAATCCCCCGCGAACAGAGAACGCGGTGACGTAGACGACACCGACGTTCTCTGACACGGAAGGTCAATGCTTCCCCGCATCCGTTGAATCAATTTGAGGCATGTGCGGGATTTCTGGCCAGCGGACATGTCCGATGAGTTGTACTAACCATCGGACATGTCCAACGGACAGGCTTCCAGCGGACAAGTTTCTTAGCATGCTAAGAAACTTTTGTCTGCTGGAAACCTGTCCACTAGGCCGGAAAACTGTCCGGTAGGCTCTACACACGGTCGGACATGTCCGCGGAAACTGGTCCGACGGACCAGTTTCAGCGGACATGTTCGGTCGTGTGTACAAGGCCTAACTCTAACAGGTTTTCTGCTAAGATTGCCCTGTATCTGGCTCCATCCATCTTTCCATCAACTCTGACCAGCTTCCCTGTCCCTGCTGAAGAAAAACATCCCACAATACAATGCTGCCACCACCACCATGTTTCACGGTCAGTGGCGGCTGGTGCTCAAAATTTTTGGGGGGCGCAAACAAACGAAAAAAAAAAACAATTGCAGCCTCACTGTGCCCATCAAACGCAGCTACTGTGCCCATCAATTGCAACCACTGTGCCCATCAAAGGCAGCCACGGTGCCCATTAAAGGCAGCCACTGTGCCTATCAAATGCAGCCACTGTGCCCATCAAATGCAGCCACTGTGCCCATCAATTGTCACCACTGTGCCATCAATTGTCGCCATGGTGTCATCAATTGTCGCCACTGTGCCATCAATTGTCGCCACTGGGCCCATCAATTGTCGCCACTGTGCCATGCCATCAAATGCAGCCACTGTGCCATGCCATCAAACGCAGCCACTGTGCCCATCAATTGTCACCACTGTGCCCATCAATTGTCGCCACTGTGCCATCAATTGTCGCCACTGTGCCATGCCATCAAATGCAGCCACTGTGCAATGCCATCAAACGCAGCCACTGTGCCCATTTATTGTCACCACTGTGCCATGCCATCAAACGCAGCCACTGTGCCATCAATTGTCACCACTGTGCACATCAATTGTCGCCACTGTGCCCATCAATTTTCGCCACTGTGCCCATCAATTTTCGCCCTTGTACCCATCAATTTTCGTAGAATGTCTTCTCTCGCCCTCGATGACGCTTCAGTCAATCAGGTTACTTACCGGTAAACAGAACCGGTGAACCTGATTGGCTGAGACGCCTGTCATTCTTATCCATGGAACGCACCCCCCGTGCGTCCCTGGATAAATGTTTGGAAGCCTATTACAGCCGCTGGCTTTGATAGGCACTTCCACAGCCAACCAGCTGCCGTTATTCAGATGGCCGGCGCTCGCCAGGGGGCCGGCCATCTGAATAGTCGGCAGCAGCGGCAATACATAGATTCATACAATGCATGAATCTATGTATTGTATCAGTGGAGGTGCGGGAGCCAGAGGGGGCAGTGCTCCGGTGCCCTCTATGTACGCACCGCCACTATTCACAGTGGGGATGGTGTGTTCCGTGTGATGTGCAGTGTTATTTTTCAGCCACACATAGCATTTTGCTTTTAGGCCAAAAAGTTTAATTTTGATCTCATCTGACCAAAGCACCTTATTCCACATGTTTGCTGTGTCTCCCACATGGCTTCTCACAAACTGAAACCGGGGCTTTATATGGCTTTCTTTAAACAATGTCTTTTTTCTTGCCACTCTTCCATAATGGCCAGATTTGTGGAGTGCAGGACTAATAGTTGTCCTGTGGACAGATTCTCCCACCTGAGCTGTGGATTTCTGCAGAGTTACCATGGGCCTCTTGGCTGCTTCTCTGATTAATGCTCTCCTTGCCTGGCCTGTCAGTGGATGTTGGACAGCCATGTCTTGGTAGGTTTGCAGTTGCAAGTGTCATACTCTTTACATTTTCGGGTGATGGATTATACAGTGCTCCGTGAGATGTTCAAAGCTTGGGAGTTTTTTTATAACCTGACCCTGCTTTAAACTTCTCCACAAATTTATCCCCAACCTGTCTGGTGTGTTCTTTGGCCCTTCATGATGCTGTTTGTTCACTAAGGTTCTCTAACACACCTCTGAGGGCTTCACAGGACATAGTTACATAGTTAGTCAGGTTGAAAGAAGACTCAAGTCCATCCAGTTCAACCAGAAAAAAATAAACAAACAAAATAAAAAACATAGTACAATCCCATACACCCAACTCCATACCCACAATTGATCCAGAGGAAGGCAAAAAAAAACAGCAGAGCATGATCCAATGTGCTACAGCAGGGGAAAAAAAATCCTTCCTGATCCCCCGAGAGGCAATCGAATTTACCCTGGATCAACTTTACCTACAAATCTTAGTACTCAGTTATATTATGTACATTTGGGAAAGTATCCAGGCCTTTCTTAAAGCAATCTACTGATCTGGCCAGAACCACCTCTGGAGGGAGTCTGTTCCAAATTTTCACAGCTCTTACTGTAAAGAATACTTTCCGTATTTGGAGATGAAACCCTCGGGTGTAAGCCATCTTGTCCCGGGGACTTATTAATGTTACGTTTTTCAGTCTATTTCTAATTATTTCCTCTGTTAGTCATAAGGGTGCTTCCTGTGATGTGTCATAAGGATAAACAGCGCAGTCTTGGTTACTGAATCCCCCCATTTCCCTTGTGAAGACTACAGTCAAAACTTTCGCCATCTTTTCATCTTTTGTAACCAAATTCCAGAGGCGTAACTAGAACCTTCAGGGCCCGGGTGCAAGAAACCATAAAGGGCCCCCCCTGACCACGAGTCGGGGCACACCCATGGTGGCAGAATGCCAGAGCTTGGTCGCAAGTGCGACCTTTGGGACCCTAGTAACACCGACACTGGTGTCAGTATTTATTTTATTTTATTTGTTACCACTTTATTTATTTTTCAATTTTTTTTTAGGAGCCCGTTGGGGGGGGGGGGACTTTTCAGAGCCACGCAGGACCCGTTGGGGGGTGAGTGAGATTGCTGGGGGCGATGGGATGAGTGACAGTGGTGGAGGGAGGGAGGAATGAGTGTCAGTGCTGCGGGGAGGAAGAGTGAGATTGCTGGGGGTGATGGGATGAGTGACAGTGGTGGAGGGAGGGAGGAATGAGTGTCAGTGCTGGGGGGGGGGTGAGTGAGATTGCTGGGGGTGATGGGATGAGTGACAGTGGTGGAGGGAGGGAGGAATGAGTGTCAGTGCTGGGGGGATGAGTGAGATTGCTGGGGGTGATGGGATGAGTGACAGTGGTGGAGGGAGGAATGAGTGTCAGTGCTGGGGGGGGGGGTGAGTGAGATTGCTGGGGGCGATGGGATGAGTGACAGTGCTGGAGGGAGGGAGGAATGAGTGTCAGTGCTGGGGGGGGGGATGAGTGTGATTGCTGGGGGTGATGGGATGAGTGACAGTGGTGGAGGGAGGAATGAGTATCAGTGCTGGGGGGGGTGAGTGAGATTGCTGGGGGTGATGGGATGAGTGACAGTGCTGGAGGGAGGGAGGAATGAGTGTCAGTGCTGGGGGGGGGATGAGTGTGATTGCTGGGGGTGATGGGATGAGTGACAGTGGTGGAGGGAGGGAGGAATGAGTGACAGTGGTGGGGGGATGAATGAGTGGTGGGTGGGATTGCTGGGGGGAATGGGATGAGTGACAGTGCTGGAGGGAGGGAGGAATGAGTGTCAGTGCTGGGGGGGGGGGGCTGAGTAAGATTGCTGGGGGTGATGGGATGAGTGACAGTGGTGGGGGGAGGTAGGGATGAGTATCAGTGCTGGGTGGGAGGAATGAGTGGCAGTGCTGGGGGGGGGGGATGAGTGAGATTGCTGGGGGGAATGGGATAAGTGTCAGTGGTGGGGGGAGGTAGGGATGAGTATCAGTGCTGGGTGGGAGGGATGAGTGGCAGTGGTGGGATGGAATCAGCAGTGATGGTGGGGACTGTCACTGACTGGGTACATTGCCAGCGCTGGGTGCCAGGATCAGAGACTTACTTGCTGGCAGTTTCCACTTGGTTTTCCCCTGCATTGCTCCGTGTCTCTACTCTTTACACACTGGCCGCGACCTCCTGCAGCTCCTCCCCCACCTTCTTTCAATTGGTGTCAGCAGTGTCCGCCCCGCCTCCCTACATTCTCTGTCTCTGGATAGGCAGGGGCGGGGGCGGGGCGGGGCGGTCCACAGTCTCAGCGCTGCCTTCTCTCTCTTCCCTGAGCTGACGAAAGCCCCCCTCCCCACGTCGGAACGAACCGAGTACAACACACACAGTGACAGGACAGTTAGGTGGGCCCGTCACGCGGGTGGCGGGCCCCCCTGAATTGGTGGAACTACAGGGCCCAGTCGCACATGCGACTGCTGCGACTACGATAATTCCGCCACTGCCAAATTCCCTTCGTGATTCTTTATGGGGCCAATAAGTTCTGACCTCCCATTCTTACTATTTATATACTTAAAGAATAAGTATATAAATCCCACAAAATCAAAATCCTCCTCATACAACAGCAGCTTTAGTTCTCCCATCTTGTCAGCCAGACTTCTGGCATTATTTGTTCTAAGGGTGGAATTTGGACTTGTTAATTTACTTACCTCAAGTTTAGGTGCTTTAGTCAACCTACCACTAATGCCCCCAATGCTACCTTCTTAAATTTGTTCCATGCTGGCTATCTCTACATCTGCACCCTCCCCCCGTTGCCTAGTTTAAAAGCCCCTCCATCTTCTCTGCCAGCCGAGCTGCACCCTCCCCATTTAGGTGCAGTCCGTCCCTACTAATGAGCCAGCAAGTGACTGAGAAGTCGGCCCATTTCGGCCCAGTTCTCCAGGAACCCGAACCCTTCCTTTCTACACCAGCTCCTCATCCACTTGTTTACTTCCCTAATCTCCTACTGCATCTCTAGTGTGGCTCGAGGTACCAGAGGCCAAATTTACTCAAAATTGACACATGTCTGAGTCAACTAACACTCAGACTTTCCCCTAAATTGAAAGCAGTGCCAGCCCAACAGGAGCAGGCCGCTACATTCTACCCCCGCTAAATTAGACACTGTCCCCAGTGTCAAGGACCATGGCGTCTCAAGCCTGAGCGCCAACACCTGAACCCATATAAAGAATAACACAGAAGGGGAGAGAAAGAAATAAAAGCACAACAGGTATCATAACATTATGATAAATCACAATTTTACAGTATTATTCCTATCTATCTAGTCTGCCCCATTCTCCGACAGTCTTGATAGAAGATCAACTGGACCTGAAAAACAAACGGCAAAGAAAAAAACACACAATCCTGTGCCTAAATTATATACAGAGCAAAACTGCACCTTCTGTAAAGGTGGAGCTTTCCTTTTCAGTTCAGCTCTTCTGCTTGATTCTGAGCAGCTTTTTTCTCGCCGTAACAGATGATCGCGATTCCCGAATTTTTCCTGTCACGAAAATTGAGATCCTGCTCTCAATCTTTTCTTGGATGGAATTCTCACAGAAAAAGTGTGATGGAGCATACACACGGTCAGAATTCGCAACAAAAGCTCACATCACACTTTTCTCTTTGGGAATTGCAATCGTGTGTACGAGGCATTACATACATTGGAAAATTCCATGGTATCCTATTCCTCTATATTTCTCAGTTTCTCTGTTTAGTGACACATGCTGCTGGTATTCTTGTTAATTCCAGTAGGAATGCACTTTACTTCGGCACCTTGACACAGGGAAACTGCATACGTATATTTATGCAAATGTATTTAACTAGACCTCTGTTTTGAAACTAGAAACAGATTAGATATGTCCTCATTGCTGAGTGGTAGGGTGTGAATGCTGCAGAACCTTTTGGCCATTCTTCACATTTGGTAAATACCCCTCCCACAGTCTACTGCCCACATACGATTTATAATGATTAATAGGTTGTTTTTATTTCTACATATAATTAGGTACCTACAGTTTTATGAATGGAAACTCTCACTTTTCAGATCGCTTCTTTCTGGATGTGACTTCTTGGTAGGCTATTTACCGGTATGACTGGCAGTGGCAACTACAATCTGGTGGTGGTGATGTTCAGCATAGAGCCCTAAAAGGGTATTTCCACCTTTGAAGTCAAATTTGAGAAACTCCTACAATATGTTTGTTCATGTTCCCATTCACACAGTATACTAACAATAGTAAAAATACAAAAAAAAAAAAAAAAATGTTATATATATATATATATATATATATATATATATATATATATATAATCTTACCTTTTCTAGTTGTATCTTTGAAGCAGGTTTATACAAAGAACTTTATAAGCAGCTTTTTTTTGTTTAGAATAGCTCGTAGTTAGGAGACAGATTTAGGGACATATTTGTTTACCATACAATGTACCACCCAAGCCTTGAGATCTTAAAGGGACACTAAAGGTTATTTTTTTTTTAATAACAAACATGTCATACTTACCTCCACTGTGCAGCTCGTTTTGCACAGAGTGTCCCCAATCCTGGTCTTCTGAGGTCCCTCGGCGGCTGTCTCGGCTCCTCCCTGCATCAGCTAACCCCCTTCATGTGAAGCTCTCTCCCAAGGTGGTTAGCTTGCGGGCGCGCTCACTTGGCCTTGCCCCCCGGCACGCCGCGTCATTGATTTGATTGACAGCCGTCCGAGTAAATGGCTGCGCTGCTATCAATCAACCAATGAATGAGCCGAGAAGACTGGACGAGAAGCCAGCACGTTCACGGCGCAGGACTTTCGAGGGGTCAGGTAAGTAAACGGGGGGACTGGGGGGCCGATAATCCTCGGATGTTTTTTTTCCTTAATGCATAGAATGCATTAAGGTGAAAAAACATGTACCTTTACAACCCCTTTAATATTTTTGTTAGGGCAGGCAGTGTGAATATCCAGTGTACAACTGATAATGGAGATCTGCCAGCACAATATAGACAGTGTAGGATTTTTCTCAAGTAAAAACAATACCCTTTTTTATTTTTAATGCAACAAACAACTGTGTGTTATACGCTGCGACCTAGGAGTGTTGCCTTACTGTGTTGGAGTGCCATTCAAAGTTCAAGTCCCGCATGTTACTGTGAAGAGTGTAATGCCGCGTACACACGATCGGTCAAACCAATGAGAACGGTCTGATGGACCGTTTTCATCGGTTAACCGATGAAGCTTACTGATGGTCAGTCGTGCCTACACACCATCGATTAAAAAAACGATTGTGTCAGAACGCAGTGACGTAAAACACAACGACGTGCTGAAAAAAATGAAGTTCAATGCTTCCAAGCATGCGTCGACTTGATTCTGAGCATGCGTGGATTTTTAACCGATGGTTATGCCTACTAACGATCGTTTTTTAACTATCGGTTAGGAATCCATCGGTTAAATTTAAAACAAGTTGGCTTTTTTTAAACCGATGGTTAAATAACCGATGGCGCCCACACACGATCGGTTTTGACCGATAAAAACGGTCCATCAGACCATTCTCATCGGTTTAACCTATTGTGTGTACGCGGCATCACTTAGATTGTAAGCTCTTCTGAGCAGGGCCCTCTTAATCCTCTTGTATTTTATTGTATTGTAACTGTTTTGTCTCCCTTTATATTGTAAAGTGCTGCGTAAACTGTTGGCGCTATATAAATCCTGTATAATAATAATAATTATAAGGGTTCCAATGGCCTAGTTCACAATATCCACTTTTAGCCGATTCCTGAAAAGTTTTTTCTTCAGAAAAGCCTATCCGGCCTCCACCCAACAACTGTACTTTCATTTTCTCCATCAGTTCTTCCCCACAGTTTTTACTTTTTGTATCAATTGACCCTTCCTTTTAGATTGTAAGCTCTAATGCTCTGATTCCTCCTGTTTTGAATTGCATTGTAACTGTACTGTCCGCGCTCATGTTGTAAAGCACTGCACAAACTGTTGGCTTTATATAAATCCTGTACAATAATAATAAGAGTGTGGTCAATTCCAATGTGTTCCAGTGCAGAAAAAAAGTAGAACATGCTGCATTTTGTCTGCACAGAACTGTACTGGAACGTGGCAAAACGCATCACAAATGCACCGGAAGGCATCTAAACACATCAAAAACATATTATAGCAGAAAACAAAAGTAGGAAACTTTGGGGGGAAAAAAGGTGAGAAAACACATCAAAAATCTGCATGCAGAAACGAACCCAGAACACTTCCAGATTGCGTCTCTGTGGTGTAAACCCACTTATACTTAACTTCACATCACACCCCCAGCACTATCTTCTCCGCAAAAAAAAGTACATGGTGCAAATTTGGTCTTAAATGGTGCTGAAGCTTACGCAGGTTGGTGATGTCACCCCTTCATCATATGAAGGTGTATTCCACAGTATCATGATTGGGCACACCCTAATCACCCTGTGCTGGGCAGATTCCCTCTGCTGCTTAGTTGTGAGAAAGAGACATGCAACCAAGTGATTCTCTGTCCCAAGTCCTTTTCTTTGTCTCAAAAGTGAGCCATCAGGGGCCTGTTTAGACCCCTGATATTTCACCAAAGCCTCATATAGGGCACCTAAATAAATTGTAGAAAATAAAAATACATATATTGTATAAACATATTTAAAAAAATAATGCAATTGTAAAGATGTAATAATAAAAAAATAAAATAAAAAAATAATTACCGTATTTATCGGCGTATACCGCGCACTTTTTTCCCCGGAAAATCGTGGGTGCGCGATATACGCCGATACCCCGCTGATCCTCGCTGTCTCCGACATTGTCTGAGCTGAATGTACTGTGCACTCGGCTCCGCCCGCAGCAACGCGAGAGGAGCCGAGACAAGCCGAGAGGAGCCGAACACACAGGAAATCCCGCTAGTCCCGGCTCGCGCCAAAATAAAAAAACGAACACCGGACACGCTCACCTGGATGGAGGCCGCAGACGGACACGCTGGACGAGACGGACACCTGGATGGAGCTGGACGAGACGGACACCTGGATGGAGGCCGCAGACGGACACGCTGGACGAGACGGACACCTGGATGGAGCTGGACGAGACGGACACCTGGATGGAGGCCGCAGACGGACACGCTGGACGAGAAGGACACCTGGATGGAGGCCGCAGACGGACACCGTCAAAGCCGCAGACGGACCCCGCACAAGGAAGCCGCAGACGGACACCCACAAGGCTGCAGACGGACGCCAGACAAGGCCGCCGATGGACGCAGGGCAAAAATGTAAGTTTTCTTTTTTTCCTTTTTTACCTTGCTGAGCTTGGGGTGCGCGTTATACCCCGATAAATACGGTACTGACATCAACCTCTGCCCTACTGACATCGTCCACTGCTCTACCGACGCTGTCCATTGCCCTATATATTTATACGCACGCGCGCATGTGTGTTTGAGCTTTGGTGTGCACACCCTAATGCAATAGGCTGCGCACACCTCTGATCATAGGAAGAGGTCACATACTCCCCTGTACTGGGGAGTACCGGATGATTTGCGATAAGGTGCTGTGAAGGTAAGTATACAGTATGTTGGGTTCCGGGCTATAAAAAGATTGTCACTTTGCCCTGAATAGGCAAAATGATTTAGTCTCCTTAAAGTAGTAGCATTGTGAACTATATTTAGAACCATCCTCGGTGATTGCAGTCTCCTTACCATGTGATTTTCCACTTGTGCATCCGGTGATATACCTAGGAAATAAGGATACTGGAAGGATATTAATAGAAGAATACCTTTCTGTACTTGTAAATAACTGCTGGTTTATTATTTGTCTCCATCCCTTACACTTCCTCATGACTAGCTCATGCCTTAGTGACAAATTTATAGGTCTGATTATTTTTTTTTTTTTCATTACTAAAGAAGTATGCTTTGCCCTCCTTCTTACCCGCCACTGATGCTCTTTTTCCAAAAATATTTTAAAAAACTAGTAGTAAATTGAACCATATATTTCAGTGAAAAAATGAATTTTGATTGGTTGCCATGAGTTCTTGCGCATTTTAGAATCCATGATTTACTAAAGGGTATTCAGTCAACAAATTATATTTTGCTAATAAATAAAAAAGAACATTGCAATTTTTATACCTCCTAAATGATTTAATACAAAAGCAATTTACGTAGTGTAATGTTACCATTAACGGAACCCCATGCTGAACGGAAAATTTAATGGCTGGTTTAGCGGAGACAGACTTTAGGCATATGGATTTAATTAATGATATAGAAAATGTGTGTGAGCAACGCTGGTGACAAGGTGCTAATTTTCCTAATTACAAGCTTGTTTTTCAAAGTATTATTTCACGTTCTGATATTTTTTCATTTATATATTCTGGGCAAGTTAGGTACAAAAATAAAATTTGACCAATAAAATAAGCTTCCCTGGGTAGATTTTTAGCTTTTCCACAAGTTTCTGTATTTTTTTAACATTCAATTTAATCTATAGTAAATGATGGTGGAACAAAACCTTGCACTCCAATGTCTTGTACACACGATAGGAATTTCTGATGAAAACAGTCTGATGGAATTTTTTCATCAGAAATTCCTATTGTGTGTGAACCCATTGGATTTTTTTTCCATAAAAAGTAAAAAAATAGAACATGTTTTACATTTTTCTGATGGGATAAAATCCTATGGGAAATTTCCGATCGTCTGTGTGGAACTTCGTCTGAGAAAATTCCTATGCATGCTCAGAATCAAGTCGACACATGCTTGGAAGCATTGAGTGAGTGAGTAACTTGTATAGTGCAACAAATGCGAACTTAATCGCCTCAAGGCGCTTGGCATCCAGAGTCGTACCGGTCTTTCAGAAGAGGTGGGTCTTAAGTTTTTTCCTAAAAGCCCGATGGTTTTCCCCCAAGCGGATGGTAGTGGGTAGAGCATTCCAGAGCCGTGGTCCTTGGACCGAAAATCTACGTTCTCCCTTCGATTTGTAGCGGGATTTGGGAATTTGGAGAAGGTTTTGGTTGGTTGACCGGAGCACGTGCTTGGTGACGTAGGGTTTTATTTTCTCGCTTAAGTATTGGGGAGCGTTACCCTGTATACATTTGTGGGTGAGGCAGAGTGTCTTGAATGTCAACCGGTCCTGTACGGGCAGCCAGTGGAGGGACCTCAAGACGGGGGAGACTGATTCCCATGGCTTTTTACCTGTTACCAGTCTGGCTGCCGTGTTCTGGACGACTTGTAGACGTGAAATCTGGTATTTCGGTAGTCCTAAGTAGAGGGAGTTTGCGTAGTCGATTAGTGAGTTGATGATAGTTCCAACCACTACTGCTGTGTCCTCTTCCCGGATGAAGTTGATGAGTTTACGTAGCATGCGGAGCAGATGATGAGAACCGCTGACGACTGATCATATTTGTGCATTGAACTTCATTTTTCTCGGCTTGTCGTAGTGTTTTACGTCACCGCGTTTTATATGGTCGGAATTTTGTCTGACAGTGTGTATGCAAGACTGATGGAAGACAGCTTGATCAGATTTTAGTCCATCAGAAATTCCTATCGTGTGTAAAAGGCATTAGGCCCCTTTCACACAGGCTGTCCGATCAGGTCCGCCTGTCAGTTTTTCAGGCGGACCTGATCGGACACTCCATTCACCTCTATGAAGCGGCGGATGTCAGCGGTGACATGTCCGATAACACTATTCGATCCGATCCTCTTCACCAAAACCAGACAGATGGTGGTTCTAGTTTTCATCCGTCTGGATCGGTTTTGATAAAAAATGGACAAGCGGTCCAAATTCATCCAATCTCCCCATAAGGGTGTCTGCACATGAAAACCCAACTCCAGTTTTGGATAGAGGGAAGAGTTTCAGGTTTTTATTTTTATCTGTGACTCTATCTGGGAAGTTTGCTCTCACTTCCTGTCCCTTGCAGGGGTGTCAAACTCAATTTCATTCTGGGTCGCATTAGCATTATGATTGCCCTCAAAAGGGCCGGTTGTATCTGTAAGATTAGATGTCCAGCGCATCCCCTCCCCTTATATTAGATGTCAAGAGCCACCCCACCATCAGAAGTTGAGTCCCCTACTCTCCCTTACATCACAGTGCACCTCCCTTTCCTTATGCTGCTGCTGGGAAGAAGCTGGATGCATTGCTTGGAAGCAGAAAGTAAGGATCTGGAATAGGACCAGAGGAGGGCTGGGGCTCTCCTGCAGTTGCAGTAGAGGTGCGAGGGCCACATGAAATGGCCTGGAGGGCCGGATTCGGCCCGCAGGCTATGTCTTTGACACCTGTGCTTTAATGATTGTATATGATGTGGGAGGTGTTGATGTCACTGAGACAGGAAAGCTCAGGCAACAACAAAAACATCTGAGATGTAGGAACTCCAGCTTTTTGACCACTTTCTGCCACTCCCCACCACCTGAAGTCCCTTCAAGAAGATTTTTATTTAGGAAAAAACCCTATAATTTTCCAAGCTGGTGACATCACCAGTGCTTACCTATTGATATGTGAATGTTGCTCAATCCTGGAGTACTTCAAGCTTGTGAGATGATGAGGAAATTGACAGAATGACATTAGTTTTGTTCTGCCTAAAATTGAGACTGCTGGTACTGGACTGAGGAGGAAGTTGAAGACAGCACTGGATGGTGGAGAGGAAAAAAATGGCCATGCATGGAGTGAATTGTGGCTGGTTCCTGATTAACTGGCTGAAACTCACTCAGTAGATGGCCCTCTAGACCACCTCCAACCCAGCATGCCTCTATTGAAAAATTGTTGGCCGAATGGCACCTGCTGACCAATCAGATGCAAGCACTATTATATATAAATATATACCATATTTTCCGGCGTATAAGATGACTTTTTAACCCATGAAATTGTTCTTAAAACTTGGGGGTCGTCTCGTACATAGGCGGAACACTCAGCTTCCCAGCAGAGCCTCTGTTCAGTGTTCTGCCTATCACGGATGCCCTCTCGGTCTCGGACGAGAGGGCATCCGTGATAGGCGGAACACTGAACACAGTGTCTCCTGGGAAGCTGAATGTTCTGCCTATCATGAAACCGCACGAGGACGAGGTGCGGATTTTGAAAAATGGACGGCCGCGGTCTGACAGATTCTGCATGTCAGGGATAAGGTAAGGGATCGTCGAGACATGTAATGGCACAGTGAGGTATGCAGTGACACAGTGAGGCATGTAATGGTGCACAGTGAGGCATGTAATGGTGCACAGTGAGGCATGTAATGGTGCACAGTGAGGCATGTAATGGTGGCACAGTGAGGCATGCAATGGCACAGTGAGGCATGTACAGGTGGCACAGTGAGGCATGTAATGGTGGCACAGTCTGGCATGTAATACTGGCACAGTCTGGCATGTACTGGCACAGTGAGGTATGTAATGGTGGCACAGTCTGGCGTGCAATGGTGGCACAGTCTGGCATGTAATGGCACAGTGAGGCATGTAATGGCACAGTGAGGTGAGGCGAGGCATGACTAGTAGGAAGGGGGTCGTCTTATACGGTGAGTATATCCCAAAACCAACATTTTAGCTGGAAAAATAGGGGGTCGTCTTATACGCCGGCAAATATGGTAGTCTAGATTTATTTTTACTCTCTCCCCTTCTTTTTACAAATATGTGGCTTGTCCTTGGCTTATAGCGGGGGTTCCGCGTGTCTCCCGATCTTCTAGCCGCCAGGAATTGTTTTGATATGTTAGAAAAATCCATAGATGGACGTTTCCATCTTGTTTGTGGGCACTGTGAAGCCCAGCAGGATGTTCTTCCAGGATACTCCTAACTAAAATGGAGAATTTGTAGCCGCCCACGTCACATGACCCGCTTACCGAGTCACGTGACCCGCGGGATTACAGCACAGCGCGTCTCCTGGAATTCTCATCACTCACTCCCAGGAGACATTGCGCAGAGCTCCCCGTCGGGGAAAAGGAGCGTCACGCCCACTCCCCGCAAGGAAGAAGACCCGGAAGTGAGGCTGAAGACAGGTAAGTGTACAGATTTTTAAAAAAATGACAACGCTACAAGCCTTTATTAGGGCTGCAGATAGGATAGCTAGAAAGTTCAGTTTGAGGGTGAACCTCCGCTTTAAAAACCGCTCATAGGACTTGAATGTTTGTCGTCCACATTTCACGGTATTGACTGCATCAAATGAAAATTGTCATATTTTTGGGCTACTTCCCTATACTAATCAGTCTAGAGGGTGAACCATGCTGCTGAGTTGGATTTTTTGGTTGACTGCTTTTATCACCCTGAGATAAGGCTGTCACATGGGATGTCTGCTAAGTGTGTAGACTTGCTCATAGTGCAGTCATCTGTGAAAACATTTCTTGTGTTTATGGCCAGCTTTTGCCTTTTGTGTACAGATAATAAACTGGTTACTTACAGTGGTGTTTTGAAAAATAGTTTGTGAACTTCTCGAAAATTGTGTGGATTTCTGCATGAACAGCTCTTGAAATGTGATCTGATGGCCAGAACTGATAAAAATAAAGTTAGTGTTATTTAATAAAAAGCACACAACATTCTACATTGCTGTGTCTTTACCAAACATTTGGTTTATAAAATCAAGGCCATTGATGGGAAAGTGCATGAACAATTGTATTTACGCGTATGCTAATGATAAGACGTTTGCAGCAGCTGAGAAGTATTGTGTCCTGTTCAGGGCCGCTGATAGAAATCATGGGGCCCCGTACAGCCTACCTGACGGGGCCCCCTTTAGCTCCACCCCTGGCCCCGCCTTGAAACTGACGCTGCAGCACGTTACGGGATTGGCGGCATTGGTAGGCACCTGGAGCAGAGAACCGGGGGGGGGGGGGGGTTGGGTGCTGCCGTCTGAAATTGAAATTGAGAAGCGGGAGGGGGGGGGGGCTGCCGCGAATTGAGAAGCGGAGGGGGGCCCTTTACAAATTATTAATAAAAATGAAAAATTAAAAAATTAAAATATATAAAATAAATAAATAAACATTTATAAAAAAAAAAGGGGGGGGGATTGCCATTCAGGGCCCTGGGGACCTCTGGGCCCTTTAATTAAAAAAATATATATATATTTATAAAAAAAAAAGGGGGGGGGGTTTGCCACATGGAGACCTCATGAGCCCCCTTTAATACATATATATATATATATATATATATATATATATATATATATATATATATATATATATATATATATATATATATATATATATATATACATATATAAGGAATAAAAAGAAAAAAAAATTTAATAAAATAATATGAAAAAAAAAAAAAGAATTTATAAAAAAAGGGGGATTGCCATCCGGGGCCCTTTAATAATATATATATATATATATATATATATATATATGAAATAAAAAAATATATAAAAATGTATTTATTTTTTATATAAAAAAAGGGGTGTTTTCATCCCAGGCCCTGGGGATCTCCGGGCCCCTGGGGACCCCCATACCCCTAAGAAAAAAATTGTCCCTTTAATAAAAAATAAAAAAATATATATATATTAGAAAAAATATATATTTTTTTATAAAAAATAAATTAAAAAAAGGGGGGTTGCCATCCGGGGCCCTGGGGGCCTTCGGACCCCTGGGGACCCCCGGACCTCTAAAAAAAAAAAAATGGCCCTTTAATAAAAATGAAAATAAAAATATATTTAAAAATATATATATATTTTTTATAAAAAATAAATAAAAAAAAAGGGGAGTTGTCATCTGGGACCCTGTGGGCCTCCGGGCCCCTGGGGACCTCTGGACCCCTAAAAAAAAAATTTTTTTTTTTTTTAAAGGGGGTTGCCATCCGGGCCCCTGCTGGCCCGGGGCCCCCTACAACAGGGCCAGTTGTACTGGCTTATCAGCGGCCCTGGTCCTGTTTATAAGGTTTTTGCAGTTCATATATATCACAATTACCGAAACCTGGCATTATGAATCCGTCACTGCATCTCCTGCTGCCCTATCCCACGGTGGTCTTCTTTGGACTCAATCCCCCAGTCCCAGTGGATGCAAAGGAGGGGAGTTGGAATCCTTTTAGCTGCACATAGGATCTTTCAGGTACTTCACCCACCTCCCTCTCTGTCACTCTCTCAACATTTGTCTCTTCTCCCCAGTTTCTTTAAGGATAGCTGTGATCTACTGGCCCCCTGGACCAGTATCAACCTTTTTTGATGACTTCTCTGCCTAGCTACCCTACTTTCTCTCTTCTGAAATCCGCACTATCATTCATAGGGACTTCAACATCCCCACTAATATTAACACTCCTGCTTCTTCCAAATTTCTCAGTCTAATCTCCTCCTTTGACCTGAAGCAATAGATACACGGTTCTACTCACTCTGAAGGTAATACTCAGGGTCTCCATCAGGAATTTTGTGTTGAGAAGCGGGGAGGGTGCCGCGAATTGAGAAGCGGGGGGTGCTGTGAATTAAGAAGAGGGGGGTGTCGCAAATTAAGAAGTGGGGGGTGCCAAGAATTGAGAGGCGAGGGGGTGCTTCCGCCGCCAATTGAGGTGGGGGGGTTGGGGAGCTTCTACTGACCACCTCTATGACGAAGTCGCACCCCTGTCCTGCACTGATCTAGCCACTTCTGTCTACAACACTTCACTTCTTGCCTCACTGGACACACTGGTCCCCCTCACTACACACAGAATCAGGCCACGTCCCCTTCAACCCTGGCAAACAGATGACACTAGAAGTCTGAAAAAACATTACATTACAGTAACTGCTGCATTCTCACCCTAGACTTATATGTTTTCAAATTTTTTTGTGGTCAAATTAGGTGCCTCGGCTTATATTCAGGTCAGCTTATACTCGAGTATATACATACACAGATATAACAGAACATTTTAATGGTTTATTCAAAAGCACAAACGAGAGCAAATAAGGGAATTTCAATGTTATGATTTACATACATTGACTAACACAGAATGCTCTGCAATGAGTGCACCCTGCCTTTAATTATAAAATAAACATATTCATAATAAATAAAGATATAAAATCATCTGTTTAAAAACCTGTACACTTTACAAAAGAAAATACTTTGTTACAATGAAACTGTCCCAAAATCAGAACAGGGGCCAACATAAATGATTTAGTCTTTTCTGTAAAGTGCTGCAGAATATAATGGTGCTATACAAATAAATTAAATATACGACATGTTGAAATACTTTTTATTTTTTTTAGGCCAAATTCACATAGTGCATGCAAATGGACGGTGCGGCTGTGGACGCTGAACAGGCAATGGATGTGTTTAGCTATTTAGTGAGCACAAGAGATTTACTCTTCCATCTCCTGTCTTCAGAGAGCTGTTAGCAGGCGGAAAGTGAGCTCCAGGCACTGCGATTTATTAACAGCGCTGTCACAGTCTGTTAAACTGAGCCATAAGAGCTGTCAGGTGACAGCATTGTCAGAACTCCCCTCTCAGGCTGACCTTTTCCCTCTACAATTCCTGCTCTGAAACCTGGTAGCTTATTACAGCCTGGCATAAAACTGTCAGTCTCTCTCACTCTCATACAGCAAATACATGCTTTTACCCTTTGGGTACCCTATCATGCAGTGCCAAATGTCTTGCCTTACTGGGTAGCAAGATGACATCTTAGTTATCTCTTAGCTATAGGGATCCCTGGCACTAATGACTTTTAACCAGTCACAATTAAGCTTAAAGCGAAACTATGGGCAAAATATTAATTAAAAAAATCTACATTAAGGCCTCTTTCACACTGGGCAGATCAGTAATCGCGCAGCTCCGCTTGCTCAGCGCGGATTGCTCCGTTAATCTCCGTTGAGCCGGCGGATGACAGGGCGGTCCGCCTACACCCTATGGGGGGATCGGATGAACACGGACCGTATGTCCGTGTTCATCCGATCCGCCAGACGGAAGGAAAAGTAGGTTTTTCCTCCGTTACACTTTGGCGGATCGGAGCGGGTCGGATGTCAGCGGGCATGTCACTGCTGACATCCGCGGCTCCATAGAGGAGCACGGAGCGCCCGTACAGGTCCGCCAAAAAAAAAGACAGACGGACCTGTACGGGCGCTCAGTGTGAAAGAGCCCTAAAGTAGTTTTTTTCTGACCTGCAAAGTAAAGGCATAATGTGAAACTTACCTGCAAAGGAAGCCCTCCACAGATGCCTTGTCACCCCTGGAGGCCGCATCCATCTTCACCCATCTTCTTTCCGGGTCTACTGTGTGACTGGTTAGAGACAAGTGCCGTCACTCCAGCCAGTCACGGCACAGGGCTCTGAAGAAACTACATGGGTGGCCGTTCCTTCAGAGCGCATGATGTCATCAGCTGCATATACAGTAAATATCTCCTAAACAGTGGACATTTAGAAGATATTTACAGTACCTATAGGTAAGCTTTATTTTAGGCTTACCCATAGGTACAAATTATCATTGAAAACCTTAACGTTGTGCATGAAAGTGAAAAATCTTCTGTGCTGCAGCCCCCGACCCCTTCTTTTTCTTACCTGAGCCCAATCTGACTCAGCGATGTGCATGAGTGCAGTGACTCCAATCGCTGTCTCTCTCCTCATTGGACAGATTGATAGCCATTGGTTCCCGCTGCTGTGACAGCGGAGCAGGGGTGGGGCCGAGTCTGTTTCAATGGACACAGCAGTGGGACTCAGGAGCAAGCCCGCACGGGTTTCCCCCAAGGGAAAGCAGCTTTTCATGGGGGCACTCGGTGAAGAGGAGGGGCTTTGATTGCCAGCGGGGGATCCCAGAAGAAGAGGATCGTGGCTGCTCTATGCAAAACTATTGTACAGAGCAGGTAGTTTAGCTCAGAATTTTATGACAAATTATGGGTCTCTGTTCCAGCTTGGCTGTGTTGCGCATCTTCCACCTGACTGTGGGTGTAACTCTCACCAGGGGTCAAGGTTGGAACTGCAATAGGCTTGGTGTATTGGGTGCTTCTTGCCCAGGAGCAGCTCAGTGGCGTGGTCCCCGCAGTTGTGCATTCTGGGGACGGGTACTTAAGGGCAGACGCCGTTTTGGCGGGGTCTTCTGATCCCGACCTGATGGACCTCCTGGCCTCAGGAATGTATTAGCAACCTTTTGGTCTCGGGGCCTGCTGGCCCGAGGCTCCGTTACTGAGAGTAGGCCCAGAAGTTTTGGGGCCTACTAGTCCAGGGATAGTCCTGTGCTGTCTTCTCTGTAGGAAGAAGCCAAACAATTGAGGATTCAATTAGGGGACGCATCCTGGCCAATTTACCTCACAGTGCGTCCGGTTTGGCTGAAAGATCCTGGCACCTTGAGCTGTGTAATTTCATTGGAACTTTGAAAAGTGTAGGTGTGGTTACATTATCCTGTGGCAGAAGACCATGTAGCGACTCAATGGCATTCATCAAGTCTATGGCAGAGACTTTTGAACGAGCTGAATCGCTGAGTCCAGTGTGGGAACAGTTTGTCCTCTGGATCCAAGATCATACCCGCAATTCGCAAAGCAAGGTACCTGAATCTTTCCTAACCCTCTGTCCCTCTTAGGCTGCATTCACATCTAGGCGGACGAAATCGCAGCGTTTTGTCGCCGCAAATCGCGGTAAAAATAGCGGCGTTTTGTACCGCGATTTGCGGCGACAAAACGCCGGTATTGTCCGCCTAGATGTGCCCCAAGATGACCCCCTCTATGGAGATGATTCCCATCTCCTAGCCGAACGCTCGAAGACGCCTGAAAAAAAGGTCCGGGACCTTTTTTCACGCGGCAGGCGACAGGCGTCCGGCGTGGAGATGTGAACCATCTCCATAGAGGGACATCTGTTTTCAGCCCTCTGGCGGCAGCGGCGTAGCGCTACAGGCGTAAAAACGCCTAGGTGTGAATGCAGCCTAAAGGAACTTGTTTAATAAAACACTTGAAGAAAAGGAAACCAAGTGTTGGTGTGGACATTTTTAACTCTTCAAGAAGGACCCCTAGGACAAGCATGGTGAACAGTAAGGTAACGGCATGCCCAATTATAAACCAGCAGCTCCTTCGGGGGTAGTGCTACATGTGCATCACTGTGTTGCTTCCCCTTTCACTCTCCAGTCACAGGCTGGGGTGGGTCCAGGATGAACTGGGATCAAAGGAAGTGAAGTGGGTTGAATGATGCTGGCCATCACATTGAGGACATCTAGTTGCAGAAAGCAGTACTGCAGAAGAAATCTATGGATTAAAGGTAAATGTTGCAGCAAAAGTTACTTGTGTTATTTTAATGGCCTATTAATTTCAATCGTGTTATTTTTTTGGATGGAGCTTTGCTTTAAGATTTGTGTCAGTCAATATCTTAGATTGCACAAGGGTAATGACATTCTCACTGATCTTATATAACATTGTTTGGTCTAGCAGGTGTATGTGGATTGTGATACACTGTCATATATTCTGAATGGCACACCAATGCACATGTACTTTAGAAAAAAATGCCCACCACAATGCAATGCACAGAATTTCCATGCAATGGAGTTAAAGCTGAAAAGTATAAATAGCCCTTAAATCATATTAGTCCAATATTATATAGTAATTTAATATTAATACAATCATATACATAAATAAATCTTCACATACCCTCTTTGTCATTGCTTTTATAATTATATTAATACCCTATGTCTCACTAATTATAATGATACAGCCACAATGGTAAAATCCTTTATTAATTATGTAACATACAGATGTGTCAGGTTTCCTATTTGCAGATTAGAGTCCATGCCTAGATTAGAGCACGTTTAAATCTTTTTCATCCAGAATATCTTATATTTTTACATTCCGATAATTATTTGAATAATCAGATATTCTGCATGTCATTCACATGTGCGTGTAAATTGTGATTATAGATAATTATCAGGCTGTGTCAGCAATTTACGCTAGAATTGGACAGAAAATTGTAATTACTGTTGATAGTGATATGTCGTGATAGAAAATTGTCAGGTAAAGTATAATAATGTTTAAGGGTGTGCCTGTTTTAGGCACAGAAAGGATAAGGGGTGTAGAAAAATTGTCAAATATTTTAAAAGGTCCGTTAACCCAAAACGTGGCAAAAGGTATGTGGACATCCCTCCAAGTTAGTAGGTTTAGATGCATCCTGTGAAGAGTACTGTTAGGCCTCGTACACACAACCGTTTTCCTCAACAGAATCCATCAAGAAACTTGGTGGCAGAGCTTTTTTGCCGAGGAAAACGGTTGTGTGTATGTTTTTCATCGAGAAAACTGTCGAGGAACTTGATGAGAAAAAAAGAGAACAAGTTCTCCTTTTCCTCGTCGGGAGTCTCAATTTCCTCATTGGGCTGGTTTTTGACGAGAAACACGTTTGTGTGTATGCTTAGAAACCCGCACATGCTCAGAAGGGTGGCGCCAGTGGAATCAAACTTCCCCTTTATAGTGCCGTCGTAGGTGTTTTACGTCACCGCATTTGAGAATGACAAGATTTTGTCTTGACAGTGTGTAGGCAAAGAAAGCTTGTCACGTTTCTCCACAAGCTGAAGGCCTCGTACACATGACCGAGGAACTCGTAAATGAAACATCGTTTTCCTCGACGAGTTCCTTGTCAGGCTTGTGGAGAAACTTGACAAGCTTTCTTTGCGTACACACACTGTCAAGACAAAATTTCGTCGTTCTGAAACGCGGTGACGTAAAACACGTACGACGGCACTATAAAGGGGAAGTTTGATTCCACTGGCACCATCCTTCTGAGCATGTGCGGGTTTCTAAGCATACACGTTTTTTCCCGTCAAAAACCAGCCCGACGAGGAACACGATAAGGAAATTGAGACTCCCGACGAGGAAAAAGAGAACTTGTTCTCTTTTTTCTCATCGAGTTCCTCGACAGTTTTCTCAATGAAAAACATACACACGACCGTTTTCCTCTGCAAAAAAGCTCTGCCACCAAGTTTCTTGATGGATTCTGTCGAGGAAAACGGTCGTGTGTACGAGGCCTGACAAAGAACTCGTTGAGGAAAACGATGTTTAATTTACGACGAGTTCCTCAGTCGTGTGTACGAGGCCTTATTGGTACAGGTTACAAAAATATTTTAGACAATTTTACAATTCCAAACATGTGCAACAGTTTGGGGAAAGCCAGTTCCATTATGATTGTGCACCTGTGCACAAAGCCAGTTCCATTAAGTCATGGTTTGAGAAGTTTGATGTGGGGGAACTGGAGTGTCCTGCACAGAGACCTGACCTCAACCTTACTGAACACCTTAGGAGAAATGGAATGCTGATTGCATGACAGGTCTTCTCATCCAACATCAGTACTTGACCTCACAAATACTCTTTTGCCTGAATTGGCAAAAATCCCCACAGGTGCACTCCAAAATCTTGAAGAGCCTTCTCAAACGATTGGAGGCTATAGAGGAGGGTGTCCTTATCAATACCCATGGCTTTGGAATGGGATGTCGAACAAGCTCATATAAGTTTGTTGCAGTGGTGTTGATAGAGCCAGGCCCCCCAGGACATCTGCCCCCACATCTGATGTTTGGTACCCTGAGTCCCAAAGCTGCAAACCCCAGCCATTTAATTTAAATACTTTTCAATGCACCCAAAAAAAAGGCCCATATCTAATGGCTATATGTACCAATATTATTTGCAGTAAGTAATATTTTTGCAGACAAGTCATACATGAGTTTGGCTTCTGCTTCACCACTTCTTTAAAGTCAATGGACTTCAGTGGGGGCACGAAATGTCACATCAGGTTAACCAATAATAATATAATAAAAACAGCTTGTTTCGTGTTCTGCCTATAAAACGTTGTGGTTTTCTCAAGCACTTTGCTAAATTGTCTACTTTTTGCCATTTTGGCCTCATGCACACTGGACATTAAAATAACGTTATACAAACGGCAGTAGCTTTGCAGTGAGTTTTTCAAAGTTTTTGCAATAGTGTTTTTTAGCGTTTTTCTGCGTCAGCGTTTTTTTCTTTTCTATAGATAAAAAAATGTCCAAAAATCCTGGTGAGAGGCGTTTTTGAGCATTTATCGATGTTTATCAGCTTTATCAGTGTTAGAGCGTTTTTACATCTGAAAAACATCTCTCAGAACCCACTAGTTTTGGGGGTTTTTTTATTGCTCAAAAACTCTACATGATGTAGAGTTTAATGACTGTGGAAAAAAATGTCTACAGCCAAAAACAGCTGTTGTAAAAATGTAAAAAAAAACGTCCAGTGTGCATGAGGCCTAAAACTTAAAGCGGTCCTCCACCCTAAAGTGGAGTCCCGCTGATCGGAACCCTCCCCCCCTCCGGTGTCACATTTGACACCTTTCAGGGGGGAGGGGGGTGCAGACACCTGTCTAAAGACAGGTATTTGCACCCACTTCCGGCCACACGATACGGGCGAAAGACGGGCATTCCGTCACATCCCGTCTGTCGCCCGTTGTGTGCTGGGAACACTCGGCTCCCAGCACACAGCGTGTGAGCCAATCGGCGGGCGCAGCGCGACTCGCGCATGCGCCGTAGGGAACCGGGCAGTGAAGCCGCAGCGCTTCACTTCCTGGTTCCCTCAGCGTGGATGGCGGGGGGAGCAGCAGAGTGACGAGCGATCGCTCGTGCTCTGCTGCGATCGGCGCTGGACTCCAGGACAGGTAAGTGTCCTAATATTAAAAGTCAGCAGCTGCAGTATTTGTAGCTGCTGACTTTTAATATTTTGTTCCCATGGCACATCCGCTTTAAGAACAAAATTGTAATATTTTATGCCGCGTACACACCATCACTTTATGTGATGAAAAAAAATGACGTTTTTAAAAACGTCACTTTAATTGACCGTGTGTGGGGGAAAACGTCGTTTTATGTCTTCTAAAAAACGACCAAAAAAAATTGAAGCATGCTTCAATTTTATGTGTCGTTTTTCAAAACGTCAACTTTTACTTCACAGAAATTGACCGTGTGTAGTAAAAAACGTCGTTTAAAACGACGTTTTTTCACCCGCGCATGCCCAGAAGCTACTTATGAAGCAAGCTTCAATGGAAAAACGTGGTGAACGTAACCTCGCTTTGCTAGAACATTGTGAGAAAAACGATGGTGTGTAGGCAACTCCGTCTTTGAAAATTTCACATAAAGTGATGGTGTGTAGCCAGGCTTCAGATATGATAGCTAAATTTATTTTCCTTTTCTTCAAATGTGAGTTCGACTCGAACACAAAGCTCATCCCTAGCAGGTAGCATTGAAAGTTCTTGGAAGAATGGACACAACACCCTCATAACAGATGTGACAGAATTATGCCTCTTTACACCTCCAATCATTGTCCATAATAGGATTCTTAAAGTCTGCCTGCTCTCACAGTAGGTTATGATGCAATAAGCAGGGATAGCTGTCGTAAACGTATCTTCCCCTCTGAGGCCCCGTACACACGACCGAGTTTCTCGGCAGTATTCAGCCAGAAACTCGATCGGAGCTGAATTCTGCCGAGAAACCCGGTCGTGTGTACACTTTCGGCCGAGGAAGCCGACGAGTTTCTCGTCGAGCCAAATAAGAGAACATGTTCTCTATTTCCTCGTTGTTCAATGAGGAAAGTTGGCTCGCCGAGATCCTCGGTGGCTTCACACAGAACTCGACGAGCAAAACGATGAGTTTGCCCGTCGAGTTCCTCGGACGTGTGTACGGGGCCTGAGTCTGATGTTCAGTACAAAAGAGGGCTTTTGACTGGTCAGAAAGGACCAACCTGAAATGATATTGGGCAGCTACAGGCAGGGGGGAAATCTTTGCACTAAATGCTGGACCTGGGGGAAGAGAATTTTACAAGGAAAAAATCTGCCTTATTGAAACCCTGTTACATGGTTCTCATAAAAAGTATGATAGGTTGTCCGGGGGACTGCAAGAAAGCACTATTAAAGCATTGTATTGTTGGGTCAGTGTCTGGATCGCAGCTCAATCATATTTCCAGCAGCCTCCATCACAAAGAAAGCTCTGTAGCTACACTTCTTTAAAAGCAACCCCTATGTGTTTACCTCAATACTCTACTATTACATTGGGCACAGCACAGTCCACAGCTAGCGGACATTTTTTTTTGCAATCAATCAAGCAATTATTTTTAATATAATGCAAAGAGTTATAACAAAGTGCAGTAACCCTAAGCAACTAGATATCTTTGCTATCTATCTATGTCATAGATTACATTGAATTTACAGGAATGTCCCTGTCATAGTTATGCACTGCTATTGCTTATGCTAAGGAATCAACAAAGGGGTCGTGTCAAAGTATTGATTTAGTTTTTCAGCCGCAACGTTCAACATGAAACCAGCACCTTGACAGGAGAGGCTTAGTACAGGTTTCCAGACTCGACATCCTGAGGTCAATATTTACTGTCTGTGATCCTGCCAGGAGTTCTCAAGGGTAGTCAGTAAGGTAAAGAAGAGATCCCCTGTTCGGAATATGATTAGCAGAAAAAGGAATATCCCTGACCTTATGTATGTTTAAGATGGACTGAACATTAAGTTGGAGTAAAACTGTCTCACCTTACTTATTGATCAGGAAAAGGAAAGAGCAGGTGTTATATCCCTACGGAAAGCTAGTGGATGTTTCTGTTGGTTTGTATGTTCGCTAGACTTTTTTTCCTCAATATAAATAGTCTGAAATAGTTGATCGTCTGTAATTTCACAACTCATCTGGGTGGTGAAATTACTTACCTATTATCACTACCTTACAGTATCACTACCCTTTGATTGAAATTTCCACATACTTCTTTTTTTGATGGGATCTTTGGCTTTTTTTACCTAATAATATTGAAATAATGAAATGGTTAGTATATAATGTTACTGAAGGTTCTTGTACACAAGTAGGGATTGAATGAGGCTGGAACTTTTTGACCTGAATAATTCCACCAATGTTCTTGTTCGGTCACTAGAGAGAAGAGGGGAGCAGTGCTGGTAAATACTGCCAACATTCACTCATGGCAACTAGAAGCAATTGCAAAAAAAATTTACTTTTTCTAATCTGCCTAGATGATTGTTTCTTCCATACACAAGCAACCAGGCAATTATGTGAAGCACAACTGAAAATGGCCAGATCAGATGAATGTCATCTCATGTCTGTGGGTGGCTAAAGCAGTGAGCGGAATGAGCAAATAATAATTATATCAGCATGGTTGTACAACACAATATATTAAAAACAAGAGGATCCAAACTGGTTAAGTAAATATTAGACCAGTGATTTAGAAGGGTACTGACTCACCAAACATAAACAGTGGTGCACTCAGAGCAAAAACTGACACCATGTGTTGTAATTTTATATTGTAAATTGTGTAAGCCACAATTAGTTTTTGTAATTTGTATTGAGAATTGTTCTATAATTAATAAAGCTTTTGAAGGAGAGACTGATAACTACTTTCTCACAGTTTGGTTTATGGTTGTACAACAGTTAGACATGTATTACATAGGACATACAGGTGAAACTCGAAAAATTTGAATATCGTGCAAAAGTTCATTTATTTCACTAATGCAACTTAAAAGGTGAAACTAATAAATGAGATAGACTAATTACCGGTACATGCAAAGCAAGATAGTTTAAGCTGTGATTTGTCATAATTGTGATGATTATGGAGTACAGCTCATGAAAACCCTAAATCCACAATCTCAGAAAATTTGAATATTGTGAAAAGGTGCAATATTCTAGGTTTAAATTCTCCCACTCTAATCATGGGCTTCGAATGTCGTATTCCTCTTGTCAAGCCACACCTGAACAACAAACAACATCAGAAGCGTCTTACCTGGGCTAAAGAAAAACACACCTGGTCTGTTGCTCAGTGGTCCAAAGTCCTCTTTTCTGATGAGAGACAATTTTGCATCTTATTTGGAAACCAAGGACCCAGAGTATGGAGGAAGAATGGAGAGGCAAACACTGCAAGATGCTTGAAGTCCAGTGTGAAGTTTCCACCGTCTATGTTGATTTGGGGAGCCATGTCATCTGGTGGTGTTGGTCCACTGTGCTTCATTAAGTCCAGGGTCAACGCATCCGTCTAACAGGAGATTTTGGAGCACTTCATGCTTCCTTCCACAGACGAGCTCTATGGGGATGCCAACTTAATTTTCCAGCAGGACTTGGCACCTGCCCACACTGCCAAAGGCACCAAAACCTGGTTCAATGACTGTGGGATAACTGTGCTTGATTGGCCAGCAAACTTGCCTGACCTGAACCCCATAGAGAATCTATGGGGCATTGCCAAAAGAAAGATGAGAGACATGAGACCGAACAATGCAGAATAGCTGAAGGCCGCTATTGAAGCATCCTGGTCTTCCATAACACCTCAGCAGTGCCACAGGCTGATACAGTAGCTTCCATGCCACGCCACATTGAGGCAGTAATTGTTGCAAAAGGGGCCCAAACCCAGTACTGAGTACATATGCATGCTCATACTTTTCAGAGGTCCGATATTGTTCTATGTTCAAACCTTGTTTTATTGATTGCATGTAATATTCTAATTTTCTGAGATTGTGGATTTGGGGCTTTCATGAGCTATAAGCCATAATCATCCCAATTATGACAAATCACGGCTTGAACTATCTTGCTTTGCATGTAATGAGTCTATCTCATATATTAGTTTCACCTTTTAAGTTGCATTAGTGAAATAAATTAACTTTTGCACGATATTCAAATTTTTCGAGTTTCACCTGTATTTCAAAAGGAAACCTTATGCTGCGTACACACGGTCGTTTTTCGGCATAAAAAAAAATGAAATTTTTAAAAACTTCATTTAAAATCATCATGTGGGCTTCACATCATTTTTCGGCTTAAAATGTTGTTTTTCGGGTTGTAAAAAATGATCGTGTGTAGGCTAAAACAACGTTTTAAACCCACGCATGCCCAGAAGCGAGTTATGAGACGGGAGCGCTTGTTCAGGTAAAACTTCCAGTCATAATGGAGTAAGCACATTCATCACGCTGTAACAGACAAAAAAGTGCGAATCGTCTTTTACTAACACAGAATCAGCTAAAAGCAGCCCAAAGGCGAATAGAACTTCCCCTTCAGAGTGCCGTCGTAAGTGTTGTACGTCACCGCGCTTTGTTCATCATTTTTCAAAAACGATGGTGTGTGGGCAACGTCGTTTTTAATGATGAAGTTGGAAAAACGTTGTTTTTTTGGCATGCTGAAAAATTTCATTTTTTTTGCATGCCGAAAAACGACCGTGTGTATGCGGCATTAGGCTAGCAGTACCAGGTGAAATTTAACATGGATGACATCTTTTACAATACTCTATGGTGTTCTCTCTTGTGATTGCAGACATATGCTGGTTTTGTGTATCATTTTGAAGGAGGATACCCACACCCATAAAATATTTATCACCAAATCTGTCCAGCAACTAGATCAGGAACACTTTCAGGTCTTTGCACCACCCCTACCTAAAAATTGGACCAAAAAAGGAGAGAAGTAGAACAATCGGTTACCCTGAATCTGCAAAATTTCCTCCTTAGATGCAGCTACAGGGTTCTGCCTAGCAGGAAGCAGCGGGGGTCTAACTTAGTTCAGTAACCTGCAGGCAGTGACCGTGATAGCAGTTTAAAGATGGCAGTCTTCAGAAATAAAAGGGGTCACAAGTAAAGACCTATGCTGAAGAGTGTCTTTGAACTTGAAGAACCTGAAAGGCAGCAACTGTTTGTAATTGAATATGACATTAGGTGTGTCAGGGACCCTCTCACCCGATCCTTGTGTAACGATAAGCAAAGCGATGAGTGTCTGATGATGGGAGGCCCACAGGTTGGCTTAATACACAGGTTGGCTTCTTCCACAGGTTGGCTTCAGATCTCCACAGGTTGGCTTCTGATGCCGCGTACAGACGGTCGTTTTATGCGATGTAAAAAAACGACGTTTTTAAAAACGTCAATTTAATTGACCGTGTGTGGGAGAAAACGTAGTTTTATGTCTTCTGAAAAACGACCAAAAAAAATTGAAGCATGCTTCAATTTTATGTGTCGTTTTTCAAAACGTCGTTTTTTACTTCACAGAAATTGACCGTGTGTAGCAAAAAACGACGTTTCAAACAACGTTTTTACACCCGCGCATGCCCAGAAGCTAGTTATGAAGCGAGCTTCAATGGAAAAATGTGGTGAACGTAACCTCGCTTTGCTAGAGCACTGTGAAAAAACGATGGTGTGTAGGCAACATCGTTTTTGAAAATTGAAGTTTCAAAAACGTATCGCATAAAACGACCGTCTGTACGCGGCATAACACTCGAAGCTCGGCTTTACAGTGATGTCTGTGGCTTCCCCAGCAACTCAGCACTTCTTGGCTTAACCTGGTCCAGGCCTACGCAGCTCTCACGCACATTCTACAAGCAAAGCCACTTTCCAACTCCCCTCTGTGTTCCAGGGATTTTGCTTTTATCTGGTTCCACCCCCTTGGGATTTGCTTCTAGACTCTGTAGTTTGTTTTCAACTTGACTGTAGAAAAAAATTCTGCTTTCAGCATACAGCTCCCAGTAGTCTCTGAACACTATGATGAGAAGAAATGCTAAACACTGCCATCTTGTGGTTAATCACAAATCTGTATTCACAGTAACAATGCACAGTGTTACAATTCTCTGATGTCTGTAGGCACCCTCAGATAGCACAGATTTTCTAGTAGTGATAGTGAATGTTCTGATCAATCCAAATGAAACCATATACACAGTATTTTTTTTTATTTATTTTTTTTCGGTTTTAAATACATTTATTGAAAAGCAGTGCAGTACAATTCAAAAGCCACCAGAACAGACTGGGGCTAAATGATATACATACAATTCAAAATCAAAATCATACAATCGGCTTAGAGCAGAAACATTACTCTACATAAAACAGGGTGTTCTTCTTCACTTTTAAAAAGTTGTCACACGGAAAAGAATAAAGCTAAAAGAAACAATAGCACTCAATACTGACAGCATTCCCGACACCCTCAATGGGGTCACACTGTGCCTAGGAATCAGTGAAAACATTAAGCTCATAGAATGTGCTTAATAAAGGCGAGGATGCACCCCTAGCCCCGGAATGACTGAGGTTTCCTGGGCCGTGGGGCAACCTCGGAGTAGGGAAAACCCTAACTCATTACCCTGTCTCGGCGAGGACCGGAGACTCCAGAAGGAAAAAAATAAAAGAAGACCGTCATCTCCCGCGGTCGCATCACCGTATTAAAGAAAATAACAAAGCAAGAAATCTCTAATGTAATTAAAGATGAGACTGACTGCTTATACTTCAAATTTATATATAAAAAAAAAAGTAGGAAAAAATAATAATAAAAACAAAGAGGGAAGAAAGAGACAGAAATAGAAAGAGAAAGAGAGAGAATATAGAATGATGTTGCCAACTACAGACTGTGTAAATTAGTCCACGGTTTCCGATACAAAAAAGTAAAGAAGAACCTGGAAAAAATTAAAGACAAATCTTCACGCCTCCCTTCGTCTTTATATAATGGAAATGCCTACATATCTAGCCCAGGGTTCCCATACTGCCTCAAAGGTTTGGGATGAATTATGTATCAAACTGACCATTTTCTCCTGGTGCATAATCCAGGAGATTTTCCTCTTGGCCATTTGGACTGAAGCTGATGGTTGTTTCTAGGCTCCGGCCAACGTAATTTTAGCACCTGTAAGCATGAAGGCTATTCATTTTTGAGTATTTTTAGAGGTCTGTGGAACTCTGGCCCCTAGTAAAGACACAGTATTTTCTATAGACTGATTTGTTAAGTAAGCAATCTGTCATTGAGCTTGATGAAAATAGTTGCATACAGTTTTAATATATTATGCAAATGGTCTCATTAAATAAGACATTGATAACAAGGACTAGTAACCCATAGAAACCACTAATACCTCCGTTTATTATTATTCCAAATTATTTTGGAATCATATTTTAGCCATTAAATATGATTGCAGGTTTTCTATATACAGAGTTATAAAGTTACATTAAAACTATCCTGGGCACTAATAGTTAAACTTATGATGTTACTCCAACGTAAGGGATACCAAGAACAAATACATTTGCAATATGTGTATACTTTAGAAATGTTTAAATTTTATATCTTCACCTAAAATTCATCCAAACCTCTTCCATGTTATAATTTTATATGAGTTATAACTGGCTGAACTGGAGCATGGGTTGCCATAGCAACAAACTCTTCTCATAGTCAGTGAGTGGCAATTAGTCTATAAGGAGATTGTCTGGGTCCTGGCCACACTTGATTTTCTGTATAAAAAGCAAAAAGACACCTTTTTCCTCTATATTCAAATATTTATTTATGTTTTTTCTCATATATGAGAGTTTTCATGTAACTTACTAAACATCTGGCACAATAAAACATTTATATAATTTGGACACGTAACTTGAGAAAATATAAGTTAAATTGTTACTAAACCCAGGACCCTGCATTTACTATATCTGGTCTCTCACAATACACAGAACACAGAAATGCTATAGTTTTAATAAATATAAACTGCTAAATACCTTTTCTCATCAGCAGTATATAGTAGTCTTGTGACTTCTATCAATGTCTGGCTGAGCACTAGTTAAAGTTTGTAGGAGGAGTTGTCTTTTTCCTCTGTCTGTCCTATGAGGCTGCAGGACTCCTGACAATCTGTCTGGACATTGCTGATTGGCCCTGTGCTGATCACACGCACTCTCCGAAGAAAAAAAAACAGCCTTTTTACACAACAGGGAGGATAAACCCCTTAGTTTAAGGTGACCAGATTTTTTAAATGAAATCCGGGGACATATATATTTTTTTACTAGTAATGGTGGCAATCGGCGACTCTCTGCCTGTCGCCGCCGCTGCCCGCCTCACAGCCTGTCAAGTCTACTACTGGGTGGGGAGCGGAGCAAGACCACTCCACCAGGGAAGGCAAGGAGATAAGCAGGTAGAGCCAAGGCAGAACAACAATATTCCCTCCGCTCCAACCAGCACATGATCATCAGAAAGGGGCACAGATAATGGAACAAAAAGACACACCCCTAAGCTAGTAGGAGCGGGGGGGGGGGGTGTAATTCAGATTTTTTTTTCCTTTTTGAAATTGCCCCAGTCCCTGTTCAAATCCAATCCGGGTACACAATTGGGGACAGACTTGGTCCGGGGACAGTGTCCTCAATCCGGGGACTGTCCCCAGAAACCGGGGATGTCTGGTCACCCTACCTTAGTTTCCACAGTGACTATAACAAGAATGCTTTACTGCACAGACTGATTTTACTGTTGTGGATTTAGTAACACATTAACTGCAGTGTAGACCATGGCATGTTTCATCACTGAACATGGAAATAGTAGTGTGTATGTATTTAATTATATGCTAAGCCGCAACTCTTGATAAATGTGTGTTGGGGCGCCATTCAGAAAACCATGCCAGATTGCACAATTTTCTTTTAATCAGTACAGTATTCGTCCCAAACAAATTGGAAGAGCAAGACCACGCATGCTCAAAAACAAAAGAATCAATACAACGCATTACATAATTTCCGAAGTTGTATTCTGTTTTACGACAATTTTCGTAAATTTAGTAATCTCTTTGTTCTCAATATGGGAGTAGCATGGAAAAAAACGTACGCTCATTCGTCCGATATTCTCATCGTGTTTAATAGGCTTTAGTGTGAATCTGCCTTTAGGCTATGACCTATCAATATTTGTTTTACATTTTTTTAATTAAACCTATACCGGCTGACGCTGTGTAGATTTGTAGGGAGAAGGACGTAGAGGGGATTAATGTAACAAATATTGTAGTGCCTAGAGGAACCTGAATTGAGTTGCCAATGTTAACTTGTTAAAGTCTAAGGCTGCATTCATACCTCCGCGACAAGCAACGCCGCGTACGCGGTGTATTTTGCCGCGAATGGTGTATCTTTGTTTTTTTTTTTCAAATCATTCCCATTGGTGTCAATGGCCGAACGCCAATGTCGCCTGAAAAAAAGGGTCCGGGACTTTTTTTCAGGCGACAGGCGTACGGCGTCTATGAGATGTGAACCATCTCCATAGACAGCAATGGGAATTGCGTTTTGTCGCCTAGATGTGAATGGGCTCTAAGGTCTAAAAGCAGTTGCAGTTTATTGTATCTTGTGCAGACATATTTATAACTGATTAAATGATTGTGATACTCATTACAGAACATATTTAACTACATCAGACCCGGGCCATTGTAAAAAGACGGCCACAAGGTGGCTCTACAATGCCGGGAGGCCGTCTTTTTACAGCCTTGAGTCCTCTGGCCACCCGGCGCGTCACCGAGATGCCGATTCGCGTGCCTAGCGGCCGCGATGACCGCCAGGTACCCGCGATCGGCAGTGACAGAGCAGGGATGTGGAGCTCTGTGTCTAAATACAGAGCTCCATGTTCTGTCAGGGAGAGAGGAGACCGATGCTGTGTCTCTTGTACATAGGAACACAGATCGGTCACCTCCCCCAGTCAGTCCCCTCCCCCCACATTAAGAATCACTCCCAGGGTACACATTTAACCCCTTCCTCGCCCCCTAGTGTTAACCCCTTCCCTGCCAGTCACATTTATACAGTAATTAGTGCATAGTTATAGCACTGTTCGCTGTAGAAATGTGAATGGTCCCAAAAATGTGTCAAAAGTGTCCGATGTGTCCACCATAATAACGCAGTCCTGACAAAAATCGCAGATCGCTGCCATTAGTAGTAAAACAAATAAAAAAAAAAAACATTTTTCGGGTTTTAAAAAACAAAGTTTTTCAGCCTCTAGAAAACACAATTTTTTTTCCAACTTCATCATTAAAACGACGTTGCCTACACACGATCGTGAAAAAAAGATGCTCTAGCAAAGCGCGGTGACGTACAACACGTACGACGGCACTATAAAGGGGAAGTTCCATGCAGATGACGCCACCCTTTGGGCTGCTTTTGCTGATTTAGTGTTAGTAAAAGACGATTCGCGCTTTTCTGTCTGTTACAGCGTGATGAATGTGCTTACTCCATTATGAACGGTGGTTTTACCAGAACGAGCGCTCCCGTCTCATAACTTGCTCCTGAGCATGCACAGGTTTTTAACGTTGTTTTAGCCCACACACGATCATTTTTTACAACCCGAAAAACAACATTGTTTAAAACGTTGTGAAAAATTGGAGTATGTTCGAATTTTTTTTTTTACGTTTTTCAGAACCCGAAAAATTATGTGAAGCCCACACACGATCATTTTAAATAACGTTTTTTAAAAACGTCATCTTTTACATGCCGAAAAATGATCGTGTGTACGCGGCATAAGGGAAAGGAACCGTTTAAAGCATTTCAATTTTTAGCTTTCAATACACTTTAAGTTACTTATTAGCAATTCAGTGAGAACGTTTTTTCTTCTGATCCTATAACAAGGTCTTATTCCGATTGGTGGATAGCATAGGTATAGACATTGGCCCAGATTCAAGAAGCAATTGCGCCTGTGTAACCATAGGTTACATGGCGCAATTGCTTACTTGCTCTGGCGTATCGAATGCTCCTGATTCAGGAACATCGCTACGCCGACTGCAGCCTAAGATATGACAGGCATAAGCCTCCTTATGCCTTCATATCTTAGGCTGCATTCTTGCGTTGGCCGCTAGGGGGCGCGCCCATTGTGATCAGCGTATAGTATGCAAATTGCATACTAACACCGATTCACAAACTTGCGCGGGCCCTGCGTACGCAAATTACGTAATTTGCGTACGTCGGGTTTCGCGTAAGTTTACACATCCTAATAGCACGCGCAGCCAATGCTATAGGATAGCCACGTTCCCGCGTCGCGACGTTCAAATTTTACGTCTTTTGCGTAAGTGATTCGTGAATGGCGCTGGACGCCATTCACGTTCACTTTGAAGCAAAGGACGTCCTTGCGACGTCATTTGCCGCAATGCACGTCGGGAAAGTTTCCTGACGGAGCATGCGCTCTACGCTCGGCGCGGGAGCGCGCCTAATTTAAATGATTCCCGCCCCCGGCGGGATCATTTACATTAGGCGCCCTTACGCAGGGCAAGTTAACACAGCGCCCCCGCAATTTACGGAGCTTCTGCTCCGTGAATCGCGGGCAGCGCAGAAAATTTGCATGGGCGCAGGGCAAAAACGCTGCCCTGTGCCAGCGTAAGAAAGGCGCAGATTCTTACTGAATCTGGGCCATTATTCCCATGCAATCCTCACCAGTGTTGTTACCTCCAGGTATATGGCAATCTGCATACATTAGTCCCCCACCCTGAAATATAAAATAAAGATGATTAAGAGGAAGCTTGTGGGAACAGATCAGCCTTTTTCCTTGGTATTCTAGTCTCTGACAAGTATAATAGGATTACTTATTAATGCGCTACCTTTAGGATGTACATGAGAAAAGTATAGATGTAAGTGCATTTGGAGTGGGTGATACAGTCATTATGTCTTCCATGCTATTAAATAGCTTCATGAAAATGGCTGATTCTCAGACGAGACATAAAAGCAGATAGTCTGCGTGCTCGATAGGTACTCATGGGAATATTGTGTTGCCTTGTGAAGTCATCTTTTTTTCACATCCAAGAGTGGCCTTTTTGCAACCATAAGAACAGGAAATAAAGCAATTTATCTGACTATGCAATCTGTATGCACAGACCAGACGGAATTCTTTCAGGTGCTGTGCCGATGAGCAATTTGAAAGATGCTTCTGCACCTTTCCATTGGTTTATCCCTTTTGATAAAGCGTCTTTGTTCTCAAGTAGAAAAAGCCTGTGATCACTGGTGTAATTCCATACTTCTCCTTGCTGCCTGTTAGTACATGTGTCTGTGCAGGGGAAGAAATCCATCTTGCTACTTGTCTTTATCTTGAGCCAACTCTAGATTACACCTGAGGGTCCCAAAGCGTATTCGTACCTCTTGCTAATTCTGCATTGGCACCGAACACAGACATAATGGAATGCTTAAACATTTAGTAAAATTATGTAATGCTTTGAATAGTTACCACAGTTATTTAGTGGGAATTGTAAAAAAAACAACACCCAAAGGCACGGTCATGATGGGGGTGATTTTTAAAGAATAAGGGTGCTTTTGTTTAGAGATATAATCCTGAAATAAGCACTCAATATGTTGCCAAAATATACCTATAAATAGGTATGTTTTCATACAGGACATAGTTGTGTAGCACCCCCCTAATGTAGGATGCTAGGCAAATGTATTTTTTGTCTTCTTCTGTAGTCAAGGGAGCAAGGATTGTTTTGCTTTGTTTGCTGAGGTCTGTTCAGGGTTTCACAGGCTGGGAGTTTGATTGCTTCCCCCTGTCACTGGAAGAATTTTCCAGAGCATAGGGAGGGAGATTCAAATGACCAACCTGGATATTTATTATGTCCTAGTCAATCCCTGGAGAGGAATATTCAGAAGGTGGTTGGGGGGTGATAAATAGTCTGAAGCCCTGGATAGATTGTTCTTTCCTTGGCAGGGAGGGTTCCAAAGCCCCTAGGGCAGTGATGGTGAACCTTGGCACCCCAGATGTTTTGGAACTACATTTTTCATGATGCTCAGCTACACTGAGTGCATGAGCATTATGGGAAATGTAGTTCCAAAACATCTGGAGTGCCAAGGTTCGCCATCACTGCCCTAGGGCTTCTGCCCCTTGAGACAGCCTAAAGAGTGTCCTGTTACTGTGCAGTATTTTGGAGTATTTCAGGCCCTAACCCCTCTCCTATATAATGTTCTGTAAGAAATGCATCCCCTAAACTGCATTATTAGAGCTGGAGTGCATTGAACTGGTGGTGGGCAGCCTTTGTACTATAAGGAAAGAACCAGCTATTACCAGCAGCTCCAAAGGGGAAGCCATACACTAGTTCCAATTACCTGGCCTGTGAGTGAGTGAGTGAATAACTTGTATAGCGCTACAAATGCGAACTAAATCGCCTCAAGGCGATTGGCATCAATTTTTCCCATTCTGTTGACCTTCAGAATAGGTGGGTCTTGAGTTTTTTTCTGAAGGCCAGGGGATCAATTTCCGTTCGGATGCTGGGTGGTAATGCATTCCATAATCGCGGTCCTTGGACTGCAAATCGTTGTTCTCCTTTGGTTTGTAGCGGGCTTTTTGATTTTGTAATAGTTTTTGATTAGTTGATCGCAGAACGCGATTGGTGTTTTGGTTTTTTATTTTCTCTCTTAAATATTGTGGGGCGATTCCGTGTACAGATTTGTGCGTCAGGCAAAGGGCCTTGAATATGACTCTGTCCTTTACGGGCAGCCAATGGAGGGATCTCAGGGATGGACTGATTGGTTCCCAGGGTTTTTTCCCTGTTACCAGCCATACTGCCGTGTTTTGGATGATTTGGAGACGGGCAATCTGGTATTCTGGGAGTCCGAGGTAAAGGAAATTTGCATAATCTAATCTGGAGTTGATAATTGTCCCAACTACCACTGCTAAATCTTCCTTCGGGATTAAGGGAACAACTCTACGTAGGAGACGTAACAGATGATGAGATCCGCTAACTACTGATCCTATTTGTGCATCCATTGTCATGTCTGAGTAAAAAATGACTGTACAGGGTTAGCCCGGTTTGACATCTTGCTTGGGCAGCATAAGGAAGAAAGGTGAGATAGTCTGTATCCGGCAAGCTTGAAGCGAACCATGGCAAGTCTGAACAAGGATTTCTGCTTCGTAAACCTTCTCTTTATATAACTATAGTTTGACAGCTCTTCTACTGCCTATTGTAGGGCCGAGTTTTTGAACAAATCCAAAATGAATGCAATACATATTTTATGGTCACATTGTTTGTCTTACATTTTTCAGAAATTTCCCTGCATATTGTATAGATAAGGACCACAATTTCTGTGAAGGCTGGACAGCAGAGAGACCTATAATTAGGGTGTGTTTTTGCCTTGGAAGTCCGGAAAATGTTAGTGAACAGATACACTGAAATACCTACATTTTCTACAGACAATGGGCCATATTCTTATAGATCTCCGGCGGCGTAACGTATGTCCTTTACGTTACTCCACCGCAAGTTTAACTGGCAAGTGCCTGATTCCCAAACCACTTACAGTACCTGTAAACTTGGGTCGGCGTAGCGTAAAGTCCACCTGCGCAAGCACTCCTAATTCAAATGATCCTGGTAGGGGCGTGGATCATTTAAATTAGGTGCGCTCCCGCGCCGATCGTAATGCGCATGCTCCGTCGGGTAAATTACCCGACGTGCATTGCGCTAAATGACGTCTCACGGACGTCATTTGTTTTGACGGTAACGTAAATGGCGTCCATCGCCATTCACGGACAACTTACGCAAACGACGTTAAATTTTCAAATTTCGACGCGGGAACGACGGCCATACTTAACATTGAGTACGCCACCTAGGGGGCATGTTTATCTTTACGCCGCGTAACCCTTACGGAAACGACGTAAAATCACTACGACGGGGAAGCGTACGTTAGAGAATCGGCGTGACTAGTCATTTGCATATTCTACGCTGACCGCAAAGGAAACGCCACCTAGCGGTCAGAGTAGATATTGCAGCCTAAGATACAACGGCGCAGGCCGTCGTATCTTAGGCATGTTTAGGTGTATCTCAGTTTGAGAATACACTTAAACATAGGACGGCCTGATACGCCGGCGTAAATTCTTTGAGAATATGGCCCAAAGTGAAGGGGCCGGTAAGTTACATATTTACCGACCCCTTCCTCCACTCATCCTAAAACATCCCCGCAGCAGCAGTCGGAGGGAGAGGAAAGTAGGCGGTAGGCGAAAAGACGGCAGTGCTGCGGGGGGGGGGGGGGGAGAAGGGGGGGAGCCAGGGCTGTAGAGGGAGTTTTTGCTGCACGCCTATGGCACTAATAATATAGCAAAAAGTGAAGCATGTGTGGAGTGGATTGAGAATTTTTAAGAACCAAATGTTATGAAACATATATATTTTTTTATAAACATGTATTTTAACCCAAAAACCTAGTGGTCCTCTAGGACCCAAATACATCCTTGTGGACCAAGAAATTAATACTAAACACACGCTGTTCAATTTACATTGTGTCTTCTATTTCTGTATATGGATGATGGCACTTTAATCATTTTAATAAAAAAACATCTACAGTAAGTACCTTTTTCCTAATCAATATGCAGCTGTCACATGACCCAGATTTTTTCCAGCCTGTTTGTATAGAAACATTGGCGGAAGGAGGATCTTGTCCTCTGCTGCTGTTCACATGTTAAAAAATAAAAAAAAACAGCCTTTGGAATGCTGAGTAAAAATGAATATAAACTGTTTTAAATTGACATACAAATACAGTATATATTTAATGAAATCTTTAATATTTTTTGGCAATAACATTGTGTGGGGGCAGATTTCTGCCAGTCACATGCTGTGTCACGCCCCCCCCCCCCGCCAGTGTCTTAGAATAAGAAGGAGGTGAAGCCTCCATCAATCTACATTTAATATCCCACCCCCATTGTGTTTAGCTGGTTAGTGGTCATGGTGGAGGAGGAAAAGCGTGAGCTGTGTATCTCTGTGTATACTGCCAGTCTGCCACCAGTGCAGAGTTACCACCACAGCTGAAAATTTCCTAGCTAAATTGGGGACATGAACAGAAGGTGGAGATAGAGAGCAGTAGGATCAACCAGTTTTTTTTTTTGCAGAATACAGAAAATGTAATTCCATAGTGACTGAGTGAGTATGAATAGCATGTAATACAGCATATATTTCTAGTTTTTATAGATGTGTGTCATTCAAAATTAGTGGCACTACATTATACCAACGCATGTACTGTTGCACATACCATTGCAGTGCTCAGTAACATACGTAACATTCATTACTGCATTGCAGTGCCATTCATTTTTTGGGTTCCTGTACATTGTATTACTAAAAAAGATTTTAACAGCTTGACCCCCCCCCCCCCCACACACACACACACAATTACGGAGGGAGGTGGGGTGGACGTCATATGACGCCGCCCAAAACAGCCGCTCTTGGGCACAACATGTTGTTAGGACATGGCGCGACCCCGATCTCTGTAAAGAGCCTATGCGATCAACTGCTGTCCAGATTCGCAGAGGAAAAGGAGTATTGCACGCATAACCAGTAGAGCTGGAGGCACACATGTCCTTCTACATAAGCTGCTAAGCCACGCCCCCTGCTTTTATCATAGTTACTTAGTTACATATAGTTACATAGTTAGTCAGGTTGAAAAAAGACACAAGTCCATCCAGTTCAACCACAATCATATGTGACAGAGAACTTGTCAGGAGTTATCAGGCTGATAACAGAAGAACAGAGCAGGAGACAGCTACTGGACATAGTGCTTTGAAGAGAGATAAGAAAACACTGCAGATATATGTGCCCAGATCAAATTTTATGAATTGAGTTTACATCCACTTTAGGTAGAAAAGCTAATTGCTGGGCTAGGAGAGTTACTAGCCAGCAGCATTGGAAAAAGAAAAAAAGAAACCCTCTAGGTCGGACTTTGGAAGCAGATTGGAACAACAATATATTATCTTAAGAAATTGGATTTTATTGAACATAGATACATAGGAATAAACAATATAAAATTATAAAAAGGGTATCGTCCAGTGACGGCTACACAATTTTCTAAGAAAGACGGACGTCACATAGACCCAAAAAAGGAAATTATGTTTCAACTGTATGGCATCGGAAACACGTGTGAGCCCCTGTGCGTCAAAAGCCAAGAGCATCTGTGTGAGCAATCAAGATTGTTATCTGTGGCTCATCATCTAGAGAAACATAAAGGATGGGCTTACGGCTTGGTATGTCATCAAGTCATAACTTTGAGAAATATAAAGGATTGTCTTGGAGCATGGTGGGTCATCAGTTGTTAACCAAGAGAAACTTAGGTGATGGGGGTCAACCTCAAACTTAAAAAAACACAAGGGATGGGGTTAGAGTTGGGTTATTATCTTAAACTTCAAGAAAGAAGAATGATAAGCTTACATTCACCCTACAAATGATCTTTCTTTATTTATGGGTTGCACCCTAGGGAAATAGGACTACACGATTTATGTAAAAATAATCAGTTGACAATTCAAACGGGTTGCTATATCCTACAACACTTTGCACATTAACATTGTTTGCCTTGTTGACTTAGCCTTGGGTGCTCTGCCCCCCCCCCCCCCCCCCCAGTGCCATGTCCAACCCTGGTACTAAACCTTGCTACCAAGACCACCATGGTGAATAGACACTAGAGAAAATAAATTAGGATGTCCTTTTATCCTCTGCCTCATAGAGGATCATAAATTGGAGCTGTTAACATCTTTCCATTTTCCCGGTCTGGGCATTTTCATGAGAAACTCATCTTGACTTTGCGTCACGCTCACTCCTACTGCACCTCTCTTCTCCCAGAGTACTTATAAAACCTTTCAACAGAAGCGTGTCAGGCAATATCACAGGCATGGGCTGTGCAGAGGTATTCTGCCAAAAAAGGAAAATAGGGATAAAATCCAGGGATCTGTCGAAATCCTAAAAAGAGAACATATGGGCTCCCAGCATTTGTGATTGCAACAGCTTTTAATTATTTATTTAAGTTCTGTAAAGGTTTTAGGAGATCACTGAGGTCATTCCAAACGTTTTTGAAGTGGGAGCGGTGTAACCTTTAGTAAAAATGTATTAAAGAGGCATTCTGTATATAAAAGAAGGTATAATACAATGTCTGGATGACATATTTTTCCATTTTAGTGTAGATTTTTATTTTTGCATTATCTTCATTATTATTTTTACTTCATTTCAAACTTGGCTAAAGTGACACCAAACTGGGTTTAAAAAAATATATTCTATTTAACCACTTCAACCCCGGACCATATTGCTGCTCAATGACCGGGCCACTTTTTGCGATTCAGCACTGCGTCGCTTTAACTGACAATTGCGTGCGACGTGGCTTCCAAACAAAATTGGCGTCCTTTTTTTCCCACAAATAGAGCTTTCTTTTGGTGGTATTTGATCACCTCTGCGGTTTTTATTTTTTGCGCGATAAACAAAAATAGAGCGTCAATTTTGAAAAAAAATGAATATTTTTTACTATTTGCTGTAATAAATATCCCCAAAAATATATATAAAAAAATATTTTTTTCCTCAGTTTAGGCCGATACGTATTCTCCTACATATTTTTCGTAAAAAAATCGCAATAAGCGTTTATTGATTGGTTTGCGCAAAAGTTATAGCGTTTACAAAATAGGGGATAGTTTTATGGCATTTTTATTAATATTTTTTTTTTACTAGTAATGGCGGCGATCAGCAATTTTTTTCGGTACTGCGACATTATGGCGGACACTTCGGACACTTTTGACACATACATTGTATGAACAGACGGTCAGGCATTTCTCCCCCTGACAGGACCGGGAGCTGTGTGTTTACACAATGTTGCATGACAGCACTGTCATTCAAATTGTGACAGTGCTGAAATCTGAAAATTGGCCTGGGCAGGAAGGGGGTGAAAGTGGCCAGTATTGAAGTGGTTTGGCATACTCAGGTTTAAACCTGAACTCCAGGTGAAATCATAATCTCAATATCCTAGTTATATGCATCCTGCATATGTACACATTTCAACCACCTTCTTTGCCTAAAATCATGCTAATAGTACCGGATATTTTATTTGATCAGTGACTATAGGACAAAATGGCGGTTGGTGTTCTTCCTTAGTGACCTCAACTACCTCAGCCTGCTTATTGAAGAGTTGAAGAGAAGCAGCACATAGATGAGGTCATCCCTCTGCTCCCCCTTTATGTATACAGTTTCATAGTCATGTTGACAACAATGCAATTCATCAGCCCATCCTATGAAGCTAATATAAATACAATAATGTTTTTCAACTAACCATATTTAAAATAGTGAAAATAGAAAAAATTCTGTGCTAAATAGTACACCCTCAAGCAGCAGCTCTACCGTGAGATACACACAGAAAACAGATGGTCAAATATTGGAGCTGCGCAATAATTTGAATAAAACACATACATGAACCATAAATATGTGAAAATAAACACAATTCAACATGAATTAGATTGAATAGGCACAATGTAAATGAAATTAGGGTGGGCCTATGACGATGACGTCATCACGCTACAACTCCCAGGAGGTTGACGAACAAGCAAAGCAGAAAAGGGTCGTGAAGCTTGTAGGGACACTGGAGTCCTAGTACAGAGACATGCTGTTTTGATGATTCCATCTTTTCCATCTGCAAAGTGGGGATCCCAGCCATTACTAAAGGTTCCTGGGGAGACCTATTTCCCTGTGTTTGGTGAGACTATTTTATAGTGGTCATGGGAAGCTGGTATGCAGGATTACTTACTCTCACCTGGGTGTGGAGCAGTATTTATCTTATGTGAAGGATCATCACATTTCCCATACCCTTTGACTTTTCCATCTATATGATGCACGGATTTTGGTTTCTGCTTTCTCCTATATACATGGCTTATGCATTTGGGACTCCTCATTAGTTTTCCTTTTTCAGTCTTTTTTCACCTACATCATTTTAACTATATTAGCACTGCACTTTATTTTGTATTTTAAATGTAAATACACTATAGATCAGTCCATCAACACAAAGTGATTGTGAATAAATCATGTTGCATTCCAGTGACATGAAGGCATATATCCTATGCGCCCCGACAATATAGTGCACCACCACCACATGGATTGTGTGCTTAGAAGATGGCAAGCTAAGGAAAGCTTGCGGCTATTGCCCAGCCAGGGCATTTTCACAGAAAGATAACATCTCAAGGCAGACTCCATTCAACCACTAAGGCCAGGCACCGGTCACAATATTCTCATATGGATATAGAATGGACTCTGATTTCAATGAACATAGACATCAGAGCAACCAGAGTGACCCAAAAAGAAAAGAGCTCGCCATAGTGTAAAAACCATCCACACCTTTATTATAAAATGGTATTGCACCTACACGAGGAGCAGGTAAAAAAGAATTAATATAAAAAAGCCGACTGGCCAGCTTACACAAATACCCATCCTTCCGGGATAAAACAACGCAGTGACATCAGCACGTCCCTACCGACGTGTTTCGTCACAAGCTGACTTCGTCCTGGGGCCTCACATTTATGGTTCAAATTTAAAATACATTATGATAATTCTTCTATAAATATTTAGCTGTGTTATCTTTTTATTATTTGCCTGGAGTTCTCCTTTCATTTTAGCACCTCTACCCCCTCACCTTCCTCTTTCAGTTGTGTCCCATACTTGTCTTGCCAACTAAAGGATTGTACTTTTAATTTGAAAAAAATGATTTAGTTACTGCTTAGTCTATTTATATATTTATATATATAAATCCCATAATTTCCCTTACCCTATCCAAGTTTAAAATCCCTCAATAAAATACAAAACAAACATATACTATTCATTGTCTCAAGAGTGACTGCCGGGCTGGGCAGGGTGGCAGGTGGGCCACAATATCCAGCAGCCCCTTTGGGGTACTGCCACACTAACAATGCACTTACATCAAAATCATAGGAAATTTGTTTGTAAAATAAAAAGCTGGCCGGCTTGCACAATCAGCCTGTCCTTCTGGGACTTCTGCAAGTGGTGACGTCACTAATGACTGGATTAAAGACCTGCATTGTCCTGCTGGGGATCAGTGACGTCTGATTTCAGGTCTGGTTACATTGATGTAAATGTAGAACAAGGCACCTCAGCCACAGGGCAAGATTAGAAGAATCCTCACTGTACAGATATATGGTGCTCTATGGTCTTTTTTTTTTTTTGCCTATCCTCACGGCATTGGTAATGTAAAGAAAAAATGCTGACCGTGCTGAATCTACAATATTCATATTGTTGTTACAAACCTCCACTTCTGCACCTCAAAATGTTAAATCAGTAATAAAATCACAGGTATATTTCCCAGGCTGAAACATTTAGGCCCCGTACACACGACCGGATCTGTCCGCTGAAACTGGTCCGACGGACCAGTTTCAGCAGACATGTTCGGTCGTGTGTAGGCCCGACCGGACAATTGTCCGGCAGGTCGGACAGTTTCCAGCGGACAAAAACTTCTTAGCATGCTAAGAAATCTGTCCGCTGGAAACCTGTCCGTCGGACGTGTTCGGTCGTCTGTACAGACTCACCGGACACGTCCGATCGGCCGCCATCCCTCGCATGCGTCGTACTGATTCGACGCATGCGTGGATGCTTTGAACTTCCAGGGCCGCCCACGTCGTCGCGACGACGGACACGCGCAGATTTCTGTCTGATGGTGTGTACAACCATCAGACAGAAATCTCCGGGCGGACATGTCCGCTGAAAACGGTCCGGCGGACCGTTTTCAGCGGACTGTCCGTCCGTGTGTACGAGGCCTTAGACATAACTTTTGGACCTGTCAATGTTATGTGTGTGTATATATGTGTTTAAAATATTTTAATAATTTAACAAAGGGATACAAAGCACGATACTTTACCATGAGATACATCATAAACGACAAAAAACTTCAAGTCTGAGACACAACATAAATACAATAATCTACATATATATATATATATAAAAGTAAATGTGAACCCTAACAATAAAATTCTCCTATGTGTTTCCTTTTGGTCTAATAAATATCCCATTGAAAGTATTGTGCCATATCTGTTCTATAAGTGCAAAAAATATCTGTTGATCCTGCCAGAAATCTATTGTTGTCCTGAGTCCCCTGCACACCGCAATGTTATTTCATGCAGTCTTATCTCCCTGCCGGGTTACCTCTGAACTACAGAGATGTTCTATAGTCTTAAAGTAGTTGTAAAGGCAGAAGGTTTTTTATCTTAATGCATCTAGCAGCCCCCCCCCCCCCTAATACTTATCTGAGCCCCATCTCTCTCCAGCAATGTCCACAAATGTCTAGAGGCAAGGCAAATAATCCAGCAAGAAGCAGAAAGTATCCTTAAAGGGGTTGTAAAGCCAGAAGTTTTTTTTATCTTAATGCATTCTATTCAGCAGCCCCTCTCAGCCCTTGTAATACTTACCTGAGGTCCCTCGATGTCCACGAGTATCTCAGTTGTCCGAGATTCTCCTTTTTGATTGGCTGAGACACAGCAGCTCCATTGGCTCCCACTGTTGTCAATGAAAGTCAGACAGCCAGTCAGGGGCCGGGTTGGGGCTCAATGTCTGAATAGACACACCTCCGTGACTCGGCACCAGTGCCCCCATAGGAGGCTGCTGGTCTATGGGGGCACACGATAGGAGGGAGGTGCCATAAGCAGCAAAGAGGGACCCAAGAAGAGGAGGAGCTGAGCTGCTCTGTGCAAAACCAACTGTACAGAGGAGGTAAGTATAAATGTTTGTTATTAAAAAAAAACAAGCCTTTACAACCACTTGTCACCCTAGGACATGAAAGTGTGTTACTGGCACCATCACCAGGTGAAAAGAAATGAATACATGCCTGGGAAAAGAAAGAAAGCTAATTCAAACACCACATTTGAGGCCTGGTGAGTTGCAATGTGTTATATTTTCGTCTTTGGTTTTAAAATACACTCCAGATTTAAAAAAGCCCCCCTGCCCGCAGACCCCCACAACCACAGCCCAGGGTTGTGGGGAAGAGGCCCTTGTCCCCATCAACATAGGGACATGGTGCTTTGGGGCCACAACCCCCCCCCCCCCATGTTGAGGGCACGAGGCCTGGTATGGTTCGGTGGGGGGCGCTCGCTCGACCCCTCCCTTTCCTGACCTGCAGGGTTGCATGCTCGGGTACGTGTCTGGTATGGATCTGTGGGGGACCCCAAACCGTTTTTTTTACTGGCAATTCTTTTTTTTACATTCAGCTGTCAGCAGGGAACCCTACTAAGGCCTCGTACACACGCAAGTGTTTCTCGGCAGAATTCGGCGAGAAACTCGGTCAGAGCCTGATTCTGCCGAGAAACTCTGTCGTGTGTACACTTTTGGCCCGATGGAGCCGCCGAGGAACTCGTCGAGAAAATAGAGAACATGTTCTCTATTTTTTCGTTGTTCTATGGGAGCTCTCGGCCCGCCGAGCTCCTCGGCGGCTTCAGGGCTGAACTCGCCGAGGAACTCAACGTGTTTGGCACGTCGAGTTCCTCGGCCGTGTGTACGAGGCCTCACAGTTGATGGCTCATGGGCTGTTATGACGCAGTGGCCAGCTACTTCTTAGCAACCAGATATACACAGTGTGTTAAGGTGCATGAATAACGCAACACTTGTCTTTCTGGTGCCGCTCCATTGAAGTCTATTACAAAACGCAATCTGCTGCAGGAAAAAAAAGTCCCCGACCCTTTCCAAAAACGCACCGGCTGAAGAACGCATAGATGTGAATGTGGTACCATAGGAAACCAAGTAAAAATGGACTGTATTGCGTTAAGAGAATTTTTTTTCAAAGATTGAAATTGTATCTACAGATGGCCAATAATTGTATGATTCTTGATTTAAAAAGTAGTCTGTTTTAGGTGTGATATTCCAATCCCTCCCTTTTAAATTGTAAGGCATTTAAAGAATCATCTTCAATTAGAGGATAACAGTCACACAAAAAAGAAAAAAAAAAACACAAATGGACATCCCAAAAGTAAAAGTAACCTTTGTCATATTTACTGCCAGAAAGAAAAACACCTCAGGCGTTTTCACACGGTTTAACAAAGCTTGCTCAGTTAAGCAATAAGTGCCTGAGTGACACCCAGGCAGTCAGTCAGTCAGTCACCTCACAGGTGTGAGGTCTGTGCACCTGCTGATGAGCGTGTGGATGGGTGTGTGCGTGTGGATGGGTGTGTGCGTGTGGAAGGGTTGTGTGCGTGTGTATGGGTGCGCGCACACGCGTGTCCTCCCGTTCTACAGTTGTGTATAGCTCAATGCAATAGACAGAGAATGCTGCAGGATATATAGGGACATTCTCAAGTACATTGCGCTAACTGGAAAAGAAGCTGAGGAGAAATTTATCCTCTCATGACTTTACCTCCCTTCCCTTGCAAGGGGAGAGCAGCTAATATATATATAAAACCAGCACTTGCGCCTCAATTCACATGTTTTCACTCAATTTCTTTTTTTACACTGTTGCACTTTGCACATGAAATGTTTTTTTTTGAGCGTTGAAGGTTTTATAGCCCCACATTTTGCCTCATTTGTTGCATTTATTTAATGCAAAAACATGCATCTTGCTGCAGTGGGGGTGCCATTGACAATAAATGGCGCTCTAAGTGCAACACACATTTTTTGGGTGTTTTGTAAAGGCAAGCAAAATCGCACAATTTTGAGCAGGTTAATGAGTAGGGTGACCACATCTCCAAACTACCATTCAGGGACACCCTCCCTTCCCAAAAATCAGCTTGTGCTGTAACGAATCACAGCACAGTGATTGCACACAAGAGGCGGGAGTTATGATTTCTCCATTCCTGGCCAAGACAAGCACTGTTAGTGTGTAAAACAGTTATGTGGCAGCCCTTTTTGGGGGACATCAGATTGGCCCGGGGGGGGGGGGGGGTGGCTGTGTCAGTTTCATTCTGGGACACTATATTGTCCTGGAATAAATGTGCCCGAGACAGACCTGCAAAATGCGGGACTGTCCCGGGCAATCCGGGACATGTGGTCACCCTAATTATGAGTTACTATAATACGAAGGCACCCTAAGGCCCCTTTCACACTAGCCGATCGATTGGACCCAATCAGACCCTCCAGTCTCCTCCAAGGAGCTGCGGATATCAACAGGCATGTGTCCGTTGACACCCGCCGACATCCGATCCGATCCTCTCCGCTAAAAAGTTGGATGGGAATCTGTTCTCCATCCATCTGGCAGATCGGTTCGGATGACAGTCAGATGTAAACCGACAGGCGGTTTGTTTACATATGACCACCCCTAGAGGAGAGTGGAGTGTGTCTGCTCTGCATAAGCGGACACGGACCAGACATCAACCAGTTCATTGGGGATCAGTGGACAGATTCCCTGCTGATCAGGTGGACTCCAATGTAGCCAACCCCATGTGGAAGGGACCTATGGCTCAATTCACAAAGCTACCACACCAGGATAAGAATACTTACAGTATATTTGAAAAAGTAATGTTTTTTTCAGTTGAGACCAATACAAATTAGAAAATGTCAGTCACATACCTGTAAAAAAGGTGCCATAGGATTGTGTAAATTGAGCCTTTAAAGCAGCCATCCTCAACCTTTTTACCACAGAGAAACCCCGGACATTTTTCCAGATCTCAGGGAACCCCCGCTTATGGTACAACAATGTGAGCTTTTAAATAAAAGAGTGATCTACTGAATAATTATGAAATTAAATGTCCGTAAAATAAAACTGTAGTAACCCCTTGCATTGGTGGTTGGTGTACAAAAAATTACCCTTAACATTAGCAATCAGTGTAGAAGTGAAATCCTTACATTGGTGGTCGGTATAGAAGCAACCCCTTACATTGGTGGTTGTTATAGAAGTGACCCCTTACATTGGTGGTCGGTATAGAAGTGACCCCTTACATTGGTGGTCGGTATAGAAGTGACCCCTTACATTGGTGGTTGGTATAGAAGTGACCACCTTACATTGGTGGTCGGTATAGAAGTGACCACCTTACATTGGTGGTTGGTATAGTAGTAACACCTTACATTGGTGGTTGGTATAGAAGTGACCACCTTACATTGGTGGTCGGTATAGAAGTGACCCCTTACATTGGTGGTCGGTATAGAAGTGACGCCTTACATTGGTGGTCGGTATAGAGGTGACCCCTTTCATTGGTGTTCATTGTTGAAGCGACCCATTACATTGGTGGTCGGTGTAAAAGCAACCCCTTATATTGATGTTTGGTGTAAAAGTGACTCTTTACATTAGCAATCAGTGTGGAAGTGACTCCATACATTGGTGGTTGGTATCAGGGGCGGACTTACAACTCATCGGGCCCCCAGGCAATAGAAGATTATGGGGCCCCCGGGCTTACAGATGACCACCAAGCCAGGAGGCAGTACAGAGGCGGGACAGCAAAAATCTTGGGATTTTCACATCAAAAGCATGTCGGTTTTGGACATATCGGGGACAGATGTAAAAAAAACACGGATTTTTACATACTGTCCCTGGTTTTACTAAGCCTGGCAACCCTAAAGGGGCCCCCTAGTGGCATGGGGCCCTCGGGTAGTGCCCGAGTGCCTCAATGGTCAGTCTGCCCCTGGTTGGTATAGAAGTGAGTATATTTCTCATCAGTGGGCTCATTCAGTAATTTAAAGTAAAGAGATTGGGGGGAGAAGATTTGTGTTGGGAGGGGAAATTTGGGGGGCAATAGGGAGGAAGAATTGTTCTAGGATGGGGATTTTGGGGGGGTTGCTAGAAGAGGTGATATAGTAGAGGGGGGCGGGGAATTGTGCTTGGAGGGGAAATCATTTTTGGAGGGGATTTGTGCTAATAAGGATGGATGAAGGGGAGATCTGTGCTAGGAGGGAAACATTCTTTGGAAGGGGGCATTTGTGCTGGGGGACTTTCAGCAGGGGAAGCGGATTTGAACAGGGAGTAGAGGCAATTTATGCTTAGAGGACAAGCTTGCAGATTAGTGCTCAGTTTTTTTTGAGGGGGGGGGGGCAGGTTTGCTGACGCATTTTACCTTTTTTTTTTTTTTACATTTCATTTTATATATAAATTACTGAATGGTAGGGCTTATTATCCCATCCTATACGATGTTGTATGTATATTATGTGAAGCCCATTCATTATGAAGTACACAGCAACGGCAGCACAACACAACACATGGTATGTGCGTTGTGTTACTCTCCTATGCATTCTCCACTACTGTACTGAGCATTGGGGCGTCATTCAGAATAAATAGCACTGCGACTCCTAACAGTAGGAAATGTACATTGATGCACGTTATAGTAACTGCAATGCATAAATCTGTACTGTGCTGTCAGAGATTTGCTGAATAGTGTGCCATCCTGGAATAGTAAAGTTCCATTAGTTTCCATTTTCAACACATACAGGCTCAGAGCCTTCTATATTGGATTCATTTTCTGGCACACAGAGAGCAGCCTAATGCCAGGCCTGAAAGGGTGTATTTATCTGAATGGAGATATCATATTTTAGATCCTTTTTAGAACATCTGGGAATCAAAGAAAACGTTTTACGGGCGACATCTGGCCTGCAGGCTGCATGCTGGAATCATATAAACTTTGCACACCTTAAAGCGGTCCTCCACCCTAAAGTGAAGTCCCGCTGATCGGAACCCTCCCCCCCTCCGGTGTCACATTTGACACCTTTCAGGGGGGAGGGGGGTGCAGACACCTGTCTAAAGACAGGTATTTGCACCCACTTCCGGCCACACGCTACGGGCGAAAGACGGGCATTCCGTCACATCCCGTCTGTCGCCCGTTGTGTGCTGGGAACACTCGGCTCCCAGCACACAGCGTGTGAGCCAATCGGCGGGCGCAGCGCGACTCGCGCATGCGCCGTAGGGAACCGGGCAGTGAAGCCGCAGCGCTTCACTTCCTGGTTCCCTCACCGTGGATGGAGGGGGGAGCAGCAGGGTGACGAGCGATCGGCTCATCCTCTGCTGCGATCACCGCTGGACTCCAGGACAGGTAAGTGTCCTTATATTAAAAGTCAGCAGCTGCAGTATTTGTAGCTGCTAGCTTTTAATATATTGTTTTAGTGGCACATCCGCTTTAAGTAGTAAAATGCGTCAGCATTTTTCATCTCATAACAAATTTCCTATCTCTGTATATGGCAAGAATGTCGGTAAGTCTTCAGGAAGCTTCATACTTATTTAATAAATTCTTACGTCAAACTTACAAGGTAAATGGAGCACTAAAGCCTCGTTCACACATGAGGTGGGGAGGGGGAGGGGGGGTGGTAAAACCTGGTGGGTGAGTCATGTGGCTTTACAGCCCCCCGACCGCCTGCCTGAACACTAACATACATCCACTCACAGCTGTACAATGCTGTGCTTTATGGTGGTGGCAAAATGTAAACAGCATGGCATTTTTGCCGGCAGTGCCGCCTGAGAACCTGACCAATGCACCTCTATCAAGCCGTGCCAGAACCGTGTTCAAATATATGGCTAAATCAGGCAGTAAGGCCGCATTCACACCTGAGCGTAGCGTTTTCGGTCAGTTTTTCCGGCGTTTTGACGCATATTTTGTCACGTGTATTCACACGTATTCGCGCGTTTGCATACAGCGTTGTCCGACGTTTTTGAACTTCGTCGATTTTTATTTTAGCCAATAGGAAAAATGATCGTCTCTTTCATCACTTGTTGCTATGTTTGTAGATTTTTTTTATCTTCTTCCTGGGTGAATGTTCTATTTCACAGAACAGATTAAAGCGACAAAACGCCCGAAGAAACGCTCGTTGTCGCGCTAGACGCTTGAATCAAGCATTTCCATTCGTTTCTATGGGAATACAAACGCTCAAAAACGCCCAAATCAGCCCGATTCGCGCGACAAAAAAGGGTCCAGAACTTGTTTGAGCTTCAGGCATTCGGCTTCAGGTGTTTTGGAGTGGAGATGTGAACCATCTCCATTGAGAATAATGTATTTTTTCCCCTCTAGCGTTTTATAGCTTCAGGCTTCAGGCGATAAAACGCTCAGGTGTGAATGCAGCCTTAGGAGGAGACATATCGCTGTGTCTCCAGAAACCTCTGATTTCACAACTGGCAAAGGGAACCTTAATCCCTTGGCGTTGGCTGCATGCAAATATGCGGTCTCTCGTGCTGAGTGGTCACATATTTGCGTGAATTGGTGTAAATGCAGAGCATGCGACCTGAGCACTCCCGGGGCAATTACTGGCAGCTAGCGGAGAGTCCCCGATCACTACTTGAAATCAGGAGTTTTACGATCATGTGACCGCCGTGACAGCCAAACACGCACGGTCACATGATTACAAAATAGTTATGCCTCCAGGCATCCTAAACCTCTTAAAGGGCCAGGAGGTGCCAGCGCCAAGAGGTTAAAGTGGTTGTAAACCTTTGAAATTAAAAATGAACAAAGCACATCCTTTTTGGGGGAGCTTGCTTTAATCCACAACTCCTTGTGTAGTTCCTATGTGGTCTCTCCTCCCTCTGCTATCTGCATGAGTCACTTCTGACAGTCTAAGTAGACACCAAGCAATCCCAGGAGACAGCTCGCACCCCCTCCAGCACACAAAAGGTGATTGACAACCTCACCTGTGCATGTTTCTCTATTAAACTGTGTAGATGGGGGTGTTTCTATTCCCTCAACTCAGGTCTCAGAATACACTCAGCTACCTACTCTATGCTGTGCAGTGTGTGGCCACAGATCCATGCCCCCTGCCTTCTGGTGCTGAAAAACACCAATTGATCTGTTTACTTCAGAAGGCTGTAGAGGAAAGAGGGCCGCAGATAAGCAGCTACACTTTACCTGTTTGCTTTGTTTAAATCTAGGTAGATGCAGATGTCATACCAGTGGGCCTGTTTCTGTCCCCCATGACACCTGGCCCAAATATCCAGCAGTGGCTGAGTGTAACATTGCTGGGATAAGTGGAGAGAGAGTGTGCCCTGAGCATGCACTACTTTAGAAACAGGAGCACGTTCACTCCTGTGATGCTAGAGGCGAGTGACAATGGGCAAAGCGACGTACTCGTACATTGCTGTCTACTTATGGGTTTAGGGTGCATGAATCGCCCTAGAAGTTAACCCCTTCCCAGCCAGTGTCATTAGTACAGTGACAGTGTATAGTATTAGCACTGATCACTGTATTAATGTCACTGGTCATGTCAGTGGCAGGTAGTCTTTCCCACCCAGTGTGAGTCAGTGTCGAATTGTCCGCCGCAATATCGCAGTCCCATCATAAGTTGTTGATTGCCACCATTAATAGTAAAAAGAAAAATGTAATTCCAGTATTTATACCATCGTTTGTAGGCACTATAACTTTTATGTAAACCAATCAATATACACTTATTGGTATTTTATTAATCAAAAACGTAGCAGAATACATTTTGGCCAAATTTTTTGCATTTTTTATCGGATATTTTTTTAGGGCTGGTTCACACCATAGAAACGCAGTCTGGATGCATTCCGAATGCGTTTCTTCGCATTTTTAATGTGTTTCCGGTGCATTTTTATGCTTTTCGGTGCATTTGTCCCCTCTTTTTTCCTTAACCCTAAATAGAGGCGTTCCGGTGCATTTATGGTGCATTTAGGGGGGTAACGGCGTATTTTACCACACTCCATTGCCGTTCAGTGTAAAACAACCCTGGACTTCATGTGGTGTAAACCGGTTGGTTCGCACCACATGCAGTACAGTGCGTTTTTATTCTGCATTAGAAATGCACAGATAGTTAGTTATATGCTTTCCATTGGCATACTTCACACCAGTGTGGTCAGTTCCAGGGCGTTCCAGTTCCAGAAAAAAATAGAACATTGAATAGAATAGAACAAGGAAAGACATGATTAAAACCATAAAATACATCAAGGGGGTGAATAAGGTTCAGGAAGGCAGTCTTTTCACTATGAAACCAAAATGAAGAACACGGGGACATGACCTCAAACTAACTGGAGGAAAGTTCAAAACGAATCTTAGAATGTATTATTTTACTGAATGGGTAATTGATGATTGGAATAAACTACCAACAGAGGTAGTGAGACAGTCAGCAGTAAACAGCTTCAAACATGCTTGGGATAAACATAAATCTATAGTCAAACAACGAGGTTAATGAAAAAACAAAACAAAAAACACAAAAACAAACCAAACCCCCAAAAAAAGAAAAAAGGCAGGCTTTATGGACTAGTCATTTCTGCCTTACCTTTTCTGTTTCTATGTTTCTAGAACATGCTGCATTTTTTCTGCACTAAACTGTAATGGAACGTGGTAAAACGCACCAAAAATGCACCGGAATGCACATGTATAATATTGTTGATATAAAGTGATATTAAAGGATTATATATGGAAAAAGTGAAAAAAAGTGCGCTTATCTATAACAATCAAAAAACAGCTGCAAACTCAAGATGTTTATACAAACAAAAAATACTATGAAAAAAAGGAGTGGAGTTGCGCTAAAAATGTGTGACTTATCAAAAAATAGTGAACACTATAAAGTCCCAAGGAAAAGAAGAAAAATCCTCTTTAAACAAATATAAACTGTGTGAAAGTTCTGTGAATAATCAAATTTCATATTAAAGGATTGCATTTTTTTTTTTTTTAAATAACAAACATGTCATACTTACCTCCACTGTGCAGTTCGTTTTGCACAGAGTGGCCCTGAATCCCACAGCGGCTTCTTGGCTCCTCCCCGCAATATCTAACCCCCTCTGGGAAGCTCTCTCTCAAAGGGGGTTACCTTGTGGGCGCGCTCCCGTGTCATACACTCGGCGTCCATAGTCGCCGAGTGTATGACTCGGTCCCGCCCCCCTGGCGCCTGCATCATTGGATTTGATTGACGGCTGCGCTGCTCTCAATCTATCCAATGAAGTGCCGAGAAGCCCAGGCAAAGATCGAGTGCGTTCGTGGCGTGGGACTTTCCAGGGCTCAGGTAAGTAAAACGGGGGGCTGGGGGCCAGTAATCATTAGATGTTTTTTCACCTTAATGCATGGGATGCGTTAAGGTGAAAAAACATGAACCTCTACAACCCCTTAAAGGTGAAGGAAAAAGAGAGGGAAAAATGCACCAGAAAGCATTAAAAACGTACTGAAAACGCATCAAAAACCGCACATGCAGAAACTCATCTGGACTGCGTTTTTATGGTTTGAACCGGCCCTTATAACAGAAAGTATCAAATACCACCAAAAGAAAGCTCTATTTGTGTGGGGAAAAAAAACATATCAATTTTGTTTTGCTATAGCGTTGCATGACTGCGCAATCTTCAATTTAAATAACAAAGCGCCGAATAGCAAAAATGCCCTGGTCATTAAGGGGTTAAAATCTTCCTGACGTTCCCGAAATGATGGTAATACAGAGATTTGTTGGAGATGTATGGCAGGAAGAGGGACTACAGACCATATCTGGTACGGATGTCATTTGGTGAATAGTTTTTGGATTAAAGTATTTGAGATATATCAGAAAGTATCGGGAGTAGAGAGGACTCCAAGTATAGAGATCTCACTGCTATCCCTGATGATAGAATCAATAAAGAATGTTAAAACAGATATTCTTCACCACATGACAATGGCATTCAGAACAATAATAGCTCGTAAGTGGAGAGAAACCAAAAGCCCTACAATAATAGAATGGATATGTGAAATTAACAAAATACAATATATGGAAAGTCAGATAAGAGAAGAAGGATATATAAAGAATCAAATGCCAGGTATATGGCAAAAATGGGATATGATATGATAGAATATCTATAAATGATAAAGAACCAATAACCCCTTAAAGTGGTAGTAAACTCTGTACTACAACTTTTACATACAGGTAAGCCTATAATAAGGCTTACCTGTAGGTATAAAGAATATCTCCTAAACCTGTACGGTTTAGGAGATATTCCCCTTGCAATGAGCTGCTGATTGCAGCGGCGCATGCGCAGCGGGGATCCTCGGCTAAAGGCCCGGCAGCCGCCAGACCTTGCCGGAATAAAGTCTCCCGCACGCATGCGCGGGAGTGATGTCATCGCTGCTCCAGCCAACCACAGCTCTGGAGCGGCGATACCCGGAAGACACGCCAAAGCAAGATGACATCTCCCTCGACATGGACCAGGTAAGTTCCCCACACCTCGATCCAAGGTAAGTATTTCATAATGAGCTAGTATGCGGGTATACAACCGCTTTAATTACATTTTTTTTGTGTGATTGACATGATTAGGTATGAATGGGTATGGTAGAGAGAAGAATATCTTGTGTGAATGTACTACAGTAAAACCTTGGATTGCGAGCATAATTTGTTCCAGAAACATGCTTGTAATCCAAAGCACTTGTATATCAAAGCATTTTTTTTACAGGGTATAAAAGAGAAGAGAGGCGCCTCTAAGAGCCGGTTCACACTGGGGCGGCACGACTTTGGGGGCGACTCGGCAAGGTGTCCTGAAGACGACTTCAGAGGCAACTTGCAAAATGACTTCTGTATAGAAGTCAATGCAAGTCGCCCCGAGTCGCCCCCGAAGTCGTACAAGAACCTTTTAGAACGGTTCTATTAGAATGGTTCTATTGAATACAATGGGACGCGACTTGTCAGGCGGCTGAGTCGCCTGACGAGTCGAGTCGCCCCAATGTGAGCCGGCTCTGATGCCGCGTACACACGGTCGTTTTTTGTGATGAAATAAAACAACGTTTTTAAAAACGTAATTTAAAATGATCGTGTGTGGGCTTCACATCGTTTTTTGTCTTCTAAAAAACGACCAAAATTTTTTTCGAACATGCTTCAATTTTTTTTGTCGTTTTTCAAAATGTTGTTTTTTGTGTCATAAAAAATGATCGTGTGTGGGCTCAGAAGCAAGTTATGAGACGGGAGCTTGAATGGAACAGAGTGCCGCCGTACGTGTTGTACGTAACCGCGCTTTGCTAGAGCATTTTCAGAAAACGATGGTGTGTGGGCAACGTCGTTTTTTATGATGAAGTTAGAAAAACGTTGTTTTTTTTCCATGATGAAAAACGTTGTTTTATTTCATCACAAAAAACGACCATGTGTACGCGGCATAAGTGTAGCAATAAGTTGCTAAATGTTGTACCTTCATTAAATGTAAACATATTGCTACACTTATGCCGCGTACACATGGTCGTTTTTTGTGATGAATTAAAATCGTCATTTTTTCTCATGAAAAAAAAAGAAAAAGCTTTTGAAAAATCATTTTAAAAAACGACGTTGCCTACACACCATCGTTTTTTTAAAATGCTCTAGCAAAGCGGGGTTACGTTCAGCACGTACGGCGGCACTCTGTTCCATTCAAGCTTGCGTCATAACTTGCTTCTGAGCATGCGCGGGTTTAAAAACGTAGATTTAAACGTCGTTTTAGCCCACACACGGTAATTTTTTATGACACAAAAAACGACGTTTTGAAAAACGACATAAAAAATGTAAGCATGCTTTTTTTTTTTTTTTTTCGTTTTTCAGAAGACATAAAACGACATTTTCCCCACACACGGTCATTTTAATTGACGTTTTTAAAAATGTCGTTTTTTTTTCATCACAAAAAACGACCGTGTGTACGCGGCATTAGAGGCTCCTCTCTTCTTTTTTATATTCAGTTGTGACATGATGCTACTCTTATATCAAGACATCGCTTGTATATCAAGGCAACATTTATTAAAACATTTTGCTTGTCTTGCAAAACGCTCTCAAACCAAGTTACTCTCAAACCAAGGTTTTACTGAAGTTATTTATGATAAAGAATCTAATAGATATTAATTAAGGCTCTTTTTTTATATTTAATATATAACAAGAAAAAAACAAATGTGTATTGTAATGAACCTTGTATAACTGTAAACATTTTGTATAAATTAAAGTGGAGGTTCACCCGAAAACTAAATTTTTAACATTAGATTGAGGCTCATTTTGTCAAGGGGAATCGGGTGTTTTTTTTAATCGAAGCAGTACTTACCGTTTTAGAGATAGATCTTCTCCGCCGCTTCCGGGTATGGTCTTCGGGACTGGGCGTTCCTATTTGATTGACAGGCTTCTGACGGTCGCATACATCGCGTCACGAGTAGCCGAACGTCGGTGCGCAGGCGCCGTATAGAGCCGCACCGACGTTCGGCTTCTTTCGGCTACTCGTGACACGATAGATGCGACTGTCGGAAGCCTGTCGGAAGCCTGTCAATCAAATAGGAACGCCCAGTCCCGAAGACCATACCCGGAAGCGGCGGAGAAGATCTATCTCTAAAACGGTAAGTACTGCTTCGATTTAAAAAAAAAAAACACCCGATTCCCCTTCACAAAATGAGCCTGAGCCTAGGTTCACACTGCTGCGAATTCAAAATCGCGGTAAAATGCGCGAGTTTACCGCAATTTCGCGGCTACGATTTTGCCGCGATTTCGGGCCGCAATTTAATGTAAATCGCGGCCCGAAATCGCAAAAAGTAGTACAGGAACTACTTTTTGAAATCGCAGATGCGGCGTCGCACTGATTAGGACAGTGCCATTGCCGACAATTGCCGCCGATTTGAGATGCGATTTGACATGTCAAATCGCATCTCAAATTGTTCCAAATCGTACCCAGTGTGAACCAGGGCTCAATCTAATGTTAAAAATTGTTTTTCGGGTGAACTCCCGCTTTAATAAAGAGAATTTGAAACAAAATCTTCCTGGCGTTCAAGTGGTTAAAATCCCAGTCTGACTGCATCTAAAATGCAATCCATGTACTGCTAAAGCTCACATTTTTATTCACGTGAAGAGTTAAAAACACAATAAACCCGTATAAACGCTAATTTGGGCAGCGCGTCATAAGCCGGTATATAGCGATTTGGGACCCCCTGCAAAAATGATTAGCAGCCAAGCTCCGCCGCGCGCCAGAGCTGTGCCGCAAAGCGCCCCCAGAAATCCCTTTAATAGGTGCGGAAGTGTCTATTTTCCAGCAGCGCCCTTCAGCCTCCACTTGTTATTGCAGGCTTGTGGTGTGCCCTGGAGAATGCCTGAACCCTTCAGCACGCACACACACTCTCACAGTCATTGCTCTTGAAGGGAGGGTGTGAGGAGGAGGAGGTGGGGGGGGGGGGGGGGAGACCTCTCACTTGTCTGTTTAAAGGTGTGTTATTTGTTCAGGGCTGTCCAAACATTTGCCTAGCGCTGGCAGCCCTGGAATGTGCTGGGAGAGACCAGGCAGCGTGTCCCAAGCGTGGGAACATTTTCCCCTACTCAACCTCTGCCGGCTTGTTCCCCTCAGGCAGAGATTCAATAAAAAACAGTGCCAGAGATCTATTGCGTTGATAGTGACAGCTTCAGTCAGCATTCAGACAGCAGCGAGGCTGGGAGGGGTGTGTAGGCAAGGCCAAGAAACACAGAGTGGGAGAGAGAAAAAAGAGGAGGGGGGGCGGCGGAAGAGAGAGACAAGAGACAGAGCAGAGGTGTAAGAACATATCTGCGGGGGAGAGAGATCCCTAAATTATCATGATAATCTGGAGCTTTCTGGCTGAATGTTATTGCGAAACATTCTGTGCTAGGAACTTGTAAAGAATTTGACATACTAAGGATTTCAGACTGTTAGATTATTATTTTTTTTAATGTGGGGTTTGAGAACACGAATATGAAATTTGACAGTATTATTATTTTACATTAGTTTTTAAAGCTCTGACTTGTTCTTCTACACTTTGCAGACAAAAGATATTGAGGACGCAACTTTCACGGGTCGCTCTTGCTTCGTCTTTTCTACAGCCAGGGTTCTACAAGGCCACACACAGTTCCTAACGTCTTTTACCACTACGTGTGGGACACTTAGAAAAATACGTTTGTTTTATGCTTTCATAAGAAGGAAATTAGTTATGAAAGTATAGCAAGGACCATGGGTGTCCGCTCCATAGGGCAAGGGGGGTCGTTTGCCCCCCACTGGAATCACCAGGGAGAGCCAGGAGCAGGGCCGAACTGGCCCTGGGGCCGCTTTAAGTGGCGACTGCAGTGCTCCCCTCCTTCTGTCCTACGGCGCTTGTATCATATGTCATGGAGCTGGGTCTGTGTGCAAGGTCTCGCCCTCCTAGTTCGGCTCCTCTGATAGTCTTCTAGTGTTCCGCCTATCACACGAGCCGGACTACGGGGGCGGGACCTTGCACACAGACCCAGCTCCGTGACACATGATACGAGCGCCAGAGGACAGAGGAGGGAAGCACCGTTTTATATCGTTTACTAGGCCTGTGCTTCGTTTGTTCCAACATCTGTTGCCACAGGTAACACTAGACTATTTTCTGATGTATTTTTAGCAAGTCTGGAAACGCATTGCAAACACAACACAGAGTGGTATCCTACGGCATAGTTTTTAGTTGTCCCTTATTTAGAGTGCCTGTCCCTCTTCTGGAATCAAATCCATTTCTTTGTCCCTCATTCCAAAAGGTTCCTCTTTTAGACCTGAAATAAATATATTGTCAATATAGTGTAGTGTTTCAGTCAAGGGAAAGGGGTGTTGTGTAATGTAAAGGGGTCCAGTGATGCAGGGTGCTGTGTAATGTAAAGGGGTCCAGAGCTGTGGGGTGCTGTGTAATGTAAAGGGGTCCAGAGCTGTGGGGTACTGTGTAATGTAAAGGGGTCCAGAGGTGCAGTTGTGGAGAGGGGGTACACAGTAGTGACAAAGGGATATTGAAAGATGCAGGGGGCACAGTGGTGTGTTTGTACATTTTAATATGGGGGGGGGCGCTTTTAACCCTCACTATTGGTCGAAGAAAGGGTAAAATGTGACTATATCGCTGCTGCCGAAGCGCCCCCCCTCCCTGAAAAAATTTCAGCGGATGCCCATGGCGAGGACCAAGCCCAAAACTGGAGTCATGTGGTATAGGGATAGTAGATTCAACGGTGCTGGGACCCTAGGTGGATTTTCCTTGGTACTTATGATTGGTAATGTCCCAATACTCTACTACTATTATCCTGATGGGACATCTGGGTGATGTGTAGACTGCTACCATACACTGAGGGACCTTCCTGGCCTAGGAATAGGGTAGCCTCGGAAATTTGGTCTGGAGGTCTAATACACTATATTACCAAAAGTATTGGGGCTCCTGCCTTTAGGGTTCAATCTTGAGTTGGCCCACCCTTTGCAGCTACATCAGCTTCAACATTTCTGGGAAGGCTGTCCACACAAGGTTTAGGAGTGTGTCTATGGGAATGTTTGACCATTCTTCCATGTTTGACTATTTGTGAGAACAGGCACTGATGTGGATGACAATACACTCTAATTCATCCCAAATGTGTTCTATTGGTTTGAGGTCAGGGCTCTGTGCTGACCAGTCAAGTTCCTCCACACCAAACTCGCCCATCCATGTCTTTATGGACCTTGCTTTGTGTACTGATGCGCAGTCATGTTGGAACAGGAAGGGGCCATCTCCAAACTGTTCCTACAAAGTTGGGAGCATGAAATTGTCCAAAATGTCTTAGTATGTTGACACCTTAAGGCCCCTTTCACCCTGGGGCGGGAGGTACGGTGGCGGCAAAGCTCCGCTATTTTTAGCAGGGCTTTACAGCTAATTTCACTGCGCTTTTCGACCACTAGCGGGGTGGTTTTGCCCCCGCTAGCGGCCGAGAGAGGGTTAAAATCTGCAGAGGCGCATTGCCGGTGGTATAGCCGCGGTGTCCCATTGATTTCATTGGGCAGGAGCAGTGAAGGAGCGGTATACACACCGCTCCTTCGCAGCTCCAAAAATGCGGCTAGCAGGATTTTTTTTCCATCCAGCCAGTGCACCGCAGCTGCTGTTTCAGGTCGGTTTGCACAGAGTCCCCGCAGAGTCCCTGATCTCACAAATGCACTTCTGGAAGAATGATCAACCATTCCCATAGACACACTCCTAAACCTTGTGGACAGCCTTCCCAGAAGAGTTGAAGCTGTTATAGCTGAAATCAAAATTAAAGGAACACTAAAGGTTCGTTTTTTATTAGATCAATTGATTGCTGTCAGCTATAGCATTTAAATATCACTTACCTCGTTTTTCCTTTTGACCTCCAAAATACAGTAATCCAGGTTTGAAAATGCCATTTCCTGTCTCTCCTCTTCTTGCTTTCCACCAGCATCTGAGCCATTTTGCATGGTGGAAAGCAGAATGTGCTCACCCCCTCCCTATGACTACAGCCCTGCGTGAAGATGCTCTCTTATCCCTCACAGGCATGGAGGCTAAGCCTAATGGGAACTGTAGTTCCCATTAGGCCGTGATGAAGCAAGAATGAATGCGCACCGCAAACCAGGAAGTCACTGAGAATAACGATTCAGGAGTGCAGGAGGTAAATAAAACAGCTCGATTTCAACAGGTATCAAACTAGTTATAATGTAAAACATTACTTTTTACTTTATCAGCTACTGTCAGACTTTAATTTAAGAGGAAAATATTTTTGTCTTTACAACCCCTTTAACAGTCCAATCAATTGCTTTCTCCATCCACCACAGATTCTCCCAATAACTATAGTGAATGAGAACAATGGTTCTCAAGTACCTTAGTCCTCAAGTACCCCTAATGGGCCATGTTTTGGGTTTTCCCTTAGATAAAATGGCTCTTATCAATACCATGTCATCGATATTGACTTAAAGCAGCTGTGCAAAGTAAAGGAAAACCTGAAAATATGGCCCGTTTTGTGTACTTGAGGACTGAGATTGAGAACCACTGACCTAGAGGACCAATGCTAGTGAATGATCTGTAGATGGAAATTCACCTGGATTGTTCTTTTTCATTTTAGAATGAAATGTTTTGGCTGGAGTTCCGCTTTAAAAAGGTTATAATAACCTGAGAATTCACAAACATTTGAGATTTCTTGTTACATTTTATTGACATATAATTTCTCTGTGAACAAATCCATTTTCTCTCTTAAAAATATCCTAGTGACACATTGCAATATATGCTTGCCTTGCTCTTGTTATTGTATAAGGCTGGGTTCACACTACGGTTTTCCCGTCCGTCAGCCGCATACGATTTCAGTATTGAAAACGTACGGGCCCGGACGGGAAAACGTATAGATAGAGAATGCATTGCAAATCGTATGCACTCAGATGCATCCGGGTGCGTACGATTTGCTGGCAAAACGTTTTTTAAACGTCCGCAAAACCGTGTTCAACCACGGTTTTGCGGTCGTTTTTAAAACAGTATGGCAAACGCATACGTTTTCCTTTAACATTAATGTTAATGGAAAACGCACATGTGTGCGGTTCCATACGTTCCCGTCCGTTTCAGCCGCATACGGTTTTCCATATAAATCGTATGCGGCTGACGGACGGGAAAACCGTAGTGTGAACCCAGCCTAACACAAGAGTCCTTCAACTAAGACTGGTTTATGTATAAACATGTGCAGGTAACTTTAGACAAAGACTGTATTTAAGCTAAGTGTTTTGTTCATTTAGGTTGTTTAAGCTTCACTTATGTTGATAGATGACGTTTATTTTTTCAGGGTTTATTTTTTCTGTTTAAAGCGGATGTGCCACTAAAAAACTATATTAAAAGCAAGCAGCTACAAATACTGCAGCTGCTGACTTTTAATATAAGGACACTTACCTGTCCTGGAGTCCAGCGGTGATCGCAGCAGATGACGAGCCGATTGCTCGTCACCCTGCTGCTCCCCCCTCCATCCACGGTGAGGGAACCAGGAAGTGAAGCGCTCCGGCTTCACTGCCCGGTTCCCTACGGCGCATGCGCGAGTCGCGCTGCGCCCGCCGATTGGCTCCCGCTGTGTGCTGGGAGCCGAGTGTTCCCAGCATACAACGGGGGGGCGACGGGAAGCGGAGAAAAAACCCGTCCTTTGCCGGTATCGTAGGGCCGGAAGTGGGTGCAGATACCTGTCTGTAGACAGGTATCTGCACCCCCCTCCCCCCTGAAAGGTGTCAAATGTGACACCGGAGGGGGGGAGGGTTCCGATCAGCGGGACTCCACTTTAGAGTGGAGATCCGCTTTAAAAGGTTCCATAGTACGCAATAACTCTGCCGCACGTACAGTAATACCTTGGTTTGAGAGTAACTTGATTTGAGAGCGTTCTGTAAGACAAGCAAGATATTTTATACATTTTGACTTGATATACAAGCAATGTCTTGATATACAAGTAGCGTCATGTCACAACTGAGTATAAAAGAAGTGTAGCAATATGGTTACATGTAATGAAGGTAAGACATTTAGCAACTTTTTGCTACACTTAGGCCTCGTACACACGACCGAACATGTCTGCTGAAGCTGGTCCGCAGACCAGTTTCAGCGGACATGTTCGGTCGTCTGTACGTCCGACCGGACAATTTTCCGGCGGATCGGACAGGTTTCCAGCGGACAAATGTTTCTTAGCATGCTAAGAAACATGTCCGCTGGAAGCCTGTCCGTCGGACATGTTCGGTCGTCTGTACGACTTACCGGACATGTCCGCTCGGCCGAAAGCCCTCGCATGCGTCGAAGTGATTTGACGCATGCGTCGAAGCATTGACCTTCCAGAGTCACGCACGTCGCCGCGTCATCGTCGCGGCGACGGCGCGGCCATGTCACCGCGTATCCTGTACGCAGGGATTTTGGTTTGATGGTGTGTACAACCATCAGACCAAAATCCGGCAGCGGACATGTCCGATGAAAACGGTCCGGCGGACCGCTTTCATCGGACAGTCCGTCCGTGTGTACGAGGCTTTAGAGGCGCCTCTCTTCTCTTTTATACTCTGTAGCTGCTGCTGGATTTTGCTTCTAATCCCCTTAAAGGAGTTGTAAATAAAAAAAATGTTTTGCTGAAATGATTGTTTACAGGGTATAGAGACATAATAGTTAACTGATTCCTTTTAAAAATAGATACAAATCAATCATATAATGTACCTGTAGTTTCTAGTTTAGTTTTTGCATGTTGTTTCCGGCCTCTGCTGTACAGAGCCACAGAGCCAATACAGGGCAGTGATGGTTTGGAAAACGAAACTGATTGGTGCTGAGGGGTTTTAGACACACAGTAATCACACCTCCTTGATTAGTGACCACAGAGAGAAAGCTCCCAGTACTGTGGTCATCAGGAAACAGACAACCAGGAAGTGTGGAGATCAGAGAAGAATTACAGCAACTTGAGAGCAAAAACGAACAATGAGGACATACAAACAGCACTGCATTAAGGTAAAGGAAGCTATTAAGATTAAAAAAAAATCCTTTACAAACCCTTTAAGGCCTCCATTTGTGGATGTACATTTTATGGTTACACAACTTATCACATTGCTATAATCTTTTTATATGGACTATAAACTGAAGGACCAATGAATAAATGGTTGTGGAATGAATCATTTGAGTTTCCATTATTTCTCATGGGGAAATTCGCTTTTGATATATAAGTGCTTTGGATTACAAGCATGTTTCTAGAACAAATAATGCTCCCAATCCAAGGTTTTACTGTATGTATAGGTGATACTCGAAAAATTTGAATATCGTGCAAAAGTTCATTTATTTCACTAATGCAACTTAAAAGGTGAAACTAATATATGAGATAGACTCATTACATGCAAAGCAAGATAGTTCAAGCCGTGATTTGTCATAATTGTGATGATTATGTTTATATTTACTAAAATAATGTCCATGTTCTGTGTACTGTGGGAGACCAGATATAGTGAATGCAGGGTCCTGGGTTTAGTAACACTTAAGCCTAGGTTCACACTGCTGTGGGTAAAAAATCATGCAAGCTCAGCTGAAATCGCGTGATTTTAAACCGGCAATGCAGTCTAACTTGAGGGACGATTTGAATAGACATCTGTGCAGGAACCCGCACAAATGTCTGTCAAATCGCCCCAGAAGTCGCCAAAAGTAGTACAGGAACTACTTTTGGTAGTGGTGTAGCAATGCATGCCAAATCGACCCAATGTGAACGTAGGCTTAAAGGCATTTATTGTGTAGAAGAATTTATTTTGTAAGTTGAAACAGTCACATATATCCGAAGTACTGTGACAGGTTAACAACGTAGGAGCACAGTGAGGAGACATGGAGAAGGGGGTTGTCACCCTATAACAAGAAATGTCTAAACAAGGACCTTCATGAAAGGATTATCAAGTATTCATTTAATTAAACTTGCAAATGAAAAGTATTTAAAGTGACTTTTGAAGTTACATTTTCGTGTTAAAATGTATATGATATTTTACTGGGTGGGTTTGCATACATTTAAAGTAACACACTTCAGAGGGAATCTGAACCGTCAACAGCCAATTAGTGGCACCCCATGAACTGCATTCTTTTCCTGAAGAATCTGTAGCTCTGAAATTGTAATAAATGCTCCTGAAATGTTCAGATAGGAACTATAATGTACTTGCAGATAATCCTCCATTAAACATTCGAAAACACTGAGGGTACACAATGCTGTAACAAAACGCAATTCCAAAATGTTTTTTCTTTGTAGATATAAATGCAGGTGTGTTGTTTTTAATGGGGACATGCACACAGGTGCATAAACATTCACTATGTTCAGATCTGTAACCAAAAATTTAAAATCTGCATCTAAGGACATGCATTTTACAGAGATTAGAGTGTAAATGCCTGTATAAATGTATACATAGCTGCAAAAGGTGCATTACAGTATTGTAAACAGAGCAGAAGGATGCAAAGCTAGAAGTTTACGCATTTAAACACATACGCATCTTTGCGCCTCTAAATATATCTATGGCACTCCATTCACACTTGTACTACTCCAAAGTCAACATTGAGGCAACTTTGGATGGGTGCGACTTGGATGTGACTTGCTGTCCCTCTGCAAAGTCAGACCCGCTGTTGCATGTAAAACATTCAGGTGTGACTTTAATGCAACTTTGGAGGGTTAACATTGAAGTCTATGGCCCTCAAGTAGCATGAAAGGGGGACCAAAGTTGTGCATGAACTACGTTGATGTCGCTGCGACTTTAACCGCTTGGGATCCGCGCTATAGTCAAATGACGGCTACAGCGCGGATCCGAAAATCCAAGTGGACGTCAATTGACGTCCGCCCCTCCAGAGCGCGCAGCGGGGAAACTCTGTGTTGGCCGTGTCCCTTGGACACAGCCAATTACAGATCGCTGCGAACGGCCAATCAGAGTGGCCGTTTGCGATGCGATCTGTGCGGCCAATGAGAGATGATCTCATATGTAAACATATGAGATCATCTCTCATTGCCGTTTTACACAGAGACAGCGTTCTGTCTCTGGAGAGGAGACCGATCTGTGTCCCTTGTACATAGGGACATAGATCGGTCACCCCCCCCCACCTACAGTTAGAACACAATGCAGGGAATACATTTAACCCCTTCCTCACCCCCTAGTGTTAACCCCTTCAATGCCAGTCACATTTATACTGTAATTAGTGCATATTTATAGCACTGATCGCAGTATAAATGTGAATGGCGCCAAAAATGTGTCAAAAGTGTCCGATGTGTTCGCCATAACGTCGCAGTCCCAATAAAAATCGCAGATCGCCGCCATTTCTAGTAAAAAAAAAAAATAATAAAAAATAATAATTCTGTCCCCTATTTTGTAGGCGCTATAACTTTTGCACAAAGCAGTCGCTTATTGCGATTTTTTTTTTTTTTTTTACCAAAAAGTGTAGAAGAATACGTATCGGCCTAAACTGAGAAAAAAAAATTGTTTTTGTTTTTTTAAATTGGGATATTTATTATAGCAACAAGTAAAAAATATTGTATTTTTTTCAAAATTGTCGCTCTTTTTTGTTTATAGCGCAAAAAATAAAAACCGCACAGGCGATCAAATACCACCAAAAGAAAGCTCTATTTGTGGGGAAAAAAGGACGTCAATTTTGTTTGGGAGCCACGTCGCACGACTGCGCAATTGTTAGTTAAAGCGACGCAGTGCCGAAAGCTGAAATTTCACCTGGGCAGGAGGAGGGTATATGTGCCCAGTAAGCAAGTGGTTAAGTTGGACATGTATTAATAGTTATCATGGAATACATGGCGATTTACTTGGCATGTGACATTGATCTCCAAACTTGCACAAGTGTGAATGGGGTATAGATGCCAGTATTTTACTGATCACTCAGGCAGAAAAAACATGTTTTTATGATCCATAAAATGTGTATGGCCATGTGCATGTAGACTAATGGAAGTTATATTTGGCTAACACACACTCGCATTTAGTAAAAAAAAAAAATGGAAATCAGGGTTGTTAGTAAACTTTTAATGGACATGAATGTAGCATTTGGTAATCCTCTGTGGCCATGCAAGCATTCTGGTTCGCACAGCAGCACATACACAGCAGGTAGGGAAGAGCTGTGAACCTGAATTCTCCTCTCTTGGAAAGCAAATCCGACTCTGCTGCCAAGACTTCCATCCCACACAAACCTGCTGCTAAAGCCCACAAAAACTCCTGCTTTCTGGCACACGCATCCACGGGGCATTGTATGACAAGTGCACCGCATTAGCAGTCTACAGCATTCCCTTCCGTGCCAGCAGTAGTCAGGTGTCTGAAATTTTCCTGTGGAAATGTTTCTGCCAAGCCAAGTGCATGTCTCCTCTTCCATTTTTGTTATGGAGGTAGTCAGTGGCTTTGTGCACTTGGCTCACTTTAAAAAGGAAAGCACATTTAAAATGGACCTGCGGGCAGAGGCTCTAACTCCTATTGAGAAGAAATGAAAACGTTTTGGCTTGATTGGGCTTTATGCCGCGTACACATGGTCGTTTTTCGTTTTTTTTTAATTGATTAATCGACTAAATTTGACTGATTATAACACACATACATTTTTCGGATCACCACCATATATAGTCCCCACTGTAATATCCACAGACATCTCCCCCACTGTAATATCCACAGACATCTCCCCCACTGTAATATCCACAGACATCTCCCCCACTGTAATATCCACAGACATCTCCCCCCACTGTAATATCCACAGACATCTCCCCCTCTGTAATATCCACAGACATCTCCCCCACTGTAATATCCACAGACATCCCCCCACTGTAATATCCACAGACATCTCCCCCACTGTAATATCCACAGACATATCCCCACTGTAATATCCACAGACATCTCCCCCTCTGTAATATCCACAGACATCTCCCCCACTGTAATATCCACAGACATCCCCCCACTGTAATATCCACAGACATCTCCCCCACTGTAATATCCACAGACATCTCCCCCACTGTAATATCCACAGACATATCCCCACTGTAATATCCACAGACATCTCCCCCTCTGTAATATCCACAGACATCTCCCCCACTGTAATATGCACAGACATTACCCCCACTGTAACATCCACAGACATCTCCCCCACTGTAATATCCACAGACATCTCCCCCACTGTAATATCCACAGACATCTCCCCCCACTGTAATATCCATAGACATCACCCCCACTGTAATATCCACAGACATCTCCCCCACTGTAATATGCACAGACATTACCCCCACTGTAATATCCACAGACATCTCCCCCACTGTAATATCCACAGACATCTCCCCCACTGTAATATCCACAGACATCTCCCACACTGTAATATCCACAGACATCACCCCCACTGTAATATCCACAGACATCACCCCACTGTAATATCCACAGACATCACCCCACTGTAATATCCACAGACATCACCCCACTGTAATATCCACAGACATCACCCCACTGTAATATCCACAGACATCACCCCACTGTAATATGCACAGACATCTCCCCCACTGTAATATCCACAGACATCTCCCCCACTGTAATATCCACAGACATTACCCCCACTGTAATATCTACAGACATTACCCCCACTGTAATATCCATAGACATCACCCCCACTGTAATATCCACAGACATCTCCCCCACTGTAATATCCACAGACATCACCCCCACTGTAATATCCACAGACATCACCCCCACTGTAATATGCACAGACATTACCCCCACTGTAATATCCACAGACATCTCCCCCACTGTAATATCCACAGACATCTCCCCCACTGTAATATCCACAGACATCTCCCACACTGTAATATCCACAGACATATCCACAGACATCTCCCCCACTGTAATATCCACAGACATCTCCCCACTGTAATATCCACAGATATCTTCCCCACTGTAATATCCACAGATATCTTCCCCACTGTAATATCCACAGACATCTCCCCCACTGTAATATCCACAGACATCTCCCCCCACTGTAATATCCACAGACATCTCCCCCACTGTAATCCACAGACATCTCCCCACTGTAAAAACAACATGCATCTCCCCACTTTAATATGGTCCACATCTCCCCCACTGTATAGGAAGATTAGTGCTTGCTTAGTCTTACCAGAGCAGCCGAGGCCGGGTGATGACGTTAGCGCGCCGCTCTAGGCTCACCTAGGCCGCCGCCGGGTGGACCAAGATGGCCACCGCTCCAGGAGCTAGGCCGAAGCCGCAGCCTTTCCTATGGCTGAGGCAGCAGTGAAGCTCTGCGGATCACGTGGTGTGCCGATCCGCATATGGTGACCCGTTCATTTACGATCCGTTGTACCACTAGTACCGATCCAAAAAATATTGATTAATCGAGGAATTAATCTTTAATTTCCACAGCCCTAAAAATAATATTTTGGGGGGCAGCCTTTGCACACATCTTACTTCTAAAGACAACATAGGGTACATTTCCTAGCAGTTTTAATGCTGGGTCTTTCTAGAAAAACAAAATTTTAATGTCAGCAACTTATTTTACCAATTACTTTGGAAGAAAGTGTCCTTAGAGAATTTGGTTTTTGGGTTCCACTTTAATATAAGCAGTAATAAAAAAAATATTGGACAGCATATATTCTTGCGGTTCCAAGTAGTTAGAATGGCACGATCTGCTTGCTTGAGGCTTTTCTCAATTGCTTTAAACTTTTATTACACTGGGGAACATAACCTAGTCAGTATATTGTGTTTCAAAGCTGTTTAGGTTCCAAGTAAGGTTTTCCACTCCAGATGAAAAGATGCCATAGCCTCAGAAGTTCTTAACCCACTGCTGCAGCATGATCTGTACTTCACCATAGATTCACATCTCATGAAATTCTTCAACATTCTCAGCGACCTTTTCTCTCTTGGCATAGATGCCAAGTTCAGTAATAATACAAGTCGCTTTCAGTTGTGGATTCACTGCAAAGAGCATAAAAGAAAACATTCTGTTTGAAGAGTGTCAGTTCACCAAAGCTGCCCCACATTATAGGAGATCTCCGGGCAGAAGAAAAATCATCAATGTCTCCTCTTAATATCGGGTCATGTGCTGTTCATAGTTCTATTATTGATTCCGGAAAAAGGACATGCAGTAAATGTTGTACAATATATCTTACTGTAATAATGGAATACAGGAGGATTTATTGTGTATCCAAAGCCTAAACTTTTTTGTTTAAACCACTTAACCCCCGGACCATATTGCTGGTCAAAGACCAGAGCACTTTTTGCGATTCGGCACTGCGTCGCTTTAACTGACAATTGCGCAGTCGTGCGACGTGGCTCCCAAACAAAATTGGCGTCCTTTTTTTCCCAAAAATAGAGCGACAATTTTGAAAAAAATGAATAATTTTTACTTTTTGCTATAATAAATATCCCCCAAAAAATAGATATAAAAACAATTTTTTTCCTCAGTTTAGGCCGATACGTATTCTTCTACATATTTTTCGTAAAAAAAAAAAAAAAAACGCAATAAACGTTTATTGATTGGTTTGCGCAAAAGTTATAGCGTTTACAAAATAGGGGGTAGTTTTATGGCATTTTTATTAATAGTTTTTTTTTACTAGTAATGGCGGCGATCAGCGATTTTTTTCGGTACTGCGACATTATGGAGGACACTTTGAAAACTTTTGACACATTTTTGGGACCATTGGCATTTTTATAGCGATCAGTGCTATAAAAATGCATTGGATTACTATAAAAATGCCACTGGCAGGGAAGGGGTTAAAACTAGGGGGGGGGAGGGGTTAAGTATGTTCCCTGGGTGTGTTCTAACTGTAGGGGGGGTGGCCACACTAGGGGAAATTACTGGTCGCTGTTCATACATTGTATGAACAGACGGTCAGGCATTTCTCCCCTGACAGGACCGGGAGCTGTGTGTTTACACACACAGCTCCCGGTCCTCACTCTGTAACGAGCAATCGCGGGTGCCCGGCGGCAATCGCGCCCTCCGGGCACGCGCACGGAAGTCAGGGACATGTGCACGCGCCCCTAGTGGTCGCTTAGAGAGCCGACGTTATACTACGGGCTCTCGCGCAGGGGAGCCGACCTGCCGCCGTATAACTGGTCGGCAGGTAGTTAAAGCAGGGGTGCACCCCAAAAAAATGTTTTAACATTACATTCAGCCGAGTTGTCCTAATGACAATCGGCTGTTTTTTAAAATGTTATCCCCGTACATACCGTATTTTCACCGCCGCTTCCGGGTATGTCTTCTCCGGGACTGGGCGTTCCTAATTGATTGACAGGCTTCCGACCGTCGCATACAGCGCGTCATGAGTTGCCGGAAGAAACCGGACTGGGAGTCGGCTCTATACGGCGCCTGCGCACCGACGTTCGGCTTCTTTCGGCAACTCGTGACGCGCTGTATGCGACGGTCGGAAGCCTGTCAATCAATTAGGAACGCCCAGTCTCGCAGAAGACATACCCCGGAAGCGGCGGTGAAAATACGGTATGTACGGGGATACAATTAAAAAAAACAGCCGATTGTCATTAGGACAACTCGGCTGAATGTAATGTTAAAAACTTTTTTTGGGGTGCACCCCCGCTTTAAATAGTGTAGGGAAGGGCTACAATCTCCATCATATATTGATTACTGTATTTGCTGGCGTATAAGACTACCTTTTACACTTAAAAAAAACTGGCCAAAAAGCAGGGGTCGTCTTATACGCCGGGTCAGCTGCTCGGATGCCTGCTGGATATGCAGTAATACTGTAGCTTCGGCTACATACAGTATATACCGCTTAGCCAATCCCGGTGAGCGATGTATTCAAATGAATACAGAGCCTGCTCGGATTGGAGTAACAACCTCTGCCAATCTGAGCAGGCTACATACAGTAGCCTGCTCAGATTGGCTTTGAGAGTCAGAGAGGCGTGGGCTGATGATGTTACAGCCTCTGCCAATCCAAGCAGGCTTTGTATTCATTAATAGAATATATCGCTTGCCATGATTGGCTCCAGCAAGGAGGAAGAAGAACATGGCTCTAGAAGGAAGAAATATGAAGCGTCGGAAGCCTCGGAAGGGGGGGACGTCTTATACGGTGAGTACTGTACATGCAAAAAATCTTAAAAAAATGTAAAATTAGGGGGTCGTCTTATACGCCCGGTCGCCTTATACGCCGGCAAATACGGTACTAAAAGTGGAATTATGCATGATGAATTCCAGATGTGGAAATTTTATACATGGTTACAATGTTCTAGCTTAGACCAATATAACTGGACATATACCATACATAGCCGATGCCCCCCCCCCCCCCGGAAGCTTTTAACCACTTAAGCCCCGGACCATTTTGCAGCTAAACGACCAGGCCCCTTTTTGCGATTCGGCACTGCGTCGCTTTAACTGACAATTGCGTTGTCGTGCAACGTAGCTCCCAATCAAAATTGGCGTCCTTTTTTTCCCACAAATAGAGCTTTCTTTTGGTGGAATTTGATCACCTCTGCGGTTATTATTTTTTGTGCTATAGACAAAAATAGAGCGACAATTTTGTTAAAAATTCTATATTTTTTACTTTTTTTGCTATAATAAATATCCCCCAAAAAATTGATAAAAATTAATTTTTTCCTCAGTTTAGGATGATACGTATTCTTCTACATATTTTTGGTAAAAAAATCGCAATAAGCGTTTATTGATTGGTTTGCGCAAAAGTAAAAAAAAAAATTATTAATAAAAATGGCATAAAACTATGCCATATTTTGTAGACGCTATGGGCCAAATTCTCAAAGGACTTACGACGGCGTATCTCCACGTACGCCGTCGTAAGTCCGAATGTGACCCGTCGTATCTATGCGCTTGATTCTTAGAATCAGTTACGCATAAATTTGACCAAGATACGAGCGGCGTAAGTCTCCTACGCCGTCGTATCTTGGGTGCATATTTACGCTGGCCGCAAGGGGCGCTTCCGTAGATTTACGCGTTGAATATGTAAATTAGGTAGATACGCCGATTCTTGAACGTACTTGCGCTTGCTACGCCGTTTATGTTAGGCTTACGTCCGGCGTAAATTTACCCCTGCTATATGAGGCTCAGCCAATGCAAAGTATGGACGTCGGAACAAGCGTATCTTATTACGTTGTTTACGTAAGTCGTACGTGAATGGGGATGTGCGTAGGTTACGTTCACGTCACAGGCATTGAGCCGGCGTATCATAGGGAGTAAATTCGACGTGATACTGAGCATGCGCGTGCATGCGCTGTACGATCGGCGCTTCATTTGCATGGGGTCAAGGCTCATTTTAATAAAACACGCCCACCTCTTCCACATTTGAATTACGCGGGCTTACGCCGGCCGATTTACACTACGCCGCCGCAACTTACAGAGCAAGTGCTTTGTGAATTGTGAATACTGCACTTGCCTGTCTAAGTTGCGGAGGCGTAGCGTAAATAGGATACGCTACGCCTGCACAAAGATACGCTCTCCTACGTGAATCTGGCCCAATGTCTACAAAATATGGGATAGTTTTATGCCATTTTTATTAATTTTTTTTTTTACTAGTGATGGCGGCGATCAGCGATTTTTACACATCGGACGCTTTTGACACTATTTTGGGACCATTGTCATTTTTACAGCGATCAGTGCTATAAAAATGCACTGATTACTGTGAAAATGACACTGGCAGTGAAAGGGTTAACCTGTAGGGGGCACTAAAGAGGTTAAGTGTGACCTAATGTATGTTTCTTACTGTAGGGGGGCGTGGCTGGGTGTGTGACATCACTGATCGTCGTTCCCTATGACAGGGAGCAGACGATCAATGACAGGCTCACTAGGAAGCATGGAGAGAGGTATGTTTACACTTACCTCTCCCCGTTCTTCAGTTCTGTGACCCGATCGCGGGACACTGGCTGCAATTGGGTCCCGCGCGTGGTCACGGTGCTCAGAACCGGGTTGCGAGCGTGCCGGCGGCGGCGCGCGAGCGACCCACGGCTGCGCTCTTAAAGGGCAACGTACATGTACGTGATTGTGCCTAGCCGTGCCCTCCTGCCAGCGTAAATCAGCGTGAGTCGGGCCTTAAGGGGTTAATCACTGAAGTAGATAGTGGTACTCCAGTGACCTCCACCTGATTCCAGGTCCTACACCAAGCGATTGCCCTGCTGCACTATGATCACAGGAAATTGGCCGCTTGGCACGAACACCATTCAGTTAATGCTTTGCATTCTGATTGGATGAGGTGGAGAAACGTGGCAGTGACATCACGCTCTCAACCTTGTTCAGTCAGAGAACGATTTTCCTTCATTCATAGGGTTGCAGGAAATAAATCTGCTCAATTCCCCCATCAACACAGACAGTGTTATTGCTGGAATCCCTCCTGCCGGGCCATTGTCTTCTCCCAGCAGGGGGCGGGGAAGCCGTCCACGCTGGGAGAAGACAGTGATTATTGCTAGTGGCTATACCAGCCGCTAGCGATAATCAGGCTGGTTGTACCCAAGTTGATTGATCAATCAACTTGGTACATTCAGCCTGCCCATTAACGGTATGAATCTCAGCTGGGTGAGGAGAAAATTCTGGACAGCTGCACCGAAAATCATTGCCTTTATTAAAAGGAGGTAATAATCCAAAAAAATGCAAGTCACAGCAAACAACGGGATACAGGGGCTGACGCATTTCACACTTTCAAAAGTGCTTATTCATCTCAGCTTCAGTTTCTGCTGAACCGGTCGAGATTCGAACCGTATGACTGGCCTTAGCAAACGATTGATAAGTAAAATCAACAAAAGCCAAAGGCTGAAAACAACTCCACGATGATTTACTATTACATGTTTAGTAAAGATAAGCACTGCCTGAAGCCATACACCAGTAGAATTTTGGGTGCATTTTTAAAAAAAATTCTAATGGATAGTGAACTTTAAGTTGACAGTTGTTTTTCACTGTAGTGATGAGAAAATTGCTAGGATGAATTTTTTCTTGAGCAAACAAAGTTCTAACTGTGAATGTGGTCTGTTAAGTGATACTAAACACACAGGGGCAGATCCACGTACCTTTGCGCCGGGCGCAGCGTATCTAAGATACACTACGCCGCCGTAACTTATTTATTTTATTTCAAATCCTCAAAGAATTTGCGCCGTAAGTTACGGCGGCGTAGTGTATCTCTGGCGGCGTAAGGGCGCGGAATTCAAATGGATGTAATGGGGGCGTGTTTTATGTAAATACGTTGTGACCCGACGTAAACAACGTATTTTTTTAACTGCGCATGCGTCGTCCGTGGGGGTATCCCAGTGCGCATGCTCGAAATTAAACCGGAACCAGCCAATGCTTACGACGGTGACGTCATTCTACGCAAATTCCTATTTGCGAACGACTTACGCAAACGACGTAAAAATTTCAAAATTGGACGCGGGAACAACGGCCATACTTAACATTGAGTACGCCTCAGAATAGTAGCTTTAACTATACGCCGGAAAAAGCCGAACGCAAACGACGTAAAAACAATGCGCCGGCCGGACGTACGTTCGTGGATCGCCTTAACTAGCTAATTTGCATACTCAACGCAGAATTCAACGGAAATGCCTTTAAAACAAAGATACGACTCGGGATATTTAAAATTACGCCGGCGTATCAATAGATACGCCGGCGTAATACCTTTGTGGATCTGACCAACATTGTTTAATTTACATTGTCCCCATTATTTCTGTAAATAGATGATGGCACTGTAATTATTTTATAAAAAAAATCTAAGGCCCCTTTCACATTGAGGCGTTTTTCATGCGGTGCAGCGCTAAAAATAGCGCTGCTATACCGCATGAAAAAATCGTGCCCTGCATGCTTCAATGTGAATGTGACGGTATAGCGGCGCTACAAATAGCGCGGCTATACCGTCACCGCACCTCCACTGCCCAATGTGAAAGCAGCCTAAGTATCTTTTCCTAATCGATATACAGCTGTCACATGACCCAGATCTTTTCCAGCCTGTCTGCAGGGAAACATAAGCAGGAGGAGCTTTTTTCTAGTCCTCTGCTGCTAGTCACATGTACAAAATAAAAAAAATCAGCTTTTGTAATGCAGTGTAAAAAATAAATAATATCGATAAACTGTTTTAAATTGGCATACAAATATATATTTGAAATCAAATCTTTATTATTTTGGGGGAAAACATGGCGTGGGAGGATTTCCGCCAGTCACAGGCTGTTACACCCCTCCAGCCTGTGTCTTAGAATAAAAGGAAGGCGAAGCCATCATTAATCTACATGTAATATCCCATCCCCATTGTGTTTAGCTGCTTATTAGGCATGGAGAAGGAGGGAGGGAGTGGACTGTCATTTACCACTGTGTAATAAATCACATGTATGACTTTTTAGTCACATGGGCTGCTATGATGGGATAGGGAGGACATGCTCAGCATGGAACTCACTGAAAACTGAACATGTGCAGAGTTGCCACCACAGCGACAGAATCCCTAGCTTAATTGGGGACATGAACACGAGACGGAAATAGCGAGCAGCAGCATCAACCAGTTTTTTTGCAGAATACATTAAACTAATCTTATGCCGCGTACACACGACCGTTTTTAATGTCATGGAAAAAAACGACGTTTCTCTCGACATGATTCTTGTCAAGCCTGCCTTGCATACACACGATCGTGAAAAAGAAATGTTTGAGCAAAGCACGGTGACATACAACACGTACGGCGGCACTATAAAGGGGAAGTTACATTCGGATGGCGCCACCCTTTGGGCTGCTTTCGCTGATTTCGCGTTAGTAAAAGTTTGGTGAGAGATGATTCGCGCTTTTCAGTCTTTGTGCTTTTCGGTCTGTTACAGCGTGACGAATGTGCTATCTCCATTACAAACGCTAGTTTTACCAGAACGAGTGCTCCCGTCTTATAACTTGCTTCTGAGCATGTGTGTTTTTTTCCTGTCGTTAAAGTCTACACACGACCGTTTTTCACGACGTGAAAAACGACGCGAAAAATTAGAGCATGTTCTAAATTTTTAATGCCCAGTTTTCACGTCGAGAAAAATGCACTGGAGCCTACACACGATCGTATTTAATGACCAATTTAAAAAAATGGCATTTTTCATGTCATGAAAAACGGTTGTGTGTACGCAGCATCATAGTGACTGGGTGAGGATGTAAAAAAACATTTATTGATCTTTTTTTTTTTTTTTTTTTTTGATGTGGGTTTAGTGATGCTTTAAAGGGGTTTTAAACAAACAAAAAAAATGTTTTGCTGATATGACTGTTTACAGGGTATAGAGACATAATAGTTAACTGATTCCTTTTAAAAACGATTAAAAATAGATAAAAATACAATGTTCTTCTACTAATGTGCCGACTGGTGCACCGGCACGTCGAGGGAGTATGATAGGGGTTGGGGGGCGCTCTTTACCCCCCCCCCCCTGCCGATATTCATCTGTCAAGTGTAGCACATGGATGAAATCTATGATGACATGCAAATTGATTCATGGTATATGCATATGAGCTGTGTATTTGTCTAATGTCTTTTTGTTGTATTGTTTGAAAATCTGAATAAAAACAATTAAAAAAAAAAAAAAAAAATAGATAAAAATCAATCATATAATGTACCTGTAGTTTCTAGTTTCGTTTTTGCATGTTATTTCCTGCCTCTCTGCCTTACAGAGCATACAGAGCCATAGAGCAGTGATGGTTTGAAAAACGAAACTAGAAACTAGACACACAGGGCCAGATATCCACATAGCGGATCGTAATTTTAGTCCGGCGTAGCGTATCGTATTAACGCTACGCCGCCGCAACTTTGAGAGGCAAGTGCTGTATTCACAAAGCACTTGCCTCTAAAGTTACGGCGGCGTAGCGTAAATCTGCCGGCGTAAGGGCGCAGAATTCAAATGTTAAAGATGTGGGCGTGTTTTATGTTAATGTTACTTGACCCAACGTAAATGACGTTTTTTCTGAACGGCGCATGCGCCGTCCGTGGGGGTATCCCAGTGCGCATGCTCGAAATTAACCCGCAACAAGCCAATGCTTGCGACGTGAACGTCATTCTACGCAAAGCCCTATTCGCGAACGACTTACGCAAACGACGTAAAATTTTCAAAATTCGACGCGGGAACGACGTCTATACTTAACATAGGATACGCCTCATATAGCAGGGGTAACTATACGCCGAAAAAAGCCTTATGGAAACGACGTAAAAAAAATGCGCCGGCCGGACGTACGTTCGTGGATCGCCGTATCTAGCTAATTTGCATACTCAACGCGGAAATCGACAGAAACGCCACCTAGCGGCCAGCGTAAATATGCACCTTAGATCCGACGGCGTACTAAGACGTACGCCAGTCGGATCTAGCCCAGCTTCAGGCGTATCTTGTTTTGTGGATACAATATCAATAGATATGCCAGCGTAACTGCTTCGTGGATCTGGCCCACAGTAATCACACCTCCTTGATTAGTGACCACAGAGAGAAATCTCCCAGTACTGTGGTCATCAGGAAACAGACAACCAGGAAGTGTGGAGATCAGAAAAGAATTACAGCAACTTGAGAGCAAAAACGAACAATGAGGACATGAACAAGCCCTGCATTAAGGTAAAGGAAGCTATTAAGATAAAAAAATGTTTTCCTTTACAAACCCTTTAAGGGAAAATTGGACATATTGTAATGCGCAAGACAAAAGAAACCCTTTTAATGTTGTCTGGAATTCCATCTAAGTAGCAGGTCTGAACCAAATTTAAGGGCTCTTGAACAAAATTAGTCAACTCAGTGGCCCAGATTCAAGAAGCACTTGCGCCCGCGCAACCATAGGTTGCGCGGCGCAAGGGCTTACTTGCTCCGGTGTAACGAGTGCTCCTGATTCAGGAACCTCGTTACACCGACTGCAGCCTAGGATATGACAGACATAAGCCTCCTTATGCCTTCATATCTCAGGCTGCATTCTTGCGTTGGCCGCTAGGGGGCGCGGCCATTGTGATCGGCGTATAGTATGCAAATTGCATACTACCACCGATTCACAAAAGTTGCGCCAGCCCTGCGCACGCAAGGTACGGAGTTTCCGTACGGCGACTTTAGCGCAAGGTTGCTCCTGCTAATAGCAGGGGCAACCTATGCTAAAGTATAGCCGCGCTTCCCGCTCGTGAAATTTAAATTTCACGTCGTTTACGTAAGTGATTCGTGAATGGCGCTGGACGCCATTCACGTTCACTTAGAAGCAAATGACGTCCTTGCGACGTCATTTGCCGCAATGCACGTCGGGAAAGTTTCCCGACGGAGCATGCGCTGTTCGCTCGGCGCGGGAGCGCGCCTAATTTAAATGATTCCCGCCCCCGGCGGGATCATTTACATTAGGCAGCCTTACGCCCGGCTATTTAGCATATCGCCCGCGCAATTTACGGAGCTACTGCTCCGTGAATCGCGGGCATTTCAAAATATTTGCGTGGATCTACCTGAATCTGGCCCAATGATGGCAAGATCATATGCTCTGATGAGCAATATTTCAGAACTTCCATACGAATGTTCGAACGTAATTATGCTGCTGTATGGCCAGACTAATTTGGGTAAAACAAATCCATGATGTAGCAAAGGAAGACATTACTTTTGTCGTCATACATGACTTGACATCTCCAGTCCAAAATCAATGTGAGATCTGCCTATCAGATTTCTCCAGCAACGTCAGGCTCAGGAATCAAAGGTGCTAATACAATAACCAGTTAATTGTGTCACTAATTATGCTGTCAGTGGAATCGGGCTGCTGGACGACAGCTTGCTTAACACCGAAACTTTATTAATCCCTAGCGGTGTCAATAAATTTCCTGTATAGATTAGCATGCAGTCAGAATGAGCACGCCATGATACAATTCATGTCTTTCCACACTCCACTTAGTCATTAGCAAATTAACAGATGCCAATAATAGAAGCAGGAGCATGTCTCTGTCCATAGCCATTCATCACCGCCAAGAACTCCCTGACCCGTAAGTAAGGGCAGAAATCCAAACGCTTCTCTCTTACAGGTGTACTAGCTGGAAGCATATAGCATGTGGGCGAGCAGTGCCCTCTGGCTGTGACTTAGCCGCTTGGTAGAATATTATCCACTTAGGAAGGGCTATTTATGAATGCCTAATACTGTGAAGGCTGCAATAATATGCACCAATGAACACATTTTAAGAAGTCGTCCAAGGTTCCAAATGAGAGTGTAATGCCGCGTACACACGGTCATTTTTCAGCATTAAAAAAAAAACGTTGTTTTTCAGCTTGTCGAAAAAACAGCGTTTTCCCAACTTCATCATTAAAACGATGTTACCTACACACCATCGTTTTAAAAAATGCTCTAGCAAAGTGCGGTGACGTACGACGGCACTATAAAGGGGAAGTTCCATCGCCTTTGGGCTGCTTTAGCTGATTCCGTGTTAGTAAAAGACGGTTCGCGCTTTTTTGTCTGTTACAGCGTGATGAATGTGCTTACTCCATTACGAACGGTAGTTTTACCAGAACGAGCGCTCCCTTCTCATAACTTGCTTCTGTGCATGCGCATGTTTTTTACGTCGTTTTAGCCCACACACGATCATTTTTTACAACCCGAAAAACGACATAATTTAAAACGACGTTAAAAAATGCAGCATGTTCTAATTTTTTTTTTTGTCGTTTTTCAGAACACTTTCTAAAATATGACATGTAACAAAGTGGAGATATTGATTGAACAGCCGTGCGGTTTGTAGCGGTGTACAGGTATGGCTTTGTGATGTTGAGTGCCACACGAGACCTCTATGCAAAGTCAAATAAAGAGAAAAATAAATAATCATGGGTGTTTGGTTAAACCTGTATTCCAACAGTAATCCTCATTGACTTTGTTTCCATTTTACCATTCTTTAAAGCCATTAAACATGTCTGACCGTCTTCCAGGTGTCATTCCATAGGCCGTTCACTGTATACAGTGTTGTGTCAATCAGTCGCACATTCCCTGTGGCCTCATTAACTACAAAGGAATCTTCCCAAATCCTAATTATTTCCTCGACTGAGACTACATCTAGCATTTACCAAGCTTATGAAATAGAGCCCATTGTTCTCAGCCTGAGAAGCACCATTCCTCCAGTGTCTGCTAGAGGTCACGGTGAGGCGAATCGCGTGTACACGTTTGCCAAGGCGAGAACATAGAATTATGTTTGTTTAATGTTCCGCAGACTAATATTACAAAGGTGGAGCCGCTTTGAGCAATTGTGTCAAAATAACAGAAATAACAAAAAGAAGAAAGATGCAGGTGAATAATCAAATAAAAATGAGAAATGACAACTGGTCTTATTTTTCAAGCGTTGTTTGCAGAGGCACAAAAGTGAATTTTTCGATATGGTGGTTTCACCTATGAAGCCTTTATATTGTTGTATTACCTAATTGATGCCCTGGGCACATGCAACTGAATCGGCTCCACCAGGTCCACCTACAGCCTACAAGAAGGGTCACCAGCTTCTAACTCGGAAGTAAAGTTAGCTGTAGATGGATCAAAATGTAACCAGTTCTGCAGGGACCATCCGAATTTCAATCCAATGCCGCGTACACACGATCAGACATTCTGACAACAAAACCATGGATTGTGTTGTCGGAAAAATTGAGAACCAGCTCTCAAACATTTGTTGTTGGAAATTCATACATTCTATGCATTAAAGTGAAAAAAGTTCAGAGGATTAGCGGCCCCCCAGCTAAAATATTTTACAGCATGGCACGAGTAAAGGTTGGGGGTATGTAACTTCAGTGTTGTAAAGTCTTTAGGCCCCCTTTATTTCAGATGTAACTAGGGTAAGTTCTTGAACTTCATTCAAATTTAATGACTACGTTTTTGCTTGGGATGGCAATAAATTACCTAATAAAAGCAAGCAAAGCATCTTAAGTAGAACTTTGCTTGCTGTAACTTGTCCTCCCTTGTCCTGCAATAAAAAGCACCTTCAACAGTTGCGCCCAATATTGTTTTTACTTGTATTATGTAGAAAAGTGAAAGCGCAAAATACTGCGTATGGGCCTCTATCACCATAAGTTGAGAATTGAGGTGGGCCCTGGTGCTTTGACAAATCAAGGACAGGCAGATGCTTCCCTTTATTCTTTCCCTACTGTATGTTTGTCTGTGTTGACCTAGCCCAGAAATGGCACATTTTGTGATTAATTTGTGCATATTGTCAATTTTTGGGGCCTTTACATGAATTTACTAGAAATCTATAGCCAGAGCTTGTTATTTATTACACACAGAGATTTTTCAGCATATTGCAAGTCAATCAGTCAGAAAAAACTTTGCAGAAGTACTTGTTGCTTTAGCTACATATCCGGAAATAATGGTGTATGGCTCATCACCCAATGCTCATAAAAGACATCTGCCTTTCTGCAGATACATATAGACAATGGATACCCATCAACCAGTCTGGACAGTTTTAATCATCATGTCTGTAGCATGAGAATCAAATGGCCATGTTTGACATTGGTGACCAATGGTCATTGTCTGTCAGCACTCCATTTGCACCAACATGATCTATGGTCTATATCAGGGGTGCAACCACCTGCTCTGGGATGGAATGGAATAGAATGCTGTTATTAAAGGCCATTAAAATCACAGGGGCAGATCCACAAAGATCTGCCCCGGCGCATTGTATCCGAGATACACTACGCCGCCGTACCTTAACTGGCTTTAAATCGAATCCTGGAAGAATTTGCGCCGTAAGTTACGGCGGCGTAGTGTATCTCTGGCGGCGGAATTCAAATCGGCGATTAGGAGGCGTGTTTCATTTAAATGAAGCGCGTCCCCGCGCCGAATGAACTGCGCATGCGCCGTCCCTAAATTTCCCGCCAGGCATTGCGCTAAATGACGTCGCTAGGACGTAATTTTTTTTTTAACATAGACATGAATTACATCCATCCCGATTCACGGACGACTTACACAAAAAATAAATAAAAAATTCAAATTAAACGCGGGAACGACGGCCATACTTAACATGGCAAATTAAACTATACGCCGCAAAACACCAGCTTTAAATATACACCGGAAAAAGCCGACGTAAAAGAATGCGATGGCCGCGCGTACGTTCGTGGATCGTCGGAAATAGATAATTTGCATACCCGACGTGGAAAACAACACGAACTCCACCCAGCGGACGCAGAAGTATTGCATCTATGATGCGAAGGCGTACGAAGCCGTACGTCTGTCGGATCTAACCCAGATGCCGTCGTATCTTGGTTTGAGTTTTCAAACTAAAGATACGACGCGGGTAATTTGAAAGTACGCCGGCGCATCAGTAGATACGCCGGCGTACTCGCTCTGTGGATCTGCCCCTCGGTGTATATCTGGGCATATCTCTTCTGCAGTGGTTACTGGGCTGCTTTCAAACTCACCTGCACGTTACCTGCACTGAGCCATAGACTTCTGGTATTACCTGCAAGTTTGATGAGCTTTCTGAAAGTGCACCAAACCTGCAAAATATAATAGAAGTCTATTGCAAACTGCAGAAAAGCCAAAGGTATACTGCGTGGCACCCATGGTGCAGGAAAAAACACAATGCATCAGTGTGAAAGCAGCCTTGGGCCCCTTTCACACGGTCCGTTCGACCCTCCTTGCATCTCTAAAGCCTCGTACACACGCTCGGTTTACTCGGCGAGAACCAGCAAGAAAACTGCTGGCAGAGCTTTCTTGCCGAGTATACCGAGCGTGTGTACGAGGCTTTCAGGATTCTCGACAAGAAAACTGCCCAGAATCTAGACGAGAAAAATAGAGAACCTGTTCTCTATTTTCTCGTTGTGAGATTCTCAGGAAGTTACTTACCTGGACGCCGTGGAAACCCGCACATGCTATAAATGACTTTGACACATGCGCAGTAGCTTCCTAGGCATAGGTAGGGTGCAGCAAGATGGCGGTGACGGCATTGAATGGGATAAGCGCATGCTCATCGTATGCGATGATGTCACCACGTTCTTGCCTTTCAAGAGAACCGTGGTTCTTTTGAAAGGAGAGTCTGTACACTCAAGCGGCAAGAGATTCTTGCCAAGAATCTCGTCAGGAAAAAAACGTTGTTTTTCCTGACGAGATTCTGGCCCGTGTGTACTAGGCTTAAGAAGTGGCAGACGTAAACCGACTTGTGTCCTACCCCCAATCCGATAAAAAAAAAAGAGTATAGTAAGCATATGTAGAGCGGACATCCCGTCCACCCGCTCTGCTCAATGTGGCCCGCAACCGTTTACTAAGTCACTTAAGTGGCCCTCTCTCTTCAAAAGTTAGGGCACCCCTGGTCTATATGGTCATGGTCCATGGTTTATGGCCAACTTAAAGGTGAACTCCAGGTAGGTTTAAAAACAATAATACATCTTGTAATACATTCATTAAATAGGCAGAGAACAGAAAGATGACCTCATCAATGTTGTGTGGCTCCTCTTTGTCCAACCATAAGTCTGGGTCAGGCCAGTGACCAAGCTATATTGTTTGACTGCAATGCAGAAAATGAAGTCACCCTGCTGTCTGGTAATGGTGGCCAGATTGCAAGAGTGGGGAATCAAATTTACATTAATTACAAGAAATAATGCAATTCATATATTTACTATATGTTTCAATTCTGTGTGTAACTGATTGCCTGTTAAGCTTAAAGACTGATGTTAAGGACGGTCAACATTTAATCTTTTCTATGTGCTAAAAACCTTTCTGCACATAGTAAATGTTTTACTATTTATTTCAGTGACAAGAAGTTAAGTTTGTTTTTTACGATGATATACTCTTTAGCAGTATAGCTATTGCCAATGACGTTATCATTCGTTAAGGATTAACCTTTGTACCCTTAGGTTCACATATCTATCATAGTTATGCAAGCAGAATTTTATGGAGAGATGCAGGGGAAAGATTTGGAAGTAGTATAACCTGGAGGGTTTCTGTACTAGAAGAGAGAGAGAGGCGCAGAGTGGCAGGTGGTTTTCTAAGTGCTTTTCATTAACCTGCTCGCAATAAATAAAACACTCCAGATGTTGGAGCCAAACAGAAGATTCCAATCTTTTTCCAGCCATGTCTGCTGAAAATCAGAACATTTGATTTCTGTTGAGGAAAACCATAAATGCAGGCAGCACGTTTTGTACAAACCACTGGAAATGAGCTTATTTTTCAGTCTTCATAACAAGACCATCCAGCCACCACCTAAGACCAGGCCCGTAGGAACAAGACAGGCAAAGCAAGCTGGCGGGGGTGCCCCAGAAGGACGGGCCCTTGCCGCGCCGCTGCTTCCTATAAGTGCTGCAGCCTGTAGCGTGGCCGAGCTCCTCCTCCTAGTTCCTCCTGCAGTCCGGCCGGGTACTGTAACCGTGCAGTACAGGAGATTCAGTGTCCTGTTCCCGGCCGGACTGACAGGAAGTGCACACACTCAGTGCTCACTTCCTTTTAGTCCGACCGGGAACAACAAACTGAATCTCGCGGTATGCGGTAGGGAGGGGGGTAAAAAGAGCATGGGGAAGGGACGCTTATCAGAGTACTACCCGACATTCGGCGGCGGCGGCAGCAGCACCCCTCCCCGCTTATCAGAAGAAGTACTACCCGGTTTATATACACTTATCAAATTGATAAAAAAACGCTTGCACAGCGCCCCTAGGCCCCCCCCCCCCACTTATCAACAGCAGAAGAAGTACATCTCGGTGTTTGGCGGCGGCAGCTTCCCCCCCCCCCCACTTCTCTACTTAAAACTCAGCAACATCCCATCCCCCGCTTCTTGCTTGGGGCCCCCAAATTCCTTCAAACGGCCCTGCCTAAGACACAGTATGGGGCAAGAAAAAACCCTGAGCCAAACATTATTCAGCTAAAGCTAAACTCCAGACAAATAAAAAAAAAGACACAAATTAATGCAGCTCTGTATTTATTATTTAACAAGGTATTTTTAAAATGAAAAACAATATAAATACCTAAATTTGACGTGTTATCCTTTTGGAATCCCGTGCAAGAGGGAGAGGCAGCCAGTCAATTGTGTTGCAGTTCCCATGTGCCAACATGAAGTATGCTGATTGGAGGAGAAAGCAAAATGGCATGAAGATAAAATAAATCAGACTGAGGCCTCGTACACACGTACGGGATTCCTGGCGGTAAAAAGTCAGCCGGGAAACCCGAGGGGAAAACCGAGAACCTGTTTGGTAACTTTTCCCCCTACACACGACCGTGTTTCCCGACAGGAAAACTGCCATGAGAGCTTTGGTCGGGAATTCCGGCCGTGTGCATGCTCCATCGCAGTGTTTCCCATAGGAAAACTGTCTGGTTAAAAACCGCTGGGAATCCCGGCGGGGAAAAAAAGAGCTAGTTGTCTTGGAGCATACACACGGCCGGTTTTCCCAGCCAAAAGCTCTCATGGCAGTTTTCCAGACGGGCAAACCAGTCATGTGTACGACGAGGCTTAATGCTTTTTTTTTCACTGTCCACATACAAGCTGGGGGAGAGAAAGGGCCTGTAAATGTTACTTAAAGAAAACTATGCCTTGTGATATACCTCAAGGAATAGCTGCAAACACAATAATGAGATGTTTTTCACCAAACAATATTATAAATGAAATGTGTTGCCATAATCAGAAACAATTCATAATGATCATAATATTAATACAAATAAAGTGCAAATAAAGTTAAATTCATGGTGCAAATCATATTTAATTTATGGTGCAAATGTCCAAAGTAAAAAATAGTCCATTGTACTGAGGTAGGAATAAAAATGATTCAAAAAGCCAAACAGAGATAAGTGAAATCCTTCCCTCTACCGTAAAAGGCACACAACAACTCCCAGATGAGATCTACGCTTACCAGAGCCCCTGGACCCCCTGGGATCAGGAAGGTCAAACAGGTGTTTTGGGGACTTATCCCATGGTGAACACTCCAGCGGGTAGTCGCCAGTCCTATGCCACGGCATACGTCTAGGGAAAGGTATTGCCAACTCCAAAGATGCCATGCTAATTAAAAACTCGATAGTGTAAAACCTTAAATCGGAGTTCCACCCAAATATGGGACTTCCGCTTTTCGGAACCATTTGGCACCTTTCAGGGGGGAGAGGGGTATAATACAGGTATTTGCACCCACTTCCAGGGAGAGACTCCCACGTGAGTCACTCCACTCCCCCCCCCTGCTGCCTTATGGGAAACACACTGGTCCCAGGAGACAGCGGGGACCACTGGGAACGCGCCGCGTTACTCGCGAATGCGCAGTAGGGGACCAGGCAGTGAAGCCGCACCGAGGATGGCGGCGGGGGCATACTGTCTTAGAAGAAAACACAATACTGGGCAAGGAAAATGGTGTCCGCTTCCACTTCTGGGTGGCGTGATGACGTGTCTAAGCTGCTCAACTCTACGCATTTCATCACTACAGGACTTCTTACGGGGGCATGGTTTCCAGGCTGGCTGTGCTGTGTGGCAGAGCTTTGTATACCAAAGGAATGAATAGACAGAAATTCAAATAGTTTGGAAGGTACAACAGCTCCAATATGGGCATGTCATTTGTATATTTATTTTGCCTCCCTGGGCTTGAGCTTTAAAGTGGATGTAAACCCGATTCATTAAATTTGACCATATATCTGTAGTATTTGCTTATCTCTATCCAAAGCCCTGAGTCCAGTGTCTTTCTGCTGCTCCATTCTTCTGTTATCAGCATGATAACTTCTGACAAGTTTTTAGAGAAGGGATATAAAACCAGCCTGAAATTTGTGTCGGGGTGGGTGCTATAAATAGATTAGCAGAGAGCTTGTCTATTCACAGTACAGCTCTGAAAGTATCTTTATTCTTCTGCCTATGAGGAGGGGGGTGTGTGCCTTTCCTCCAATCAATTTGTAATCTTTATGATTAGCTGATGTTTATTTGACAGACTTTTCCACAGGTGCAGTGGGTGGGAAGTCTTTCAGCAGTCTTTAGGTACCTCCAGCTATTGTCTCCATTGGCAGATACCAACTCCTAATTGATAAGCAATACACAGATCAACCAAATCACTCCCAAAGATTAGACAACCAATGGCTGACCATGGACACGCCAGACTTATTACGTCGTAGAATGGTTTGACATGCAGATACAATCCTCCTCCCAATCTGATAATGTCAGGAAGCCCAGTTTGACCACAAGCATTCCTATGTAGGCAATGAAGGAGTGATCAGATCTGAGAGAGTCAGGCAAAGTTTTCTAACTTGACCAATGATTTTATAACCCAAAATTGATCATATAGCAAGAGTGCCATATAAATATTTTATGGCTATGTCTGGATTGGTAGGTTGTCATCGATATGTTAATCCATAGGGATTCTCATTCCTACACAACATGACCTATTGTGAAATCAACATACCAATAAGAAGGAAAAATAAAACAATTGTGTCATCTTTATCATGTGCACCAGACACCACAAGGGTCATTTCTCAGTCAGTGTTGATTTTTTCATTATCTGGCCTTTACACAGTACACAATGGTGTTAGCTGAGTAAATAAAACAATATGCAATCAAGGAATTAAATATAATCTTGTAAGGAGTTCCTTCTCTTTGCTGAAAGGGCTGACTGTCTGAAAGGATGACTCTTTACTGAGGCAGCTTGCTTGGAAACCCTTAGGTGTGGCCCAGCATTACAGTAGTTTCAGGCAGACCTGCCTACACCAGGTGAAAGTTGTAATGGCTAATGCTAAACTTCAGACAAGCAGGTAAGTCATGTCCAGACATTTTTTTTAGAGCAGGGGTCTCCAAACTGCGGCCCAAGGGCCAGATGTGGCCCTTTGCTTGCCTTTATGTGGCTCCCACTGACAGCAACAATGGGGCACTGTTTCTTCCAACGATACCAATGATGGAACACTATTATTCCTACTGAAAGGGGCACTACTCCTCCTCCTACTGACCATCAACCCTGAGGCCATATTTATTCTCACTGATGCTGGGCCTGGGAAATTTTCTGCACCCACCGGCCACAATCCGGCTCTCCTAAATTCTGAAGGACAATAAACTGGCCCTTTGTTTGAAAAGTGTGGAGACCCCTGGAGTAGAGGATAGAGTAAAGCTGGCTGTACACTCACAGAATTTCGTAATTAACCATTCAAAATTCAATCAGTGAGTGACCCTGTTGGCACTTCGCCTGGCTCTTTTTATTTGTTAATTGTTGTGAGGCAGAGTGATGCCAACAGGGCAGATTGTCAGACAAACAGTGCCGGGATCCTATTAGATGCCGTCACTGTTCGTGTATTCTGTCATTGGTTCAGAACTCCCTGATTGGCCAGAGCACACAGCTTCTTCAGACAGATAGATCCTTACAAGCAACAATAGATTCCCCTCCCACCAAAAATAGACCCCACCCCAACAGTAGGTCCTCTCAAGCAATACAAATTCCCCCCCAGCAATAATAGGTCCCACCCCAGCAACAATAGATCCCTCACACAACAATAGACTTCCCCAGCAACAATGGACCCCACCCCAGTAACAATAGTTCCCCCAGCAACAATAGTTCTCCACACAATAGACCTCCCACACAGAAACAATGGACCAGCCACAACAAAATACCACCCTCAGTAACAAGAGATCCACCCCAGCAACATTAGACCCCCACCAGTGACCATACATCCCCCAGAAGACAGCATCAATAGACCCTCCAACACACTCCAGCACAACCCACACACCATACATTTGGTGCTGGAGGTGCCGGAACTGCGTTCCCCCACGTTCCCACTTAAAAAAAGCCCTGGGTGTCCCTCCTTCAGGGCCGATCCTAGGGTCACAGACGCCTGGGTGCAGAAATATTTATGGCGCCCCCCACATGGGCGTGGTCTTCTTTACTAACTCCTCCCCTTTACAAATGTTTCTATGGCTACGACTCAAACACAGAGATGCTCCCCTAAGAAGTCTTCATTATCCTGGGATCCTCCCATGATCTTTTAACAATAAAGAGAATCAGTACACTAATGGGACCTGGAGGGGGGTCACTCTAATGCACACAGATAGGGCTTCTGTTAGAAAGAGCCCCCAGACATTACTAGGAGGGTGGCACCCGGAGAGCATTTCTGGGAGTGCACGGGATGATTGGCAGCAGCTCCGGCCAACCCTGAAGCCTCTCATCACACCGCCTATGGGAGAAGAGCCTACACACGCAGAAGAGGCGGGGCAGACAAGAGACTGCTCCATGCGCACCGGACAGAATAATTAGTGGAGCCTAGTACCGTGTTTCGGTACTAGGCTCCGCTGCGGTACCCAGCCCAAATTCCGGGGACAGCGGGAGGTAAGCCAGCGGAGAGAGCAAGCGGGATGGGGAACCACAGCACCCGCTACATGCGCTCCGCCTCTGGACACAGACAAAAGGAGGAAGGGGAGCACTCTGGAGCTTCGAGCACCCTGCGCACCCTGCCTAGGATCGGCTCTGCCCTCCTTCCCATCTTAAAAAGTTGGGAGGTATGGAGTTGGGCTAATGTGGCCTCCTCAGTATTAGAACACATCATTTTGCATTTAATAAGCTCTGCTTAGCGCATCTTAATAGTTACAATTTGATAACTTTGTCTCTTTTAAAAATATTCCCTGTACTTCCTGTACCAATCACATGGAGGAAATGTCTCCAATGGGTTCACAAGTGGCAGCAAAAACCCAACGGATGTTCTAACCCTTCCCCATTCTATCTTCTGTAACAAATAAATATTTGGCTGGAGTTGGACTTTCCTGCATGTGGACCACCTCTGTGAACAATTAAAATCATCTGTAGGAAATGGGCGTTGTTTGCCGTTGTTTTTTTACACTCCTTGAAGCGACACACTTTTTTTCATATCCTTTTTGGACGCGCTATAATAAGCTGTGAAATTGTCATTACTGCTCCCATCCTGCCACCTGCGCTCCCAGGGCTTCAGTAAAGGCACAACCTGCCCTGAGATTTCTTAGCCCCGGCCTGTCATCCTGACAGTGATAACTAGCTGGGTCATCCGGAACACATTCACTGCATCACCTACCTGCAAGTCAGCAAAAAGCTTGGAAAGTGGAGGAGGGGGGCTATTTTCCTTTTATTAATCAAAACCGTCTCGGCCATGAAGTGGGGCTTGCTTTCCCTTGGCTTTTTATGAGTTCTATTGTTACATGCTGGGAGATTACAGGATGAGGTGTGACTTTATCTGCAGATACAATTACAGTCTTGTCTGTGTGTGTTTGGTGTATTTTTCTCCTTCTCGTGCACCCTGGGTTAACATATCCCAGATGTGCTCGCTGTGTAAAGGAAAGGATGTAGCCAATGAGTCAGTGGGAGCCGTGCAACAGCTTGTCCAAGCTTAGACAGAAAGCACAGAGCTTATTTATTTTCTGCGCAGGCAGCACTCCCTGTGGAACGGGGAAGGAAAGCAGCTGCCTGGGGCAGGAGGCAAATTCTGAGTGTGTCAGACATTAACCCCTTCAGAAAGGTAGTGGTGTGATTAGATAACTCTCAGATTGAAGGAATAAAGTTTTACTAAACATATTCAGTACGTTTTCATGTTTTATCCCTTTTAAATCAAAGCAACTACAGAAAAACGCCTGTTGATCCTGCCAGGAGCTTCCTGTTTGAGCTGATATTGCTACCAGTAGCGGCTGGTGCTCAATTTTTTTGGGGGGGGGGGGCGCAAACGAAAAAAAAATTGAAGCCTCACTGTGCCCATCAAATGCAGCCACTGTGCCATCAATTGTCACCACTGTGCCATGCCATCAAATGTAGCCACTGTGCCATCAATTGTCACCACTGTGCCATGCCATCAAACGCAGCCACTGTGCCATCAATTGTCACCACTGTGTCATGCCATCAAACACAGCCACTGTGCCATTAATTGTCACCACTGTGCCATGCCATCAATCGCAGCCACTGTGCCATCAATTGTCACCACTGTGCCATGCCATCAAACGCAGCCACTGTGCCATCAATTGTCACCACTGTGCCATGCCATCAAACGCAGCCACTGTGCCATTAATTGTCACCACTGTGCCATGCCATCAATCGCAGCCACTGTGCCATCAATTGTCACCACTGTGCCATGCCATCAAACGCAGCCACTGTGCCATCAATTCGCACCACTGTGCCAGGCCATTAAACGCAACCACTGTGCCATCAATTGTCACCACTGTGCCATGCCATCAAACGCAGCCACTGTGCCATTAATTGTCACCACTGTGCCATGCCATCAAACGCAGCCACTGTGCCATCAATTGTCACCACTGTGCCATGCCATCAAACGCAGCCACTGTGCCATTAATTGTCACCACTGTGCCATGCCATCAAACGCAGCCACTGTGCCATCAATTGTCACCACTGTGCCATGCCATCAAACGCAGCCACAGTGCCATCAATTCGCACCACTGTGCCATGACATTAAACGCAACCACTGTGCCATGCCATCAAACGCAGCCACTGTGCCATCAATTGTCACCACTGTGCTCTTTAATTGTCACCACTGTGCCCTTTAATTGTCCCCACTGTGTCCATTGTCCCCACTGTGCCTATTGTCGCCACTGTGCCCATTGATGTCGCCGCTGTGCCCTGTAAAGTGCCCCCCCCCCCCCCCCCGGCTCTTACCTTTACTGGAGTCAGCCATCCACGTCCCTCGATGTCTTCTACCGCCCTCGATGACTGACAGGCGTCTCAGCCAATCAGGTTACCGGTAGCCAGAATCGGCCAACCTGATTGGCTGAGACGCCTGTCAGTCTTATCCAAGGAGCGCATCCCTAGTGCGTTCCTTGTATAAGCTTCCGGGACCCGAGGGCTGTACTCGGAAAAGCCTATCAGAGCCATTCGGTTGGTATGCGGAACCAGCCCCCCACCCTCAACAACTATGGTCGGTCGGCGGCAACAACCCACCACCCCGCTTCTCTGCCCCTTTGATTATTAAGCCCAGGGGCCCCCACCACTCTAAGTCCTGCCCTGGTGGTATTGATAACAAACTACTCATTTCACACAATGCAGTTTTGTCCCATAGTGGGCCCTGTTTCCATCCGGCAGCAGGGTCTAAGGGCAAACAGAGTACCTGCTGGGAATCGCTGAACCATTATAATAGATGCTCGTAGTTAAGAAAAAAGTGCCAAAAGCAGGTGACACTATTATGTAGCCTGAACAGGACGATCAAAAGATATTTTGACACAGTGGACCTTTCCTAGAAGTGGTGTCACCCCAGTCCAGAAGACACTGGTCCACTCTAATTAAAAAGTATGCTTTTAAGAGGGGGAAAGCAGTTGAAAATGTAACCAGTTAACCTTTTTGCCTCGCTTATCTGCAGTAGGAGAACCTGAAGTCTTCAAGTGTGACAACACATTGAGGGACAGACACACATGACCGGTAAGCTGAGCACCAGAGAGAAAGGTGCACCAAAAGAGGCAAAACGGGCGATCATGAAGCAGCAGATTCAAGTCTATTTTTGGGGGTTTTAGAGGACTTTCTAAGATTAACAAAAAAAAAAGATTGGGTTGGTTTGATTGAGGGGAAACCAACGTTTTTTTTTTTAATCAGTGTTGTGCTGTAAATGTACATTTGTAATATAAAGGATACAGAACTAAAGCCAAAAAACAAATAAACAACAGTTAAAATTGTATAAAACTTACAGAAAAAAATAGAAAAGAAGAAAGGCAACAGCGCTCTCTACAGGGACAACCCAATCCATACACCAGATCCACTCACAGGTGCCGAGGCTCAATGTGTTCCAACACACTCCAATGCAACTGTAGTAAGAAGAGCCGGTGATCTGCCGATATGGTTCCTCCTATGGATATGGTTCCCACCTTGACTGCGCAGGCGCCATCCGAGCCGATGGAAATCACTGAACCTGATCAGCTGTAGCAACAGGTCCAGGGTGGCGTTATATTCGCTGTAAGTGGCCAATCGGCCTCACGTCCTCGCTGCGCTCGCTCGGCCTCCTGTCTCGTTTTTTAACATCCTCCAAGTCCTCAGGGATGGTAAGGAATGAGCCTGGATGCCGCACATGCGCTGTGTACAGCTGATCAGGTTCGGAGACGTCCGTGGGCTTCGTCTGCGCAGTCAAGCAGGGAACCATATCAATAGGGGAACTAGCTCGACAAGACACCGGCAAAACTGTAATCCTTGAAGTGTTGTTTATTGGTACATACAATAAAAAAATGATGCTGACGTGTTTCAGCAATAACCTTAGTCGTAGCTAAGGCTATTGCCGAAATGCGTCAGAATCATTGTTTTATTGTCACTCTGATGTACCAATAAACGACACTTCAAGGATTACAGTTTTGCCGGCTCTTCATACTACAGTTAAAAAAAAATAACTATAATAAAACTTACCCAAACCATTAGTTTTCACTTGAGCTCAAAAATACTGCTTTTACAGGCCTTTGTATATCTGAGGGGTAGATCTGAAATGAAGGAAAGCTCTGTTGATTTTTTCATCCAATCATGTACAAGCTAAAATGCTGTTTTTTATTTTCTTTGCATGTCCCCCTCGGATCTACAGTGACTGCACTTCCAAGTGCACTTTCAGTGCAATTTCAAGTGCACTTTGCACTTTTAGGGCCAGATTCTTAGAGGAGATACGACGGCGTATCTACAGATACGCCGTCGTATCTCTGCGTCCGGCCGGTCGTATCTATGCGCCTGATTCTAAGGCCCCATACACACGATAGAATCCATCCGCAGATAAATCCCAGCAAATGGGTTTCTGCGGATAGATCCTATGGTGTGTACACGCCAGCGGATCTTTTTCCGCGGAGAAATCTCCTCTGGGATGGATTCCAGCAGATGGATATTTGCTGACATGCACAACAAATCCATCTGCTGGAATCCATTCCAACGGATGGATCCGCTCGTCTGTACAGACTTACCGGATCCATCTGTCCAAAGGGATTCCCCGCACACGTCGTAATGATTTGACGCATGCGTGGAATTCCTTATATGACAGCGTCGCGCCGTCGCCGCGTCATAATCGCGGCGACGGCGCGACACGTCATCGCCAGAGGATTTCCACGCGGATTTCAATGCGATGGTGTGTACACTCCATCGCATAGAAATCTGCGGAAATCTTTGAGAGGATTTATCCGTGGAAACGGTCCGCTGGACCGTATCCGCGGATAAATTCTCTCGTGTGTATGGGGCCTTAGAATCAGTTACGCATTGATATCTGTTAGATCCGACAGGCGTAAGTCTCTTACGCCGTCGGATCGTAACTGCATTTTTAAGCTGACCGCTAGGGGTGTGTATGCTGATTTACGCGTCAAAATCTGTAAATCAGCAAGATACGCGAATTCCCGAACGTACGCCCGGCCGACGCAGTAAATTTACGCCGTTTACGTTAGGCTTTTCCCGGCGTATAGTTACCCCTGCTATATGGTGGCGTAAGTGCGGCGTGCCAATGTTAAGTATGGCCGTCGTTCCCGCGACGAAATCTGAAAATTTTGTGTCGTTTGCGTAACTCGTCCGTGGATGTGGCTGGACGTAATTTACTTCCACGTCAAAACCAATACGTCCTTGTGGCGTATTAGGAGCAATGCACACTGGGAGATTTCCACGGACGGCGCATGCGCCGTTCGTGAAAAACGTCAATCACGTCGGGTCACAGAAGATTAACATAAAACACGCCCCCCTGTCCCACATTTGAATTAGGCGGGCTTACGCCGGCCGATTTACGCTACGCCGCCGCAACTTAGGGAGCAAGTGCTTTGAGAATACAGCACTTGCCCGTCTAAGTTGCGGCGGCGTAACTTAAATCGGATATGTTACGCCGCCGCAAAGATACGCGCTCCTACGAGAATCTGGCCCTTAGTTTGCACTTGTAGAGCAAAGTGGTTTTCCCCATTCGTAAATAACCCCCTATGTGTCTATGCGCACTATAGGAGTTTGGAGGCAGAAAAAAATCCCACTAAAGTCGGGTTTAGAAGAGGGCATGAAAAACACCTGACACAGCTAAACGCAAGAAAACGCGCCTAAATGCAAGGGGCATTTTGAATTTTTGAATTTCAATGACCAGAATATATTATTATTCTTGGCCAATGAAATAAACGTCAAAGTGCTTGACATGCCTAGACGCGTTTGCAAAGCTGCTTTTCTCCTGCCAAAAGGAAAGATTTATAAAAGCCCCAGTGTGCATGAAGCCTTCTTATTTGCCTTTCTGCTGATACAGCGGGTGTCTATAATGCTCAGCTGCTGCATGAGTAGTGCTAACACCCAGCATGATATAAGTTGTGAGCACAGCTAGGTAAAGGGTAAACTAGGTAAAAGGTATAATTAGTTTTAATTATTGACTTCTACTACTAATTTTTGGACAATTTTATACTTTTTAGTAGCTATTTTGGTAGGAAAACAGCCTTTGATGTCGTTATGTAGCACCTTTAATCAGTGTCTCTCTGGAACGAACAGAATGTTGTGTTTATTTCTCTGCACGCGCGTGTTCTCGTGTATAGGTTGTGCAAATTAGAATGTTAGCAAATATTCCTTACTATATAAATTATTTCTTCTGCTGCTTGGAATCTGGGCCTTCACGCCCATCGAGCATTTTATCAAGTTCAGTGATTCGTGACACGCTCCCAGAGATGAAAGCACTAGAGAAGACAATGAGCCTGTATTTACTGAGCTTTATGATGGCTTCAATTAGAGCTGTGCGCTTCCCTTATTAGCACAAGAATTATCCATGTGTAATAGAGAATGAAATTGTCATCTCAAGGTGATGGGTGTGAACTGTACACATTTCTGACAATACCCAACTGAAGACTTTTGTTTGAGGCACATTTATAACACCTGTCCTTCAATATACTCTCTTTGGGATAGCGCCCATACATTGTAACTTCTCAAGCTTGTGTGCTGTACAAAGACATTGGGCTGGATTCAAGAAGCAATTGCGCCTGTGTAACCATAAGTTACACAGCGCAATTGCTTACATGCCCCGGCGTAACGAATGCTCCTGATTCAGGAACCTTGTTACGCCGACTGCAGCCTAAGATATGCGCGGCATAAGGCTCTTATGCCCGCATATCTTAGGCTGCATTCTTGCGATGGCCGCTAAGTGGCGTTCCCGTAGTGCTCAGCGTATAGTATGCAAATTGCATACTAACGCCGATTCACAACGTTGCGCGAGCCCTGCGTACGCAATTTACGTCGTAAGGCTGCCCCTGCTATTGGCAGCCAATGTTACGTATACCCGTCGTTCCCGTGTCGCGAAATTTGAAAGTTACGTAGTTTGCGTAAGTGAATCGTGAATGGCGCTGGACGCCATTCACGTTCACTTTGAAGCAAATGACGTCCTTGCGACGTAATTTTCCGCAATGCACATCAGGAAAGTTTCCCGACGGAGCATGCGCTCTACGCTCGGCGCGGGAACGCGCCTAATTTAAATGATTCCCGCCCCCTACGGGTTCATTTAAATTGCGCGCGCTTACGCCAGGCATTTTGCCGGCGCGCCCACGCAATTTACGGAGCTACTGCTCCGTGAATCAAGGGCAGCGCAGTAAATTTGGGGGGGCGCAGGGCAAAAATGTTGCCCTGCGCCTCCGTAAAAAATGCGCAAATCTACTTGAATCCGGGCCATTGTCATCCAAAGTGTCCAATCAGGTTGGGTCATTTATCAGGTAGCATTTAAAACAGACTTTCCCAACCTTTTTAACACAGGGGAACCCTTGAAATAACCTTACAGTCTCAGAGAACCCCTGGTGATAAATATATTGGGCTAGATTCAGGTAGGGCGACGTAAATTTGTCATTTACGCTACGCCGCCGCAATTTAGAGAGGCAAGTGCAGTATTCACAAAGCACTTGCTCTGTAAGTTGCGGCGGCGTAGCGTAAATCTGCCGGCGTAAGCGCGCCGAATTCAAATCATCAAGAGGTGGGCGTGTTTTATGTAAATAAAACATGACCCCACGTAAATGACGTTTCTCACGAACGGCGCATGTGCCGTCCGTGAACGTATCCCAGTGTGCATGCTCCTAATCACGTCGCAAATAGTCAATGCTTTTGACGTGAACGTAATTTACGTAAAGCCCTATTCGCGAACGACTTACGCAAACGACGCAAAATTCTACGCTGGCCCGACGTCCATACTTAACATTGGCTATGCCTCATATAGCAGGAGTAATGTTACGCCGGAAAAAGCCTTACGCAAACGACGTAAAAAAATCCGCCGGGCGCACGTACGTTTCTGAATCGGCGTATCCAGCTCATTTGCATATTCTACGCTATTCTACGCTGAAATCGACGGAAGCGCCACCTAGCGGCCAGCGTAAATATGCACCCTAAGATACGATGGCGTAGGAGACTTACGCCGCTCGTATCTTAGCCTAATTTAAGCGTATCTGGTTTCCAGAATACGCTTAAATTTACGACAGCGTCGATTCAGAGTTACAACGGCGTATCTACTGATACGCCAGCGTAACTGTCTCTGAATCTAGCCCTATATCTCCAGCTCAAGGTACACTGGTGTGATGGTCCGTGCTAAGATTTCTTCTTACATTGGTGACTAGTGGGAAGACTGCTTCCCTACAGATAACTTGCTGCAAGTGGTTACTTATTTGAAAGGCAAAAATTGTATATTCCTCAAGGAGCCCCTAGAAACTTCTCTACAGCAACCATTTTCAAGCAGGGTGCCTAGTTACCCTGGGGTTCCTTCTAGGTTCTTCAAGGGTGCTATGGCAAAAGGCCTAAAAATTGTCCCAAATTGCCCAAAAATGTTGTGCAATCCAGGTGGTGGATCAAACCTGCTTTTTTGTTACACAGAGCCAGAGGTTTTTATTGTGCAACATTCCAACCTTGGGCACTGCGCAGACCAGCTGCTAGCAACTTAACAACCGCCAACCTCATTGGTTGATAAGGAGGAGATTGGGCACCTGCACAGCATCCTTATGCCGCGTACACATGATCAGACATTCTGACAACAAAACCGAAATGTTGGCTCAAACTTGCCACCATTGCCTGTCACCAAATGCACCCTGCCACTTGCCACCATTGTCTGCCACTTGCCACCATTACCTGCAATTTGCCACCATTGCTTGCCACTTGCCACCTTTGACTGCCACAAGATCCCCTATTTTGTAGACGCTATAACTTTTGCGCAAACCAATCAATATACGCTTATTGCGATTTTTTTGACCAAAAATATGTAGAATAATATATATCGGCTTAAATTGAGAAAGAAATTTATTTTTTATATATTTTTTAGGGATATTTATTATAGCAAAAAGTAAAAAATATTGCTTTTTTTTTCAAAATTTTCGCTCTTTTTTTGTTTATAGCGCAAAAAAAAATAAAAAACGCAGAGGTGATCAAATACCAATAAAAAAAGCTTCATTTGTGGGGAAAAAAGGACATACATTTTGTTTGGGTGCGATGTCACACGACCGCGCAATTGTCAGTTAAAGCGCCGCAGTGCCGAATCGCAAAAAGTGCTCTGGTCAGGAAGGGGGTAAATTCTTCCGGGGCTGAAGTGGTTAAGGCAGCTCATAACCAAACTGATACTTCTCCGGCTTGTAGCCTATATGGAGTCTTTTGGCCTTAACAGATCTTTTCTTACTTGACCTCTTGTACATGGTTCGTTATGAAGTTTTACATCTGAGCCTTTAAATTATTAATAATGTTTCATATAAACCAGCTTGTGGTTTTGCTTTATTGGCCCCTTTATATAGGAGTCATGTTTTTACATATATCTACTCAGTCCATTTTGCGAAATAATCATTATCCACCCAAAATAAATAAATAAATACATTTTGTCAGAAAGCGTTGAAAGGGGAGAGTGTCCTTTTTCATGGGTAGGTGACAAACACATTAGCTCCTTCCAGTCAGCCTGGCAGCAAGTCATCACTCAGTTTTGGCCTTGTTTATGATATCGTATAAATCTTTGGCGCCATCCCCAGTGCGAAGTAATAAACCATGACTCCTATTATTACAGTTAGTGAGAAGTAGGCTTTCCATTGTAGAGTAAAAACAAACCTTGTGTATATTAAGTGTGTTCAATAGCCCATAGGCACAATCAGCGTCTGAAGGAGCTCACAAATGAGGTATACTGTGTCCTTCTTATTCATAAACACACAGATCAAATAACCACAAATGTGCCTGCTGTTTTTATTTACCCATGGGGCACAGGGCAAGGCCAATGTAACCAGTTCAATGACAAGTTGGACACAAGAGCTCTAACAGGAATTTGTAGCAACCAGGCTGCATTCAGTTATGTACCATAGGCAATAAATGTTTATCGTCAAATAATCAAGAGTTCGACGTCCAACTGTGCATAATTCTGTCTCCCCGGTTTTAACCCTCAGGCCTCGTACACACGACAGAGTTTCTCGGCAGAATTCAACTCGGTCAAACCCGGATTCTGCCGAGAAACTCTGTCGTCTGTACACTTTTGGCCCGATGGAGCCGCCGAGGAACTCGTCGAGAAAATAGAGAACATGTTCTCTATTTTCTCGTTGTTCTATGGGAGAAGGCGGCCCGCCGAGCTCCTCGGCGGCTTCATCCCTGAACTCGACGAGGAACTCGACGTGTTTGGCACGTCGAGTTCCTCGGCCGTGTGTACGAGGCCTCACAGTGGTCTTGAAAGCAAAGCACAGTCCTCTGGCTCGATAAACTACGGATGCTATGGGCAATGGCTGTGCAGAATGCCATGGGCAATATCCCGGATGAGCCCCCAAATGTAGTGCACCCCCCGTTAAGGGCCAGAGATGGACTGGAATCCCCCATCCTGCACAGCCAGGCACACCAAATTTTCACAGACACTGCAGAGTCAGAGAACAGTTTGTGGGCCGGATTCAGAAAGAGATACGACGGTGTATCTCCTGATACGCCGCCTTATCTCTGAGTTCCGACAGTCGTATCTATGCGCCTGATTCATAGAATCAGGTTCCGCATAGATATCCCTAAGATCCGACAGGTGTAAGTGACTTACACCGTCGGATCTTAGGCTGCAATTCCAGGCCGGCCGCTAGGTGGCGCTTCCGTATTATTACACAAGGAATATGCAAATGAGGAGTTACGCCGATTCAGAAACGAACGACCGCCGTCGTTTGCGTTCGGCTTTTTCCGGCGTATAGTTACCCCTTCTATGTGAGGGGTAGCTAATGTTAAGTATGGCCGTCGTTCCCGCGCTGAGTTTTGAATTTTTTACGTCGTTTGCGTAAGTCGTTCGCGAATACGGATGGACGTAATTTACGTTCACGTCGAAAGCAATGACGTTTTGCGGCGGATTTTCGAGCATGCGCACTGGGATGTTTTCAAGTAAAGCGTAAAGAACGCGGGGTCAAGGGAAATTTAAATAAAACACGCCCCCTACATCCCCATTTGAATTACGCGGCCTTACGCCACAACACATACACTACGCCGCTCTAACTAAGGGCGCAAGTTCTTTGTGAATAAAGAACTCGCGCCCAAAGTTAGAGCGGCGTAACGTATCGGAGATACGTTACGCGGGCCGGACAGATACGCCAATGTATCTGAATCCGGCCCTGTGACTTTTAGGGATGAGCCGAACACCCCCTGGTTTGGCTCGAACATGCGAACAGGCAAAAAAAGTTGTTTCAACACACAAACACCGTTAAAGTCTATTTGACACGAGCATGTAAAATCAAAAGTGCTCATTTCAGTTTAATACTTAATATGCAAGTTATTGTCATAAAAAGTGTTTGGGGACCTGGGTATATGTTTCAATGCAAAAAAAGTTTTAAAAACTACCGTTTTTTTTTGGGAGCAGTGAATTTAATAATGCTTAAAGTGGAACAATAAAAGTGAAATGTTCCTTTAAATTTTGTACCTAGGGAGTATCTATAGTATGCCTGTAAAGTAGCGCATGTTTCCCGTGCATAGAAACTACTCATTTAAAACTACTCTCTGATATAAATTCCATTATCAGGCACTTCAGGTCTGGTATGGATTTTAAAGGGAACCCCGCGCCAAAATGTAAAAACAAAATGGCGTGGGGTTCCCCCCAAAAATCCATACCAGACCCTTATCCGAGCAGGCAACCTGGCAGGCCGCAGGAAGAGAGGGGGGGAGTCGATTGAGGGGATAAAGGGGACCCCCAGATGCCGGCCCCCTCTATGTGAATTGGTAATGGGGGTACATTGTACCCCTACCATTTTACCCAAAAAAGTGACAAAAAAGGTAAAAAAAAACGCACACAGCTTGGGACAAGTCCTTTAATAAAAAATAAATAAAAAATTCCAGCGCTGTGATCCTTCTACGACTCAGACCCACCGCAACGAACGATACAGCCTCTATAGGAGGCACCCGGCCAAATGATGCACGACCCGTTTGACAGATGTGTTGTATGACTGCGCAATTGTCATTCAGAGTGAGAGCGCCGAAAGCTGAAAATTGGTCTGGGCAGGAGGGAGGTTTAAGTGCCCAGTAAGCAAGTGGTTAATGCCCTCCCATCTGACTCCAGTATATGGGGCAGAGGTTGTTCCCATTACTGAGAACCTTCTATCCTTGTATACCCTCATACTGCAGCAGTCATCCCCATTTAATGGGTCACAGGGAATTGACTCTCATCGGGTCAGTTGTTAGGTTCCCTCCAAATAGGAGGGATTTTTGATCTATTGGTTCAGAACACAGTCTTAGCAATTTATACAGAAGTTCTTTATTGACAAACTAGCATTAAAGTGGAACTTTAGTTGCTAGATCATTATGGGCCCCTTTTGCAGGTGTAGCTATATATATAACATTAAAAATGAGTGCCTATACTGTTTAACATCCAGTAATACACTGTCTCACCCTGCTTTGCACATGCTCAGTTCCTCTCCATTATTCGGCACAGTACTGAATTTGTACAGGCCATTCTGCTGACAGCCTAAAGATTTGCTGCTGCTCAGGGGATCTGGGCTTCAGCAAAATGGCAGCCTTTGATGAGAAGAAACAGGAGAAATGCTGGAGGAAAAATTGCAGCACACAATTTTGGTAGCCTAATTATTAATGTAGAATGTATAATGAACATTATTTTTTATTGAGCTGTTATGGGTAAAGTTCTGCGTTAACATTGTGAATTGACAGGCTAGCATTATAATTGAGTTTATGGCAACCTTGGATGGATACCCGGTAATTCTCTTGTTGTTAAAGCGGAGCTCCGCTGAAAAAAAAATATTAAAAGCCAGCAGCTACAAATACTGCAGCTGCTGACTTTTAATATTAGGACACTTACCTGTCCTGGAGTCCAGCGTCATCCACAGCAGAGGACGAGAGATCGCTCGTCACTCTGCTACCCCCCCCCCCCCCCCGCCATCCTCGGTGAGGGAACCAGGAAGTGAAGCGCTCTGGCTTCACTTCCCTATGGCGCATGCGCGAGTCGCGCTACGCCAGCCGATTGGCTCCCGCTGTGTACTGGGAGCCGAGTGTTTCCCAGAACACAACGGGGGGGGTGGGACGGGAGGTGACGTCATGCCCGCAGCATGCCCGAGACTGTGTGGCCGGAAGTGGGTGCAAATACCTGTCTTTAGACAGGTATCTGCACCCCCCTCCCCCCTGAAAGGTGTAAAATGTGACACCGGAGGGGAGGATGGTTCCGATCAATGGGAGTTCCACTTTAGGGTGGAGCTCCACTTTAACCTAAAGTCTGAAAGTAAACATGTACAACCACAGGAGTGGTCATGCAAATACCAAAATAAATGTTGATTGTGCAGAAAAACATTAAGAAATCAGACCCCACGCACTAATTTGTCAGAAGCTGGTCAAAATTTGTCTAAGTAGTTCAAATGTGTCTTGGAAGATTAAGGCCCCTTTCACACTGGGGCAGGATGTGCGGTTGCGGTATAGCGCCGCTATTTTTAGCGGCGCTATACCATTTGAATTGCGGCGGTATTTGGCTGCTAGCGGTGCAGTATTAACCCCCGCTAACGGCCGAAAAAGGGTTTATACCGCCCGCAATGCGCTTCTGCAGAGGCGCATTGCGGGCGGTATTACCGCGGTGCCCATTGCTTTCAATGGGATGGTGAGGTGAAGGAGCGGTATACACACCGCTCCTCTCACCGCTCCAAAGATGCTGCTGGCAGGACTTTTGGAGCGACCCCGCCAGCGCATCAACTCAGTGTGAAAGCCCTCGGGCTTTCACATTGAGACTGCAGGGAATGAGTTTCTCAGGCGGTATTTAGGCGCTATTATTAGTGCTTAGCCGCCTGAAAAACTCCTTTGTGTGAAAGGGGCCTTATGTTATCCAGCTTTTCCTTCCTTATTTAACCAGCCAATTTAGAGGACTATACCAATTATTGGGAAATGGCCTGATGACACCAAGCTCCCTACATACCGTACATGTAGAAGGTCTTCACAAACCGCTCACTCAGAAATGCCAGAGAACCTCTTATTTTATGTCTATCTTTATTATCTAAACCTTTTTTGTATAATTTGTCTTTTTTATTTTTTTGTAGGGCCACTCATGAGACTATGAATGTTTACTTTTAGACTTTAGGTCTGCTTTTATACAAATCAGTCAGTATTTACCTCTGGCACATGCACAGTGAAAGGATTGTTCCCTGGTCTGTTGAAAAAGGGAGGCAATCATTCATTAAACACAAAGATTTTCCAACAAAATGTAAAATCACTCCCAAGGGAAACAAACACTTTCAGTGCTTATGAAATTTTTTAAAGGGTAACTCCAACTTCGTGGGAAAAAAATAACAAATAAAAAAAATAATGTAACTTCTACAATTGCAACAAAAGTCTTATTGAATAAAAAGTACCTTTCCTTTTTGATCTGTAGCTCTGCAATTTTCTGTAAAATGCAATGTGGCTACATAGGGGTGTTCTATACACAGATGGTGTACAGAACATCCCCCACAAATGTCATTACCTGCTTGTGTGATTGGCTGACTGATTTTCCCTAGAAGTCTGCACTAAAATACAAATCAGATTTTGGACATTCCCTGCAACAAAATCTCCCAAAGGCATATCAAGTCTAAAGGGATACAGACCCTGCCAATTTCCACATTAGAACCCTGCAAGTGCAGCAGCTGATTGATAATTATAATATAACTCCACATTTTGCATATGGACACAGATAAACAGCTATTTCTTCAGGCCCCATACACACGAGAGGATCCATCCGCTGGAATTGATCCGCGGACCGGCTCCAGCGGATAGATCCCCTGGTGTGTACAATCCAGCAGATCTGTTTCCGCGGATTTTTATCCCCTGGGATGGATTTCCAGCGGATAAAAATTTGAAGACATGCTTTCAAATCTATCCGCTTGAATCCATCCCAACGGATTGATCTGCTGGTCTGTACAGACTCACCGGATCAATCCGTCCGAATGAATCCCCCGCATGCGTCGTAATGATTAGACGCATGCGTGGAATTCCTTATATGACAGCGTCGCGCACGTCGCCGCGTCATCATCGCGGCGACGGCGCGACACGTCATCGCGATGGGATTTCGGCGCGGATTTCGATCCGATGGTGAGTACACTCCATCGGATCAAAATCCTCGGGAATCCTCGAGAGGATTTATCCGCGGAAACGGTCCGGTGGACCGTATCCGCGGATAAATCCTCTTGTGTGTACTAGGCCTCAGAGTACCAAAAGGTAGGAATCTGCAACAAAGTTTCTAATGTACAGAGATCACCCAGAGGGGAATGTTTTTCTCAAAAAATGTACAGTTAGGGGCAGATCCACAAAGATCTGCCCCGGCGTAGCGTATCTGAGATACGCTACTCTGCCGTAACTTACTTCTTTTTGTAGGGGGGCGTGTTTCATTTAAATGAAGCGCGTCTCCGTGCCGAACGAACTGCGCATGCAGCGTCCCTAGATTTCCCGCCGTGCATTGCGCTAAATAACGTTGCAAGGACGTCATTGATTTGACTTGGACGTAAATTACGTCCATCCCGATTCAGGGACAAATTACGCAAACGAAAAAAAAAATTCAAATTAAACGCGGGAACGACAGCCATACTTAACATAGCAGGTTTAACTATACGCCACGAAACAGCAGCTTTAACTATCCGCCGGAAAAAGCTGACTAGAGACGACGTAAAAGAATGCGACGGCCGCTCGTACGTTCGTGGATCGTCGGAAATAGCTAATTTGCATACTCAACGCGGAAAACGAGGGGAACGCCACCCAGCGGACGCCGAAGAATTGCATCTTAGATCCGAAGGCGTACGAAGACGTACGCCTGTCGCATCTAACCCAGATGCCGTCGTATCTTGTTTTGAGGATTCAAACTAAAGATACGACGCGGGAAATTTGAAAGTACGCCGGCGTATCAGTAGATACGCCGGCGTACTCTCTTTGTGGATCTGCCCCTCACTCTTTAAGCTTTCAATTTTTTTTTTTTTATTATTTTATAAAATTCGCAAAGCAATCAAAGTCATAAAATGGCACTTTCCACTGACCACAAGGAGATGGAATGGAAATTGCCCTGATTGAACCTAGCATAACATTACTTTCAAGGGAATCATGTTTTTGTTTTAGTTTTTTCAAAATCAACCAATCAATGAACTGTATGTAAGCTGTCAATTCAACTGAATTCTGGTGATCATTGAACTTGGGGATAGTAAATTGATCATTTCTGGGCTGGTAATTGCTTGGGATTGTATGTGAGATTCCGGGTGAAAGGAAAGGGGATGAATTTGACTGAAAATTTTGTGCTATCCCTGAAAGTGCCGCTAGTTTTGCGATTTCTCTGCACGCCTAAGGACACACCTCGTCCACCTAGCACTTACCGACACACCCTGAGGTATTTCAAATAATGTATTAGGCCAAGCATAGCCTAGAAGAAAAGAGGATTGCCACGTGTACAAACAATCAATAAGACAGAAAACGTTACTCTAATGCCGCGTACACACGATCGGTCAAACCAATGAGAACGTTCTGATGGACCGTTTTCATCGGACCAAACCGATCGTGTGTGGGACCCATCGGTTATTTATCCATAGGTTAAAAAAAAGCCATCTTGTTTTAAATTTAGCTGATGGAACAAAACCGATCGTTTGTAGGCACTTTCACGATTAAAAATCCATGCATGCTCAGAATCAAGTCGACGCATGCTTGGAAGCATTGAACTTCGTTTTTTTCAGCACGTCAATGTGTTTTACGTCACCGCGTTCTGACACGATCGTTTTTTTAACCGATGGTGTGTAGGCGCGACGGACCATCAGTCAGCTTCATCCGTTAACCGATGAAAACGGTCCATCAGACCGTTCTCATCGGTTTGACCGATCGTGTGTATGCGGCATAAGTACGCTGACTGCTTCCCCCCCCCCCCCCCTCTGCGAGTGTCCTCTCAGGCAGCCCGGCGCCACGCTCCTCACAGGCAGCGGAGCAGGTGGAATGGGCTGGCTGACGGGCGTCAGTATGCCGCCCCCCTAAATGTGCCGCCTGGTACCCATGGTACCGCCCCGTCCCAATATAGGGCCGGCCCTGGGTTAGTGACTCAAACTTTTTCAAAATCAAGGGCAGCCAGAAGATCAGCATTTTTAGATAAATTATATATAATTTTTCAGAACAGATTTCCTTTAAAGAAGATAAAAGAGATTTTTATTTTCTGTGCTATTTAAGATTTTACAGTCGAATATGTCTTTAACCACTTGACCACTGGGCACTTAAACCCCCTTCCTAACCAGATCAATTTTCAGCTTTCGGTGCTCTCACAATTTGAATGACAATTTCTCAGTCATACAACATTGTACCCATATGAAACTTTTGTCCTTTTTTTCACACAAATAGAGCTTTCTTTTGGTGGTATTTGATCACCTCTGGGTTTTTTATTTTTTGCGCTATAAAAGAAAAAAGACTGAAAATTCTGTAAAAAAAAAAAAAAAATATCTAGTTTCTGTCATATTAGCAGGTTTTTTCTCACACACAGCATATGCATACCACAAATTACACCCCAAAACACATTCTGCTATTCCTCCTGAGTATGGCGATACCCCATGTGTGAGACTTTTACACAGCGTGGCCACATACAGAGGCCCAACATGCAGGGAGCACCATCAGGCGTTCTGGAGCACCCAGGCCAATTCTGACATTTCTCTCCTACATGTAAAAATCATCATTTATTTGCTAGAAAATTACATAGAACCCCAAAACATTATATATGCTTCATTAGCAAAGACCCTAGAGAATATTTTCGCAGCAATTTTTTTAACGCGTGTTTTAAAAAAAACTGTTTTGTGCTTAAAAAAAACACAAAACAGTAAAGTTAGCCCAATGTTTTTGCATAATATGAAAGATCAAAATTGCAATCGTGGAATGGCGACAAACTTTGCTACTTAAAAATCCCCATAGGCGACGCTTTAATTATTTTTATCAGTTACATGTTTTTAGTTACGGAGGAGGTCTAGGGCCAAAAAGATTGCTCTTGCTCTAACGTTCGCAGCAATACCTTACATGTGTAGCTTGAACACCGTTTTCATATGTGGGCGGGACTTACGTGTGTTCGCTTCTGCGTGCGAGCACACAGGGACAGGAGCACTTTAAAAAAATTAAATATATTTTTATTGTTCATTTTACTTTATTTTAGTTTGACACTTTTTTCCCCAAAAATACATTTTTTTATCACTTTTATTCCTATTATAAGGAATGTAAACATCCCTTGTAATAGGAATATGGCATGACAGGTCCTCTTTATAGTGAGATGTGGAGTCAATAAGACCCCACATCTCACCTCTAGGACGGGAAGCTTGAAATAAAAAAAATAAAAAATTATCCTGGCTTTGATCGTAGTGGTGAGTATTGCGAAGTATTGGCAAGGTATTGAAGTATTGCAGAGTTTTGCTGGGTATTGCTGGGTATTGCGGAGTATTGAGGTATTGCAGAGTATTGAGGTATTGCAGAGTATTGAGGTATTGCAGAGTATTGGGGTATTGCAGAGTATTGGGGTATTGCAAAGTATTGTGCAGAGTATTTTGCAGAGTATTGTGCAGGGTATTGCAGAGTATTGTGCAGAGTATTGCGCAGGGTATTGCAGAGTATTGCGCAGGGTATTGCAGAGTATTGCGCAGGGTATTGCAGAGTATTGCGCAGGGTATTGTAGGGTATTGCAGAGTATTGTGCAGGGTATTGCAGAGTATTGTGCAGAGTATTGCAGAGTATTGTGCAGGGTATTGCAGAGTATTTCGCAGAGTATTGCGCAGGGTATTGCAGAGTATTGCGCAGGGTATTGCAGAGTATTGCGCAGGGAATTGCAGAGTATTGCGCAGGGAATTGCAGAGTATTGCACAGGGAATTGCAGGGTACTGCAGAGTATTGCACATGGTATTGCAGAGTATTGCGCAGGGATGGATGGCTGGATCTGTGACTGCAGTTGTCACAGATCCAGCCCACAGTGCTGCTGCTGCCTCCGCTCTCCCCCCTCTCCTCTCACACTGTACCGATCGGTACAGAGAGGGGAGGGAGGCACCGGCGTCATCACATGACGCCGGTTTGTTTACAGCGGCGATTTACCGTGATCTGTGATGCGCCGGGTCTTCTAGACCCGGCGGTCACAAATGATTCCGGGAGCGCGCCCCAGGGGGCGCGCGGGAGCAAGATTCTGGGAGGACGTCCATAGAATTCCTCCCAGAATAACTCGACCGCGCTGTAGACGTATTTTGTCTATAGCGCGGTCGGCAAGAGGTTAAACACCACTTTAAGTCCACCATGACACCTCCTATGTTTCTATCCCTAAACCAGGGGTGCCCAACCTTTTGAAGGCCGAGGGCCACTTAAAGCGACTTAGTGACCAGTCGCAGGCCATAATGAGCGCAGTGGGCAGATGACAGGTCTGTGTCCAGTCTGCATATGCCAAGCAGACACAGCCCAATCTACTCTATGGGCCCTCTGATCCAATCAGATGGAAGAGGACAGATCCACTTCTGTTTTTTTTAGCAGATCGGATTGGAGGTAGGCAGGTGTAAACGGACAAAAGTATGTTTACTTCTGCCGATCCATAGAAGTGAATGGAGGTTCCGATTGGGTCGGGCTGACCACTTGAAAGGGGCCTAAGGCTGCTTTTATACTGATGGTCTGTGGTCTATTGCGGCGCAGTGTACCTGTGGTTTTCCCGCCGGTTAGCTGCCATAGACATCTATTATACATTGCAGGTGTGGTGCACTTTCTGAAAAGCTGCTTGCTTCCTCTACCGCCAGCTTTATTTACAGCACATGCTCTCAGATGGAAGGTGGGCAACCTGCAATCTGGGCTTGCCAACCAGCCATCCCAGAGCAGCAGGTCGCGGCCACTTCAAAGGGCTCCGCGGGCCACATGTGGCCCCGGGGCACTGGTTGGGCACCCCTGCCCTAAACGTTCTCTTTAAAGAGGCCTAAACTAAAAGAAATAAAGCTCCTGCTCTCACTGCCCTTTATTTCTTTGGTAAAAGCTAATTGCCTGGTTGTCTTTCTGAGTCTTTGGCTTCAATTCTTTCAGAGTCACTAAAGACTAGGCATTCAGTAATTAAAGACAAAATCTACAGAGCTTCATTGTGAGGTCAGTGACTCAAAAAGTTTTAAAACCAAAGGCAGCCAGAAAAATAGTATTTTTCGAAGGAGGCCAGCGATGGCAACTTTTTTTATTTCAGCACTGATTTCCTGTAAAGAAGATAAATGGGATTTTTTCTTTTTTTTGTGATCTTCAGAAGCCAAGCTAAATATGATCATACACGGCTCTTGTTCTGTCTGCTTCTCATGCGTGCACTTGCTAGTCTGTGCTCTGTCCCCTGATAAATATTACATATCCAGAGAATGGCATGTCTACCTAGCAGCAGTAATGTGTACTGAAAGCTCACGTAGGAGACAGGATTCTTGTCTCATTAATAATGTGCTTAGACTGTTCTTTGCTCTATCCAGGAGCAAGCCCCGCACAAAAGGATGTCTCACCCCCAGCGTGGGCACTTGGGGCCTCTTGACACATTGCCCTAAGACCTGTGAGAAGCAATGATGTCATCCATTATGTATTCCTGACCAATTTCCTGATGAAAATCAATGTACCGGCGACCTTAAATAACCAAGGCTAATTGAGCAGGTTATCTTTTCCCTTTGGTTTTACCATATAGACAAATAGATAGATAGATAGATAGATAGATAGATAGATAGATAGATAGATAGATAGATAGATAGATAGATAGATAGATAGATAGATAGATGAACAATTCTTCATGACTGAGCTTCCAACAGTTCTTCTTTTACCACTGTGAAGAAAAATGCATAATAAATTATATATATTTATCCTGCATGGGTCTCTCCCAAATCTTTTAAGGAATGGGCTGTTAGGGATATCCTGTGCATGCACAAATTTGTAGACTCCACGGGCCAGATTCACATAGAGATACGACCGTGTATCTCCTGATACACCGTCGTATCTCTGAGTTGTGCCGGTCGTATCAATGCGACTGATTCATAGAATCAGTTATGCATAGACATCCCTACTGTTACACCGTCGGATCTTGGGCTGCAATTCCAGGCGGCCGCTAGGTGGCGCTTCCCTATCTTTTACGCAACAATTATGCTAATGAGCAGTTACGCCAATTCCGAAACGAACGACCGCCCGGCGTTTTTTTTCCGGTGTATACTTACCCCGACCGAAACTTCCCGGGAGTACAAGGTGGACTGGATAACTGGGACTGTAACCACGGGGGAGGAGGCCCCTATGGCCGGAACCCTCCCCAACTACTGTGGTCGCCAAGTGGGCGAGTGGAGGCCCACTTGGAAATCTTCCTCCCATTAATCATCAAATACCCCCCGATCAATATTACTTTCCCCGCGTTTCTGCGACTATGGCTAATGTGAAATACACCACAGAAACCATCCGGGAATTAAAACCATTTGCCTCAATATTATCAGAGGTCACCATAAAAGCTCTAAGGAGTATGCAACTGTTAAGAATCACGAGAATCGACGATCGACAGTCAAACATTATACCCATTCCCCCCAGCCTAAGCGCATATCATGCGTTTTGGTTAACACAAGATCGGCAGTAAAACACCGACAAGAAATCCATGATTTCATCTTACAATACGACTAAGGCCCCGTACACACGACCATACATGTCTGCTGAAACTGGTCCACGGGCAGACATGTTCGGTCGTGTGTAGGACCGAGCGGACAGAATTCCAGCAAACATTTGCCCGCCGGGCCTTTTCCCAGCGGACAAATATTCCTGGACTTGTTTTAAAACAGTCCGCTGGAATCCTGCCCGCTCGGACATGTTCGGTCGTCTGTACAGACCTACCGTACATGTCCGAGCGCCCGCCATCCCTCGCATGCGTCGAATGACTTTGACGCATGCGTGGAAGCATTTAACTGGCAGGCCCGCCCACGTCGCGGCAACGCCGCGGACACGCCCCGCGTATTGTTTACGCGCGGATTTCTGTACGATGGTTAGTACAGCCATCGTACAGAAATCCCCGGGCAGACATGTACGGTGAAAACAGTCCGGCGGACCGGTTTCATCGTACATGTTTGCCCGTGTGTACACGGCCTTAGACTGCCTCTTTATCACAGAAAGCTGGCTTACAGTCGACTGGAGAATTGGTGCCAGCAAATTACCGCATTCAAACGCAAAACAGAGTGGGGCAAAGAGGGAGGGGCCTGGCGGTGATCCACAAGATGCACCTCTCGATCACCAAACCAATCCTTCAAAACTCGCTTCCATTCATGGAAACCCTCACTCTGCAACTGCAAACAAATCCCCAAGACACTGTCCATATTCTACTCTGCTATAGACCACCAGGTCCAAAAACGCACCTTCTCACGTCATTGACGGAATTCATCTCCACCTATACCCTAAACATCAAGCACTTTTTGATGCTCTGGGATTTCAACCTGTGGGCAAACTCCTCATTGGACCCATCGCTGACACCTGCATCCACCATCTGGAAGGATTAGGTCTGCAGCAACTAGTACATGGGCCCACTCATATCTCAGGTCATACGCTCGATCTCATTTTCAAACTAGATGTGGAAATAGACGTCTTGGAAAATGAGCCGCAACCATGGACAGATCACCATGCGATTAAATTCACAATTACCAAAAACGCCCCCCCACAAAAAATACGATAAAACCGGTGACAACTCACTGGACTAGATCTCAGAAGAAGCTCCACTTGGAACTCTTCAAAACAACACTAGGGAACAAAATAAAAACAATCCAACAACAGCAAACAGCCACAGAAACTCTCTATGCCATCAACAAGGCTCTACTACAGTCAGCTGACTTAGTAGCACCAAATCGCAAAACTTGCATCCGGAAAAACAACTCCAGCTGGTTTAATGACCAGCTGTCGCTGCTAAAGCAAGAGCGTAGAAGAGCCGAAGCTGCTTGGAAAAGAAGCTCTTCGGAGGTAAACCACACCACTTATAGGATAATAACCAAGAATTACCACAAAGAAATTGTCGCTATATTTTTGTTTATAGCGCAAAAAATAAAAACCGCAGAGGTGATCAAATACCACCAAAAGAAAGCTCTATTTGTGGAAAAAAAGGACGCCAATTTTGTTTGGGAGCCACGTCGCGCGACCGCGCAATTGTCAGTTAAAGCAACGCAGTGCCGAATCGCAAAAAGGGGCCTGGTCCTTTACCTGCATTTTGGTCCGGGGCTTAAGTGGTTAAAAAATGCAGCATGTTTGAAAAAAAATGTTGTCGTTTTTCAGAACCCGTTTTTTCAGAACCCGAAAAATGATGTGAAGCCCACACACAATCGTTTTAAATGAAATTTTTTAAAAACGTTGTTTTTTACATGCCGTAAAATGATCGTGTGTACGCGGCATCAGCGTTTTTTTTTGCTCGGCAGTTTACCTATGGGGAAACACTTCAGTGGAGCATACACACGGACAGTTTTCCCGACCAAAGCTGTTATGGCAGTTTTCCTGTCGGGAAAATTGGCCGTGTGAAATGGGGAAAAGCAACCGAGTAGGTTCTCGGTTTTCCCCTCGGTTTTTCCGGCAGACTTTTGACCCCCAGGAAAAACGATTGTCTGTACAAGGCAAAAGAAAGGGTATGAGATAGGGTGACCACATTTCCAAACTACCATTCAGGGACACCCTCCCTTCCCAAAAATCAGCTTGTGCTGTAACGAATCACAGCACAGTGATTGGACACAAGAGGCGGGATTTATGATTTCTCCAATCACAAGCAGGGGGCGGGATTGTGCTCCTCTAGGCATTCCCAGCCAGGACAAGTACTGTCAGTGAGTAAAGCGGTGATGTGGTGGACTTTTTTGGGGGCATCAGATTGACCGTGGGGGGGGGGGCTGGCTGTGTCAGTTTCATTCCGGGACACTGTATTGTCCTGGAATGAAGGTGCCCGGGACAGAACTGCAAAATGCGGGACTGTCCTGGGCAATCCGGGAAACGTGGTCACCCTAGTATGAGAACAGAGATTTCCCAGTCCCTTTCTCTCCAGCCCCAGCTGCACTGGCCCCTTCCCCCACTCTCCATCCTGTAACATCCTCTGCAGCAGCTGGCGGAAGCTGGCAGTGCTGCGTGGCAGGGGAGGCATGTGGGGGGAACTCTGCACCACACAAGGTGATTAGGGTGTTCCCAGGCACACCTGACACACCCTGTGTGCACACCTAAGTGTCCTTATATTAAAAATCAGCAGCTACAGTATCTGTAGCTGCTGATTTTAAATTATTATTTTTTTTTGCACACTGGAACTCCACTTTAAGGAACCTTGTTTCACCCAGTACAAAGCTAAAGGGTTTCCTTTCTATTGGTACTAGCTGGAAAGCCCCAGGAAATAACAGTTCAGCTTGCCAAGCTGTGTCCTCAGTGGGAGGTAAGCTCCAGTGTGTTATAAAGAACAGTAACACCAGCAACTCCAGCACAGTAGAACAATGAGACGTTTATTGAGTCATGAATGGTAGGCTTGCCACGAACATTAAGTAGCTCTCCGCCTAGTGATACTGGGAGAACAGTAAGGTCATAAATGTGAGAACATGACCTGCTCTTTAACAGTGCTGCACCTGTGTGCTTAACCCAAGGCTTCTGGGCACCTGTTGTGCTGTGTGCTGGAATGTCAGCCCTGCTTTGTCACTGGATTTGCCAGTCCCCACCTGTGAGAAAAGCAAGCAAACACTGTGGGAACTCTCCACCCACTCCAATTGCTGCCGCACCACATTATCTTTAACCTGGGGCTTGGCCCGATGTCAAAAGTAAGCGAATTAACCCCTGCCATTCAAGAAAGACCAGCCGCGCGCGGCGGAACAGGACCTTCCAGTTGGAAAGAGTTAAGAGAAAGAATTGGCGTGTTAACTGACAGCATTTCTTCTTTACTAAACTGTCTGCCCTCAAGGGTTTACATTGAAGTTTTTTTTTTTACTCCTGCACGGGTCAGACAGACTGACTGACTGGAAGATTTGTAAATGGAACTAGCTCCAGGGTGTTAAAGGCTTGTGTTCTGTTGCTTTGTTCAGGGGAGAATTCACATTTCTACTGTGACCCATTTCCTGTGCAAAAAAAAGAAAAAGAAAATTGTCATGAGATGACTGTCACATGATCTTACAGAAAAGGAAACAGCTGTATGTCCATGGTCACCCTGGGACTTTTCCAGGACCCACTAATGACCTCCCTGGAATAATTGATTGGTGCTGGAGATATGGTTTCAAGGATGGACGGATATCTCTCTCCATTCATTGTCCTTTCTAGTGGATAAAGTGGGGGTCATTATTTAACACCCCCTCCCATCCTACTTCATTTCCTTTATAAACATAAATATATCCAAGTGTAGCACACCCCCTATAGACTGGGATACCCCACCCTGCACAGACAGGTACACCAAATTGTCACAGGCACTCCTGAGACAAAGAACAGCCCGTGACTTTGTTCTTGTTATTTATTGAGAGCAGGGGTGGACTGACCATTCGGGCACTCAGGCACTGCCCGAGGGCCCCATGCCACTAGGGGGCCCCATCAGGGTTGCCAGCCTCAATAAAACCAGGGACAGTATGTAAAATCTGTGTTTTTTTACATCTGTCCCTGAATTATCCCTTACCGACATCCTTTTGGGCTAAAAATTCCAAGATTATAGCTGCCCACCTCTCCAGTACCTTTTTAGTGTGTGTGTATGTATACTGTGTGTGTATACTGTGTATGCATACTGTATGTGTATACTGTGTGGCCCCATAATCTATTGCCTGGGGGCCCCATAATCTCCTATTGCCTGGGGGCCCCATAATCTCCTATTGCCTGGGGGCCCCATATTCTCCTATTGCCCGGGGGTCCCATAATCTCCTATTGCCTGGGGGCCCCATAATCTCCTATTGCCCTGGGGCCCCATAATCTCCTATTGCCCGGGGGCCCCATGAGTTGTCAGTCCGCCCCTGATTGAGGGTAATAACTTGGGTAGGGATGGGAAGTTATAGGATGCCCACTTGACTTCAACAACAACTTCAGGGACAACTCTTCCTATATACAGTCTCACAGCTCCACTTCTTCTTTCAGCACTCACTTGCTTGCAGAACACAGCTGGAACACTGTGAATATCGATTATAGCAATGGCCCATTACAGGCAGGAACTCAAGGCCACTTAGTTGTGTAGCACAATGTCAGTGAAAAGCTTGCATCAAAGGAGGCACCCTCAAGATCCACCGACAGTCTGCTCAGCACTCCATCTTCCACCCAACTGCCCTTTCTGGCATGACTCATGCCTATTTATGAGGTGGCCTGCCCCCTGCCAGCCCTTTACTGGGGATTGTCTGAGGCCCTCATAAATATGCCAAGCATCTCCTTCTAACCTCCACCCACTATGTCTAGAACATTCTCCAATGTCCCAGAAAAGGAGGCACCACAAAAGCTGCTAGGGTGGGTCACCCGGGTGGGTCACCCAGCCCTGAGTCACTAAACCCTGACCCTGATTCAGAGCTCAGGCTTAGCGCTGAGCTAAACTAGTTTTTACTGCTAGCTGGGGCTCAGTTAGACAGATTTTCCCTTGTTTACTTTCCCAATAAAAAAGAGAGTGCACTGGACAGGAAGTGTGGGAAACTCTGCACTATCGAGATAGGCAGCAATAAAAAAAAAAAATCAATAGAAGAGGGGAAGACTGGAACCCCTGTCAACTTTTTATAGCTGTCTGTGTGTCCCTGTTACTCTTTCTGTCTGTTGAAACTGTTGTCATTATGACTATAAGAAGAAACGACAGTAAACACGGGCAGGGATCTAATTCCTCCCTACACTATCCAAGACTAACGCTACCCATACATTAGTCATGTTTTTCATTCAGCAGCTGGAATGAAAATAGTACTTGATTCCCCCATCCAGACATTCGATGTGGATGGAGGAATCCTTCCCGCCGAGCTATTGTATTCTTACAGAGGAGAGACTTCCTCGCCATCAAAATACAATGATTAGCGCTGCCGACTATAGCTGGTGTTACTGATTGAGTAGAAATTTTCCAACAGGGCGTTTGGATGGAAGTCAATCAGTAGATCGACTTCTGTACAACCACCCGGCCCATACTGTACATGGATTAAAATTCATCCAGTCCCTGCTGAACTGGATGGATTTTGATCCATGTATGGCCAGCTTAGGGTCTCATTTAGAAAGGCAATGAGCCCCATCCTCTGTGCAGTGCCACATTTGGCTGCATCTGCATTCCCTTAATGCCCATAGAAGTGGATGCAGATGCAGTGGCTGCACAGATAACGTGCACGGATTTATATATATATATATATATATATATATATATATATATATATATATATATATATATATAGGCAAGTTCAGTCTACTTTCTCCACTGCAGGTGGCACTCTCCCAATCTCCCTCAGCAGCACTGCAGTCAGGAGGAACAGGGTTCTTCTATGGTTTCCTGGTCACTGGGAAGCTATACCATTGGATGCTCAGCCCCATGTGACTCTGGTGGCCATCTTGGGCCAGGCAGAGCCTTTTTAAGGACCTGGCTACCAAGTTTGGCACACTTTTGCGAGTTGATAGAGTAGGGACAGATACCCCACCTGTTACGGACAGAACTAGCGGCAGGGAAAGGTTCCTGACGAGAGGGGAAAGCTTAGGGCTCACAACTGGACACCTGCCTGATTGGGCACAAGATGGCCAGGCCACATTCTTTCCTTCTCTACAGGCGTTGTCAGTTTGGCTGCATCCTGCTCTCTACTTGCTGTTGGAACTGTGCGTGTTCCCGGTTGAATTGCCTTCCCACTTGGTTATTTGGGAGCTGTCTTTACATTATTTCAATACAAGTTATTTTATTGAACTGGGACTGAGTGTGTTATCCCGCTACACCATGCTGCATAACATCTATATATACTGTATATTATATTTAAATGCTATAGTTATATTTTACCTGGGTCTAACCTCAATTTGGGTAATTAAAATTCAGGAGTATACTTGTTTGCAGTTGGGCCATGGGAAAGTGACATTGCAGGCTCATTACACTAAGCCCTACAATGTGATCCATGTAATTTGGTAATTGGGACATTTGCACATTTTTTTGGTGTCTGGTATTGCTTGTTATGGTGATCATGGTTGTTATTGTGCAGTCTCATATCTAGGTGTGTGCACAGGTGCTCACTCCTAACTCTAAAATGAAGCATAGATCGATGTTCACAATATGTTCGAGAATGTTAATCTGTAGATTGCTGTCATCAATGTAATCTGAATGTTAGTTTCAAGTCTTAGAAAGTACTGAGGCCACTGGATCGCGATGACAGCCAGGGGTTAGTATTATCACACAGAGAGGTCAAGGAAAGCAAACCTCAGTACTTCTTCACTATAGATTTCCTATTAGTAAAAATCTAAGTTTGACTTTATTAAATCTCTGTTTAGTAATTTTTGTGTTTTTTGTTTCTTTTTACTTAACATTTTAGTTGAATGATTTATATTACACATCACAGGAAGTTCCTCTAGATCTTGTGCCTCTTGTGCCTCGTACACACGGTCGGACTTTTGACCATGCAAAAGTCCGCCGTGAGTCTGTCGGAAAGATAGAGAAGAGGTTCTCTATCTAAGGTCCGTCGGACTTCCAACCAAAAAGTCAGATGGAGGCTACACACGGCCAGACTTTCCGAGAAAAAAAGCCTGTCTGACCTTTTTTCTTGGAAAGTCCGACAGTGTGTATGAGGCATAAGAGCCCTTTCACACTGGGACGTTGTAAGTGAATGAATGAATGACTTGTATAGCGCTACTCATGCGAACTGAATCGCCTCAGGGCGCTTTTTTTCCAGCCAGTGTCTGCTTGGCTGGTGCGGTCATTTTACCCCGTAGGATCGTGACACACAGTCATACACACAGATATACATATATACTGGGCCAATTTGGACAAGATCCAATTTACCTACCAGCATGTGTTTGGAGTGTGGGAGGAAACCGGAGTACCTGGAGGAAACCCACGCAGGCACAGGGAGAACATGCAAACTCCAGGCAGATGGTGTCGTGGTCGGGATTCGAACCAGCGACCCTTTTGCTGCTAGGCGAATGTGCTACTCACTACACCACTGTGCTGCCCAAGTGCAGGCAGTAAAGCGCCGCTATTCTTAGCGTCACTTTACCGTCGTTTTAGCTGCGCTTTTCGGCCACTAACGGGGCGCTTTTAGCCCCCGCTAGCGGCTGAAAAGGGGTTAAAAGCACCCACTCCTACAGCACCTCAAAGATGTGGCTTGCAGGACTTTTTTGGACGTCCTGCCAGTACCCCGTTTCGGGCTCTTACATTGAAGAGACAGGAGAGGCGCTTTACAAGCCCTATTTTTAGCGCTATAGCGCCTGTAAAGCACCTCAGTGTGAAAGGGGTCTAACAGGCCAGGTTTGCAAGATAACTGAAACAGGTGATATCATTTGCTGCTCAGTGATTGCAGTATTCTAGTCTGCATCTCCCCAAGGTAAGACATAAAACCTGGCCTGTTAGTGGGCCCTGAGGACAGGGTTGATGACCACTGTTCTAGATTACTGTCGGAAATGAGACGATGATACTTCTAGTGTCCATGGCAGGCAGGCACTGGGATCTCAGCAGCAGAATGATCTCTCTGAACATGGTGTAGTTACACTTTACACTGTTTCTGGGTTCCAGATGACTTGCCAGATGATGGAAATGGCACAGCTTCTGACATCTTGGCTCTTGTTTCTCCAGATTGGAAATTGAATTCATTAGTTTGTGTGAGATTTGACTCTTCTTGGGGTCTGTAGCATACTGCAGAGACCCCTTTGGCAAGCAACCTAATATTCTTGGCAAGAATACTGATAACTGCAGTAAGAATAATGGTAGCACATTCCAAGCTTAGAAATTCTGTATTGTGTCGTTTTACTGCCATTACGGTGGTGAACTATGACCTAGTAAAACAATATAAGAGGGCCTGCTTATAGATGGGCAGATTGCTGGCCAAGAGCAGGCAGTGAGAAATCTGCCCATCAATGCCAAAACTGCCAGACTCGCTGAGACTTTTCTGCTCGGTTCAAGGGATACTAAACACAGGAGCCCACACACTAAGTTATTTCCTTTTCTATAGAGAAAGGGAACAGTTGTTCATCAGATATAAAGACTTTCCGTGTGTTGGGAAAAGCAGTAACAAACTGTCCCAACAGCACTGTGCAATGCAATTAAGTATGATTGGGTCAGAGTGCTTTCCTCCCTCTTCCATTCTGCTTTGCAGGGGACTACAAGAGGCTACTATCAGAACAGTGTTAGGTTTTTATTTTTTATTACAGGTTCATAACTGGCGCCATAAATTTACGCAGTGCTTTACATATTTATTATACATTCACATCAGTCCCTGCCTTTAAGGAGCTTACAATCTAAGGGGGTAATCCACAAAGATCCGGCGTAACGTAAATTTTCCCATTTAAAGCGGAGGTTCACCCATGGAGAACACTATTTCCCCCTAGATGGATGCTCGTTTTGTCTAGGGGAATCCGCTATTTGTTTTAAAATATGATCCGTACTTACCGTTTACGAGATGCATCTTCTCCGTCGCTTCCGGATACCCGCGGGACTGGGCGTTCCTTCTTGATTGACAGTCTTCCGAGAGGCTTCCGACGGTCGCATCCATCGCGTCATGATTTTCCGAAAGAAGCCGAACGTCGGTGTGCAGGCGCAGTATAGAGCCGCACCGACGTTCGGCTTCTTTCGGCTACGAGTGACGCGATGGATGCGACCGTCGGAAGCCTCTCGGAAGACTGTCAATCAAGAAGGAACGCCCGCTCCCGAAGACCCATACCCGGAAGCGACGGAGAGGATGCATCTCGAAAACGGGTAAGTACTGCTCATATTTTAAAACAAATAGCCGATTCCCCTAGAAAAAACGAGCATCCAGCTATGGGGAAAAGAGGAAAAATAACAGAAATGGGTGAACTCCCGCTTTAAGTTACACTGCCCGATCCACAAAGCACTTACCTAGAAATTTTTGGCTGTGTAACTTAAATTCCTCCGGCGCAAGGCGTTCCTCTTTTCATGGGGGCGATTCCCATTTAAATTAGGAGCGCTACCGCGCCGGCCGTACTGCGCATGCTCGTGACGTCATTTTCCCGACGTGCATAGCGCGAAATTACGCTACGCCGAGCTTTGTGGATCGCGACGGGTCAATAAAGTTGCGTCGGGAAAAAAAAAAGATAAGGCGGAAAAAAAAAAATTCAAAACAAAAAAAAAAACGCGTCGCTGGACAGAAGGGTCTGCTTTTACATGGTGTAAACAGTTTACACTTTGTAAAAGCAGCCCTAATTTTGCGTTTGCAAACTAAAACTTACGGAGAAAAAACAAAGCTGAAAAGCTTTGTGGATCTCCGTAAGTGCTAATTTGCATACCCAAGGTGGCATTTCGACACAAAATGCTCCCAGCGGCGGATGCGGTACTGCATCCTAAGATCCGGCAGTGTAAGTCCCTTACACATGTCGGATCTTCTGCCTAACTATGGAAAACTGATTCTGTGGATCAGTTCCATAGTTAGAAACAGGGATACGACGGCGTAACAGCAGTTACGCCGGCGTATCCCTTTTGAGGATTTGGCCCTAAGGTCCCTAACTCACATTCATTCATACATACACATACTAGGGCCAGTTTACACAGGAGCCAATTAAGCTACCAGCATGTCTTTAGAGTGTGGGAGGAAACTGGAGTACCCAGAGAAAACCCACACAAACACAGGGAGAACATGCAAACTCCAGTTATGATATTTATATGTATGAATGCATTTAGTATTTTTTTGTTTTTGTTTGTAGCTTGATTAAAGTAACTGTGTGTTGCCCCTCTCTGCAATAATGAAGTGAAACCACAGGCTGAAAATTGTGCAGATTCCAACACTTCTGCAAATGTCATATTCCTGGTCCCCTGGTTATCCTGCCATGAAGGTCCTTGTTCAGGTACTGCCGGTTATAGTGCGTAAACCAGGGGTGCTCAACAAGTGACCCGGGGGCCCACATGTGGCCCGCGGAGCCCTCTGATGTGGCCCGCAACCTCCTGCTCTGGGATTGAATAGAATAGAATACAGTTATTAAAGATTAGTTTATTACTAAAATCACAGTGTATATACTGTATGGGCATATCTGTTCTGCAGTGGTTACAGGGCTACTTTCAAACTGACCCACAGATGCAGAGCAGTTTACCTGCGGGTTATCTGCACTGAGCCTTAGCCTTCTGTTATTACCTGCGAGTTTGGTGAGCTTTCTGAAAGTGTACCAAACCTGCAGAATATAATAGAAGTCTATTGCAAAGTGCAGAAAAGCCAAAAGGTACACTGTGTTGCACCCACGGTGCGGGTAAACCACAGTGCATCCGTGTGAAAGTAGCCATGGGCCTCTTTCACATGGTCAGTTCAACCCAATTCGACCCTCCATGCACCTCTTAGGCCCCATACACACGATAGAATCCATCCGCAGATAAATCCCAGCAAATGGGTTTCTGCGGATAGATTCTATGGTGTGTACACGCCAGCGGATCTGTTTCCGCGGAGAAATCTCCTCTGGGATGGATTCCAGCAGATCGGATATTTGCTGACATGCACAACAAATCCATCTGCTGGAATCCATTCCAACGGATGGATCCGCTCGTCTGTACAGACTCACCGGATCCATCCGTCCAAAGGGATTCCCCGCACGCGTCGTAATGATTTGACGCATGCGTGGAATTCCTTATATGACAGCGTCGCGCCCGTCGCCGCGTCATAATCGCGGCGACGGCGCGACACGTCATCGCCAGAGGATTTCCGCGAGGATTTCAATGCGATGGTGTGTACACTCCATCGCATCGAAATCTGCGGAAATCTTTGAGAGGATTTATCCGTGGAAACGGTCCGCTGGACCGTATCCGCGGATAAATTCTCTCGTGTGTATGGGGCCTAAGGCCCCGTACACATGACCGGTCCAAACCGATGAAAACGGACCGAAGTTCAGTTTCATCGGTCCAAACCGACCGTGTGTACGGCCCATCGGTCTGTTGTCCTTTGGATAAAAATTTGAGAACTTGCTTTAAAATCAAACCGATGGACGGCTGACCATCGGTCAAAACCGATGGTTAGTACACAAAAGCATCGGTTCAAAACCCGCACATGCTCAGAATCAAGTCGACGCATGCTTGGAAGCATTGAACTTCGTTTTTTTTTTCAGCACGTCGTTGTGTTTTACGTCACCGCGTTTTGACCCGATCGGTTTTTAAACTGATGGTGTGTAGGCACATCAGACCATCAGTCTGCTTCAGCGGTGAACCGATGAAAACGGTCCGTCGGACCATTCTCATCGGATGGATCGACCGTGTGTACGGGGCCTAAGGAGTGGCAGATGTAAACCGACATGTGTCCTGCCTCCAATTCGATCCGCTAAAAAAATAAAATAAAAATAAAATAAAAAGTATAGTGGGTTGCGTCCGTATCCACTCTGCATATTGACTTCAATGGGAATGAGCGGTGGAGGAGCGGTAAACACACCGCTCCTCTCACCGCTCCAAAGATGCTGCTAGCAGGACTTTTGGAGCAGTCCTGATAGCGCACTGCTCCAGTGTGAAAGCCCTCGGGCTTTCACACTGGAGAAACAGCATCTGCTGTTTAGGGTCGGTTTGCAGGCGCTATTTTTAGCGCAATAGCGCCTGCAAACCGCCCCAGTGTGAAAGGGGAATAAGCCTACGATTCCCACCTAATTTCTTGTAGACAACAGTCACCCAAATAGAGAGTTGAATCTAACCAATGGGAATACAGACTGCAATAAAAACTTGACGTTTTTTTACTTTAAAATTGCCTGACTTGGACCCTGCAATTGGTTTTCCGCTTTCCCAATAAAATTGAAAAAATAAATTTGCTTAATAGAAATCAGAAGGCAAAGGGAATGAATGTGAGATGTGAAGAAATACAGCATAAATCCGACTCTACTTTTTGTACCCTCCGCATTTCTCTAATCCCCAAGAGTTGTTTTTTCTTCTTTCTCCCAGCGCCCCCAACCCACCCCATTACCGCAAATAGCTCAAATAAATGAGCTTTTTGGCCGTGCCAAGCACACACCAGCACGGAAGGAATGGAAGTTACCTAGAAGAGGAACAACGTCAGTGACTAATGTGAATCAAGTTACATATAACAACAATGACTTTAAAACATTACCCACATTCGTCATATGAATTCCAAACAAGTTTGCCGGCCAGCTAGAACCATTTGATTTTAATTGACTTTGTGAGTTCCCTTTGGCTTTTTTTTTTTTCTTCCTTTTTTTTTCTTTCAGCTTTTTATAAGTACCCACTTCTGTGCATTGAGAAGTTTGCACTTGCTTGCAGCTGAATAAATAACTATTCGGTTCTCCGGAGACGTGTATTGATTTTCCACAATCCTTTATGTGAACCTTCCTAAAGCCACTCAAGGTGCTGAGACTACAAACCGCTTTGGAAGTGGGAATTTTTCCTTTAAATTATGGGACTGACTTAACCCTTCCCAAACAGCTAGGGTCACAAAGTGCACAGCTACAATGTTTTCTGTCTGACATTGTGATATGCTTTATATATAAAACAACCATCGTTATTTCTTTTTTTAACCACTTTAGGACCGAGCCTCTTTCTGAGATTTGGTGTTTACAAGTTCAAAACAGTGTCTTTTTTTGCTAGAAAATTACTTAGAACCCCTAAACATTATTAGGTAGATTCAGTAAGAGTTAGGCCGACTTATCAGTAGATAAGCCGGCCTAACTCAGAATCTACGCCGACCTATGTTTAAGCGTATGCTCAAACAGAGATACGCTTAAACATATCTAAGATACGACGGCTTGCGCCGTCCTATCTTAGATTGCAATTTTTCGGATGGCCGCTAGGTGGCGCTTTCATTGCGGTCGGCGTAGATTATGTGAATGAGTTTGTACGCCGATTCACGAACGTACGCCCGGCCGCCACAGTCGAATTACGCCGTTTCCGTAAGGCCTTAGGAGGCCTAAAGTTATTCCACCTATTAGGTAGAATAACAATGTTAAAGTATGGCCGCCGTTCCCGCCGCGAGGTTAGAATTTTTAACGTCGTTTGCGTAAGTTGTCCGCGAATCGGGAGTTACGTCATTTACGTCCACGTCAAAATCAATAGGCCCGTACGGCGTACTTAGCCGCAATGCGCACTGGGAGATGTAGGCGCCCGGCGCATGCGCAGTAGCCATAAACCATCAAAAACGTGAGGTCAAGCCTCATTACCATTTAATACGCCCCCCTCCAACCCATTTGAATTAGGCGCCCTTACGCCCGCCGCGTTTACACTACGCCGCCCTAAGTAAGGAGGCAAGTGCTTTGAGAATCATGTACTTGCCTCTCTTACTTAAGGCGGCGTAGTGTAAACACGCTAGGCTACGTCGCCGCAAATTAGCGCGCCCCTACCTGAATCTACCTATATATATATATTTTTTTAGCACCCTAGAGAATAAAATGGCGGTCGTTGCAATACTTTTTGTCACACCGTCTTTGCGCAACGGTCTTACAAGCGCACTTTAAAGTTAGCCCAATTTTTTTTTAGATTGTGAAAGATAATGTTACGCCGAGTGAATTGATACCCAAGATGTCACGCTTCAAAGTTGCGCCTGGAATGGCGACAAACTTTTACCCTTATAAATCTCCATAGACAACGTTTAAAAAATTCTCTAGGTTGCATGTTTTGAGTTACAAAAGAGGTCTAGGGCTAGAATTATTGCTCTAGTGATACCTCACATGTGTGGTTTGAACACCGTTTTCATATGCGGGCGCTGGTCAGGTGTGCATTCGCTTCTACATGCAAGCTTATCAGGACGGGGCGCATTTAAAAAAATGTTTTCGTATTTACTTTAACTTTTATTTCGAAGTTTTACACAGTTCTTTTGAAAAAAAAATGGGTCATTTATATTTCTATTACAAGGAATGTAAACATGTAAACAATGTAAACATGTAAACATAGAAAAGCATGACAGGACCTCTTAAATATGAGATCTGGAGTCAAAAAGATCCCAGATTTCATATTTACACTAAAATGCAATAAAAAAAATGTCACTTTGAGAGCATCAGGCGGAAGTGACGTTTTGACCGATGGCTCCAGTAAGCAGCCCTCTCCCGCCGCAGATAAAAGTGAACTTGTGGCTGAATCCGCCACAGAGACCAGCAGGTTGAACGAGGAAAATTAACTCGATTTCCCCCATTCACACATTCAACGTGGATGCTGCAATCCTCCCTTCTGTGTCATTGTATTCCGCAAGTGAAGAGACACCCCCAACATCAGAATGCACAGATCAGCACTGCAGCCTATTGCAGCTTAACAAATCTTAAATGTGGTGGTTGCATTCATTTTTATTTTAAATTCTGTATTTTAACCTGGTGATCCAGCCAGTAAGTTTGTTATTTACCCAAATTTACAGACCAAGCTGTCCAGACAAAGTAGCTATTGGAAATCAGAGGGTTGAGTCAAACCATTTAACATTGATAGGGGTGCTTGCAATGGTCAGCAGTTATTCATTTGTAAAACCTTTATCCCACTGCACCTTTATGTGACTGCTTAAAAAGTGTTAGCTGGAATTCAGCTATAAATTGTCAGTTAAGTCCATCTAAATCTTCTAGTCTAAAGGGCCACACACATGGGGCAAATATCGAGCAGCATCAGCCGATTCAATAGAAACTGTCCGACGATCAGTCTGTGTGTACAGCAGTAGGTGGCTGGGGTGTAAATAGGGGAGCTGTGATGTAAAGGAGAGACAAAAAAACACTACTGTAAGGGGGGGGGGGTGTCTGTCATGTAAAAGAGGCTGTGATGTAAGGAGGTGGTGACTGTGAAGTGAAGGGGGTAAAGACACAGAAGGGGGCTGTGGTGTAAGGGGAGGGACTGTGATGTGAAGGGGGGCTGAATAAATGATGTAAAGAGGGGGTGTAAAAGGGGACATTGTGGTGTAAAGGGAGGGGACTGCAATGTAAAAGGACCACTTTGGTGCATAGAGGGTGACTGCAATGTAAAAGGGGGAACTGTGGTGTAAAGGGAGGATGTCAGGAAGGACATGCCAACGTCCAAGATGGCGGCCATGGAAGACGGCCAGTAACTCCAGTCCCTGTGAGAGCGCCGTTGGCGTGCATGCGCGCGCTTGTGCGCGTGCCGCGGCGTGCACCCCATGACCGTTTGGCGCCAGACTGGCCATTTAAACTGGGTCAGTTCCCGGACTCAGCTGCTGAGTCCGGGAACAAGCTTCCTGTTTGTGTTACCTGACCCGGCTTGTCCCTGACGCTCCTGCCTTCTACCTGTACCTGACCCGGCTTGTTTGACCTTGCTTCTGCCTGCCTCTCCTGCTACCTCACTGCCAGCCCAATACCGACCCGGCCTTGAACCTTAACTTCGCTCCTGCCTTCGCTTCTGTTCCTGACCTGCCTGCTAGTGTATGACCCGGCCTGCCTGCATCCGCTATCTCTCCAGTCCCTCTGAGTCCTGTTGAGCACCCATCCATCCGCAGCATCATCTGCTCTCCTGTCTGTGGTGTTCCTGCACGAAGTCGCCCCTGCTATCGGCTGACAGTTGCTCCTGGTCTTCTCCTGTACCGGTGTCCTCCCGCAGTCCCTTCAGAGGTTCCAGCCCAGCGACTTTATCAGCGATCCTGACAGGCAATCGTGCGACTCTGCACTCTTGCGCTTCCTGTCTGCTCTACCAGGGGCTCGGAGTCAGAGCTGTAAGAGAGGCCGTCCTCCGCACATCAGTCTCTACCGCCAGGTATGTGACAGAGGAGGACTGTGATGTAAAAGGGGGACTGTGGTATAAAACTGTGATGTAAAAGGGGCGTCATGATGTAAAGAGGGGAGCTGTGGGGTAAAGGAGTTTCTGTTTGTGTACAAACATGAGGCATGCAGCATGGCACTGCACAGGTTAATGCATGACCTCTGTCTGTAGTCTAAGAACTGACACTTCCTGGAAAGAAACTACATATCCCACAGTCCCTTGGTCTCTCAGTCTCTTGCTCTGCAGGTGATAGTTAAATAGTAATTAGATCTGAGACAGACACAAGTAGGCAGAGCAATTAACAGAGAGATCACTGTGCTGTCCTTCATCACATGACACTCTCACATTTGCTAAGGAACACAGAGGAAATGTGAGGCATTAATTGGATGCTGTGTGACCACTAGGGATGAGCTTTATGTTCGGGTCAAACATGAGTTCGACTCGAACATTGTTCGCCCGTTTGCCGAATAGCGAACAAATTGGGGTGTTCGTGGCAAATTTGAAAGCCGCAGAACACCCTTTAAAAGTCTATGGGAGAAATCAAAAGTGCTCATTTTAAAGGTTAATATGCAAGTTATTGTCATAAAAAGTGTTTGGGGACACGGGTCCTGCCCCAGGGGACATGTATCAATGCAAAAAAAAGTTTTAAAAATGTCTGTTTTTTTCGGGAGCAGTGATTTTAATAATGCTTAAAGTGAAACAATAAAAGTGAAATATTTCTTTAAATTTCCTACCTGGGGGGTGTCTATAGTATTCATGTAAAGTAGTGCATGTTTCCCATGCTTAGAACAGTCCCTGCACAAAATGAAATTTCTAAAGGAAAAAAAGTAATTTAAAACTACTCGCGGCTATAATGAATTGTCGGGTTCCTGGCAATACAGATAAAAGTCATTGAAAAAAATGGCATGGGTTCCCCCCAGTCCATTACCAGGCTCTTTGGGTCTGGTATGAATACTAAGGGGAACCCCGAACCAAAAAAAATGTGTGAAGGTCCCCCCAAATTCCATTACCAGGCCCTTCAAGAGGCTCCCCGCCGAATGGCGCGTGACCTGTTTGACAGCTCTTTTATAACCGAGGGCGGGCCACCCATGACGTGGATGGGTGACCCCGCCCCCCCATTACCAATTCACATAGGGGGGGGCGGGATCTTACAGTGGCAGAAATGAGAGCCTTCATAAAACGTAAGCTAAATATTTAAATAAATTGCTCATAGAAGATGGAAAACTCCTGTATTTCTGCCATAAACACCACTCCCATGGAGAACACTCAGACCTCAGATGCTAAATGGTGTCCAGCATGCAGTGATAGTGCCAGGCGTCTTCTCTACTGTGTCATGTGACAGAGACAAGGAGGAGAATCAGGGTCTTCCTCCACTCAGAGTTGTGCTGTATCTGGGGTCTGAATTTTGCAGGTGACAGGACTGCAGGGACACCTACATACTGTCACAGTGCGGTTGTTGCTAGTCTGGGGCTTGTGTTCTCTTTGCAGCACTTAGCTGTGGGACATATCCAACATCTGCAAGATGCAGAGAACCCTTTCTCCAGGTACAGTTACTGTTTTGTCCGGTGACGTCAATAGTCCACTTTATCCTCTTTTGCATCCAGTAGGGAGTGGATCCTAAGTTTTGCAAAATACCAGAAGAGTTGAAGCTGGTATAGCTGCAAAAGGTGGGCCAACTCAATATTGAACCCTACGGACGAAGACTGGGATGCCATTAAGGTTCATGTGCATGTAAAGGCAGGTGTCCCAATACTTTTGGTAATATAGTGTATCTGTCAGTGGGCATAATGTTATGGCTGATCAGTGTATATACAGTAGTTATATTGGTCCATGCTTGGGGCCAGGTAAGCACACACACACTTGGGTTTTTTCGGCAGGAAAACACTGCCGAGAATCCCGACGAGAAAAATAGAGAGCAGGTTCTCTATTTTTCTCGTCGAGATTCCCGGCAGTTTTCCCGACTAGAAACCATACACGCACGGTTTTCTCTGCAAAAAGCTCATCCAGCAGCTTTCTTGCCGAGAAAACCGCGCGTGTGTACGAGGCTTTAGACTATAAACTGCCAACATAGAAACTAATGATGTGTGCCTAGAAGAGCCTAGTAAGGCGTAAGTCGCAGGCTGGGAGTATTGCCCCAGTGCCACTGTTTGCACTCTTCCCCATGTTGTCCTTGGCTCACAGTCCCATTCTCAAACAACGCTGGCTAAACCCAGGCACTCAATTTGATATTGGTCTTGAATGTGGAAAAAAAGTTTAAATAAAGAAACATTGCAGCTGGATAAATACCAAAGGGGAACTGCTCCAAGCCAAAATCAACCTTCGCAGCAAGGCTTGCTTCTTACATGGGATATCCTACTATACCAGAGAAAAGAAAACAACGTCATTAGCTTTGTCGGGAGGCTTATTGCTTGCCCTCTGAGTCTTATTTTCCTATGACAGTGCATTAAAGAAGCCTGGTGGAAGATGAAGGACATTTAAAGCTTATCCATATGTGATTGATGAATTTGTCAATCTTTTATATTTACAACAAAAGCACAAGTAAAATGTCTGTATTTATTCTTTCACAATAGCACAAAATACACACCAACTGATGTAATGTTTTCCTGTCTTGGGTTATCGAATACAAATTATAAGTAGCTATCTATGTTTCAGTGTGTTAAAATAATATTCTGTATCATACCAGACCACCTATGTAGATGAAATGTAAATACTGGCTATAGGCCTAACTCTGGGCTCTCACTTTATTAAACCCCCTCCCCTTATCTCCTGCCAGCTGATAAAAGATCTAATGCTACTAATAAAAACAGGGTATTACTTCCCTAAATCTGGGGTCCCTCGTTCTTCCTCCTGGTTGGTTCCATTTGTGACGGTTCTGTTTCAAATGTTGTGTTATGCATTAACATACCACCTTAGTCCCAGTGTGGTTGATTTACTGTTAAAATCTCTTTTTTTGCCAGTCACATGATGTAACCACCTACTTAACTGTTCCCTTGCTGTTAAGAAGATATCAAAGCTGATTGGACTAATCTATACGATCACACCTATAACATGCCTAGTGCTTATGTATATTCATAAAGTATATATTGTTAAATTTTATGTTTTTAAGTCAGAGACACTTCCTACTTCATTCCACCCATTAGAGATGGAAGTCGGTCTGTGTTGTGTCTCTCCACTGCAGTGTATACAATAAAGCACCTACTTACCTTTTACAAAGATCTGGATCTACTATCTCATCTGAATGTCTTGATTAGAGACTCCCTAACCTGATTTAACAAATGATTTAACAAAACCAATCAGCTTCCATTTTTTTTGTCAAAGCTTAATTGAACAAGCGGAAGTGCTCACGTTAGAAGCTTAAAGTCAGCAATACATGGATTTAAATTTGGCTGGTTCAGCAGGGACTGGCCAAGACTCCATTCATGTATGGGCAGGCTAATTGTACCCAAGTTGATCCAAGATGAGGAATTACGTTATTCTCAATGGTCCTGTTCACATTGGAGCATTGAGTCGCTTGTTACCTGTCACCTGAAGCTCAAAAAAGTAGATGAGTGTAGCGCACCCCACATAGGAGTCGCAAGTGAAAAGGAATCCCCCACCCTGCGCAGTCAAGCACAACACATTTCTACAGGCACACTTGAGTCAGGAAACAGTCCAGCACTTTGTTTTGTTTTTTGTGTTTTATTGAGGGGGTACAACTTAGATGGGGAGTAGGGGTATTATGGGATGCCCACTTGACTTCAGAAAACTCTTCATGGACAACTCTCCTATATACATCTATACACAGTCTCTATATACACCCCTCTTCTTCTAGCTTACATCCCTGTGAACACTGATCCCAGTACCACCTTTTTACTCCCCGCCTGGTGGCAGCTGCCCCTTTCACTAGCCCTCCTGGCTAATTCTCCCCAGTCCTCCCAGACTGACCCCACAGTCCTTCCAGGCTGCACACTCACCAGCCAACCCAGATGACTTCGGGAGAACTCCTGGATAATATGACTCTCTCCTGCTGTCCCCACACTTGCTCCCGTGCAACCAGGAAGGACATCCTCCATGTGTTTGGAAGGTCCCTCCAACACCCAAGCCCCAGGTATGAGGTCACCCCCCCCCCCCCAGATTAGGGGGCACCCTCAAGGGCCACCGACAACCTCATCAACACTCCATCTCCATCTTCTACCCGACTCCCCTGCTGGCATGACCCAAGAGTATTTAAGAGGTGCCCACTACCTGCCAGCCCACTTTGCTAGGGATTAGCTAGGGCCCTCATCAATACTCCAAGAAGCTCCTCCTAGACTTCACTCTCTATTTCTGGAAGCTTCTCCAAGATTACAGAGAGCAGGAGAAATTACCAGAGGTGCTGCTTAATGAGTCATCCAGCCTCCCTGAGTCACTCAGCCCTGACAAAGATTCAACCTAGGCCTGGCTCTCAGCCAGGTCAATTTACCTACACTTACAACTATGTATACTAGTAGGGATGAGCTTCGTATTCGAGTCGAACTCATGTTCGACTCGAACATCGTATGTTCGATTGTTCGTCGAATTACGAACATTTTGGGCCGTTCACGCCAAATTCGAGTTGCGTTTCACGGCCCATAATTCACTGCGGCATCGCAGTGCATTGTTGGCTGATGATTGGCCAAGCATGCACTATGACCCGCATGCTTGGCCAATCACAGCTTGCAAAAAACGGAGAGCCATAATTGGCCAGAGCCAGGGTGGCTTTGGCCAATTATGGCTCAGGGGGTTTAGTACACGCCCCACACTATAAAAGGCCGCCTGCAGGTCGGCCTTGTGTAGTGTGTTGCGGTGGTTAAAAGAGAGAAGACAGAGAGAGAGTGTCATTTTTGGTAGGTAGATAGAGCAGGCAGGCAGGCTAGTCAGTTAAAGTTACAGTGTGTAGAGGATATATATGCATCCCAGGTGTTGTATATATATTTATACACTGTATAGTTTAGCTAGATCTGCACTTCCTAATTTACTGGCAGGCAGGTGATTGTGCTAGCTGCAGTATTCTCACGTGGTGTACTGCCTGTGTCCTCTGCCGTGTGCACCTAAAGCTACGTGGTGTGTACTGCCTGTGTCCTCTCCAGTGTGCACCTAAAGCTACAATGTTGTGTACTGCCTGTGACCTCTGCAGTGTGCACCTAAAGCTACATGGTGTGTGTACTGCCCGTGTCCTCTGCAGTGTGCACCTAAAGCTACGTGGTGTGTACTGCCTGTGTCCTCTGCAGTGTGCACCTAAAGCTACGTGGTGTGTGTACTGCCCGTGTCCCCTGCAATGTTCACCTAAAGCTACATGGTGTGTGTACTGTCTGTGCTATTTTTCCCAGTGATTTTCATCCATATTTCAGGGACCAGACATTACATTAAAGCCACAAGCAGTTTTAAATTACTTTTTTCTTATAGTAATCTCATTTTGTGCAGGGACAGTTCTAAACATGTGCCACTTCACAGGCATCCTATAGACACCCAGCAGGTACGATCTTTAAAGGAATTTTTCCTTTTTTTTTTTTTCACTTTAAGCATCATTAAAATCACTGCTCCAGAAAAAAACGACCGTTTAAAAAAAAAAATCCATTAATACATGTTCCCTGGGGCAAGACCCGGGTTCTCAAAAGACGTTTTACGACAATAACTTGCATATTAGGCTTTAAAATGAGCACTTTTGAATTCGAACGTTCGAGTCCCATAGACGTCAATGGGGTTCTAAATGTTCGCGCGAACGGTCGGTCCGTTCGAAGGTTCTGGTGCGAACCGAATGGGGGGGGTGTTCGGCTCATCCCTATATACTAGGTGTTACATTAGCTCCTTTAATGCCGAATAGTGCATTTTTGGCCCCTTCGACTGTAACGGGAGCTCCATTTTTTAGATTTACAGACAAAAATTCACTATTTTGTTCCTGTACTTCAGGTGGTCATTTAGTTACACTTGTGCTAAGCATGAAAGGGGGTAAAGTGTGTTAAAACTACAAACACAATGTATCAACCATATAATGAGGATGAAGGAGATAGCTGCCTCCCTACAAGAATGGCACTTGAAGTTTACGGCAATCATGGTGCCTATGGATTGATTTTTAAACATATGGCCCCTTTCATACTGCTCCACTGCAGTTTCCCCACAGCACAGTGTATCTGTGATTTTCATGTGGGTTACCCACAATTTGCCATAGACTTCCATTGAATCGAGTTTTTTGATACATTACCTAAAAGTGCACCAAAAGTCCTGCAGACTTTTAGCTTGGTACCCTCCATCCTTTTCTCCTATTATCTCTTCTTTCCCTTCTCTCTTTTCCTATTTTTCTTTCTTAGCTTTTTCTTGTTTATTCCTTCAGTTAAAACCACACCATCGTTCCAAAAACCGATCGGGTCAGAACGCGGTGACGTAAAACACACGACGTGCTGAAAAAATAGAAGTTCAATGCTTCCAAGCATGCGTCGACTTGATTCTGAGCATGCACGGGTTTTGAACTGATGCTTTTGTGTACTAACCATCGGTTTTGACCGATGGTCAGCCGTCCATCAGTTTGATTTTAAAGCAAGTTCTAAAACTTTGGTCTGAAGGACAAAAGTCCGATGGGCCGTACACACGGTCGGTTTGGACCGATGAAACTGGACGTTTTCATCGGTTTGGACCGGTCGTGTGTACACGGTCTCAGTCGTGCACTTCACAAATCTGGCCTTTATGGAAGAGTGGCAAGAAGAAAGCCATTGTTGAAAAAAAGCCATAAGAAGTCCAATTTGCAGTTTGTGAGAAGCCTTGTGGGGGACACAGCAAACGTAGAAGAAGGTGCTCTGGTCAGATGAGACCAAAACTGAACTTTTTGGCCTAAAAGCAAAACACTATGTGTGGTGGAAAACTAACACTGCACATCACCCTGAACACATCATCCCCTCCGTGAAACATGGTGGTGGCAGCATCATGTTGTGAAGATGTTTTTCTTCAGCAAGGACAGGGAAGCTGGTCAGAGTTGATGGGAAGATGGATGGAGCCAAATACAGGGCAATCTAAGAAAAAAACCTGTTAGAATCTGCAAAAGACTTGATACTGGGGAGGCGGTTCACCTTCCAGCAGAACAACAACCCTAAACATACAGCCAGAGCTACAATGGAATGGTTTAGATCAAAGTACAAAGTATAGCCATGTGTTAGAATGGCCTGGTCAAAATCCAGACCTAAATCCAATTGAGAATCTGTGGCAAGACTCGAAAATTGCTGTTCACAGATTATCACCCTCCAATCTGACAGCTTGAGCTTTTTTTTTGCAAAGAAAAATCGCCAAAAATGTCACTCTCTAGATGTGAAAAGCTAGTAGAGACATCCCCATAAAGACTTGCAACTGTAATTGCAGCAAAAGGTGGTTCTACAAAGTATTGACACTTTTCAGATATTTATTTGTAAAAAAAATTGAAAACCATTTATCATTTTACCTCCACTTCACATTGGTCTATCACATAAAATCGCAATAAAATATATTTACGTTTTTGGTTGTAACATGTCAAAATGTGCAAAATTTCAAGGGGTGTGAATACTTTTTCCAGGCACTGTATAATATATTGCCAAAAGTTAACAGCCGTACATTCACTTATATCTGTTCAGGTCCGCAAAAGTGGTTCTGGATGCAAACTTATAGCTTTGGCCCAAAGAACCTGAATAGACGCAATCCGTTTACATCTGGCCACCTATAGGGATACATTGCACCCCATCACAAGCAGACTGCCGGAACGTCTGTGTGAAAGGGGCCTTAATGCTATAGCATACATAGACAATTTAGATAACTGTACTGTTACAATCTTGTGGGAACAGCTTGGGGAAGGCCCTTTTCTGTGTCAGCATGTGTGTGGATCACCTCATAGAACAAACACATTCTTGTCTATGGCCTGTGGAGTACACAGCACAGCACCCACATTCAATCTGTTCTTTAGGATTTACTCTAGTATTGTATTACTTTGTATGATTTGTTATTTTTCTTTATGTTTTATTAATCCACTCACACTCAATTGGCATGTTCAACAAACCTTAAGAATAGAGGATCTTGTGTGCAAACATTAAAATGACCTCAGACACACGCATGACAAGTTTTAATCTAGTGTTCGGAGAAGAGGAACAATGCTCACCGATAACTGGTTCAGGTTACAAACGGAAACTTAAAATCAAGGCTTTTTTTTTCATTACAATATACTTTATGGTGACGTCCCATGAACTTACTGAGCGAGACATCATTCTCTTGTTGTGAGAGAAGCGTGCATCTACCTCATATCGATAGGTAATGATCTGCAAACTATCGCTGGGCTGGAATATGATCATATGAGAGGACTGCCTCTGTTGCTGCAAATATGCGCAATTTTAATATCTTGTTGCAAAGAGATGTAATCACTTGCCGACAGTCACCTCATTGTCCTCGATCTCTACAGGAGATTTTTAGCAGCTCGGTCCAGTTACTAAAATCAATAGTGAATTATTACTAGCAACTGACCGTTAAACAGATGGAACAAATGACGTCCTATAGAGTAAGCTACACCAGTAGAATGTACAAACATATAGCCACTGGCCCACCTATAAGGCCCCGTACACACGAGGAGACATGTCCGATGAAAACGGTCCGCGGACCGTTTTCATTGGACATGTCTCCTGGGAGCTTTTGGTCTGATGTGTGTACACACCATCAGACCAAAATCCCCGCAGACAGAGAACGCGGTGACGTAGAAGACACGGACGTTCTCAAACACGGAAGTGCAATGCTTCCACGCATGCGTCGAATCAATTTGACGCATGCGCGTGATTTCGGGACGCTGGTTACACGTCACAACCAGCGGACATGTCCGATTAGGTGTACTAACCATCGGACATGTCCGACGGACATGTTTCCAGCAGACAAGTTTATTAGCTTGCTAAGAAACTTCTGTCCGCTGGAAACCTGCCTGCTAGGCCGTACACACGGTCGGACCTGTCCGCGGAAACTGGTCCGCGGACCAGTTTCAGCGGACATGTTCGACCGTGTGTACGCAGCCTAACTGGCCTTTGCAGCAAGGAGCACAGGGCGAGGCATGTCGAAGAAAACCAAAGAAAATTCCCAGCTCAACTTACCGACCAGCCTGCAACCAACCAACTTATCCTGCCTAACAGTATGCGTTAAAAACAAGGGTTTAGTTTGCACACATTTGCAAATAGATACACATCATGGCACCCCAGTATTTTCTGCAGTCCTTATGCCGCGTACAGACGGACGTTTTTTGTAATGAAAAAAAACTACGTTTTAAATCATGAAATAAAATGACGTTTTGGAAACTTCATTTTCAAAAACGATGTTGCCTACACACCATCGTTTTTTCAAAATGCTCTAGCAAAGCGCGGTTACGTTCAGCACTCTTTTCCATTGAAGCTAGCTTCATAACTTGCTTCTGAGCATGCGCGGGTTTAAAAACGTTGTTTTAAACGTCGTTTTGCCCACACACTATCATTTAAATTGACACAAAAAACGACGTTTTGAAAAACGACACAAAAAATTCAAGCATGTTCGAATTTTTCAGAAGACATAAAACGACGTTTTCCCCACACACGGTCATTTTAAATGACGTTTTCAAAAACGTTTTTTTTCATCACAAAAAACGACCGTCTGTAAGCGGCATTACTCTAAATTTTGAGAGCCTGCACAGTGGAAGTACATGCTTTATAATGAATAGGTAGAGGACAGGTGAGCCTGGAGAGAGCCCACCCCTCCTTAACAGGTAGCAAGATGACGCCAGCGAGAACCTTTTGTCTACCCAGTTGGAGGTCATATGACGTCCTCCCGGTCACCCCAATCTCTCAGGACATGGCCCGTGACTGATCAGAGTATCGGCTCGCTGCCAGTACCATGTGACCGCTGTGACCAATCACAGCAGATCACACGAGAGCTGAAAACAATGGATTGCTTCTTTTCATGCCATCCTTCGGATACAACTGTGTTGCTAGCTGTGATTGGAAAGTGTACAGATATGGCCAATCACAGCCCATCTGTACTACGTGATTAGCTCTGGCCAATCGCATCTAATCAAAACAAAACAGACTGAATGAATCTGTTTCATTCAGTAAAATGCAATGTAATGCACTGCTATAAGCAAACATAATGTATTAAAAAAAATCCTGATCACTTCCCCAGAGTAGTACAATGTTACTATGGTAACATTATATTGCTCTGGTCACAGTGTGTTCAAAAAAATCATTAAAAAAAAGAAAAAAATTAATAAAAAAAATTATATATTTTGTATTTAATTTTTTTGTACTGTCACCAGTCAGTGTCCCTGATTACTGCCACACCCATTAAATAATAACGCTGTACTGCACTGGTGACAGTATGTAAAAAAATTAAAACAAATGTTTTCATTTCTTAATTTTTTTAAATTCTGACAAAAAAATGATAACTTCAAAAAACTTGCCATGCCTCTTACTAAATACCTATGACTGTCTACTTTCCAAAAAGGGGTCATTTGGGGGGTACTGTCCTGGCGTTTTCAGGCCTCAAGACATTATATAGGCTGTCAGTACATCAGGACTGATCAACTTTCAGATCTAATGCCGCATACACACAACCGTTTTTCGGTATAGGTACTATAAATATCTCCTAAACGGCGCACGTTTATTTACTGTGTTTTGCGTGGATGATGTAATCGGTGAATGCGCTGTCAAGAAACAGTCCTCCGAGCCGTTTTTCCATGAGCGAGAGCCCTGACAGGTGGCTCTCATGCACGGGAGTGACGTCCTGCGGCTCCAGCCAGTCACAGAGCCGGAGGAAGAGGGGCGATCATGGATGCGGCCTGCAGAGGGGACGGCGCAGGTTTAGTTTGCATGTAAGTGTCACATAATGTGCTAGTATGCAATGAATACTAGCACATTATGCTTTTAGTTTGCAGGAGCAAAGGAAGGAAGTAAAAAAAATCAAAAATAAATGTATTTCCTTTGTAAATAACTTTTCAGTGCTTTGTACGATTGCGGACAGCTGAAGTGTAAACTAAACAGTAGAAGTAGGTATCAGTATTTGGGATCGGCGAGTACTAAAACAATGTTTCGGTACTCATACTCGTAAAAAAAAATGGTATTGGTGCATCCCTACTTACATGATCAGTTTTTTATTCATTTATGTAAAACCTTTATCCCAAAGGGAAAGAAATATGTTGTAATTGCGTATAAAGTGTTGGCTGGAGTTCACCTAAATCTGTTAATGCATCTCGTATTAGACCCCTTTCACACTGGAGCGGTTTGCAGGCGCTATTGCGCTAAAAATAGCGCCTGCGAACCGAGCCTAAACAGCTGCTGCTGTTTCTCCAGTGTCAAAGCCCCGAGGGCTTTCACACCGGAGCGCTGTGCTAGCAGAACGGTAAAAAAAGTCCTGCTAGCCGCATCTTTGGAGCGGTGAAGGAGTGTACCGCTCCTCCACCGCTCCTGCCCATTGAAATCAATGGGACACCGCGGGTATACTGCCGGCAATGTGTCTCAGCAGTGCCTTAGATTGATGCTCATTTTGTCTAGGGGAATCGGCTAGTTGTTTTAAAATCGAAGCTGTACTTACCGTTTTAGAGAGCGATCTTCTCCGCCGCTTCAGGGTATGGTCTTCGGGACTGGGCGTTCCTATTTGATTGACAGTCTTCGGTGCGGCTCTATACTGCGCCTGCGCACCGACGTTCGGCTACTTTCGGAAAATCGTGACGCGATGGATGCGACCGTCGGAAGTCTGTCGGAAGACTGTCAATCAAAATAGGAACGCCCAGTCCCGTAAACCATACCCAGAAGCGGCGGAGAAGATCGCTCTCTACAACGGTAAGTACAGCTTCGATTTTAAAACAACTAGCCGATTCCCCTAGACAAAATGAGCAGGAATCTAAGGGTAAAAAATGGTATTTCCGGGTGAACCTCCACTTTAACCCATTCTCGGCCACTAGGGGTGGGTAAAACCGGAACCGCTAGCAGCCGAATAGCGGCACGAAATTGGCGGTAAAGCGCTGCCAAAATAGCGGTGCTTTACTGCCGACGCACCTCCCGCCTCAATGTGAAAGGGGCCTTACCCTCTCCCCAGATTGACTATGTTGCTGTCCACAGGTTGCTCCTCCATAGAATGGAGCCACCCTAAAACCTCATACACACGATCGGACTTCCATCTGACTTTTCCGTGGATTTTGGTACGAAGGGGCGTTGGCCGTGAACTTGTTCAACATACACACGACAGAACATTTTCAGCCAAATTTCACCAAATCACAGTTTTTCAGCTCTTTACCGCCACCCTTTGGGCAACTTCTGCTATTGTTGTCTTATCTTTAGCATTGGTTCTGAGCATGCGTGTTTGTACTTTGGACTTGTGTACACAGGATCGGATTATCCTCCATCGGACATTTATTGCCGGAAAGTTTGAGAGCATTCACAGCGAACATTTGCCTGATGAAAAACCGAAAACAATTGTCCAATGGACACACGGCTGGATTATCCGATCAAACACTTCCGTCGGACCATTGTTGTCAAAAAGTCCAATCTGCTCAAGTCCTGTGGGAACGCGTGGGAACGGAGTTCCTGCACTTTTTTCACAGCAGGAACGCAGTTCCCTTTGCAGGACTAGAGCAGCCGAGCCGCCCGAGCCAATCCTTCACTAAGTGGCGATGCCCAGCTCGAGTCACTGTCAGGGGCAGGGGAACCTTAGTAATCCTTTGTTACTGGCCGCTTCCTGTATATGGATTCATCGGGTAGTGTGCGGGTATTCCATCACTTCCTCGATGCCGCAATATCTCCTGGGAGCTTTTGTCATTGTTCCCAGGAGACATTGCAGAGGTCTGCCGCGAGTTATCGCGGGATTTAGTATTTGCGGTTTAGTATTTATGCATATGAGCTATCATTTTTATTTTTTTTGCTGGGGGAGTGGATCTTGGGTGGGAGTTCCCACACTTTTTTCCCCAGGACTTGACCCCTAGTGTGTATGGGCCTTTAGACAGGAAGTCTGTTACTGGCCAGACCACCTGGTGAAAATAGAGAATCTAATAAACTAATGCAGTCATCACATGTTAGAACTGGTAAGCTGAAAATATATGACATTTTGGGTTTAGACTCTAGTACACTGACACTCGCATTAGAAGTCCTTGAATGGAATGAGTCACCACAGAATGACATATGAATAGTCTGCAAAGCGTGTCAGCCAACAGCCATGAACAGGGCCACGCTGATAACAAACGTGGGATGGGAGTGATCAGAACAGAGGCAGCAATAGGTCAGCGGCTTGCTTTCCCGGAATAAAAAGAGCAAAGGACTCGCCACACTCCATATGTCAGAGACAATCGCAGGAAGGAAGTGAGCTCAGCTATTGGAGGTCTTTTAATCAACAGTCTATTAGGATGTTAGAGGCTGAAGAGATTGAAGGAAAAGGAAGATACATTTCCTCAATCAGTGTTACAAGTGCATGGAGGCGTTTCATGGCCCTTACATAATATGCATTATTAAGGATCCTATATGAGAAATGTTTTCCCAGTGCTGTCATGAAGCCACATATCAGTATGCTATCTGGTACTTATCCCTACCACAGGGAATCAAATGTGTTTACTTGAAGGCATGAGTACAGCGCACCCTGCTGGTCACTCACTACCTAAAGATCATTTCACTGTCATCTATACTGTTGGGTATACAGCAATATATATATATATATTATTACTCTCTTTCACTATATATACTGTTATATATATTTATAAAACCGTATATATATAGTGAAAGAGAGTAATAATTAATATTTACAATTTTTAACAGATTCATGTTAAAGTGCATACCATTTGTAAAAGAGATCATTGTAAATTAAAAAATTCAGCTTCGGCACCATCATGTGATTGAGACGCCGTGGCTCCCCTGTGTCAGTGTGCACTTCGCATTAGGACTAGGGTCAGTGCCGATCCTGACCTCCCTGGGGCCCTAAGCAAAATGACATGGCACATTAAAAATGAGAAGCAGGGGGCGCTGACGACAGTGACATGTCACATTAACCACTTAAGACCCGGACCAAACTGCAGCTTGCCCCTTTTTGCGATTCGCCACTGCGTCGCTTTAACTGACAATTGCGCAGTCGTGTGACGTGGCTCCCAAACAAAATTGGCGTCCTTTTTTCCCACAAATAGAGCTTTCTTTTGGTGGTATTTGATCACCTCTGCGGTTTTTATTTCTTGCGCTATAAACAAAAATAGAGCGACAATTTTGAAAAAAATGCAATATTTTTTACTTTTTGCTATAATAAATATCCCCCAAAATTATATATAAAAAAAAAATGTCCTCAGTTTAGGCCGATACGTATTCTTCTACATATTTTTGTTAAAAAAAAAAACGCAATAAGCGTTTATCGGTTGGTTTGCGCAAAATTTATAGCGTTTACAAAATAGGGGATAGTTTTATTGCATTTTTATTAATTATTTTTTTTTACTACTAATGGCGGCGATCAGCGATTTTTTTTTCGTGACTGCGACATTATGGCGGACACTTCGGACAATTTTGACACATTTTTGGGACCATTGTCATTTTCACAGCAAAAAATGCATTTAAAATGCATTGTTTACCGTGGAAATGACAGTTGCAGTTTGGGAGTTAACCACAGGGGGCGCTGAAGGGGTTATGTTTCACGTAATGTGTGTTTACAACTGTAGGGGGGTGTGGCTGTAGGAGTGACGTCATCGATTGTGTCCCCCTATAAAAGGGATGACATGATCGATGCTGCCGCCACAGTGAAGAATGGGGAAGCCGTGTTTACACGCGGCTCTCCCCGTTCTTCAGCTCCGGGGAACGGTCGCGGGACCCCATCGGCGATCGGGTCCGCGGGTCCCAGTCACGGAGCTTCGGACCGGGTCGCGGGAGCACGCCACGGGCACGCACCCGCGACCCGCGGCTGGGTACATGTATAGGACGTACCTGTACGTACATGTGCCCAGCCGTGCCATTCTGCTGATGTATATGTGCAGGAGGCGGTCCTTAAGTGGTTAAAGAAAGTTGAGAAGTGGGGGGAGGGGGTGTTCTGCTGTCGGAAATGACATCTTACATTAAATTGAGAAGCGGGGGGGGGGACTTCTTACCTCTTCTCCCATGCAGCCAGCGAGTTGAGAAGCGGGGTGAGGGGGCGAAAATGACTTCTCACCAGGCAGGGGCCTCTAGTAATTTGGGGGGCCCTTCGCAGCTTTGAGGGGCCCTAAGCGCCTTGCATAGTGAGCCTATAGGGCGGATTGGCCCTGACTAGGGTGACCACATTTCCAAACTGCCATTCAGGGACACCCTCCTTTCCAAAAATCAGCTTGTGTGGTAACGAATCACAGCACAGTGATCGGACACAAGAGGCGGGATTTATGATTTCTCCAATCACAAGCAGGGAGCGGGGATTGTGCTCCTCCAGGCATTCCCAGTCAGGACAAGTACTGTCCGTGAGTAAAGAGGTGATGTGGCCGCCTTTTTTGGGGGCATCAGATCGGCCCGAGGGGCAATCCGGGACAGATGGTCATCTTAATTAGGACTTAATTGAATAACCATGATGCCAGTTTCCACTGCCTGCTGTCACCGTTCTCTCCCATGCACTGCAACAGTCAATGACACATGAGAGCCGCAGCTTCTCAATTAGTGACCACACTAATTTACTCTGTATTTTTAAAATAGTATGCGGAATAGGTATGAGGTGGGGAACAGCAATGTAACCAGACTTATTTTAGTCTTGACTAAAGAATTCGTCAACCTCGGTCCTTACAATTAAAATAAAGACACGGGCTGAGTGACATGGGTTTTATATGGCCACAGCAGCCCCTTTTGCCTTCAGAACTGCATTCATTCTTCGTGGCATAGATTCAACAAAGGGTTGGAAACATTCCTCAGAGATTTTGGTCCATATTGACATGATGGCATCACGCAGATTTGTCGGCTGCACATCCATAATGTGAATCTCCCATTCCACCTCATCCCAAAGGTACTCTATTGGATTGAGATCTGGTGACTGTGGAGGCCTTTGGAGTACAGTGAACTAATTGTCATGTTAAAAAAAAAATGTGATTAGCTGATTGGAGCTTTGTGACATGATGCACTATCTTGCTGCAAGAAGCCATCAGAAGATGGGAACACTGTAGTCATAAAGAGATGGACATGGTCAGCAACAATACTCAGGTAGGCCGTGGCGTTTAACCTCCCTGGCGGTATGATTATTTCAGATTTCAAGTGCTGAAAGCTGTACCATTATTTTACATGGAAATTTGGCATTTTATATTGTAGTCCTGTAATTCTTAGGAATAACTCACTTAAATCTGTCCAAACAAGAGTCTAGTAGACATCCCGGGTATGATAAAGTTTGAAACACAAAATCATAAATTTATTATCGCTGTTTTCTAGCTGCTCTAAAACCACTTTTGACGTAAAGGGACACTCTTTGGTTGCTATGGACAATATAAAGTTTCCAGGCAGAAAAAACAGTGGGGTAGATTCAGGTACATTTGCGCATTTTTTACGGAGGCGCAGCACACCGTTTTGATGCTGCGCCTCCGTAAATTACCTGCGCTACGCTCGATTCACGGAGCAGTAGCTCCGTAAATTGCGTGGGCGCTCCTGAAAAATGCCCGGCGTAAGCGCGCGCAATTTAAATGATCCCATAGGGGGCGTGGATCATTTAAATTAGGCGCGTTCCCGTGCCGAACGTAGTGCGCATGCTCCGTCGGGAAACTTTCCCGACGTGCATTGCGGTAAATGACGTCGCAAGGACGTCATTTGCTTCAAAGTGAACGTGAATGGCGTCCAGCGCCATTCACGATTCACTTACGCAAACGACGTAATCTTTCAAAAACGCGACGCGGGAACGATGGGTATACGTAACATTGGCTGCCCCTGCTAATAGCATGGGCAGCCTTACGCAAAAACCGACGTACGCAAACGACGTAAACTGCGTACGCAGGGCGCGCGTACGGTTGTGAATCTGCATTAGTATGCAATTTGCATACTCTACGCTGACCACTACGGGAACGCCACCTAGCGGCCTGCGTAAGAATGCAGCCTAAGATATGACGGCATAGGAGCCTTATGCCAGGCATATCTTAGGCTGCAGTCGGCGTATCGAGGTTCCTGAATCAGGAGCATTCGATGCGCCGGCGCAAGTAAGCAATTGCGCTGCGTAACTATGGTTACGCAGACGCAATTACTCTCTGAATCTACCCCAGTATTTATAATATAAAAGTGCATGCAGGACACTGGACAGACCACTAGGGACAAAGGGGATGTGTATTTATTTTATACAGTAATATAATCTATAAGATTACAGTATACTGTATGTGTACTGTGTTTTTACTTTTTTGAATTTGGCGCCGAACTACGCCCCCGTGCGTCGCAGCATCACAGGGAACAGAGCTCGGCAGAACTCGGGCACTGTGTGATCGAGCTGTGTCCTCCTCGCTCAATTCACACAGTGCCCGAGGGCGGCATTGCAGGATCCAGGGACAAGGTAAGTAACCTCTGCCTGTATCCTGCGATGCGATCCTGAGTCTGTCTCTGGGTTACTGCTAAATAGTACTTAAATTTCACCCCAAGCCGACTCAGGAAGAACGCTAGGCAGGTTAAACAATGCTCAGTTGGTACTAAGAGGCCCAAAGTGTTGCAAGAATATATCCCCCACATAGAGCTGCACGATTCTGGCCAAAATGACAATCACAATTTTTTTGCTTAGAATGAAGATCACGATTCTCACGGCGTAAAATCTTTTACATTTATACAAAAAATAAAAATAAAAATGGGCTAACTTTACTGGCTAGTTTTTTTTTTTATTCATTAAAGTAATTTTTTCCCCAAAAAATTGCATTTAAAAAGACTGCTGCGCAAATACAGTGCAACATAAAATATTGCAACAACCGCCATTTTATTCTCTAGGGTAAAAAATTATATAATGTTTGGGGGTTCTAAGTAAATTTCTAGCAAAAAAATAATGATTTTAACTTGAAAAGAGCTGTGTTTAAGTGGTTAAACGTTCCTAATTTACATACAGAAGTTTATTCCTTTGATGTAAAAGTCAATGTGATACAATGTTTAGACTTAACTTTCCACTGATAAAGAATGTTTTCAAAACTTGGCAGGCTGCCCAGACTTGGCAAATTGCCCAGACTTTGACCTTTGGCTGAGAGCAGAGGAAATTCTTTGCATACCAAAGTGCAGAGGGAAAATTATTTTCATGTCAAAGATCGTGAAACCCTGTGTCAAGAATCGCAACGGGAAAAAATCTATGTGAATCCATATTGTTATATGGAGCTGCTCCTTGGGCCTAACAAGAAGCATCTCATTGGATTTCTCTTTAGCCATTGACAGCTAAAAAGTACCATTAACCACTTAAGGACCGCCTCCTACACATATACGTCGGCAGAATGGTACGGCTGGGCACAAGCACGTACGGGTACGTCCTCTTTAAGTGCCCCGCCGTGGGTCGTGGGCGCGCGCCCCGACCTGGTCCGAAGCTCCGTGACCGCGGCCACGGGACCCGCGGACCTGATCGCCGCTGGAGTCCTGCGATCGGCTCCCGAAGCTGAAGAACTGGGAGAGCTGTGTGTAAACACAGTTTCCCCATTCTTCACTGTGGCGCCGTCATCGATCGTGTGTTCCCTAAAATAGGGAACCACAATCAATTACGTCACACCTACAGCCACACCCCCCTACAGTTAGAAACACAGATGAGGTCACACTTAACCCCTTCAGCGCCCCCTTGTGGTTAACTCCCAAACTGCAATTGTAATTTTCACAGTAAACAATGCATTTTTAATGCATTTTTTGCTGTGAAAATGACAATGGTCCCAAAAATGTGTCAAAATTGTCCAAAGTGTCCGCCATAATGTCGCAGTCACGAAAAAAATCGCTGATCGCCGCCATTAGTAATAATTTTTTTTTTTTATAAAAATGCAATAAAACTATCCCCTATTTTGTAAGCGCTCTCAATTTTGCGCAAACCAATCGATAAACGCTTATTGCGATTTTTTTTGCCAAAAATAGGTAGAAGAATACGTATCGGCCTAAACTGAGGGAAAAAAAATGTATAGGTTTTTGGGGGATATTTATTATAGCAAAAAGTAAAAAAATATTGCATTTTTTTCAAAATTCTCGCTCTATTTTTGTTTATAGCGCAAAAAATAAAAACCGCAGAGGTGATCAAATACCACCAAAAGAAAGCTCTATTTGTGGGAAAAAAAGGACGCCAATTTTGTTTGGGAGCCACGTCGCACGACCGCGCAATTGTCAGTTAAAGCGACGCAGTGCCGAATCGCAAAAACTGGCCAGGTCCTTTACCTGCCTAAAGGTCCAGGTCTTAAGTGGTTAAAAAGAGATCCCAGGAGAAACGTCTTTTATTATTTTGAATTGTAGAGTAAAATGTTCACTTTCAATGGTTTTGTAAGATTTTTCAGAGTTAGAAAATTAGTAAATATTAATCATTGTTACTGTTAGTAAGTTTACGTAAATTAGAATGTTTGTAAAATGCTACATAGTCATCATTACTTGCAAGAGCTCCAGAGTCAACTTTTCCAACATAGAGCACCTCCTCCATGCTTGGGTCTTCATAAACTGTACAAATTCTAGAACGTCTGTGCTTTATAAAATGACCAACAATTAATTCAACGTGACATCCACGCCATTGCTGTCTGTAAGGACCTCATTTTGGCCTCTGATTTTTTTCTCTATCTCTTTAAGTTTCTGCCAAAAAAACTTTTGACTACTCGGCAAAGCTTTATGTGGGAGTATGGCAGCTCTAGTAATTAGTTACTTCGTTTTACTTTTCAATATGATACATTCACTGATGATAGAATGATTTGTCACTACTATTAACAATGGAGAATAATGAAAATAGTTATAGTAATATTAGGCCTCATGTACATTTTAACCACTTGCCGACCAGCCGCCATCATTATACTGCGCACAATCCCCGCAAGCTGTCATAGCTGTATGTCAGCTCCTTTAAGCGAGATAGCAGGCGCCCATGCTCGTGACCGACGGTCGCAATGACCGCCGCCCACGTGCGTTCACGGACACGAGAGGCAGAACAGGAACATTAACACACACATCCCTGTTCTGTGAGGTGAGGAGATGCAGATCGTGAGTTCCTAATAGCTAGGAACCACAATCTGTCATCTCCTATAGTGAGTCCCCTCCCCCCACAGTTAGAACACACACTAGGGAACACAGTTAACCCCTTGATCGGCCCCTAGTGTTATCCCCTTCCCTGCCAGTGACATTTACACAGTAATTAGTGCATTTTTATAGCACTGATCGCTAGACATGTGCACACTGAAATATTTTGTTTCATCATTTCGTTTTCGTCCGAAAAATAAATGTATTTAGTTACTCCCGAAATTAGTTTTTATTTATTTTGTTTTTCGTTAAAAAAATGCATTAGTCCGAAAATGGTGTCTGTCGAATGTTCTAAGAAAAAAAAAAAAAAAAGATGATTCGACAGAATCTTAAAAAAAAAAATAATAATAATAATTTGACTCTTCATGTCTCTCTATGTCGAATCTTTTCTCTCTATGTCGAAACTTTTCTCTCTATGTCGAAACTTTTCTCTCTATGTCGAATCTTTTCTCTCTATGTCGAATCATTTCTCTCTATGTCGACTCTTCTTCATGTCTCTATAATGTCGAATCTTTTCTCTTTATGTAGAATAATATTGGACTAATAGAGTTAAGGTTAGGCACATTCGACTGCAACGAAAACGAAAATAAAGCATTTTTTTATGTCGGATCTTTCGGTTTTCGTTTTCTGTGCTTTCGTTATCGTTTGTTAAAACGATAACGAAAATACCTGAAATTCGGACGAAAATGCATTCAGACGAAAACGAATGCACATGTCTACCGATCGCTGTATAAATGTCAATGGTCCCAAAAATGTGTCAAAAGTGTCCGATGTGTCCGGTCATAATGTCGCAGTCCTGGAAAAAAATAACAGATTGCCGCCATTACCAGTAAAAAAAAAAAAAAAATAATAAAAAATGCCATAAATCTATCCCCTATTTTGTAGACACTATGGGCCAAATTCACGTACAGCGGTGTATCTTTAGTCGGGCGTAGCGCATCTCATATGCGCTACACCAACGTAACTTAGTGAGGCAAGTAATGTATTCACAAAGCCCTTGCTCCCTAAGTTACGGCGGCGTAACGTAAATGGGCCGGCGTAAGCCCGCGTAATTCAAAGTAGGCTGGTAGTGGGCGTGTTGTATGGAAATGAATCGTGACCCCATGTAAATGAAGCGCCGAACGAACGGCGCATGTGCGCGCATGCTCAGTATCACGTCGAATCTATGCCCTAAGATACGCCGGCTTAATGCCTGTGACGTGAACGTAAGCTACGCCCATCCCCATTCACGTACGACTTACGTAAACGATGTAAAAACATACGCTTGTTCTGACGTCCATACTTTGCATTACCTGCGCCTCATATAGCAGGGGTAACTTTACGCCGGACGTAAGCCTTACGTAAACGGTGTAGCGGGCGCAAGTACGTTCGTGAATCGGCGTATCTAGGTAATTTGCATATTCGACGCGTAAATCTACGGAAGCGCCCCTAGCGGCCAGCGTAAATATGCACCCAAGATACAACGGCGTAGGAGACTTACGTCGGTTGTATCTTGGCAAAATTCAGGCGTATCTTAGATACGTCGGCGTAAGTCGTCTGTGAATCCGGGCCTATATCTTTTGCACAAACCAATAAATATACGCTTATTGCGATTTTTATTACCAAAGATATGTAGAAGAATACGTATTGGTCTAAACTAATCGCAGAGGTGATCAAATACCACCAAAAGAAAGCTCTATTTGTGGGGGAAAAAAGGACATCAATTTTGTTTGGGAGCCACGTCGCACGACTGCACAATTGTTAGTAAAAGCGACGCAGTGCCGAAAAAGTGGCCCAGTCATTGACCACCAAAATGGTCTGGGGCTGAAGCTGTTAAGTATAGCTAGTAAAGATGTAGTGGCCCAAGCAATGGGCTAGATTCATAAAGCCCGCCGTAAGTTTGTGCAGGCTGGGGCTGGATTCACAAAGAACCTGCGCTCTAAGTTACGGCGGCGTAGTGTACATCTGCCGGCGTAAGCGCGCCAAATTCAAATTCTGAAGAGGTGGGCGTGTTTTATGTAAATAAAACATGACCCCACGTAAATGACGTTTCCCAGTGCGCATGCTCCTGATCACGTTGCAAATAGTCAATGCTTTCGACGTGGATGTAATTTACGCAAAGCCCTATTCGCGAACGACTTACGCAAACGACGTAAAATTTTCAAAATTCGACGCGGAATGACGTCCATACTTAACATTGGCTATGCCTCATATAGCAGGAGTAACGTTACGCCGGAAAAAGCCTTATGCAAACGACGTAAAAAAATCCGCCGGGCGCACGTACGTTTCTGAATCGGCGTATCCAGGTCATTTGCATATTCTACGCTGAAATTGACTGCAGCGCCACCTAGCGGCCAGCGTAAATATGCACCCTAAGATACAATGGCGTAAGAGACTTACGCCAGTCGGATCTTAGCCTAATTTTGGCGTATCTTGCTTTCTGAATACAGAAAGAAGATACGCCGGCGCGGCTTTGAATTTACACGGCGTATCTATAGATAGGCCGGCGTAAATTCTTGCTGAATCTAGACCAATGTTTTTTGCTGAAGTTATGGCCCTGCTTTAAATAGTATGTTGCTACATATTTTTTCTTTTCTTGAATGTACGTATAACACTTTGTACATACTTCGTTTTGCAGAGCATATTCTGCACAATGATTGCACATGGCCTTTTTGGGAACCACATCACAGATTCAACCCATTACGAACTGTACACATTCCTGTGGTCCAAACACACTGACCACACCAAAAGTAGATCTGGATACATAAGCATGTAAAGTTCAAGAAGTTCCCACTGAAAGTAATATGATGCAGTTCACAAATTAGCAAATTGCAGCCAATGTGAGGTTTCCATGCCACACACACATTGTAACTTCAGAGAAACATACGTGTTTAACCGCCAGCACGGTGGAAAGAGAAGTGATAATGCGTGAAGTGTAGAATACATAAAAGACAATATGTGTTTTATTTACCGAAGACAGTTCTGTGATGTAAATATTCTGATTGATTGCTATATGTTTCTGCGCTGTACATATTGTCCTGAGCCTGGATGAATAAGCCTGTGTGCTTGTACCTTGAGGATAATTGGAACTTTTTTTTTGTTTCTATTTAAAATTGGTAAATTACTGAGACTAACATTTTCACAGAGCTTGGAATCCAATGTATGATTTTTCTAATCTAAATCAGAGCTCCAATAGTCTTAAAGGGGTTGTAAAGAGAAATTCTCACTTCCTGTTCTCCTGTCTGTAACTACACACAGTAATGCAAGGCTTTCTCCCTGGTGTGGAGTGTCGTGCTCGCCCCCTCCCTTGGAGAGGAGAGTCAGGACGCTCTCTACGTTGTTGATAGAGAAAGAAGCTGTGTGTTAGTGGGCGTCATGACTCTCCTGTATTCCAAGGGAGGGGGCGAGCACGACACTCCACACCAGGGAGAAAGCCTCTCATTACCATGTGGAGTTGCAGACAGAAGAACAGGAATTGAGGATTTCTCAGAAGAAATAAGGACAAGCAAAATGGAAGGATGAGGTAAGTGAAGGAGGACTGCACTAAGGTAAAGGAAGCTATTTAGGGGAAAAAAATTGTACCTTTACAACCACTATAAAGCGAATCGGTACTTTGCCCATGCAGGGCAAAACAATAAGGCCCCGTACACACGGCCGAGGAACTCGACGTGCCAAACACATCGAGTTCCTCGGCGTGTTCAGTCCTGGAGCCGCCGAGGAGCTCGGCGGGCCGAGTTCTCCCATAGAACAACAAGGAAATAGAGAACATGTTCTCTATTTCCTCGCCAAGGTCCTCGTCGGCTTCCTCGGCCGAAAGTATACACACGGCCGGGTTTCTCCGAGGAATTCAGCTTCCGACCGAGTTTCTGGCTGAATTCTGCCGAGAAACTCGGTCGTGTGTACGGGGCCTAAGAGGTTCTCTTAAATGGCATGTAAACTCTAATGCCACGTACACACGATCGGAATTTCCGACAACAAATGTTCGATGTGAGCTTTTGGTCGGATATTCTGACCGTGTGTAGGCTCCATCTGACATTTTCTGTCAGAATTTTCGACAAAAAATGTTTGAGAGCTGGTTCTCAATTTTTCCGACAACAAAAGTTCTTGTTGGAAATTCCGATGTCTGTATGCAATTCCAACACACAAAAATCCTACACATGCTCGGAATCATTGAACCTAATTTTTCTCAGCTCGTCGTAGTGTTGTACATCACCACGTTCTTGCCAATTTCAGACATTTGTGTGACCGTGTGTATGCAACACAAATTTGAGCCAACATTCTGTTTGAAAAAAATCCATGGGTTTTGTTGTCTGGGCGATTAGTATCCTTTCCCTACTGTACTTTTGCCCTCAGAAAAGATGGGTTTTGAGTTTTTTTCTGAAGGCCAGGTGATTCACCTCCAACCGGATGCTGGTTGGTAAAGCGTTCCATAGTCTAGGTCCTTGGGTTCCAAATCTTCGTTCTCCTTTGGACTTGTATCTGGCTTTGGGTATCTGGAGTAGATTGGTTGGTGGGTCGCAGAACGCGATTGGGGTTGTGACATTTTAATTTTTTGCATAGATATTGGGGGGCATTTCCTTGAACACATTTATGCGTCAGACAGAGTGCCTTAAAAGTGATTCTGTCTTTTACTGGCAACCAATGAAGGGATCTCAGTGAAGGTGAGATTGATTCCCATGTTTTTTTCCCAGTCACGAGTTGAGCGGCCGTATTTTGAACGACTTGCAGACGAGTGATTTTGTATTTTGGGAGTCCGAGGTAGAGGGCATTTGCATAGTCGAGTCTGGGGTTGATAATTGTACCCACCACGACTGCTATGTCTTCTTTTGGGATAAAGGGAATGAGTCTACGTAGCAGGTGCAGCAGATGGTGGGATGCGCTAACTACTGACCCTATTTGTGCATCCATTGTCATGTGGGTGTCAAAAATGACTCCAAGACTTTTGACCTTGGTGTTAGGGGTGATGGTTTGTCCCAGAATGGGCGGCGGTGTCCATATTGGTGCGGGAAGTCTCTTTCGGTTGGCATAAACCAGGAGAAGTTCTGTTTTTGACCTGTTGAGTTTAAGGTAACTCTCCGTCATCCAATTTTCTATCAAAGTAAGGCATTTCTCTAGTCCGAGATAATGATCCTTATTGTTGCAGATGCGAAAATATAGTTGCATGTCATCCGCGTAGGAGTGGTAGAGTAACTTCTGGTTACTGATGATTTCAAAAAGAGGGCGGAGATAGATATTAAATAGTATAACACTGAACTTCTTTTATTTGCTCCAATTATAGGTTAATTACACCATTGAAAATATTTTATTATATCTGGAGAAGAAATCCTGTGTAAGTTGCAAGTCATGACTTACACAAAATGAAGGACTTCCCCCCTTCCCGTGTAAAAGCTCTATACAATGGTGGCATCACGTTCCTTCCAGCTGGATCCTTGCAAATATAACGCAGATAAAATCTAGGAAGACAGACTTGCAATGAACTGGAGTGTCTTCCCCCAAGATTTCACCTGTTTACTTTGTCCTTCTTTTATCATGTTCCTTGTCAGCACATTTACACGCAACATACCTCAATGGCTCCCAATTCCGGAGTGCATCTGTACAAGTAAATGGAATTAGGTTGGATTCAGGTATTTCCATTAGACGAATTTCACCTAAAGAAATATATTTAAGGTGTAACTAAAGGAATTTATTCGTTTTAGACAGAGTGATTAGAACACTTGTCAGTTTTTAATGCTGTCTGTGCTACCATTAGGGAAAATCACCAGAACACCTTCTTCCCCATGTTTGCTGTGTCCCCAACATGGCTTCTTGCAAATTGCAAACGGGACTTCTTATGGATTTCTTTCACCAATGGCTTTCTTCTTGTCACTCTTCCAAAAAAGCCAGATGTGTGGAGTGCACAACTAATAGTTGTCCTGTGGACAGCTTCTCCCACCTGAGCTGTGGATCTCTGCAGCTTTTCCAGAGTTACCATGGGCCTCTTGGCTGCTTCTCTGAGACAATAGACTGTAATGCCGCGTACACACGGTCGTTTTTTGTGATGAAATAAAACAACGTTTTTAAAAACGTCATTTAAAATGATCGTGTGTGGGCTTCACATCGTTTTTTTTCTTCAAAAAAACGACCAAAAAAATACCAACATGCTTCAATTTTTTATGTCGTTTTTCAAAATGTTGTTTTTTCTGTCATAAAAAATGATTGTGTGTGGGCTAAAACGACGTTTTAAATGACGTTTTAAACCCGCGCATGCTCAGAAGCAAGTTATGAGACGGGAGCTTGAATGGAACAGAGTGCCGTCGTACGTGTTGTACGTAACCGCGCTTTGCTAGAGCATTTTCAGAAAACGATGGTGTGTGGGCTCAAGTGAAAAACTGGGGACATAGCTCAAGAGACTGTAAAAGACTGTGGACATGTCACAAGAGACTGTCAGTGACTGCATACATGGCACAAGAGACTGTCGGAAACTGTAAAGTGTGGACGGGTACAATAATATTCACAGACAGATTCTGACACCATTAAGCTAGAAGCAGCTTGCTTGCCCTAACTTCCACAGAGATGGGAGAGATATATCTTCATCTGTGGTAGTACCACCAGTGTCACAAGCGCTCTTCCTGGACCTTCTGCTGGCATTGGGCATTCCCATCTGGTCTCACTCGGCCCAGCTTCCCCTGGTCTCACAAGCCCCTCCAGTTTAGCGGCAATGGTCTCTGTGTGCTGCTGAACTGGAGGCGGTCCTAACCCTTTCTCTGCCACCGCCCAGGTGGGAGGGATTTTTTTTTCAGGTCCCAGCAATCCTCATCTAGATGGCTGAAGGGGGGGTGGTGTCTTCGAGCTGAGAATGTCTCTCTGGTCTGCATCTGGCAGAGGAGGAGAAGTGCAGTAGCAGGGCCAGGACTAGAGTCAGGAGAGGCAAGCAGGTGAAGTTAACGATGTCCGGCTGGGGCTATGCTGTGCTGCCTGAGTGTCAGTATGCTAAACTGTGTACATGTGCGAGCAGGGCCTGCCGCCGGTGCTAGGATAAGGACCGAGCGGGGAACCACTGGCTTTGGCACCCCCCCCCCCTCTCCTGATGCCCTCAGGCGGCTGCCTTGGCTGCCTTATGATGGTGCCCGCCCTGACAGTAAGTGACTATATGATCCCTGATTCCAGGGGGGGCACGTGCCCCCACTTGCCCTTGAGTACAGGTGTACAATAGGTGCTGTACAGGTGCAGTGAAAAAGATACAGAAAAGATGTGGGACTATCATCTGGTGATACACTAAGATGAAACAATCCACTATTATAAAATAAATAACAAAAACATTGAAATTGAAGTATAAAATTCCTTTTCCTAGAGGGTCTTATATATATATATATATATATATATATATATATATATATATATATATATATATATATATATATATATATATATATATATATGTATATATTCTACACTAAACCCTCACACAAAATACCCCAATACCCCTTATGTTTCCCTCTCTCCCCTCTCATATTGGGGGACAGCTCCAACCAAAATTATTTATTCGGGTGGTACAGTGAAAGTAAGGAGCCTGGGAGTTTTGGTTTGCATATTTTGCAAACAAACAACATAACAACAAAAGGAATGATAGGGGTTTTAACCATTCTGGACTACGTCCAAAACAAAAAAAGGTTTTGTCCATAGATGGATACTGGCTAATATTGTTTAGGTACACTTTAGATTTTGTCCTTTAGCACACCTTTTTGATGAAATGTAGTTATTTGACATTGAGGCCTAGAGCAATATATTTTTCATTACATGTAAACATCCTTAATAAATACCTCCTGTGTTGGAACCAGTAAATCCCATGCTGCGCGGCCTTGAAGTATTATGCCTTGTTGCGTTTTATGCAAAGCAATTAATGGAGTACATCCATGTAAGAATGGAGGTAAGAATTAAGTTCAACAGGTTTGCTATACGCGTGAGATTTTAATTAGGCTTCCTCCTTTCCTGTGCTTTGTTTGATCAAAGTATTTAATTGGCTTCATGTCCGATATAACTGCTTTGTGTTTATCTGAGAAAGTTTTACTCTCCACTAATGAGCAGAAGTCAACCGACAGACCAACACCAAAGGTCATACCCATTGTAAACAGTAGGATGGTGGTTGTATTTTTGCAAAATCAGTAGAACTTAGGGGGTATCTACTTTTTCAAACATGGGCCCCTTTGGAGACCACTCGATGCAATGTATTGAACAGGTTCTTTCTCCTACAACTTTTCAGCTTTGATTTTAGATTTCTTCTGCAAAAGTTTAAACTGTGAATTTGTGGCGAGTAGGAAGTGGGCTTAAAAATTATACTATCACAAAAATATGATAAAACTTGTATGCATGCATCAACCATGTTGGCTAATGAGTCATGACTGAAATTCTAAGCAAGTAGTGCCAGATGACATGTGGAGGCAACCAGTTTGACAAGGATCAGTTGGAGCAAGGCTAGCAATGTTATTTCGGGCAGCAGTGTAAACGTGTGGTCTATGGTGTATTTAATCTCATGAATATCTGCTATCTATCCCTTGCCTCTATACAAAGCATTGATAATACCTTAAATATGTAGTAACATTTTGGGCACCAGTTAAAAAAAAAATGTTGCGGACCTGCAGAGAATTCAACCAAATTATTAAGAAGTATGGAAAGTTTTGATGAAACATTAACTGAACTGTGTAGGAGCCACTGAATAGAATGGGTCTCTTTGTTCTTAGTACTGGACTCCATGGATGTCCCAACCTTTCTGACCCACTTGGTTGGATGATGGCCTGTATAGCCTTACAAACTTGCCAAGCGGTATCTATCACCCAGTGATAAGATTTTAGTAGAAAGAAAAACACAGGGTCAAATAATAGAAGACAAAGTTCTGTATTTTTTTATTTGATCAATAGACGACCAGGCAATTACCACATGGATTAAATATAGCATTATTAATAACTGACGTATAGTGTTTCAGTGGTGTGATCAAAAACAGTTTTGGTATTTAACATCTAGGTCAGCATAAACAGTACCAATGCCACAAAAGTGTAGCTATTAGCAGCAGACAAGTTGGAACTATTAAAAGATGAGCCTATGCTGCCAACGCTCATTAATGGTGATTATGCTAAGCCTAAACTGACTGGATGGCTGTAAACCTGAAAATTATTGAATGCTAAATGATTTTTTTTTATGTGAAGTAATAATAGTAACAGAAGGGGCAATCTCTAATATAGATCTCCGGCTGGCTACCATTGGGGCCCTTTAAAACGTTGATGCACTTGGCAAAGGTCTCCTTTAAGATTCTATAGGCGATGAGTGTGTAAATATCACTGGCTAGTTTGAGTACAGTCATTGAACTCTGCAATCAGGAACAGTTGAAGCATTACTGTGGCACCGACACTTTGGGCAGGTGTAAGACAATGTGTCATGTACCAAACTGGAGGATGAGGTGATGAGAGGGTTCCCCTTGCACCTGAGTGCAGATTACCCCAGAAGGTGGTGACAGAGGGTGCTATGCCCAAAGATGCACAGGTTGCCTAAAGGTGAAGCTGCCTGATTATTCCAGATTTGAGGACACCCAAGGGCAGAGAAGTGGTCACAGCAGATGATTCTCTGGAGGTGCAGGCGGCTCTTGACAGATGGGTAAGGCAGGAAGCAAGCTCAGCAGCCAGGCTGGGGGGTCAAACACATGAAGTCAGTCAGGAGCAGAGGCGGAGGCATGGTCAAGATCAATCCAGGGTCAAACACAGAATGTTAATCAGAAATAAGGTAGGAGCAGGTCCATGGAGCAAGCCGGTTTCAGAGCCAGGAGAAAAGCCAGAGCAGGTCAGGGTTAAGCCAGGTCGGTAACGAGTAATCAAGCAGAAGCACAAGGCACAGGAATGATAATCCAGCAATTTGTGAGAGAAAATCCTTATATAGGCCAGCGAACACTAGCAGTAAGCACACTTTGCGTGTGATGGTGCACCATCACACACACAGATTCACCATTGCATGCACATGCACGAATTAGCCTGGTCACATTGGATATTGGCATATTTGCCAGGTCTTCTTGGAATTCTTCCCTGACACAATGTCACTAGCTGGGAGACTGGGTGGGCACTAGCTGTGTAGATATTCTGCTTTTAGGGGATCTAGTATATAACAAGAAGAAAACATGGACTCGCAGCCCTCTCACAAACTCCTGGACACACTGTTCTGCTCTGGAGATGGAAGGGGACCCTCGGTTTCATATGGAGTGGGAACTAATCCAGCGGTCTGTAGCAGTGGGCTTCCACGCCTTCAGTAGCACCGAAGAAGAAGCTGTGTACTTGACAGGACTGCTGGCGATTTCATTCCCTGGCTGTTGTTCAGACCAGAGCCCACTTGGTTCTGCCTACTTGGTAACACTGTCCTGTGACCCTGTCCCCCAGACTCCCACAGGGCCAAGAGAGTTGCTTTTTCTGGGATATCCTACTTACACTATCTAAAGGTCCTTTTTCTACCCCTAAAGCATGCTGTGATATGTCTCTCGGAAAGCCCAGGAGCTTCATTACATGGCTGATGCTTTGGACTTTCCCTCCTAAGTTCCTAGTGTCCTGCATAAAAGCTTATCGGCTCTCTTATCTTTAATTCTCCCTCTACTAACTGGACAAAGGATGATGCCTCATGTCTATGGTGAACATAATAAAGCAACATCACAGTCTCCATATTATTGTAATCCAGAGCCTGGCTACACTGATATACAAGATTTAAAATGAGGACTTTTGGTACCCTGAGTGATTATGTACAACCGAGATGGGGAGAAATGTAGCCCTGGCCTCCATGTCTCTCCAGTGCTTCTTTTTCATTGATCTCATTGTATGGATTTAATCTTTTATACTTACATTTTTGCTGTACATTGAATTGAATCTTGGTACAGATCCCTAACAGTACTGTCAAAAGCATTGTCTATACCTTTACCACTGTATGGAAATGTTTTATACTATGTAGCTATGTTTCAGAGCGTTTCTTGAAAAAAAAAAAATTGCATAAATATAAAATTTGCGAACAGGAAGATTTTTTTTTGCTTCAGAAGGAAAATGCCATATCTTTTCTTCAATAAAATTTCCCTACATTTTTTTTCTTACAGACTCCCAGATGCGCAGCTCAGTGTACAATCCTGGCATCTGCTGGGTGCCGGGAAGGTAGAACTCCTGTGCATATGCACGGGTGTTACGTCATTCCAGCCTGGCCAATCAAGATGGCTGAATATCCCAGCAAGTCATCTTGTTGATGTTGCACCACTGTAGCGGAGGACAGTATCGTTTTGCTTTAAGATTATTGCAAAAGACAATAGGAACACTCTGGGTAACCTGGAGAAAAGGGGTTTAACCTTTGCATACATAAAGGTAAGAGCTGTGAAAATATGGAATAGTCTTCCACAGAGCTAGCTCTAGCCAACTAAGTAGATTGCTTTAAAAAGGGCCAGCTTTAAGCTGACCTTCTATTTGTACGTGTAGCACTACCCCCGAAGGAGCTGCTGGTTTACTTTTGGGCCTGCCGTTACCTTACTGTTCACCACACTCGGTCTAGGGATCTCTCCTGAAGAGTTGTTCAAAAGAATGTCCGCACCAACACTTTGGTTTCCTTTTTCTTCAAGAGTTTTGTTAAACAGGTTCTCAACAAAGGGGTAGAGGGATAGGAAAGATTCAGGTACCTTTTTTTGCGGATCACAGGTACAGTCTTAGATCCAGAGGACAAATCAGTTCCACGCTGGATTTAGCAACCACCAGATAGGCCCACTGTCCTAGCAGCCGGTGTGAAGCTCGTTCAAAGTCTCTGCCACAGACTTGATGAGTATCGTTGGGTTGTTACACAGCCCTCTGCCACAGGATCGTGTAACCACGCACACACTTAGAGAAATTTCAAAGAAAGTACACAGCTCACGGTATCAGGATCTTTCAGCCAGGCCGGTAGCACAGTGAGACAAGTTGATCCGGGTGCGTTCTTCAATTGAGTCCCCTATTGCTCAGCTTCTTCCCGCAGGCAAGACAGCACAGGACCACCCCTGGACCAGTAGGCCCCAGAAACCTCTGGGCCTACTCTCAGTTGCGGAGCCTTCACAGTACCCAAGGTTGTAATGCAGCACAATAAAACCTGTGGCTTTGTGTTACATAAAGGCAGACTTGATCCTGCTTGTTGTAAATTTGGGGCAATATGTAGGCATTTTTCTAAGCTAATAAAATTAGGTCAGTTCAGTGTTCTCTACCGGTGTGATAGCGCCCTCTGCAGTCCAGAGAGCTGTGAGAATTCTATGTAACACAGGTGTGAAGCTATGCAGATGACAGTATAACTATTTATGCAGCCCTCCCTTTAAAAAAAAAAATAAGGCCATGCTTCGGACGTTGTATGACACCCCGACCGCTTCATTGATGCTTAGGGGTTACTCCTCCCAACCCCTTGCCATTAGGAGGGGTACTAGGCAGGGTTGCCCGTTGTCCCCGCTGTTATTCGTTCTAGCGATAGATCCCTTCGCGATGAAGATTCGCGCCTGCCCGGATATTAGAGGTATAGTTTGTGGAGACGACGAGCATAAGTGCCTCCTTTTTGCTGATGACCTGCTATTGGCTTTGACATCAACGATCACTTCCCTCCCTAATCTATATGCAATTTTACGACCATTTTCCAAGATTTCAGGTCTACACATTAATCACAGCAAATCCAGAGCCTTGAATCTCTCCTTACTGAGCCCCACTCAGAAAATACTAGAACAGTCTTACCAATTCTCTTGGGAGGCGGAGGCTCTTTTATATCTGGGGATACGTCTGACTGCGTCTATACAAACGCTGTATAAACAAAACTACCCTGCTCTATTCAAAAGACTGACCGATGATCTGGCCAGGTGGCAGATCCAGCCCCCATCATGGTTTGGCAGACTACACTTTATTAAAATGAACATATTACCGAAGGTCTTGTATTTGTTTCGTACGATACCTGTGCCACTAGTTCGAACTGAAAGTAAAGCCTTTCAAAATAAAAGTCTCCAGTATATTTGGGGTGATAAGAAGCCCAGGGTGAACAAACGGACTATGTACACTCCGAAAAGAAAAGGGGGACTTGGTTTACCTGATCTATTGAAGTACTTTAACGCGGCCCAATTAGCTCATCTTATTAGATTCAATTCCCAACGTCCCCAAGCAATGTGGATATCAATGGAATCATATTTTTGTCGTCCTGCACCAATATCACATATTATGTGGCTCCCAATGAAGGAGAGACCGACCATATTATGCCCTACCCTCTCCTTTTCATTAGGAATTTCGGATAGACTTTCTCGAACTCTGAAATTTATGTCACCCCATAACCCACTAGCACCTTTATTGGGGAATAAGGAATTCACCCCGGGCCTCTCTCCCCTTGCTTTTGAATGGTGGACCAATAAGGGATTAATACGGATAGCAGATTCTTGCGATCATAGGGGTATTCTATCTGAAAGCTCACTGGTTGAAAAATATCAAATTCCATCCTCTGAACACTATAGATATGCACAAATACATCATTATATGCAAACAATAGCACGTAAGGGTGATTTAGCGACAATGACTCCCATGGAGCATTTGTGCAGACAACATGATAAACTCAGGGGTCACATTTCAGCTGTATATACAATCTTGATGAATGTCTCAAACAAATTGAGTTATATGCTCCAATGGGAGCAAGATATCCAGGAAACCCTTGATTTGGAGGAATGGCATGCGATATCTGATGCGGCATCTAAGTCGCTCCTTAATACCTCAATTATAGAGGCTAACTATAAGGTCTTCTTATGATGGTATATGGTCCCGACCAGACTGGCCACGTTTATACCTGAAGCCACCACGGGATGCTTTAGAGGTTGTGGCCAAGTGGGTTCCACCTTTCACATATGGTGGCCTTGCCCCAAAGTCAGGAGGTTCTGGATTAGGGTCTACAACTTTATATATACCCTTACCCAGATTAATCTGACGAAATCTGTGAAACACACAGTCCTGGGTGGCAGGGTAGCGGAAGCCTCTAGGGCCCAAAGGCGACTTCTTACATTTATTTTTATTTCAGCAAAGATAACGATTGCCAGAAACTGGAGGTCTGCTGCCCTGCCATTCAATCAGCTTAAACACAAATTGTCACGGCTAATGCTAAACGGTTAACTGCATTAGTACAAGATGAAGTTGTTTCACAAAATATGGGATCCATGGATTAATTACCTGACAAAAAACCCCAGGACGCTCGCTGTTTCGATTTTTTGTTTTCAGAGATGGGTCGTTGAGCATGGAGTCTTTTTCCCCTCCCTTCCCCTCCCTTACCCCTAGTCTCCTCTTCTTGTTCTTCCCTTTAAACTTTTCCTCCATTTTCTCTATTCTCTCTCAGTTACTCATGTTGAGTATTAGGGTACAATATTATTGTTATATATGTGGAGTAATTTCATCTTCCACTTTTGTCAGGTTAAAATGTACTCCCCGATAATTGGATGGGGATAGGGCTCTTCCCAGTGGGTGGACCGTATCTTGAGGCCTGAGACTGACGACATGCATTGGGTCATAGGCATGGTAGCACAGTTTGCAAACCACGACTCATATCAAGAGAGGCTTCATATTTCTCTGAGAATGAAAGTTTATGCCAATCTGTATGCCTCTTGAAACATGTTGTACTCTGCCTCATGTGAAGCCAAATGTTTGTATTTATTTGTTTTTTATATTGTACTCTTTGTTTTTCTTTATCTTCTGTAATCTTTGTAAAACCTTAATAAATACCATTGAAACTAAAAAAAAAAAATAATATTAATAAAATTATGCGGCCCTGGTCAACCCCAGGGAGCATGACCCTGAAGGCTGCTGGGAGTCATAAATACTCTGATAGACTGGGCTTCTGGGTCTTTTCTTGGAGAGGATCAATCCAGCCTGGAGGGCTGCTGCCCTCCAGGGCAACACTACTGTGTGCTTGCTGTTCGTGAGACCTCAGGTGGACGACCTCAGGAAGCGATAGAGAGCTGAAGATCTAGTCTGGTATCACTGGAGAAAGGTGTCGATTGGTAGTTCGAAGGAGACAACCAACTGTCCCTGGACATTTTGTGAGTACAGACTGCTGTAAGAGATCTTAGAGACTTTACTACCTCGCTTGTGCACACCCCTCCTGTGCTCTTTTTGTGCTAAAGAAAGAAGCTAGTGTGCTTTTAACTGCTTCTATTACAAGCAAAGTCCACAGTTTGCTATAGGCATGGACTTATTCTTCTTCAACTCTGCATTTAACTGTTTTCAATATAAAGCCAAGTCTAAAGGTTGCCTTAAGCAAGGACTTCTGCTTCAGCTTTTCAGAAAAGAGTTTATTGTCCTCAGTCTGTACATACAGTAGCTCTGTTTTTGGAGTATCCAACTCAATACCCTCAACCCTATCCAAGTTCTCCAAAAATAAAAAACAACACCCCTAGACTGGTTATTGAGGAAACGTGTGGCTGAGGTTGTTGGCATGGCTGCAGGCAATACACCTGGGCAAATATACAGCAGTTCCTTCAGGTTTATTCACTACAATTTTGCAAAGCGAAACGCAAAAAAAATGGAGAAATATGTTTTTTGAATTGTGAAAACTTTCAGGAAGCTCAGACGGGCCAGAGATAAGACTACAAACGTATACCAAATCGATCAAATTACCTTTATTCTAAAATGACCAATTAGTCCTTGTAGCCGAAAACATCTGAATATGCCAAAGTATGTAGTTCGGCCTTTAATAAACCCCCATAAAACGTAATGCAGCTTTGCTCAAAAGTATTTATTTTTTCCTACACTTAGTAGAGTGCCATAATTGCTCTTTTTACAATATATGGTGTTTATCGATTGCAACATTTAAGTCGTTCATCAATGACCCTTAATAACACCATGGGGAATATGTAATTCTTTTTCTTTTGGAACAGAGTGAAGATCACCAACTAAGGCTCTGTCGGTGTACTGTTTGGTTGATATTGTAGAACTTACCCTTTTAATTAGCAGGAATTTCACCGTCAACAGCTCCTAAGATTAACAAGGGCCAATGTGCAGGTCAGTGAGTTATTTTAGGTGCAATTACTTTGTATGTTTTAAATACTAAAGTGAAGCCAAGAATGTAATTATCACTTCTAAACAGGTATTTAACAGCTGGTAATGAGCCCTGATGGTAAAGAAAATTGTAATTATAGCTAGAACTGTAGGGCAGTTGTTGTTTTCGTAGAAATAAACTATTATGAAAGGAAGAAAATCATAAGGAACACTTACTTTACACGCAGTCTGGCATTGGCTTTTTTTAGATCTGTTTCTAAAAGTGAAGCTTTCCATTTCTAAACATCTGCTGCATCTGCTGTTATCGATGCATTTTCCCAAAATCATACAAAAAAAATACTACCTTTGCTGTGTTCCCCCCCTCCCCCGTGCATTGCAAGGGTTAAATGTTCATTAAATCTAGGGGTAGAGATGCAATAGGGGTAAGCTGTAATACCTTATTCCCCACTTCCCCAGCAGATGGTGCTCTCCTCCCCTCTCTGACGCTCTGGTTGTGGGCGGGCTCTGATCCTCATGTACAATGCAGGAATTCTCGTCCTGCATTGTACACAATGACGTCAGAGGGCAACCGCCAGATGCAGTGCAGAAGCAAAGCAGCTTTGGGGATCGATTGCACAGAGTGGTGGAAGCCTGCCACAGCAAGGGTTAAAGTAGGTACAGCTTATTCCTCTACACCTAGCCTTAAAGCGGAGGTTCACCCTAAAAAACATCTATATACCATTACATCCAGCATACTTCCGACATCTAGGGTATGCTGTTTTTTTGGGGGGGGGTTTTTTGCCCTTACATACTGTTTTATTGTTATATTCCCCCCGGCTTCCGGGTTCTGATTCCCGCGGGACTGGGCGTTCCTATTCAGAGGTTAGATGATTGACGTCTGGTGAAAAACTTCCCCTGGCGCATAAGCCGCGTCACCAGTTTTCTGCGAGTCGGCTCTATAAGGCCCAATACGTCGCCTGCGCCGTGTAGAGCCGACTCGCAGGTCGGCTAGTTACGGAAAACTGGTGATGCGCCTTATACGACAGGGGAAGTTTTTCACCAGACGTCAATCATCTAACCTCTGAATAGGAACACCCAGTCCTGCGGGAATCAGAACCTGGAAGCCAGGGGGAAAATAACAATAAAACGGTATGTACGGCAAAAAAAACAAAAAAAAAACAGCATACTGTAGATGTCGGAAGTATGCTGGATGTAATGGTATATAATTGTTTTAGGGTGAACCTCCGCTTTAAAGACCATTTACCGTATTTATCGGTGTATACCGCGCACTTTTTTCCCCTTAAAATAAGATGAAAATCGTGGGTGCGCGATATACGCCAATACCCGCTTCCCGCGCTCAGTTTGAATGCCTGCGCCGACATATACCGAATGCAGTACACTCGGCTACATTCGGCCAGGCTCGGCTTCGCTCGTGCTCACGCATAAACGTCACAGAGCGTGAGCACGAGCGAAGCCGAGCCTGGCCGAATGTAGCCGAGTGTACTGCACTCGGTATATGTCGGCGCAGGCATTCAAACTGAGCGCGGGAAGCGGCGATTCGACGGGGAGACAGAGAGGGAGAAGACGGGAGGACACCACCGAAGCCGCAGACGGACGCCGGACCCGACGAGGCCACCGATGGACGCCGTGCAAGACACCAAAACTGTAAGTACTAAAAATTTTTTTACAGGAATTGCCGGTCCACATTAGGGGTGCGCGCTATACGCCGGAGCGCGCAATACCCCGATAAATACGGTAACTCTTGCTGTTGGTAGAGGCTCCACTGCAGGGGTAATTGTTCCTGCTACCCGGAGTGGGGCTTTAATGTTTTAATTCAAAGCAGCAATACAACTTGTAAACAGAGGAGCACAAAGTGCTCAGTGTCTACCTGATTTTACTATTATTGACACTATTATGTGTACTTAAATGCTTAAAGCTGTTATGCCCAAAGCAAGTCATCATGCAAAACTTTGACTCTGTAAAACCACGCTATTTAAATTATTTCTTGGGATGTTACCAAATGCAAAGCAGGCATTGGGTCCTGTGAATTAAACTCCAGGCAGCAAAGATCATAGAAAGATGTTAACATTCTGCCTATTACCTGCCCAGTGTCCTCATTGAACAGGCCTAGCACAAATTAAAAAGTGGGTCAAAATGAAATCCCTAAACCAATCTAAGCACCCCAGGGAAGGAGACAGAGAGTGCAGAGAAAAAGCTAATGATCTTGCAGCACTGGAGTCATTGGCATAACTAGAACTTTCAGGGCCCTGATGCAAGAAACCATGAAGGGCCCTCTGGCCCCCAGCTGGGGCCTTCCCTCTGAGCTGGGCCCTTCCTTCTGAGCCCGGTGGAAGAATGCCGTGGCCCGATTGCAAGTGTAACCTTTGCGACCCTTTTTTTTTTTTTTTTTCTTCTTCTTTTTTAACATTTTATTTTGTTTATTTAAAATAAAAAAAAGTTTTATCAGGGGTCTAAACAGACCTCTGATGTTTCACCTTTGAGACAGAGAAAGGAGATTGAGGACACAGTCCTCAATCACTTTCCCTGCACTCTCAGCTGCCAAGAATGAATGGACAGGAAAAGCTCTGTACATTTGTTACATTAGTGCTGTTCACTGATTCTGTCTATTCAGAAAAGGAAGGAGCCAGAAATGACATATTTTCCAGCCCCTTTCCCACTCTCCATCCTGACACATCTTCCATAGCAGTCAGAAGAGAGCGAAGAGGGGGAAGACGTCAGAGCTGCAGGGGACGAGGTGGGGCCAGCAGAGCACACAGGGGCCAGGGGTCAACAGCCAGAAGACGAGAAGCAGGTTTTCATTGGCTGCAGGAGGAAAATGGAAGGGATTGGTTCCACTATATGCTGGACCCACAGCCTCTTCTATCCAGGAGTACAGGGAAGCTGCAGGGCCCCCTGGAGCATAGGGCTGGGACGCAATTGCGATCCCTGCAACCCCTGTAGTTATGCCCCTGACTGGAGTCTTGCAGCCTTAAAGTGACAGACACTAAGCTCACATTTATTATATAAAATAAATGTAATACATAGTATTTAAATATAAGTATAATAACCCTTTTATCTCTCTTTATTTGATTCATCTCTCGGGTGCAAGCTATTTTCTGTGGCTCAGACTTCCTGTTCTAGGGTGGCTATGTTCTTTCTCCTTGCCCCCCCTTGCGTATGTGGCTGTAGACCCCTTTCCTGCTCGCCCCTGAGATAGACAACACATGTGCCAGCAGACACATTCGGCTTTATGGGAATTGTGATGATACACATAGAGCAAAGCATGACACCAGAAATAACAGCACTACTCGCTCTACACTAGTAGCTGGGAGGTGTCTTAATGGAGGATAGGGGAGTCAGGACGCCCACTAACACACAGCTCCTTTCTCTATCTGCAACGTAGAGAGCGTCCTGACTCTCCTGCACTCCACACCAGGGAGAAAGCCTTGCATTACTAATGGCAGCTGGTTGGCTGTGCGGAAGTGCCTATCAGAGCCAGCGGCTCTGATAGGCTTTCCGAGTACAGCCCTCGGCTCCCGGATGTCTTATCCTCGGAACGTACGGGGGGTACGTTCCTTGGATAAGACTGATGGCCGTCTCAGCCAATCAGGTTCCCCGATTCTGGTTATCGCGGGAGAAGACATGGAGGGACGTGGAAGGAGTAAGGTAAGTGCATTTTACAGGGCACAGAGGTGACAAAGGGCACAGTGGCATCAATGGGCACAGTGGCATCAATAGGCACAGTGGTGACAAAGGGCAAAGTGGCATCAATGGGCACAGTGGTATCAATGGGCACAGTGGTGACAATGGGCACAGTGGCAACGATTAAAGGGCACAGTGACATGCACAGTGGCAACAATGGGCACAGTGGCGACAATTAAAGGGCACAGTGGCGACAATTGGCACAGTGGCGACAATTGAGGGGTACAGTGGCTGTGTTTGATGGCATGGCACAGTGGTGACAATTGATGGCATGGCACAGTGGCTGTGTGTGATGGCATGGCACAGTGACTGCATTTGATGGCATGGCACAGTGACTACGTTTGATGGCATGGCACAGTAACTGCGTTTGATGGCATAGTGACTGCATTTGATGGCATGGCACAGTGGTGATAATTGATGTCACAGTGGCTGCGTTTGATGGCATGGCACAGTGGTGACAATTGATGGCACAGTGGCTGCGTTTGATGGCATGGCACAGTGGCTGCGTTTGATGGCATGGCACAGTGGTGACAATTGATGGCACAGTGGCTGCATTTGATGGCATGGTACAGTGACTGCGTTTGATGGCATAGTGACTGCATTTGATGGCATGGCACAGTGGTGATAATTGATGGCACAGTGGCTGCGTTTGATGGCATGGCACAGTGGTGACAATTGATGGCACAGTGACTGCGTTTGATGGCATGGCACAGTGGTGACAATTGATGGCACAGTGGCTGCATTTGATGGCATGACACAGTGGCTGCGTTTGATGGCATGGCACAGTGGTGACAATTGATGGCACAGTGGCTGCATTTGATGGGCACAGTGAGGCTGCAATTTTTTTCTTTTCTTTTTTTTCGTTTGCGCCCCCCCCCCCCCCCCCAAAAAAATGTGGGCACCAGCCGCCACTGCTGGTTAGTTTTACCCCAGAAAGGATAGGTAGGTTCAAGGGGGAACCTCCTTGTTTTTATTCCAATTTTTTACTTATCCTTTAACTGATAAAGCTGTTAAATTAGGAAATTGTACAGTGTTGTCATAATACATTACTTATTATTTACAGCTAGCATTATGTCAAACAAGCTGCATTCTGGCTTATACCCTGGAGCCAATGTTAGAAGATATTCGCATTGTTGATAATATAAACAGAACTATTGAAACAAACGTTTTACACACATTCCATTCGTGAAAAACAAACTGTATGTAAGACGCATATTTAAGCGAACAAGCTTAAAGTCGTTCTTCTAATCTAGAAAAACGTTTTTGTCCTACACGCGCACTATTATTAACATTTTAAAAGTCTTTTGTGTCTCTGTGTTTTCTTTATAGAGAGCCACCAATGTGATAGAAAATGTGTGTGCTGCTTTTCACGTTTTTTGTTTTTCTAAGTATCTTAGTTTTAAAATTGGCTTCTGTTTTGAGGTTTGGCAGGATAGTATGCATCTGTTCAAGAATAAACATGAAGATGGTTCATACCTGCGGATTTAGTCAAATGACCCCAAGGCACATCCTGAAAGATTTGTGTTTTTATCTTTATAAATAAAAGGGGTAACAAAATAATGTTCATAACTCTAAGTGCATGTTCACATGAGCGGCCTAGAGGGGCAATAAAAGCAGCTGGCTTAGCTGCAGTTTTACTGCCCCCTGACCTCCCACCTAAAGAGCAAGCAGCCACTCAGGGCTGTAAACATGTCATGGCTGCAGTGCTTTTCTTTTCTTAGATCCCTTGTCCCATTTGGTAGGTAGAACTGCCACCAACCGTGACCCATTCAAGTGAATGGTGGCGGGTGGCAGTTGCGTGCAATGCATGCGGTTGCAACACTGTGATTCATTCTTGCCAGAGAGCAACATATCGCCTCCCAGCTGCCTGTTAACCATCTCTAAAATAAATGCACCGTAGACATTTTTCAGAGGGGAAGCAGGGACTGCCACCCATCTGAGTGAGGCCTGAACCTCAATTCCAAGATCTTAGAGGGGAAGATGCCAACCCTAAAAGTAACAGTACATATGCAAGAGAAAAACTAGCTCTCGTTATTTATGTTGCAAAAATTGTGTTATTTACAGAGCTCAATATCTCAAGCTGGCCACACATGAACAGGTTTTGTAAAAAATGTTATCGAATCTTTGAACATATGGGTAAGATTTATGGGCCAGATTCACGTACAATTGCGCCGGGGAAATGTAAGCCATTTAAGTTACACCGCCGTAAGTTTTCAGGTTTAGTGCTCGATCCACAAAGCACTTACCTGGAAACTTGCGGCGGTGTATCGTAAATGCGTCCGGCGCAAGGCGGGCCAAATAGAATGGGGCGAGTACCATTTAAATTAGGCGCGCTCCCGCACCGGACGTACTGCACATGCTCCCGTCGCAAATTTCCCGACGTGCTTAGCGCGAAATTACGACGCGCCGACGTTTTGTGAATCGCAACGTGAAAAAAGATTTACGCCGGGAAAAATAAAAAATTTTAAAAAAATTCAAAAGCGACGCGGGAAAGACAGGCATACTTTACCATGGTGGAGTACTTTTACACCATGTTAAAGGTGCCCTATCTTTGTGACGGAAATCTAACACTCGCGACAACGTAACGACGGGAAAAATCTTTGTGGATCGCCGTAACTCCTAATTTGCATACCCGATGCTGGTTTACGACGCAAACTCCCCCCAGCGGCAGCCGCGGTACTGCATCCTAAGATCCGACAGTGTAAGTCCATTACACCTGTCGGATCTTCTGCCTATCTATGCGTAACTGATTCTATGAATCAGTCGCATAGTTAGAAACAGAGATACGACGGCGTATCAGAAGATACGCCGTCGTATCTCTTTTGTGAATCTGGCCCTTTATATTTATTTATTTTTAGTAGCATTCTGTCTAAGCAACGTAAACTTACTAGACACATGACATAGATTAAAGAGAAACTATTATGTTTTGGAGTTCATTTTGATTGAGCTGTTTTATTATGTTAAAGTTTATTTCCAGACAAAACTTTTTTCTAAATTTTGAATAGAGCAGGGAAGAGTTAGAACCACTTTCAGTTTTTTTTATATTATTCAGTGCTCCATTAGAGAGATTTACACTTATTTCCTGTCCTGTTAATAATGTTTTACCAGACAGGAACTCTCCAACAGCTCCACCGAGAGAAGCAAAAACGTTTTTTTTTTCTAATACAATAGGACGGAACTCAGAGATACGACGGCGTATCTGAATCTGGCCCAGTGAATTAAAAAGGAAAAAAAGAAAGTCCATATGGTTGCAATATGAGGAAACACCCAGTGATGATCAAAATGACAGCTGCTCTTTCTTCTCAAGATCCGCAACTTTAAGTGAATTCCACTACCAGTGTAAGTGACACTGCTTACAAGAGCCAAAGGTCCCTTATGATGTAGGACCAAAACCAGCATAAGGGCCCTTTCACATGTGCGGACCGTATGTCCACATTTTCATCCATCCGTTTGCGGAATGAAAACGGGACATACATTGGTCCCTATGTGATTGCGGGTATCAGCGGATGAACATCCGCAGACACCCGTAATCACCCGCCTCCGCAAAGCTCCGATTTTGCGGACGGAAGAAAATCCTATTTTTTCTTCCGTCATCGGATCGGACACTTTGGGGCAGATCCACATAGATCTGCACTCGCACAGCGTATCAGAGATATGCTACCCCGCCGTACCTTATCTGGCGTTCTTTCAAATCCTCAAAGATTTTGCGCCGTAAGTTACGGCGGCGTAGTGTTTTTCTGGCGGCGGAATTCAATCGGTGTTTAGGGGGAGTGTTTAATTTAAATGAAGCGCGTCCCCGCGCCGAATGAACTGCGCATGCTCCGTTTCGAAATTTCCCGCCGTGCATTGCGCGAAATGACGTCGCAACAAAGTCATTTTTTAAACTTAGACGTGACTTATGTCCATCCCGATTCACGGACGACTTACGCAAAAAAAAGAAAAAATTCTAATTTCGACGCGGGAACGACAGCCATACTTAACATGGCAAATCTAACTATACGCCGCAAAATACCAGCTTTAACTATACGCTGGAAAAAGCCGACTAGAGACGACGTAAGAGAATGCGACGGTCGCGCGTACGTTCGTGGATCGTCGGAAAAATCAAATTTGCATACCCGACGCGGAAAACGACGCAAACTCCACCCAGCGGACGCTGAAGTATTGCATCTACGATCCAAAGGCGTACGAAGCCGTACGCCTGTCGGATCAAACCCAGATGCCGTCGTATCTTGGTTTGAGGATTCAAACTAAAGATACATCGCGGGAAATTTGAAAGTACGCCGGCGTATCAGTAGATACGCCGGCGTACTCTCACTGTGGATCTGGCCCTTTAAGTTTAATCACTTGGAATTTTATCACTTATGGACTTGGCTTGTTAAATGTATCCTTTCTATCACTGGATGAACGTTTTTTTCTTAGAACGTTTTATTATTTATATATTGATTTTTTCATAATTTTTCACTTCTTACATATTATGGTTTAATACGTGTATATTTTGTCACAGATTTATTTTCACATTTATTTAGGATTGTTCAAAATAATTTGTAACGCTACTATTTTGTTCATTCAGAATTTTTTACATATCCTTCACATTTTTAAAGTAGCTGCTTTTCTTCGGGTTTTTATATTGATTGGCGCAGTGGGGTGGAAGAAGGTTAAAGGGCGCACATAATTTCCTTTTTTCACTATTTGTTTATTACCATTTAGAGAATGAATTGTATTTTTTTCAATAAATGCAAAAAATCCTCTTGTGGATGAGATGGACCTTGCCCAATCAGATTTTAATTCATTGAGAAAAATGCAAGATGTTCTCTGAATGACACTTATGCCAAGCAAGCAACACCCATGTTTACTATGCATCAGGGCAGCCGCTTGGCATGGGATATGGAAAACATGGGCTAGGATTACTATAGTAGCAGTAGCTTCTGCAGTAATTCTACACTTCCATAGAGCTCAGTCAGGTATGGCATATGCATATTTACATTGGTCCAAGCTGGCACAATGTAACTAGGCAATAAGACCCATACCTAGTGTAGCATTACCCCCGGAGGAGCTGCTGGTTGTTTGGATAGCAAATTTACCTCATGGCTCCTCCGAATTCCTAGGGGTGAATGATGCATATTGCATTTAGTAGAAGTAAAGGAATGTCCACAACAGGTGCTCTTTGCTGTGCTCTTTATTACCCAACTGGTTACAAACAATAACTTGTAGTGAGGAAAGGAAAATTCGAAGAGTAAAGAGAACAGCAGATTAAGGCATGATGATAGGCAAACAGTCCTGTTCCCAAGCATAACACTTTCTCTGCGCCACTCCTGCTGGAGTGGTTTTAGCATACCCGGACATGCCTCTCTCACTGACCTGGCAGACGGAGTATCACTCGAACATTTGTAGGATAAAGTCTCTGCCACAGACCCTCCTTGGTGAACTTCAGAGAGACACCCCTGCCACAGGCCCTCTCTGACTTGGTAATTATGGAGGCAATCCTCCTTAGATGAGTTACGCCTGGATCTCCTTCAACTTGTCGCCCAGGTACCAACTGACAGGTGATCAATTGTTCAGTGTCCGGCTACCTTGAGCCCTGGTGGTTTGTCAAGGCCCTTTTGGAACGCCAGCCTCTCAATGGCGCTCCTCACATGGACTCTCCACCGAACAGCAAATACAGCTTGGGAACCACAAAGGTGGGAACCCAGTCGCTCACTGGGTCCCCGTCGCTGTTCAGATGCTCCGGGCCAACATGGTCCCGGAACCAGGAACACCACATGGCACGCACGCCCCGGCCAGGTATGCCATAACGCCGGGACGCCGTAAGGTGGTCACCCTAAATGTGGGTTCCACACTCGAAGAAGAAGACCCAAAACCAATGGCGTCTGCCTCATAAATACCCCTCCCAGTATGCACAGCGAGGTCAAACCCTCCTGATTGGCTGCTGGGAAAGAGCACCCAAACCTTGACTCCAATGCTGCCACCTGCAGCACCGGGGTTGGAAGAACACCCCAGTGTAACAGAATACCCTACAGCACAGCCAAGCTGAGACGTAGACCCTGTTTTGCACTTGACAATTTGGATCAGAGTTTAACTATACTCTGATCTTCCTCTAAATTTAACTAGAACCGGTACTATAAAGTACACAGACGCTACACTAGAATTCAGCTTTAAAGTAAATAGAATGGCATAATAGTCAAGACAACAAGATTTTTCAAAAGGAGAGGTCAGTCACTCCACACAGAATTTACAGGATACACTGTGGGGTTGATTTACTAAAGGCAACTCAACTGCTCAGTTTGCAAGGGAATTTCCTTTAGCTTAGTGAATGCGGTGAAAATTTGCTTTGCAAAGAAATCATGGTCAAGGAATTATTATTTTTTTAAGCAGTATTTTAGATTGCAAATGATTGGATGAAGTTAATAGAGCTTCACTTCATTCACAACGCTAGGGGAAAATTCCCTTGCAAAGTAAACTGACTAAATCAACTTCATGCCTCTGCTACCTTAATTCCTCTTCCTCTTTCTCTTTACTTCTCTCCTTGTTTCCTTTCTATTGTTTCTTTTTCTGGCTGACTCTTCAGCTACTTCATGGTGACACCTTCGCACAATCCTACTGATGCACACGGTCATTTACTTGTACTCTAGCATTTTCGCATTGTTCGAGTTTTGTATCATGGTATTTGGCAGTTCTGGCTACTTCACCACATTGGTCGATTTGACCCTTCCCACTCCCCTGGGCCTGGACGCAGATGGATCCCATGGGGGCGCCCAGGCCGGAGGGGGGTCTTAATAGACCAAGGCCATGCCCTATAAGTAGTGAAATTTGCGATTAATGTATTCTACTGCAATGACTTCCTGTTTTGTTTTATGCCTTATGTAATAAGGATTAAATATGTTGCACGTTTTATGTTTTCGGACCTGAGCCGCCCTATGTCGGGCCCTCGGCCGCACCATGTTCTATTTCTTTGTATACTGTCTAAAAATCTCAATAAATCTTTATTGAACCTTAATTCCTCTTCCTCATTGGTTTGTTTTTAGAGTCAGTCCTCCTGTGGATAGTTTCTGTTGAAAAGTGTTGACTCACTACACTTTGTTGTCACCCACTTGATGTATCCTGGAATGCATTTAGTGGCCTATGCACACAAGCAGGTGTCAGTTGTCATTAGAAGATCATGTGCAGCATCACCTCTAATTACTCTTTCACATATTGTAACAAGAGAGGCTACAAAAGTCTTGTGTAAGCAAGAAAAATCTCACATGGATGACAAACATTACCACCACACCACTCTACAAGTGTTTTATTGTAATTGGGGTATGTATTCCACAAGAGCCTGTGATACTGGTCTTCACTACACATGAAAACCTTGTGCAGACACCATCTTAATCGGAAAAATGTCTATAAATGTGCACATTATCTACAGAGAAGACTCAACATGTAGCTTATGTGGCTTCCATTAACATTCTAATCCTATAATTACTGTATGTTGTTGAATATTGTTGACTCAAATGCACTCGTCTGTCAAATATGATCATAATGTCATATAGACATACCTATTACAGGTTAATATTATCAGGTGCCCACCACTGAAGCCTCGTACACACAACCGAGAAACTCGACGGGCGAAACACATCGTTTTGCTCGTCGAGTTCCTTGTTAGGCTGTCGAGAATCTTGGCGAGCCAAATTTCTCCATTCCCGTCAAGGAAATAGAGAACATGCTCTCTTTTTGGCTCGTCGAGTTTCTCGACAGTTTCCTCAACGAAAATGTACACACGACCGGTTTCCTCGGCAAAAAAATATCTCCCAGCAAGTTTCTTGCTGGTTTTTGCCGAGAAACTCGGTTGTGTGTACGAGGCCTGAGAAGGAGAAAGAAGTCTGATCTGCAGATGTATGGACAACGTTGTATGGGGCACAGTTAGCTGATTAATTTAGACAGAATGCCGGCTCTTTACCCTAAGTGAAACATCTTCCTTCTCCAACAAAGCTGTACCAAAGCAAACACTAGTGATTTGGTAGGATCAGGAGATAGTCCTTAACATCTATAAGAGCAAATTGGAGGCTTTTGGTTAACTAATCTCAGAGAAAACAGTGATAAGCCAATTTTTCACAATCCCTCAAACATTTCCCAGCACCCAGAAGACCCTCTACTTAGAACATCTATTTCACCTGTCTCCTTAGGTATACCTATGCAATCCAAGCATCCTTGCTTACAGGTAAGTAAATTAATGCAAAAAAAAATGTAGGCGGTTTAAACTCACCTGCACACCCAACCACCTGCCAATGTTTATTGTCAGCTTAAAGGAAGCCAGTTCTGAGAAAAATATGGAGGCTGTTATTGTTGGAAAAATTATATTTGTGTGAAGTCCCATCTTCTGATCTAGAATTTACATTGTTTTCTCTGTAAACATTGCCTTCAACATTTTTAGTTCATTTAAAAATTCAGACAATTAAAACCAGAAGACATGCTGTGGTTCTCATAGACATTAGATAACTCATAACCTATTTTGCGCAAATCTGGCAATAGAGTCTATGGGCACTTTCAGATACATGTCGTTGTTGGTTCTGGGGTAAATCATATGTAGCACTGCCCTCATAGGAGCCACTGGATAAGATTAGTCCTCTGTAGTGAGGGGTAGCCCTTTGAGTTGTTCCTCTGTCGGCTATCATTGGGCCACATAATGACAGTCCCAGTTAACCTGCAAGCAGTATAGATACAGTATAGTCTCGGCACAGGTGCTAGATAGATGTGGTTCAGATGAGGTAATGGTCGTTTAATGCGGTATAGGGTGGGTATAGGTGCAGTCCAGGTTTGAAAAAACTGTGTGTGTATAGAGTGCAGTATGGGTACTGTATGGATCAGGTACACTTTGTATCCTGCTCTCAGGGGCTCAGTCCCAACTAGCAGTATTAGCAATAGAGGAATAGCCCTCTTGCCAGTCCCTGGGATGCTGTGGTTACCTCAGAGTGTAGGAGAGTGGTGCCTTCAGTCTCTCCCCAAAAGCCTCTAGTGATCAGTGGTGGGAAGCAGGGGGTGCCCCCTGGTGTCCTCACTCCTAATGTTGGACTACCACTGGTATGGTCTCTCGTTGGCAGGTGAATATCCAGACAGTGGTGGTCTCTGTCTCTAACTCTCTCGGTGCCAAGAGGAAGAATCTTCCTGGGCAGTTTCATAAAAATCATATCTCCACTCCTACTGCACAGCACCTGTGTGTAGTATAGGGTGTATATTTGTCCCATGATAAGGCTGCTGTCCAAACTACAATTTCCAGGATTCTCAGCACTCTGCATATAAGTATAGAGACTTGCTTGGCTTCAGCTCTACCCCTACTGGCTGGAAAATAATGGTGCATCTCAGTGAAAGGAAAGAAGAAATAAAGGCAATGTCTCCTTCTGCATATTGTTGTAGCTCAGCACCTGGCTACACATAATTGATCCTCTGATATATAAATAATTCTGGAAATAGCTGAAATGTATTTATTCTCTCTTAAGAAGAGGAGATTAGGGGTATATGATCAACATGTATAAATATGTAAGTGGTCCATATAATGAACGTGTAGAGTTATTGACTTTAGGGTCATCTCAGAGGACACGGGGGCCCTCTTTATGTCTGGAGGAAAGGAGATTTAATATCAATATACACATGTACCTATCTATGGCCATGCTTAGTACTGTATAGGTAGGAAAATTATTCTTGTCCAAATCTAGATAGAGTGGGATGGCAGATCTTAGAGGAAACATTGGTTCAGATAGGAATTGTCCCAAAAATGCTCAGTAGGATTGTTGCATTGTATTCTAATTCATGGGCCAAAGTAAGAACAAAGGGAATGCTATCGGAGTATATAGAAATTTCAAATGGAACCCGACAGGGATGTCCTCTATCTCCCTTATTATACATACTAGTGATGGAACATCTTAAACAAGCAATAAGGAAAAATAAAATTAAAGACAAAGAATACAAAACAGCAGTTTATGCAGATGATTTATTAATATATGTGACTAACCCTATTATAACAATTCCTAATTTAATAAAATAATTTAAAAGATTTGGGGAACTGAGTAACTTTAAAGTTAATTATGATAAATCGTAAATGCTAAATGTATCATTAACAGAAAAAATACAAACATTAATGCAAAAAGACTTTCCGTTTAAATGGCAGCAAGTAGAAATTAAATTCCTGGGAATTTATATCCCAACAAACTACAAGAATTGAATTACAATGTGACAATCCGAAAAGTAATACAATTATTACAAAAATATGAAAAAATACCACACTCATGGATGGGAAGAATTAATATAATAAAAATGGACATATTAATAAATTGTTATATATATTTCAAACTGTCCCATTAGCCATTCCAAAGAAACTAATGATTGAACTAAAGAGAGCAATAGGAAGCTTTATCTGGGCCCATATAACTCCACAAATTAAAAGGGAAGTTTTAATTAGAATCAAGAAAAAGGGAGGGTTAGCATTACCTGATTTCTCAAAATATCTACAAGCAGCTTCTCTGACTAGGATAGATTGGTACCAAAATACAGAGGACAAACAATGGGTCAAACTAGAAGAAGATATTATAGGATTATAGGTATTCAACTCAAAGCGCTCCCCTGGATAAAACCTCACCAGGAAATAAAAAATTAACAATCTTTGCAAGAGCCACTTTAAAAATATGGGACGCAGAATAAAAAAGGGGAACCTATCCACTATGATGGGGCCAATAACCCCATTGTTCTCCAATCCATAATTTCCGCCAGCTTTAGCAACCACAGAGTACTTAAAATGGAACAAATTAGAGAACGCAAGGGTGGCCCAGATCTTAGTGGAGGGTAAAATACCACAAATGCAAGATTTGGGACCTGAATATAAACATAAATGGCTACAATACCATCAAATAAAAACATACATTGCATCAAATATACTGTAGATTTAGTTTCAATAAACAGACCAAAAACTAGACTTGAACAAATTTTGACAGATGAACAAAAATCAACTAAAAATTTTTCTAAGATATATGGTTTATTACTCCCTTCAGGACCCCTTAGAGATTTAGCAGGTATGAAAAAAATGGGAAAGGGAAATAGGGAGATCAATATCTGAGACAGAAAATATTCTCAATAATCCATAAAACATCCATAGCAAATAAATACCAAGAAAGAAATTACAAAATAGCAATGAGATGGTATTGAAGCCCAGTAGCGTTAAATAAATAAATAGTGGACAAACAGACATATGTTGGAGATGTAAGGTCGAAAGGGGGACTACAGACCATATTTGGTATAGATATCACCTGGTGAGAAACTTTTGGGAAAAAGTTCATGAGATATATTGGAAAGTATCTGGAGTAGAGAGGAATCTAAATATAGAAATATCATTACTATCTTTCATCCCAGACTCAATAAAGAAGGATATTTTTCATCATATGACAACAGCTGCTAGAACAATGAAAGCTCGTAAGTGGAGAGAAAATAAAATCCAAAATATAGCAGATTGGATTTGTGAAATTAACGAAATACATTATATGGAAAAACAGATAAGAGAAGAAGGATATATAAATAGTAAAATGCCAGAAATATGGCAAACATGGGATGAATTTCAGCTCTCGGAAGGAATGAAAGAATATATATAATATGAAAATCAGGAAAAATACAAAAGGTAAATGTAGTGGAAAACGGGAGCGAAATAAGGGGGAATGGGGGGGATATAAAGAAAGAAATTTTTATTTTATTTTTTTGGATGAGAGGATGAATGGGTATGGAAGATAATAGGAGCATATGCAGATAAATTATGAAAATTATTTTGTATTAAGGATGGAATAACCAATGGAAAAAATTGTGCATTTTAAAGGAATTATGTATAAATGTAAAGGTTTTTGTATTTGGTAAAAAAAATCAATAAAAAGAAATTGAAAACAAATCTAGATTTCCATTGCTGAAATGTATAGATACACATCTACTGGAGCATAAATCCACTCCTGGATCATCCCTTTTTCATAGAGTATTTTTTTAAATTATCCTAACCTGGCTTACAAGATTTAACAGTTTGTAAAAAATTATTATTTACGATTATTTTATTACTGCAGATATTGGGAAAACCTTGTGACCATTGATTATGCAGGAAAATACTACATATTCGCTTTTGCCATTAAGGCACAGGTCGGCATAGCCTAGTGGTAAATCCAACCCTGTTCTTTTCCCTTTATTTGGCACATAAAATATTGTGTTGGCCAATAAGCCAAATATTTACTTGGTTTATTGTGCTCTGTGTCACTTTCATGCCTTGTATAGCTAATGAAGGCCTTCCCAATAAATGGTTGAAAGGGCTAATCCCTCTCAGAAGCTTAATTGCCTACTGGTGGGAAGTGATTCAAGTATTTATCATTTAGGGATAACTTTTTCAAGTTATATGCCATGCTCTGCATGTGTTACAGATTACAGGCTTATCCTTCACATCCTCTTTTCTGATGCTTCGAATTGCTTTAGAAGGCAGTTTCAAAATATATTGTGCAAAATGACTGATCTTAAGTGCAGTCTGTTGAAAAGCAGTGCTGTAAATCCAGAACAGAGTTAATCTAAGACTCACAAATGTTAATTATTTTATGTTTAGGCAGATTTTCTCAAGACATGTTTTGAAGCATTCGTTTTGTCCCACTACAGTAAACTACTAGGTCATTTCTAAAAACAGTACAAGATGCAACTTTCCTTAATGCAAGTCTACAGTATTCATAGATTATAAGGTAGTAATTAAACAATGACAGACTTAAGTTTAAATTATAGACTGATTCTAATAGAGCGATCCACCTAATTCATTGGGCTGAGCCGCAAGCTGGTCACACTCCCTGTCTTCTGCTTTCCACAGATGCTGAAAAGGTGTTTGACAGGGTAGTGTAGATCTACCGCCAGACGGTTTTGGCCAGACTAGCTTTAGGTCCTAATATGCTCTCGTGGATAGCTTTGCTTTATAGTTCCCCAGAAGCTAAGGTAAAGGTGACTGGGGTGTTATGGGACTCGTTCCCCATTCGTAACGGATGCTCCTTGTCCCCCTCATCTTTGCCTTGATCCTCGAACCACTGCTTAACCCAAATACGCATTAAAGGCTTTACGGTGGGACCAACGGATGAATAAACTGTCAGCCTATGCGGATGAGCTCTTATTTTATGTCTCAGACCCTTTGATTTCCCTCCCTAATATTATGGCTGAATTAGGAGACTTTAATCTGCTTTCAAATTTTAAGATAAACTATAACAGGTCAGAGATTCTACCATTGAACGTGCCTTTGGGATTGCTACAAGTCTCATTCTCCTTTACCTGGAGTCAGACCTCTTTAAAGCATTTGGGTGTCTATTTATCAGCCCAGTGCTCCCAGTTGAAAACCTGTAGTTATGCCCTGTTGCTTTCCATTATTAGAGTGGACTTACAAAACTGGGACCGTACTGCCTTTTCCTGGATGGGCTGAGTCAGTGCCTCAAAAATGAATGTGCTTCACTGTATTCTTTTCTATTTACATTTTGAAAATTATTTCTATTGAAAAATGTCACCGTGGATGTACAAAACAGGGCTAATTGGGCATATCCCGGCCAATTGGCGCACATAGCCATGTGCATAACAGCGTACAACTCACCATGTACTTCAAAAACTAAACATACCTAACTATAGTTAAAACTAACTAACAACATATCTAGTATCCAGTTTTAACATGGTAGGATTAACAGTAGGAGATAAGTATTCATTATTTTCTATTTACAGATGGTGCCTATTATATTGCCCCAGTCTTTCTTCCCAACCCTTATCAGTTTGTCTCTGAAATACATTTGGAATAAGAAAAGTCCTTGCTGGCCCTTCGCATATTACAGCGCACTAAAATAGGGGGGGTATGGGTTTAAGTATTATGAGGCAATAGCTCTGCAACGGATCCTAGATTGGTACCACAATGTGGCCACTAAATTATTGGTTCCGCTTGACAAATTCCTGACAGGCCATTATTTATCTCATGCCCCCCTGGCTCCCTTGGGAATGCTGGGGACTGTCTGGGCTTGCCTCTCATATGGTCATCCATGCTTTAGCAAACTGGGATGCATTGAATAAGCAAGGACAGCTTGTCCCTCTGAGAAACATCCCTCCTTTTTCAGGTCTTGGTCAGCTGATGACGAGATGCAGCAAATTATACAAGATCAGCGTTTATTGCCACTGGCTACTATTAGAATACAATATACAATCCTTTCCTATGGATAATTGGCACTATAGACAGCTTCAACACTTTTTTAGCAGCCAACCCCTACTATTCCCTCCCCACCACGGCCTCCCTCTTTAAGCGCCTTTTTTATGTCTACTTCTGCGATTCCTCATGCTATCACTGTGCTGTATGAGATGTTACAGTCGGAGAACAGGGGAAAGCCAATCTACATAAGGGAGTGGGAGAGAGATCTTCAGCATGTCTTTACCAAAACATAGTTGGCTCATCTCTACCGTATCACCCACATGAGTTCTGTGGACACAAAAATGCAAGAAAATGGTTATAAAATACTCACCTGGTGGTATAGGGTTCCTTCTAAGCTTGCTAGGATCTATTCATCTATCTCTTACACTTGCTGGGGGGAATGTGTCCTCAGGGACTCCTTCCTCCACATTTGATGAGAATCCCCCAAGATACAACCCTATTGGCAAGACATACAATCTCAAATTAGAGCCATTCTGGACATGGAGATTCCCAACTTACTGCTTCACGTCCCCGCCATTCCTCTGAGCCATTAACTCAAGTCCTTATTGCCCCACCCATTCAATGCGGCTAGGCGGTTAATTACGATATATTCTGGAAGAGACCACAAATTCCTACTCTGGATGCTGTTAGTGAATAATATAATGGTGGCTGGGGAGTGGATGGCGACGTGTAAAGATCATTATGACAAGTTCTATAGTATATGGGCCACTTGAATACATTACACTGGCAAGGAAACACCAGGCTCTCAGGGGGCTCCACCTATTGCAAACACCCTCCCTGATTGGATTGGGAGTATGGTAGCTCCCGAACCTTGGCCGATCTTGATTGGCCTTTGTACTCACGTACATGTTATTGGACTGGCTGTATCATGAAATATTTTCTTGTTATGTTTTGTTTTCTTTTGACTTGTATTGTCCTGCCTCTCCTTCCTACCCCCTAGTTTTTAACCCACATTATAGGGTTTAAGCCACCTCTAGATTCAAGAAATGCTAGGTTACTTGAGGCAATACATTTCTGCTTATGTTCATCAGTTAAAGTACAGTTAAAGTACAGTTATGATGCTCTACTTCCCTCCCCTTCCACTTTTACAGTCATCATAATGAGAACTTCGACTGACACCAATGTGGACTTGTTGTATGCTTCTGCTCTTTTATATGGAGTTTTGTTATATGACTTCTGTATGTTAAATGATGAAAACTTTAAATAAAGATTACATAAAAAAAAAGAAATTATGGACTGAGACAATATTTTCTTACTGTCATCTTTGTATGCATGTGTCGTTGGATGTCACAGACTAGAATGTTTGTAATGTAAAGTATGTGCAAGCAAAAGATACCAGAATAAGTATATGGGCCTGGAGGGTGATCATGACCCCTAATACCCAAACATGAGAGTGTTCAGTACTTGTAGATTCTGGAGGCATGATAGTGACACTTCCTATGGCCTCATTTGGAAGCACAAATAAATAAAAATCAATGGGTTCTTTTAAAGATGAAAGGAAATCTAAATTTGTATGTATTGAAAAAGTCACCACTCCCCATACATAAATGTGAGTTTAAATTCAAAATATCATAATAGGAATATGCAAGGATATTATACACATGGAGCTTGTATTGAAGGGGTTTTCTTTCTTCCTACTATTCAAAAACATACTAGTTTGTTAATTGGCTTCCTAAATTCTCTTCAATGAGTTTATGCTGCTGTAACTTTGGTAGGTACATTGGATTTTAAGTTTTTTCATTGACAGGAACTGATGTGCAACAATAAATTCTCTCTGTACAAATAAGTAGAATAATAAAAAATAAACGTAATTGGGCATTTGTTATTGTTTGTTGTAAAGACTTAAAAAAGATAATTTGCATTGATATATACTATGGCCTGGATTCACAGACAGCGGCGCACATTTATGCCGCCGTATCGTATCCCCTGTACGCTATGCCGACGCAGCGCAGAGAGGCAAGCATGGAATTCACAAAGTCAATGCTGCCTAAACTGCGCTGGGTTTCGAAGGCGTAAGTCGGCGTAGGTGGAAGTGCGCGTGAGCCATGCAAACCCATACATAAAGGGAGACAAGGATCCCACATGCAAACCCATGCAAATGAGGCGTGACCCTATGCAAATGATGGTTTGAGAGCCAGACAAGTACATTGAACGAACTGCGCATGCGTCGTGTCGTGGACGCATCCCTGTGCGCATGCTCATAACCACGTTGGAAAAACTACCTAAGATACGCCCGGATCACTGCCTACGCCATGAATGTAATCTATGCCCATCCAGACACACGTCCAACGTAAACTACGTAAAAAACGCCGGCTTCTGTTCCCTGACGCAGACCTTTACATGTCTGCTGCTGAGTTACACCTCCTTTATGGGGATTAACTTTACGCCGGACATACAACTTACGCGCACCTCTCGTAGCCTGCATCGGGTGGGCGCAGGTTCGGGAATTGCCGTATTTTCCTCATTTGCATATTTGAATGGCTAGTCAATGGCAGCGCCACCATGCGGCCAATGTAAATGTGCGCCCACCCTACGCCGGCGTAGGCAACTTACATCGGCGGGATTAAGCCTGTTTTTGGCGTATCTTAGTTTGTGTGTAGGGCGCACAAATACGACAGCGCATATTTGCACTTACGCGGCGTATCTGGAGATACGTCGGCGCAAGTGCTTTGTGAATCCGGGCCTATATATTGCAAAGGGAACAGTGTGTTTTCTCTAATACGTGACCAAGCCATATGGGCCTCTATAAACCTAAATGACTGTATTTCCTATATATAACAAAGATTAGATAAACCTGAACTACTTAATGTAAAGGTAGAGACAAAAAAACCTACTGAGTTGGAAAGCCACCAATGTCATCAGTCTTATCCCTTTCCCAGTGGGACAGCAAGTTCTCCAGCCACTATAAAGGATAACTGGAGAATAGCAGGTTAGATGAAAGGCATTGCCATTGTTCTTAAAAGAAAGCCATTTAATAGCCTACCAGCATGAGAAACCAACTTAGAATTAGTGTGTACAAGAAACAAAATGATTGCATAATTTTTAGGGAATAGATTTTTTCAACGATTTGTATAGCGTTCACCAGATCAGAACATCCACCTATCAGACCTTGTAACCTGCATGCAAAAGTAAATGAGGAATAAACCGTGAATGCACAACTTTACACACATTAATGTATCATCTTTTTATACTGACCAACACAAGTACTACTCTTTAATCATTTTATGACTATCATGAAATCACCCTTTAACTGAATATAAAATAATTATTGTTTAATAAGTAGCAACTTGAAGAGAAACCTATCATCAGAGATCCATTTAGTCTGCTACAGGTGACCTATACTTTTGAAAATGCTTGTTACCTGGGTTTTCTGTTGATGCAAAGTTTTCACTGCTGTCTGTATCACCAACCTTAAGCAAGGAGATAGTATTTTTTTTAAATTCACCTGCAGTGTGCTTGCACTGGGTTTGTGTCTTAGAACTACTAATGCCAGACCTTCAATGGCAGCCTCTATATTCTGTTCATGACAGGTATACTTTAACTATAGTGTTTTTTTTTTTCACATTAAGTATTACTATTGTGGGAGCTGCGGTGGCTCAACGCGATTGGCACTGCGCTGACAAGCCATTTACCTCTGCAGCTAGGGGTTCGGATCCTGGTCTTGGCTACATGTGAATTGAGTTTGGTGGTCTCAGCCCGGCTCCCGGTGGGTGTGCTATGCGAGGTAAGCCTGCGCTTAGTACGCCCACCCCCCTCCCACAAAAACCACCACACCTACACACGCACTCGAAATTGGGTTAACATGCACGCACTTTGACCACGCGGTCTCTAAAAGAGAGGCGAAGGACTAATGGGGCTGGTTGAGCGGGCTAATACTCTCACTCCCTTATAGGGAGTCCCTCTGCCCCGTTGGGCTTCAAAGCGGAGCAGGTAGGGCGGGATGTGTGGGAGGACCCCCTCACACACCTGCCATTGCCACCCGGGGCATGGAGAAAGGTGGCAGAATGCCTCTGGGGGAGGCCTGCCTACTCCCAACTCCTGCAGTCCGGCTCCTCTCTCGAGTACACGCACAAAATACACTTTAAAAAAAAAAGAAAAAAAAAAGTATTACTATTGTCTTATTCACTACTCAAATGTAAAGGGTTCCACCACATCTCATTATTAAACATTATTATCATACACGACACAACAAATTTGTAAGCATGGGACTGTTTTCTAAGTGTTTCAATTCATTATAATTAGTCTTCATTTGGATCAGTAAGAGGGAAAGGCCCAGCTGTTTCTCAGTCAGGGTTAGAGTTCACCCCTCTTTTCTTTAGGGTCATGAGCTCCATATTAGTCACTTCCTTTGGTATCCCCGATGTCTCTTACACCATCCCAAAAAAAGTTCTCTAATGACGCAGTCAAAAGCCTCATGTAAAATCAAGGCCTTAAAGTAGAAGTATACTCGCACTATAATTTTTTTTTTAATGTTTCCTCCTATCTCCTTCTACCTATCCTGCCTAACCTATTTAAAGAAGATCTGCATACATACCTATTTTTAATCTGCTCTAGTCGGTGCATGTGGTCCCAGAGCTACCCAGTGAGTTGCTGCTGCATGGCAGAGGAGGGAGCACCAACAACATCTGGGTCATGGGAGCCTTTGGGTGATGTTACAGCTCCCAGAATTAACAGCCATTGTCAAACGCTTCCTTACACTGAGCTGCAGGATCATGTGACTGGACTGGATGGAGAATAGGTAAGTACACAGATGTTTTTATACAGATTGGGCAGGATAGGTAGTTATAGTTAAAAGAGAATTTTTTTTTTCTTTTCAGTTTCATACTTACCTAGCGAGATGCAGCATCGGTTCAATTCTGCATCTGTCCCCTGCCATCTCTAACACTGAGAACCGAGTGTTCAAACACCACTGATTGCTTGGTTCTTAGGACTCCCTGAGCAGAGAGCTGGTGACTGTCAGTCACCAGCTCTCTGCTCTGCCCTCCTGCACTCACTGGCGTGCTGGGCTGTGGAGGGGGTGGGAGTGGCCGGCTCAGGCTATCAGCAGCTCGGTGAAAGCCTGAGCCAGGTGGCAGTCCAGGCATGTGGGCAAATCCCGACCATATGGTCACAATCCTTCCCAAACCTGGACTGGCTCAGTGACGTCAGCCGAGAGTGGGCTTCAGTCCCCTGTTTGCTGAAAATGGGTCAAAGGAGTTCAGAATGAACTGCACTACTGTGATCCACAGGAGAAGCACAACCAAACAAGCTTTGGCTGTACTTCTCCTTTAAGGTTTTCTTCTACTTAAAATTTCCAGGACAGGTGTAAGAAAATCTCAAGTCTTAAAATCCGTATTTCCCCATACACTAAGCGCCCTCTAACATCCAGACATCTATAAAATGTAATACAATAATGCATACACACCATTCTTTCTTCATGCTTCAGCCACTTGCTTTCATAGTGAAACAACTGTAGTCAGCAAATTATACATTTCATACGGCATGCATTCCTATTAGGCCTAACTCCTTATACAACGATTTTGGATAAAATCTTACCTTTACTACATACATAGGGGCAAGGCTGTTATCAAACAACTGTTCAGACATACATGTCCCTTTAAGCAAAGGGGGTTATTTCCCAATGGTTACACAGAGGGAAGTGATTATGGAGGAGCAGTGAGAGTGGAAATAAATTACATTATTAACAGATTAGAGATTTTTTTTTCACAGTAGAATTGTCCAAAAGCTAGCAATGGGGACATTATACCCACACCTGTATTTTCCTTGTATATGCTTTGGACTTACACCATGTATTTATATGTTTGTTTTTTTACAATTAGTGAATTTCATTTGAATTTTAAGTCTTGTTTTATAGCACAATACCTTTCTGGAAAAATGTGCAAGTCTGAAAGATGTGCCCAAAAAAAACAAAGCAGAGGACAAAGGAATCATCCTCAGTTATGTCTATGGTCTCCCTGCCTTTGACCTATTCCCCATTGCTGGCTTACCATATATTGTTCTGCATTGTCTCTATATGGAGGAGGCCATCTTAGTAGAGTCAATTACATGTGGAAAATGTATATAGCAAAACCATAGCATCATTCACTTAAGTAAAACAAAAAAACTGCAGATTTTACATTAAAAACCAAAATGAGTGTATTCATTGCCTGAATCTGTTCTAAAACCTTTGTTGCAAGAGAATGTTAAAAAAGTAATTCAATGGTGTCAGTATGTTACAGTAGTAGTACGTTATTGAGGCTGATTTACTAAAGGAGTTTAAAATCCTTATTTAAAAAAAAATGGGTGGATATTCACTTGAATTATCCAGTCATGTGAAAAGTATTTTCTATTCACCCAGTCATGTATGGATGCTGTTCACATGATTGGATAATAGTAGTGAATATTTACACAATTTTTTGAATGAGGATTCTTAGCTTCTTTAGTAAACCAGCCAAACAGTATCCATGTTTATGCATGGATCTCTCTGTGTCCAAGGTAAATAGACTGCTACAGTCTCTCAGTGGGCGTTAAGTCTACAACCTGGTTAAGATCATCTAGTTTACATTAGAATAACATGACATAGACAGGATAGTAAGGGTGTATGTTACTATAGGCATAGCAAACCATGCTGCTGCTATGGGACCCATAAGCCTAGTACTGTTAGGCTATATGGTGATCCTGGCGATAGTAATGGCTTTTGGCAAATACATTTGGATAAAATTACTATATACTGTATAGTTTGTTAATTTTAGGTATTGCTTAGGAAAATAAAAGCAGGTGGTCCCCAATAGTTTTCCTGTATAACCCATCTGACATAGTTATAGCCCGACTAATAGATCATTTAAAAACAAGAAAATGTCATCAAGTAGCCCCCATGGGCCCCAAGCACTCATCCATTTCCTTGCCATCTTTAGCGGAAGGGGAAGCAGAAAATTGTACCTCTTGATGTTCATCAATACGTTTATTGAAAAGGCAAACATGTGCATGGATCCAACTTGTTTTGGGGGAATGGACTCCCCCTTCTTCAGCCCCTAATGGCATGTAACTGCTTGTATGAGTGCTTACATGCACTCATTTCAACAAATCTTACCGCACGGCTGCTGGCCGCAACTGTTAGGCCTCGTACACACAACCGTTTTCCTCGACAGAATCCATCAAGAAACTTGGTGGCAGAGCTTTTTTGCCGAGGAAAACGGTCGTGTGTATGTTTTTTATTGAGGAAACTGTCGAGGAACTCGACGAGGAAAAAAGAGAACAAGTTCTCTTTTTCCTCGACGGGAGTCTCAATTTCCTCGTCGTGTTCCTCATCAGGCTGGTTTTCGACGAGAAACACGATTGTGTGTATGCTAAGAAACCCACGCATGCTCAGAATAAAGTATGAGACGGGAGCGCACCTTTGGTAAAAGTAGCGTTTGTAATGGAGATAACACATTTTTCACGCTGTAACAGACTGAAAAGTGCAAATCGTCTCTTACCAAACTTTTACTTAACACGCAGCACCATGAGATTAGCAAAAGCAGCCCCAAGGGTTGTGCCAGTGGAATCTAACTTCCCCTGCCATTGTATGTGTTGTACATCACCGCGTTTGAGAACGAGGAGATTTTGTCTTGACCGTGTGTACGCAAAGCAAGCTTGTTGAGATCCTCGACAAGCCTAACAAGGAACTCGTCGAGGAAAACAATGTAGCTTCTCCGACGAGTTCCTCGGTCGTGTGTACGAGGCCTCAGCATACTAATTGTGCATTGGCTGAAGTTTTTTTCGCAGCAGATTCTTACAGCGGAGAAGCTAATTGCTCCTCTTAATGGGCCCTAAGTGAACTATCTTTGCTTCTTTAGTAAATCCACCTCAATGCTTGTATGCCTACGGATACCCTCATATCATAGTGTGTGTTTGTAGGGGAGGGGGGTGGATATGGTAAGTTGAGTGTTGTGTCCCCAAAAATATGTCGGATCAAACATTTACATCCCAATTTGTACTCCCCTATGGAACCACACAAAATATCACAACCACAAACCTGATTGTAGTAGATTGTATTTAATCAATTAATTAGATTATCACACAGATAAATCCATTCCATCACCTGTGAAAATTATATGACCAGCAGATACACAAGAAAAAGTTAGTGCAATGAAAAAGTTGTATAGTTTAAAAAAAAAGAAAGAAAAGCACAGTAGGGAACAGATATAAAAATAAAGAACACAATTAAATTATTAGTGAGAACTTCAGCAGCACATTACATTATAAGTGGCACTCGATAGATAATAAGATCATTGGATCAATCATAGGTGCTGTACTCCATAAAACACGCACAAAAAAAATATAGATAAGAAGACATTATCTTACACACATTAAACAGTTCACTAAATGTCATTATCTCCTGATGTTAATTTAGCAAAGCATCCCCTGAATACACTGGACAGGTGCACGAGGTCCTGCCTATCCAGGACTCTTGAAGAATAGAGCTGATTTGCAGATTAATCAGAAGGATATTGTGTGCCATAAAATATTCAGCCACTTTAGATATTCAGGCTTTCTAGCCTGCAGCAACACTAGGACTTCCTGCATGTATACCCCGGCAGCATCCAACTCAGACAAAAGGGAGGTAATGAGGAGGAAAATGACCAAATAATGAAAAGAAAGTTACTTTTATTAGCTGAATCTGTAAGAAAAAAAAAAGATGATTTTATTAGCGCTTTAGATTGAAATGTTATATTTAACTAAGCAAGAAGACATAAAAAACGAAAAAATAAATAATATTTTAAAAATGACTTGTCTACTTGCTGTTCTTTTTTTGCATTTACCTTATATTATTCTGTGCAGTCTTTTAAGAAACCACCAATTCAGGCGCCGTATAGAGCTGCACCGACGTTTGGCTTCTTTCGGCTACTCGGTAGATGCGACCGTTTACTGCCCCCACGGTATGTGATACATCAATAGCAACCGGGAGTGTGTGAACACTCCACAAGCCTACTGTTGGCTTTCTGCGATCAGGCAGATGTACAGCTGCCCAATTGCTTTCTGTCAACCCTGGAATTGTGGCACCTACTTGTCAAGCATCCCGGGCTCCGCTGTCCCACTTTTATTATTTATATGTGATATAAATAAAGTTTTAGTGAAACAAAAGTGTAAAATAAATAGTTACACCCAAAGCATTAGAAACCCCCCGAAAAAAATGTTGAGCCTGCACCCGCATATGTGCACACATGAACGTTGCTTGCACTACACATGTTACATATCGCCGCACATGCCGAAATGAGACCAGTAATTCTAGGGTCAATATTCTTGGTAACTCCAAAGTGATGACCTGTAGGGGCTTTTAAAGGATATTGAAATTTGTTGTCTTTTTGTGGAAAGCTTGACATGTTGGGTATCTAATTACTCAGCGCAACCTCATCTTATATGTTACTAAACAATCAGGTAATATGTATTTGTGTGTAATACTTAAGCATATTTTTTACTGAAAATTGGAACTACCAATATTTTATCCTCCAGTGTCTGCTTTCAGGAAATATATAATATTTGGTAATTTTAACTAACCATTAGGCCTAAAATTATTTTTTAAACATGTGTGTAAAAAAGGTGTGTTTAATCCCACAAAAAATGTCATATAAGTTTACCAGCCTTGGTGTGATGTGATGGCTGAATTGGCAAAAATCTATCTAAAATGGTGATCTTCAATACATATGAATATACTATATACAGTAACTGATGGTTTAACAAATTTATTTCTGAACATAAAACAGCAAAAAACAATACAATAAGATAGATATGAATGAATCAAACCTACAGTTCCTAGGCTGAAATCTAGCTTGCTTTACCAAGCACAGCCTACACAGAAAAGCAACATAACAAAACTTACTATAATGCAGCACAATAGATAGTATAAATGCATAATAAACTGACAGATAATGTTACTAATATGAGTGGAATATGATGTTATGAATTACTGATAAAACTATTGACATTCAATTATATACCAAGGTCATTAAAGTGATTGTAAGGTTTTTTTTTTTTTTTTTTTAAATAGCAAACATGTTATACTTACCTGCTCTGTGCAACAGTTTTTTCTGGGGTGCCCCGGCAGCGCTCCTGGCTCCTCCTCTTCATTAGGTGCTCCCACAGAGAGCGGCTTACCCTGGGGGGAACCCATGTGGGCGTGCTCAGAGTCCCACTGCTGCGTCCATTGACACAGAAAACAGGACTTGGCCCCACCCCCCACTCTCGTGACACAGGATTTGATTGACAGCAGTGGGAGCTGCTGGGCTCGTGCTTGTCGCTGGAACGGACAGGTTCAGGTAAGAATAAGGGGGCTCTGGGGGGCAGCTGCAGCACAGAAAGTTTTTCACAGAATGCATTAAGGTGAAAAACTGTGAGACTTTACAATCCCTTTAACCTTCCTGGCGGTATGATTAATTCAGATTTTAGGTGCTGAAAGCGGTACTATTATTTTGCATGGAAATTTGGCGTTTTATATTGTAGGCCTGTAATTCTTAGAAATAACTCACTTATATCTGTCCAAACAAGAGTCTAGTAGACATCCCGGGTATAATAAAATTTGAAACCCAAAACCATAAATTATAATACAATAAATAAATATAAATAATGATAACAAATAATATAATAATAATAAAAATTATTACTTTACATTTTTTGATGACGAAATTCCCCACAAATCGCTATCGCTCAATTCTGCAAGTGATTCTAATTTATTATCACTGTTTTTTAGCTGGTCTAAAACCACTTTTGACATAAAGGGACACTTTTTGGTTGCTATGGACAATCTACAGTTTCCAGGCAGAAAGAACAGTTTTTATTATATAAGGCTTAATTTCCATGGACGTTTTTACAGCCACTTTTTTTACCCTTTTTTACAGCTTAAAAACGCCATTTTTTTTTTTTTTTTTGAGCTGGAGCTCAAAAACGCAGCGGTAGCGTTTTTGCGAGTTTTTGAGCGTTTTTTAACGTCTGACGTTTTTACAGCTCTAACGCTGGAGCTTCAGAACGCACTGGTCCTGGTTTTTTTTTTCAGCTTAAAAACGGCTCAGCCATCTACAGCTCAAAAACGTCATGGTGGGCATGAGGCCATAGACTAACATGGAGAGCCGTTTTTAAGCTGCAAAAAATGCTCAGAAAAGTGGCTGTAAAAATGTCCAAAAACGTCCATGGAAATGAAGCCTAAAAGTGCATGTAGGACACTGGGCAGACCACTAGGGACAAAAGGGTGTGTGTATTTTTTACATACAGTACTGAAATCTATAAGATTACAGTATACTGTATGTATTGTGTTTATTTACTTTTTTAAATTTGGCGCCGATCATCGCCCCAGTGCGTCGTAACATTGCAGGGAACTCCAAAGGCGTACGAAGATGTACGCCTGTCGGATCTAACCCAGATGCCGTCGTATCTTGTTTTGAGAAATTGAGAAATTTGAAAGTACGCGTACTCTCTTTGTGGATCTGCCCCTTTGTGTTAAATAGAATAATAAGATATAAGCAAAGAGTGACAAAGGCATTTCATTTGACCTGTATTAGTATACGTTTTATTTATTTGACTTAGATTACAATAAACAGACCCTCTGGTTATCTTTATCAAAGACAGGGATGTGATGTGCCTCTACCTGCCTTGATTGCATCATATAAGATGTGTGGTGTTCTATACAGACACATTCAGTGTTTTATAGTGGAAATATGATTTTGTTTTATCATTTTATTTATCCTTTCACAATTTTTGGAGTTTAATAATCATGTTTTTGTATTTTAAGACAAAATAAAGCCATCCTGCTTAATATAAAAGAAATGATAGAATTTTAACAGTAGAAGGGCCTGTGTGGATGGGCTTTGGTCTTGTAGCAATAGCATCAGTTTGAGACCATCCTGAACTTATTCAGAATTCATTAAGAAGTGAATGTAATCTGCAGTTGACCTCCTACTGATCTACATTTCACCAGCTTCAGGCAGAGTTTGCATTTCCATAAACTTGTATGGGAATTCAAAACCCCCATAGAAGTATATTCCTTTCATACACTATACTGGAAAAGACCATGTGGTTGAAAGAGTGCTGCAATGATTTCCGACTGGGCATGGTGTACAACATGGATGAGATATGTCGCCACCACACTAAATAGCTGGTTTTAAAATGCAAAGTTCTTTATTCATGTATGATTACATAGCCAAGCAATCTTTTGGGACCACACAGGGACCCTTTCTCGGGCATGTGATCATGGGGAGGGTGAGGAAGAGTTCCTGTGTAGTCCTGAAACCTTGCGACATATCCTATCTATGCAAAACCTGTCTGATGTAAACAAAAGTCCATCGATACAGGCCCTTAAAAAAAACACAAGCATTGCAGTATTCAGACAATCTTAGAAAAAAAACTGTAATGCCGCATACACACGATCGGAAATTCCGACAAGAAAACCGTGGATTTTTTTCCGACAGAATTTTGGTTCAAACTTGTGTTGCATACACACGGTCACACAAATGTTGTCTGAAATTCCGACCGTGAAGAACGCGGTGACGTACAACACTACAACGAGCCGAGAAAAATGAAGTTCAATGATTCCGAGCATGTGTTGCATTGATTCCGAGCATGCGTGTTTCTTGTGCGTCGGAATTGCATACAGACAATCAGAATTTCCGACAAGAACTTTTCCCGTCGGAAAATTTGAGAACCATCTCTAAATGTTTTGCTGTCGGAGATTCCGACAGAAAAAGTCCGATGGGGCCTACACATGGTCGGAATTTCCAACCAAAAGCTCACATGAAACTTTTCTTGTCGGAAATTCTGATTGTGTGTACACGGCACAAAACTACACCTGACACCCCCGCCCTCCCCTACAACCCTAGTTACCGCCCTTTGGAGGCCACGAGCAGTTGATTTAGCTTTTTTTTTTACTTACCTTTTTCAGATGTCTTCAGGTCAGTCATACGATGTGCAGGGCACTTATCCTCTTTGGATCTTCTCCAGCATTCCTCTGCATTACTTGATGCATTACTTAAGTTGTGAGTATAGACTAGCTCAGGGCAGATGAGAAGAACAGAGCCAGAGATAAGAAAAGTTGCAATTCTTTCTTTGCTATCATCGGGGATTGACACCCCCTTTTACTTTGCACTGGAGGTAAACTACCACATTGGGAGGAACTGTTATGGCTGGATGAAAATAAATTAATTTATTAAGACTGAGCCTGTGACCGCTTCAAGTGTATAGAGTGGATCCTGGGTACCTCTGATGCTGTAAAGTGAGATAGCGCCCAATTAAGCCAAATCTAGACTGTGCATCTCATTAAGAAACACACATTGAGTGATAGAATCCCAGTAAAGCAACTCAGTGTTAAACCTGTGGTTTATATATAAGTATCTTGCAACAAAAATCACTCTCAGTTAGTACAAGTCCATGAGGAGGTTAAATCACTGCCGATATTATCCTACGATCCACACCACCAAGTGACATGTAAAGCAATAAAGTGAGCCCTCCACCGGAATAACAGGCCGCTTACCAGAGGGCAAGCAAATCAAGCATTTGGCTATAGCCCAGCCTCAGCAATCCCGGATGGAACAGGTTAACAGCAAGCACTCGATGGTAGCCAACTCCAATGTGATCGGTTAAAATACAAAAGAGAGGTGCACCATAGCGTAACTCCGTTTTGCAAAAAAGATTTATTAAAAGATGAGCTATATTCACAAGCATAAGATTTTAAAACAGCATAAAAAATCCAAACAACTGCCGGCCGGCATACAAGGAGCCCTCCTCCTCAGCGTGGTGACGTCACTGCGTAGCCTCCCAGACGCGTTTCGTCATCACAGGACGTTATCAATGGGGGTCAACAGTGAAACATGGGTGAAAAAGTCCCTGACCTTATTTATTTATTTATTAATCTTATGCTTATCATTCATCAAAGTGTTATGTTTTATTTCCTCATGGACTTGTACTAACTGAGAGTGATTTGTGTTGCAAGATACTTATATATGGACTTTTTTCTTTGTATACCATATTCTCAGAGTTTCCTATCAAGAGTGTTTTACATTTTGTGGCGCGGCTTTTTGTTTTTTGTTATGTTATTTGTGTATCGCACGCTAGCTGCTGCCTATAGTGTGTCATCTTAGTGTGAATATTAGCGCAGTTTTGTGTTTTGTGTTTTCCCATTTAAACCTGTGGTTGAAGGAAAGAATTTTCCATAATCTACGTCTACCCCTACAAGAACTTTAGGATTTGGTGAAGCTCCGCCACTTCCTGTCCCAGTGACACTCTCTGGATCAAGACATGACAGGATGTTACCTGAGCAGTAAGTTAGGAGAAATCTCCCAAGCTTGGAATACAAAGCCCTAACTAGTTCTGGCAAGAGTTGAGCTTTAAAACTTGGAATCATACATCAAAGTGCAAATTCCCCAGACCTAAGCTATATTCATATTCTTTTTGGCGCAGGGTACAGCGAATGCTTCACTAATTTGAGACATAGTTATTCACAATCTATACAAATGGGTCTGGATTCCTACATGAGGGCCAACAGTTCCTTTCCACACATTCTGCACTATATATTATGGACTTCACCCGGAGAGCGGAGGGTTGGAAATCACTGGCGTCATTAGCCAAGGGCTGTGTGTTTCAGGAATTTACCATGAAAAGCTGCCTCAGCTGCACAGGAAAGAATACTGTATTTACCTAACTGTTTTTAATTATGATAGCTGAACTCACAGACCAGTGCTAAGACATTTCCAACATATTCCATGGATGTTTTATTGCTCCAATACGCACAGCTGGGTAAGAGAAAAACTGTGGTTTTGTGATCAGCAGTGCCACATAGCAGTGGAAGAACACTGTCATAATAAACTAAATGGGTAAAGTCGGTATTAAAAAATTTGTAGCATCTTACAAGCTAGTAAAATAAGTCAGTAATGAATAGCAATGTCTTATCTGTAAAAACAGAACTAAACCCAAATTCTGGGCAGATATAAAAGCCACTATTTAATCCTGGCATAGCATCATAAAGAAACCACCTCAAAGTGACCCTGCATATATACAATAAAATAAGCATAGACAAAAGTTTTGCATTTGGTTATACTTCATTGTTCGTCTATGCCATAGCTTTATTTGAGTTAAAATAAAAAATTAGGGCTGTGCTAATTAACTATTAATTCATCGATTAATCTTTAAATTTTTTGATCGATCAAAATTTTTTTGATCGATCAAAATTCTTTTGATTTTTTTCAAAGGGGGTTGCTTTGGGCCCCCAACAGTGACAGGGCCCTGGGCAGCTGCCCCTGTTTGCCCTATGGTAAAGACAGCCCTGGGGGAATGTGCCTCTATGTCTCTCAGGAGTTTTTTAAAACCCATTGCACCCTTAAAGAGGGGGTTCACCCTATACATTTTTATTTTTTTTCTAGCATTAAATTAAGCATAGTAGCGCGAGCTACAGTATGCCTTTATTTGTTTTTTTGCCCCGTACTCACTGTTTAATCCTATAGTGAAGATTCAGACTCCCCGCGGGGAATGGGCGTTCCTATCCAGAGGGAAGATGATTGACGGCCGGCTATGGCGTGTCACGCTTCTCCGGAAATAGCCGAAATAGGACTTGGCTCTTCACGGCGCCTGCACCTAGTCTGTGCACAGGCGCCGTATAGCGCCATGAAGAGCCGAGACCCACTCCGGCTATCTTCGGGGAGCATGACGCGCCATAGCCGGCCGTCAATCATCTTCCCTTTGGATAGGAACGCCCATTCCCCGCGGGGAGTCTGAATCTTTAGTATAGGATTAAACAGTGAGTACGGGGCAAAAAAAATAAATAAAGGAATACTGTAGCTTGCGCTACTATGCTTAATTTAATGCTAGAATGTTGTTATTGAGGGTGAACCACCGCTTTAAGAACCATTTTCAATTTGCCTTTCCCATTGATTTGATTGCTTTTGCCAAAATGTTGGGGTAATTGCAATTTATCTCTATACAGCAGATCTCAAACACAGACTCATACTCGGAGGGGGGGCAAAACTGTAAGTCAATTAGGTTCTACTGTGCTGTTACAGAGTGCTGCATATATAACACTGAGAGCTTCATGTAGGAGAGTCTAGAAAGATAGCCTAATCAGTGAGTTTCTGCTCTTTCATTTGTTCTTTTATCCACTGAGGTGCATCCTAGACTAGGCTATAGTACTCAGCTGCAGTTCGCCAAAATGCAATGTAAACAGTTAGGTCTCTTTCACACAGGGCGTATCAATGCTTATCCCTGTGTGAGGGCCATGTTTACCCACACGGGATACATATGTATTCCGTGCATCCCCATGCAGGCTGTCCCATTGATGTCTATTGGGCCCCAACAGCTGCACGGACACAGCCGCTTCTCCCAATCTGAGGCTCGGTTCAGATCTATACGTGCTGCGTTCTACGTGCTGCATGTAGGGCAGCCCAATCATTTCAATGAAACGTGGGTGAAAAAGCCCCTGACCCTTTTGCCCTTTTGTAAAATCGTGCCGCACCATACCACATTGTGCTGCAGTACCAGTCAGTTTGGCATGCACAAAAACCCATGCGGTTGCTGATACATGGGGGTGCCAATAATAATTAATAGTACCCCTGCTTGTCTGCTAAAAATAATTTTTGTATGGGTCAGGAAAGCACATGATTTTGCAAATGTTCCCAACACTCATAGATCTGAACAAAGCCTGGCATCATGTGGTTGTGGCAAAGCTCCCAACAGCTCCTAATTTTGAGGGACATTCCCTGATTTCCAGGGATGGTCCCTGATTTGGAAAAATGTCCCTCTTTCCTCCTCATTTTTCCCTCATTTTGGCCTGGTCTATAAATGTCTATAAATGTGGGTGCACGGCCCTGAACGCAGTTAGTGTGAGTTTGGGGACACACACCTGCAGGTGTCTGATTGTGAGCAGTGGTTGTGTCTGTGCAGTTGCAGCACTGTGCATCCCCAAGCGGGTAAATAAAGACCTCACATTGATACCCCCCATGTAAACGAGGCCTTATCAGAAAAGCTATGATTATTTTACCTTTCTATACCTCTGCTAAAAATACCTTTTTCTACATAAAAATGTTTGTATTAACTTTATAAAATCCTTCCACCCAAAGAGCCTGCATAGCCTGACATAGGTGCAGGTTGCTACTGAGACTGCAAAAAACCCTCTAATGTATGATAAGCAAATCAGTGTGTGTTTATGGTTATTGTAAAATCACATTTACTGTTTCAGAAGTTAATCTGGAGCACCAAACATCCCGATCAGTTACATTTGCCCTAAGTACCACCAACTCTGTTAAAGGGTCACTAAAGGAAAAAAAAAATGTTGCTGAAATTACTGTTTACAGGGTATAGAGACATACAAGTTAACTGATTCCTTTTAAAAATGATTCAAAATAGATAAAAATCAATCATATAATGTGCCTCTAGTTTCACTTTCACTTTTAAACTGGCTTCATGTTTCTGTGAAGTAAAGAGAGACATAGAACAAAAACAAACAAATCCAGGGCAGTGTTTTGTTTTTAAAATGAATCTGATTGGTTCTGGGAAGTTTTATACACACAGTAATGACAGCTTAGACCACCGTGAAAAGCTCCCAGTACTGTGGTTATAAGGAAACAGGCAACCAGGAAGTGTGGAGATCACAGCAGAATTACAGCTACTTCAAAGCAAAAACGAACAATGAGGACATGAAACCAGTACTGCAGTAAGGTAAAGGAAGCTATTTAGATAAAAAAAAAATTCCTTTAGTGATCCTTTAAAGATCAGGCCTTGTAAATGTAGTCAGGTAGTAACTGTTAGGCCTTGTACACACAATAGGATAGCAGGAGGACAACGGTCTGATGGACCGTTGTCTAAGGCCTCGTACACACGGGCAAACATGTCCGATGAAAACGGTCCGCCGGACCGTTTTCGGCGGACATGTCCGCCCGGAGATCTCTGTTTGATGGCTGTACACACCATCATACAGAAATCCGCGCGTACACGATACGCGGTGACGAGGCCGTGCCGATGACGCGGCGACGTGCGCGGGCCTGGAAGTTCAATGCTTCCACGCATGCGTCGAAGTGATTCGACGCATGCGAGGGATGGCGGCCGCTCGGACATGTACGGTAAGTCTGTACAGACGACCGAACATGTCCGTCGGACAGGTTTCCAGCGGACATGTTTCTTAGCATGCTAAGAAATTTTTGTCCGCTGGGAAACGGTCTGCTGGACAAATGTCCGCTGGAAAATGGTACGCTAGGCCCTACACACGACCGAACTTGTCCGCTGAAAAGAGCCCGCGGACCAGTTTCAGCGGACATGTTCGGTCGTGTGTACGGGGCCTTAGGTTAACCTATGAGGCTGACTGATGGCCTGTCGTGCGTACACACCATCAGTTCAAAAACCGATCGTGTCAGAACGCGGTGACGTAAAACACAACGACGTGCTGAAAAAAACGAAGTTCAATGCTTCCAAGCATGCGTCGACTTGATTCTGAGCATGCGCAGGTTTTTAACCGATGCTTTTGCATACTAAAGATCGGTCTTGACCTATCGGTTAGGCGTCCATCGGTTAAATTTTAAAGCAAGTTCTCATTTTTTTGACCGAAGGTTAAATAACCTATGGGGCCTACACACGATCGGTTTGGACCGGTTCAGACCGTTCTCTTCTGGCGATCCTATCGTGTGTACGAGGCCTTACAAGGCAATCCTAAATGAATCCTTTAAAATACAGAAATGTTCTATCACAGGATTCTGTAACCCTTAGGCCCCGTACACACGGCCAGTTCAGTCCTGGAGCCGCCGAGGACCTCGGCGGGCCGAGTTCTCCCATAGAACAACGAGGAAATAGAGAACATGTTCTCTATTTCCTCGCCGAGGTCCTCGTCGGCTTCCTCGGCCGAAAGTGTACACACGGCCGGGTTTCTCGGCAGAATTCAGCCAGAAACTCGGTCGGAAGCTGAATTCTGCCGAGGAAACTGGTCGTGTGTACGGGGCCTTAGACTTCAGTCACTGAACCTGCATGTGACCCTTCATAGAGTTTGTTTCTCTCATCTCTCATCTTTTACGACCGCAATAGAAGCCTACAACATGGGAACAAGCCACGTTTACTTTTCTCCATGCTGTGTCTCCTCTTCACAGTGTGTAAAGGTTATTCTTTCTCAACTTTGCTTCCTTTTTCATTCACAACTTTGAAACCTGTATGTTTCTCCACCTCATTTGCAGGACAGGCTTTAATCTCTGTAACAAGGTTTTGTCTTCTTACCTCCTGCTAGTGGGTTTTCTGTAAGACAATAGGCTGTTTACACTAATAGACCTGCACGGATACAAACAGCACAGTGGAAAGCCAGGGGAATTCAACATTTCTCCATCTGTTTCCAAAACCAATATTGACCCAAGACCCCTGCTTAGCTCCTTAAGTCAAAGTGTTAGACAGACAAATCAAGTTGTTTCATTGAAACCCCGGGAGCTGGGTCTAGTGGTGCCTTCCTCAAAGAGTCTTCTAGAATGTGGCCTTGTGAGCGCCACAAGCGAGGGAGCCAGTGTTCCTTGAACTAAACTGCAGGGGATACTCTTGATTAAAGAACTCAGAACCGTGCCATTCCATTTAAGGCGTCGGTTTTATAAAAGTACTTATGTCCAGCTTGCAGAACAAGGCTTGTCTCAAGCTGAGGAATCACATATAGTACAAAAGGCACGATAGAATGGTTTGATCACTCAGTATGAAGTTAAAAGAGTCATAAGAAGTTCCCTATTAATTAAGAAGCACTAATGACTGGATAAGCTGTATGGACAAAGTCAGTATTCAGTAATATCCTGCAGATTAAACATAGTGGGTCAACGAACAAGAAATGGATGAACACGTTGAAAGTTTGACTCAACAAGAGCCAGTATGGTAAAAACCCATTGAAGAAGAGCACTCACAAAGCAGGGTTCAGGGACAGTCTAGTATACTACACTAACTCTAAACATTTCTATTCACCATTGTTCAACTGGTGGTCTGGTATATTTGAACAAAAAATTGCTCTGGTACCTTAAAGCCCAACTCCAGCCAAAACTTTTATTTTCATTCTAGATAAGCTGGGAAAGTAATGCTAGACCTCTCATAATTTTATAGATGTCTGGTCCCAGTGGAATAGGTTGTCAGTACAGGAAGTGATGGAAAATCTCTCCAGACTACAATAAAGCACTTTTTCCAGGTCATCATAACCATAACAACTGCTTCCTTATTTCTCGTCCTACTGTCAAAAAAAAGTTCTGGCTAGAATTTGGCATTAATTTTAGCTCCAGGTACAGTCTTTTGACCCACACATCATCCACTATATGTGATATGAGTGTTGCCGGCGCAAATGGAAAACCAAAATAGTTCTGTAATGGTGGGTGTGCTGCAATCAGAAAAAAAGGACCAAGGCATCCAATGGTGTCTTGCCCTAAAAAATTAATGTGATATGTGGATTGCGCTACCCTATGTGTTTATTCTATATCCACCTACTTATGGGAAATAATTATAATTATCAGCCCCAATATATCACCTCCGTTAATAATACACCGAATAAGTATAAGGCCTCGTACACACGGACGGACTATCCGATGAAAACGGTCCGCCGGACCGTTTTCATCGGACATGTCTGCTCGGAGATTTCTGTCTGATGGTTGTACACACCATCAAACAGAAATCCACGCGGACACGATACGCGGCGACGTGCGCGGCCCTGGAAGGTCAATGCTTCCACGCATGCGTCGAATCACTTCGACGCGTGCGAGGGCTTTCGGCCGAGCGGACATTTCCGGTGAGTCTGTACAGACGACCGAACATGTCCGACGGACAGGCTTCCAGCGGACATGTTTCTTAGTATGCTAAGAAACATTTGTCCGCTGGAAACCTGTCCGATCCGCCGGAAAATTGTCCGGTCGGACGTACAGACGACCCAACATGTCCGCTGAAACTGGTCTGCGGATCAGTTTCAGCAGACATGTTCGGTCGTGTGTACGGGGCCTTAGTGCGTGTAAATGTGTACCAAGTGCTCATATACAAAGATTCTTCTCAGAAAAAATGCAAAAAAACATATATATATGTGCCATACACATATTAAATAGTCCTCTTATAAAACGTGCATTCCCCTATATCTGATTCAAAGAATCATTACCACGAGACAAACAAATATTATAATAACCACCAAGAAATTTGAGATGTATATATAAAAAGAATATGCATGTGACAATTGAATAGAGGATTTCTAGATTGGTCCTCTTTCCATTAAAGTCCCAATATGTTAGCCAAGTGCGATCAATGCTTCTCCCATAAGATGTTAAAACACAACGTGATTTCACCACTTCAGTGATATTCCCGTCACCGTTAAAAATGGCCACTCACCAGATCTCATTTAATAAATGCCTTTGGTTCATTCCCAGGATAACCACATCCACTATAGCAAACACAGTGCTCTATAGTGGAAGACGAAAGATTGTACAGATATATCACACTGGGACCACAAATCACAGCATTATTTTAGATGCATTATGTGGTTGAAGGTAGCCTTCTATTTAGCCCCTGGTAGAAGGATTCCTTCTCATGGTTTGTATAATGTCAATATGTCATACAATGTTCCATACCGATGCTCTTTGTCCTTGATAGCCAAGCCTATGACAGTAGGGTGAGGGGAGAAAATAACTGAAGTGGGGCACAGTGCTGGATCAATACAGGACTCAGGTAAGTATTTAGGGAAGGGGGTGGGGCAGCAACTGGAAGTTTTTTTACCTTGGAGCACAGAGGGAAAAAAAAGGGAAAAAAATAAAATAAATTTGCTTTTACCATTATTTTAGGCTTTGATGCTGTTACCTCCAGGTATGTTTTTTAATTTTTTTTCATGTATGTAACGTTATGAGTATTCATTGCTTGTCAACTTTTTAGGGTTTTTTATATTTCTTCTTGATTAGATGGAAGTTTTATGAAGATGCACATTTGAACTTTGTGTGTGTTTTTAGCCTAACTTGCAAAATAAATGACTTCATCACTGAATGAGTAAATGCTTCGCCCTACTTTGGTTTATTCTATATTTTTTAAACACATGTACAAAGGGGGCGCACCATTGGAGCCCACTTTCTTGGGACAGTGGCCACCCAGCCCTTGGTAATGTCAAGGAATGGGTTAACTGTATAGGGCAGTGGTCATCAACCCTGTCCTGCAGGACCCACTAACAGGCCAGGTTTTATGTATTACCTTGGGGAGATGCAGACTAGAATACTGCAATCACTGAGGAGCAAATGAGATCACCTGTGATGTATTTCAGTTATCTTGCAAACCTGGCCTGTTAGTGGGCCCTGCAGGACAGGGTTGATGACCGCTGGCGGGTATAGGTGTTTATATTAATGGTGTTCTGTCTCTTTAAATGTATGCACAAGTTTTCAGGTGGTCCAATTACTGTAGGAATCCAGGGAAGTTTCTAGAGTCCCTAGGGAGCTGATAAAAGGGGCTGCTTAGGATCTCTACTTCCTCTTTGCAGCAGCTGACCTGCAGGTGAAGAAGCTCCCGCCCTCCCTCCCTGTCGCAATATATTTATGGGGTTGGGTCACCCCGGTATCCGGGGGACGGACGTGTTTTCTGGTTTAATAAAGATTTATTAGCCCTTGTTCTGAAAACTGGGCAAAAGTTTTGCTGGATTTTTGTTTTCTGCTGAATGTTGAAATAATATGTTTACCTATTTGAATATGTATTTTAAAACCAATTAAAATACCGCGGGCAATTTTTGGCCAACATATGGTGTGTGTGTGTTTTTACTAAGGTAATATTGTTGTACCTGGGACATGTAGGTAGGGGGCCAAGTGTGGCCTGCGGTCCCATTAAAGTAGAACTACAGAAATTACAACACATCACTAATTATGCCATACAAAGAGACTTTTATCTTGCTTTATGTTTATAATGCACTGTTTGAACATCATTTCCTGCTTGTGCGATCAGCTCACTGATTTCCCCAGAATTCTGCACTAAGATACACGTCAGATTTTTGGCATCTCCTGCACCAAAAACGTAATTTTTGGTAAGATGCTACTAATAGGAAAAAGCTTCTAAAGGAATGCAGACCCTGCAATTTTCCTCATTTGAGCCCTGATTCTACAGCAGCTAGTTGATAATTATGAAACCACTTCCGATAGACTCACTTAGAACAGGGACACAGAGGAACAAACTGGGATTTCTTCAGAAAAACAAAAGGTAGACATCTGCAACAAAGTTTGATAAAACAATCCTTACAATGTACATACACCCATAGGGGATTGTTTTTTTCTCAATAAAATTTGAGTTACGCTTTAATTATTTTTCATACATTCATGTTTTTACCACTTTGTTCAATCCGATTTGCATTTCTAGTATTGCTTATCTTCTCTGTTTTTCAGCTACATCCTGGCTACATGCACTCACACGAGCATCAGATGTACATCATTACTCCTGAGTGATAACAATGGACTGTGCCTGTGCAATGAGGGTGGGCACAGCTGCATGTAGTCTCAATTAGGGGCATGTGTGACAGGATGGCAATGCAGGAGCACTCTTGGGTTGTCACAGCATAACAGAAGTACCTGAACAAGGACCTTTATAGCAGGATCACCAGGTGTTATGTTAACAAAACTTTTTAATTTTAAAAGATTTTAAAGAAAACAAATTTTGAAATTACATAAAAAATATAAAGTGCATTAATTTTGAATAGAATAGAGAAGGTTGAGAACCCCTGTTTGGGTTTTTACTGCTATCAGGGGCTCTGTTAAGGAGATATGCCCTTACTTGAGGCTACCATAGACAGTTTTAATTTTCGCAGATTCCTGTTGAGAAGTGGGTGGACTTTTTGTTGAAGAAGCCGATTGGAAAATTACAAAAAAAGCTTATAAATTAAGAATACAGAAAAGAAAGAAGTTACCGTATTTATCGGCGTATACCGCAGACTTTTTTCCCCTGAAAATAGGGGGGAAATCATGGGTGCGTGTTATATGCCGATAGTGTACCTTGGGCTCGGAGGGGAAGGAGGGGGACGAGCGCTGCCGAGTGCCCCTGGAATTCACGAGCCGTCTCTTCTGTTTACTCGGCTCTAACGTCACACACACAGTCCCGCTTCCGCCACCCGCATTGGACCAGTGTTCTATCAATCACAGGAGCTGGTCCAATGCCAATGGCGGAGGCGTGATTGTGTATGTGACTGCCGCCGAATGAACAGGAGATGACGGCTCGGTGATATATCACCCAGAAGTCTGGAAGCCCACCGAGGTAAGTTCAATATTAAATGATGGCATCATGATCCCATGATGAATTCATAAATACAATTTTGGGGTGACATACTGCAACAAGATGACATTCCTGGATTTGTGGCGGTGGGTGAAGACACAAAATACAGTAGAGAAATCCAAAACAAAACTGACACATAATGCCTGATAAATAACTTGAATCGGAGGCTGCAAATGGGCACATAGGCTGCATCTAGGCAAACTTAAAGCGGGAGTTCACCCATTTAAAAAAAAAAAAAAAATCTCCCCTTAGCTTCCTGCTCGTTCGGTCTAGGGGAATCGGCTATTTATATTAAAATATGTGCAGTACTTACCCGTTTTCGAGCTGCATCTTCTTCCGTCGCTTCCGGGTATGGGTCTTCGGGAGCGGGCGTTCCTTCTTGATTGACATTCTTCCGAGAGGCTTCCGACGGTCGCATCCATCGCGTCACTCGTAGCCGAAAGAAGCCGAACGTCGGTGCGGCTCTATACTGCGCCTGCGCACCGACGTTCGGCTTCTTTCGGAAAATCGTGACGCGATGGATGCGACCGTCGGAAGCCTCTCGGAAACCTGTCAATCAAGAAGGAACGCCCATTCCCGAAGCCCATACCCGGAAGCGACGGAGAGGATGCGTCTCGTAAACGGGTAAGTACTGCACATATTTTAAAATAAATAGCCGATTCCCCTAGTAATAACGAGCAGGAATCTAAGGGGGAAAAGTGCCCTCTAAGGGTGAACCCCCACTTTAAAGGGTCACTAAAGGCAAAAAAAAAAGTTTTTTAAAATAACAAACATGTTATACTTATCTCCACTGTGCAGCTCGTTTTGCACAGAGTGTCCCCTAACCCTGTCTTTTGGGGTCCCTCGGCGGCTGTCTCGGCTCCTCCTCGCAAAAGCTTTCTACCTTGCATGGTGGAAAGCTTTTGCGAGCGCGCTCCCGTGATACAGCGGCGGGCATTGCCGCCGACTGTATCGCTCAGCCCCGCCCCCCAGCGCGCCGCGTCATCCGCTGTGATTAACAGCAGCGCCAGCCAATGGCTGCGCTGCTATCAATCCGCCCGGCCTAGCCAATCAACAGCCAGGCTGGGAACCGAAGAAGATCACATGGACGCGCCCGGGACTTTCAAAGGGTCAGGTAAGTAAAACGGGGGTTCGGGGGGGGGCGGTACCATAGGATGCAATAAGGTGAAAAAACATTTACCTTTACAGCCCCTTTAAAAAACATAGGCTGAAGATGGGCACATAGGCTGCATTTAGGCACAGATTAGGCTGCATTGAGGCTGCAGATGGACACTGACCACAAAATTTAAAAAAAAGTTTTTTTCCTGAAACTTTCCTCTGAAATTGGGGTGCGCGTTATATGCCGATGCACGTTATACGCCGATAAATATGGTAATAGCAGTCCTTGCGTTCAGCTCCAGGTGCTTCTGATTATCATTCTTATTAAATATAGATAGAACCTTTACTTCTTTGCTATCAACGCCATACTGTTTTTTTGTTTTTTTTATCTCCTGTGAATACGATTTTTTCTGAAGAAATAGAAAGTAAGAGAAAGGGATACTGAATGATCTTCATGCTAATGGCTATATTACACCATTAGGCCAAATTATAGGCACTGCTGAAATAAGTATTGCGAAGTCCCCAGAGCCTGCGAGTAACCTTTAATTAAACTGATTGCTTTTTGAGAATTGTTTATTAGGCTTCTAACTTCCTATTAGGGGAAGCAATAGAAAGCCATAATAGAACTCATGTAGGTACCTGTGCTTATTGATGTTGAATGAGCTGAAAGGGAACAGTGAATTTGCATTGCCAGTAGGCAAACATATTTACCCACCACTGAGAGGGAGCTGGGTCAGTGCAACTGTTCAAGGGGGAATTACCTCGGGCAGCACATGGCACAGATGATTAACTGAGGCTGGACTCCCTGCCATGATGCAGCTTTCCTTCTCTACAGTGGTGCTGAGTAAACAGTATTTTCCCCTAGGAGGAGGGGAGCATGCTGTGTGTATGCAGACCTAGGAGGTAGGATGAAGCATGAAGCATGAAAGGACCCCTGGACTCCAGCACTCTGCAATTGTAAAAGCTGGATAAAGCCACTTTACATAGCACACGGGTCAACCTGGGGAGCGTTAAGGGAGGGGGAAGGACAGAATAGCTAACATGATGGCCAGGGTTGCGGAATAAAGGAATGCAGGGAACATTAAATCAACACCTTGTTTTTTATCTTCATTGTCGATAAATACTCTACTTTTTAACACTTTTTATAAAAATAAAAATAAAACACACCAAAAAAAAAATGTACAGAATCAAATGACAATAAGAACAAAGAGTTTTTTCCTACCCCACCCTTCAAAACTAAATTTAAATGATACTGTATATATGGGTGTGTGAATGTGAGTGTGGTATAAACCAACCCTATGCAAATAATCCTATGAGCATAGATGGAGATAATGTTATACATACTATATACATAATTACATTTTTTAAAGTGCAAAATTCACCCCTCAGTGATTATTCTTAAGCCCCATACACACAGTCTGACTTTTTGACAATAAACTTCAAAATGAGCAAGTTTTCAAAAAAATCCAATCGTGTGTACGCTCCATCAGAAAACTTTTACGGTTTTCATCGGGAAAAAAAGTTCGCTCTGCAAACGGACAAACTTTTCGCCAACAAAAGTCCTACGGTGCAAAGTTCTATCGTGTGTACAGAAGTCCATCGGACTTTTGTCCAAAGTACAAGCATGCATGCTCAGAACCAATGTTAAAATCAACCAACAATAGCAGAAGTTGACCAAAGGGTGGCGGTAATAAGCAGAAAAGAGCTGAAAAACCACATGATTTTGGGAAAGTTCGCTGAAAAAGTCCTGCCGCGTGTATGCATATCAAGTTCACGGCCAACGCCCTTCAAACAAAAATCCATGGAAAAGTTTGTTTGAAGTCGGACCGTGTGTATGAGGCTTTAACCTTACTGGACACAGACTTACCCTCTATGGTGGACCTCATATGTTATACAGAAACAAGTCTCCTGCGCTCTAGTATTTTCAGGAAGTGCTATGGGGTGGTGCAGTTCAATTAAAAGTTATCTTCTAGACTCTAGAGTCTTGCAGCCCTCCTCAGAATCGTGGGAATTCATAAAACTATAAAAGAGAAAAAAGAGCGGAGGGCGCACCGACCTAGTGTGATACTGATAAAATGAATTTATTCAAATATTAAAATCAATAGTTATACTCACAAATTTAAAAAATTTGTGAGTATAACTATTGATTTTAATATTTGAATAAATTCATTTTATCAGTATCACACTAGGTCGGTGCGCCCTTCGCTCTTTTTTCCCTCATATGTTATAGAAGGTCATACATTTCCTAAGTCTGCTTTCCCACTGAGGAGTTTTTTCAAGCGCTTTTGCTTTAAAAAAAGGCGCCTGAAAAGCTCAAGAAAAATACTTCCCTTTAAAATGAATTAATGTGTTCACACTGGGGCAGTGCACTTCCATTGAGGTGAAAAAAAAAACCTGCTTGCAGCATCTTTGAAGCATGTTTGGGTAGTTACCCCAAAAACGCTCCTCCTCATTAAAATAATTCTGCATCAAAAACACTTTAGAAACGTCCTCACTAAGCGTGCAGATTTTGAGTCCCACGTCCTTAAGGGCACTTTCACACTGGTTTGCTTCAAAACTGCCAGTAAAATGCCTATGCGTTAATTAAGCATTTTTGCCGCGTTTTTGCAGCGTTTGCGGTGCGATTTTTATAGGCATTTTTGAGGCACTTTTGATGTGGTTCCTAATTCCTATTCATTTCAATGGGGAAGAGCGTTTTTGGTGCTCCCCAAACATGCTTCAAAGATGCTGTAAGCAGAATTTTTCCCACCAAAACAAAAGCACACTGCCCCAGTGTGAAAACATTCATTGATTTTAAAGGGAAGCATTTTTCATGAGCTTTTCATGTGCTTTTTTTTAACGCAAAAGCACTTGAAAAACTCCTCAGTGTGAAAGGACCCTTAAATACCGCACCGCAAACGCTGCAAAAGGGCTCCATTAACGCATAGGGCATTTTACTGGCAGTTTTGAAGTATACCAGCATGAAAGTGCCCTTAGTACTTGGAGGAATGTATCACCATATGGTCCAGATTGCATTTAAAGTAAAAATATAAGCACATTTTTTTTTTTCATTTTAGATAGAGTAAGGGAGGTTATAACCCCTGCCAGACGTAATTTTTTTTTCATCCTCTGTGTCCCATTTTGCATATTATCCTTTACTTTCTGTCCCATAGCCAAAACAGGAAGTGAGAGGCAATCCCTGCAAATTAAGGAAATTCCTTGGGGACTCCCGGGTCACCAGAACTAGTGTCCCCATTGGAAGATTTTCACTCTGTTACTTTTCTAGGGACTGCCCAAAATTTGTGATTTTCTTTACTTCAAAGATAATGGTAAACAGGACTAATTGGGAGGGTGAATCTCCTTAAAGTGGATATGAAATGGATATAAACCTTCACATATACCCAGTGAAGTGAACAGCCCTTAGATAATACACAGAGATGAAACAAATCTCCCTACATAAGTTTTACATGTATATCTGCTGTCTTCAACTATAATTATCCTTTAGAAAGTGCTCTTCGTGTTAGAGATTTTCTCTCCCTGGTCAGCCTTGGGAGTGGATTATTGGCATACAGCCAAGACAGCTGATTGGAGGAAAGGCACAAACCCCTACTCCACATTGGCAAAGGAAGGAAGGAATGCGCAGAGCTCACCTGTGAGACGGCAAGCTGTCTGCTAATCTATTTATAGCATCCTCCAACGACATTCACTTCAGGCTGCCATCTCCGAGAACTTATCAGAAGTTACCAGGCTGATAACAGAGCTGCTAAGCAGGACAAAGCTAAGGGGACCCAGAGCTTTGGAGAGAGATAAGAAAACACTGTAGATAGATATGCCCAGCTCAAATTTTAATGAATCGGGTTTACATCCACTTTAATGGTGATCAGAGCAGATATCACAAATTTTGTGGCCCCTTACACAGCTTTAGGCATGGCCCCCTGGAGCAGAGAACCGGGGGGGGGGGGGGGTTCTGACGGGAAAGAAAATAAGTGTAATCTCATCTCTCCTGACGTGAGATAATAAGCGGGGAGGGGCCCTGGGGACCATCGGGCCCCTTACAGGTATAATGCAAAATAAATAAAAAACGGGAGGGGAGGCATCGGTCCCCTTACAGGTGTAATGCCTGTATCCCCCTGATGTCGGCCCTGATGGTGATTAAGACAGCAATAGAAACTGACATGGGTTCTAATTCCTCTTCACTCTATCCAAAATAAAATAAAAAGTTTTGACTTTCCTTATACTTTAAAACTCAATCATCATCCCAATATCTCATAAGACAAATACCAGACAAGACTATAACTCTTTCAGTTTCAAAAGTTTTAAAACACTTATGAACAGAAATCAGTTCAATAAATGAATGTTTGCAAAAAGTTATGTAAAAAATTAAACATTAAACTACAAAAATATGTACATTATATTTTATCATACAGACAGACTAGATATACTAGATAAAGAAACAAACAAAAAAACTCAATCAATCTGAGTGAATTAATTAAGTACATTTTAATGCTGTATAGCTAGATATAAGATATTCTTTCTAATGCAGCGAGAAAAGATTCTAAACCAAAAGTGTGTGCTGTTCAAATATGCGTATGCATGTACACTAATCCGCCATGACCACTCACAAGACTACATGCTCAGCCTCTGGAACTAGAATGAGGCTTGGCTGAAAAACGATTGGGAATGCACGAGATTTAAGGAAAGGACGGACATATTTTCTACTACAGACACGAAGAACAACAGTTAATATGGCGCTGGCTTACCCCGAGAGAAATTAAGTTATAAACATCTTTAAACACAGTAAGGGACATGTGATTGGGGGTAAATTATATTGTATATGTGATAGAAGAATTGAATATAATGGTCTAATTGAAAAGCAGCATAGGAGGGGGAGAGTTTAATTCCTCTAAGTCCCTGGCTCTCCATGGATCGGACTTGTTTTTCCAGCACATCCCACAGATGCTTGATTGGATTGAGATCTTAAGAATTCTGAGGCCAAGTTAACATTTGGAACTCATTGCTGTGTCCCTCAAACCATTCTTGAACCATTTCAAGCTATGTGACAGGGCTCATTATTCTGAATACTGTTTACTGTTTACTGTTTTCTGTTTACTGTTTTCTTTATTGGTAAGTAACAATATTTAGGTAGGTGGTACATGTCAAAGTAACATCCACGTGAATGGCAGGACCCAACGATTGCCAGCAGAACATTGCCCAAAGCATCACACTGACTTTGCCGGCTTGCCTTCTTCCTATAATGCATCCTAGTGCCATCTCTTCCCCAGGTAAGCAACACACATGCACATCCACATTATGTAAAGGAAAACATGATTCATCAGATCAGGCCACCTTCTCCATTGCTCTGTGGTGCATTGCTGATGCTCACATGCCCATTGTAGGCGCTTTTGGCTGTGGACACGGGTCAGCATTGGCACCCTCACCGGTCTGTGGCTACGCAGCCCATACACATCAAATTGTGATCCCCATTTTTAATTTTTTTTTCAACACATCAACTTTGTTGACAACTTGTCTACCTGCTGCCTAATATATTCCACTGAATTTCAGATGCCATTATAACGGGATAATCAATGTTAATCACTTAAAGTATCAGTGGTCATAAAGTTTGGGCTTTTCGGTGTATGAATGTAAGCTAGGGACCTTAGATTGTAAGCTCTTTGAGAGAAGGGACTGATGTGAATGAGTAAATTGTTGGTGCTATAGAAAAACCTGCAAAAACAAACAAAAAATAAATAATATAATCCAGGGAAGTACACTATATAGCTAAAGGTTGGTGGACATCTGTCCATCATACAATAAGCATATTGATGGACATCTTATGCAAAAACTTTGGCCATTAAAATATCATTGTCTCCACCCCTTTCTCTTGAGGCTACAACAGCCTCCACTTTCCCTAATATTTTGGCTTGTGTTTGTAGGAATTTGTGCCATTCAGCCAAAAGAGAATTGTGAGTTTGGGTACAAATGTTGGAGCCTGGGGGAGATTGGAGGCAGGGGGAGATTGTGTCACCGCAAAGGGGGGTGAAGGCAAGGGGTGTTGGTGGCAGAGGGGGATGGAGGCAGGGGGTGATGTGACTAAATAATTTGCCCTTATTATATCGAAAATAACAAAAATATGTTTTTTTACCTTAAAATATACCTTAAATCACATTGCTATTTGCCTAGCGTACTTGTTTGTAGCGCAAATACTGAAATTTGCACCTAAAAATTTAATTTAGTAACTTGATGCGAGAGGCAACACTGCCTCTCGCATCCTCTTGCTATAACATCACACATATCAGGAGATTACAGGATGAGTCTCCCTGTAGTCCACATGCCGTGCCCAGCAAAGAGTGATTAGGAATTCACAGCCAGCTCTCAAATCCAAGATGGCAGCACAGAAGGACAGAAGCCCTGCGAACAATCTGCTACGTTGAAGACAACTGGATTCTGGGCTAGTAATGCCCCGTACACACAATCAGGCTTTTGCCCAGCCAAATCACATCACAAATCACATCGGAATTCCGACGGAATTCCATCAGAAAAATATAGAACATGTTCTATATCTAAAGTCCGATGGAATTCATTGGAATTTCCGATGAAAAAACTCAGATGGGGCTACACACGATCGGAAAATCCGATGGAAAAAGTGCATCGGACTTTTTCCATCGGAAATTCCGATAGTGTGTACGGGGCATTATAGTATCTCCTTCTTAAAAGTCAATGGCTAATGTCTTTTGTAATGTCTTTGTAGCTGTTGACTTTTAATTCTCCATTAGCATTGTGAAGTTTCCCTCCAAATGTGTATGTTTGCATAACTTCTTTCCTGCCTGATTTTGAGATATAAAAACTGTACATAGGAATCCGTTCCTATGAAAAGCAGCTGGAGTACTTCCAGGAGACAACTGTAAACACTATTTGCTAACGGGCTCTTGTCACTTTGCAGTAATTATTCATTTCTGGTACCTCAAAGTATTAAGTGGTCCTTTTAATATGCTGCGGAGACCTATATTTATTGTGAGCGTTGTGTTAGATGCAGGCTCTGCTGTTCACGTTATTTCATCGCGGGGTCACTAATATACCTCTTACCATTGTCGGCTTTAACACACGTGATTGGTTGCTTGGGAAACAGCCAGAGACGATGGCGTAATGGTCTCACATTATAATTAGCCCAATTGCTACGGGCAACTGCAGACGTGTTTGTCAAAGCAGATGCTAACGTCATAACTCCGGGGACGCAGTTTCTCAGGTGTGAGGAAATTGAGCATGCGAGGCTTTTACCCACACAGCACACAGCGAGGATTGATTACATGTGCGGAATATTAAATGTCATGATCTCTGCACCAGTCAATATGTCTCCTGTCAGCATAACAACTTGTGAATTAGACAAACGTCAGCCGCTGCACACAGCAAAGCAACTGGGATTCTAGTATCCGGGTGAAGAAAATCTCGGCAGTGTTTTTTCTTTATTTATACCGTTTGAATAGTTATACAATAATAATTAATGATGCTCTTAAAGTGCATGTTACCCTATTTATTTATTGTTTCTAGGGCCCAGATTCACGTAGGGAGCGCGTATTTGTGAGCGGGCGTAACATATCCTATTTAGGCTACGCCGCCGCTACTTTGACAGGCAAGTGCAGTATTCTCAAAGCAAAGTTGCGGCGGCGTAGCGTAAATAGGCCGGCGTAAGCCCGCCTAATTCAAATATGGAACATGTGGGCGTGTTTTATGTCAATGTATTGTGACCCCACGTAAATGACGTAAAAAAAAAATGGCGTATCTAGCTGATTTACATATTCTAGGCGTAAATCAGCGTACACGCCCCTAACGGCCAGCGTAAATATGCAGTTAAGATACGACGGCGTAGGCGACTTACGCTGGTCGTATCTTAGCAAAATTCTGGCGTATCTGATTCTTTGAATCAGCTGCCAAGATACGACGCCTCAGACTCACAGATACAACGGCGTATCTGGAGATACGCCGTCGTATCTCCTACGTGGATCTGGCCCTAAGTGTGTATTCACGTGTGCATTTTATAAATAATAGACACAATCATTTTCATGTACCTGGTTGATCCTGCCAGTCAACTTCTGTGTCCTAAACTGACCACACAAAGCACAAAAGTTGATCTGTGTTAGCATGGTCAATTTTCATCCTTTGGCTGGTCATTGAGAGGTACAGGACGCTGTGCAGACACGCAGAATGCCTGTATTGGGTAGTTTGTTCAGCCACTGCACCCCCTGACCAATCATAGGCTGCCTCTGGCACTCCCCCCTCCATCACAGCCTACCTCTTGAAACACACCCCCTGCTCAAGCACAGCCTACATCTTGCCTTAAGCTGTCCCTAGGTAGATCAAAATGTAGCTAGTTGAGCAGGAACTGGACACATTTTAATACATCTATGGAGTAGGCTGTTTGTACTGAAGATGATCTATCGATCGACTTCAGTACAATTAGCCTGTCGTATTTTTTTTTTTCCTTATGATCACTGCCGGTGGCTAAAGCCCCCAGGAGGTATCATTGTATTCTGACGGTGTTGAAACATCCTGTTGTCAGAATGAAAAAGCGCAATGGGAGGGATTCCCCTATCAACACCCATTGTGTTGATGGGGAAAATTAGCCATTTTCTTTCCTTCAATCCGTGGTTGAGCCTAGGTTCACACTGCTGCGAATTCAAAATCGCGGTAAAATGCGCGATTTTACCGCGATTTTGCGGCCGCGATTTTGCCGCGATTTGCCGCGATTTCGGCCGCAATTTAATGTAAATCGCGGCCCGAAATCGCAAAAAGTAGTACAGGAACTACTTTTTGAAATCGCAGATGCGGCCGTCGCACTGATTAGGACAGTGCCATTGCCGACAATTGCCACCGATTTGAGATGCGATTTGACATGTCAAATCGCATCTCAAATCGTTCCAAATCATACCCAGTGTGAACCAGGGCTGAAGGAAACAAAATTATTGCATAATCTATGGTCAGCCTTAGACTGAACAGACTATGTAATACAGGCACTGTGAGGTTGATTTACTAAAACTAGAGGCCCGGATTCAGATAGCCTTTACGCCGGCGTATCTATTGATACGTCACGTAAGTGCTACGAAGCGCCAGCGTATCTTCTTTCTGTATTCAGAAAGCAAGATACGCCAGAATTTCCCTAAGATCCGACCGGCGTAAGTGTCTTACACCGTCGTATCTTAAACTGTATATTTACGCTGGCCGCTAGGTGGCGCTTCCATATATTTACGCAATAAATATGCTAATTAGGTAGATACGCCGATTCAGAAACGTACGTCCGCCCGGCGCATTTTTTTACGTTGTTTACGTTAGGCTTTTTCCGGCGTAAAGTTACCCCTGCTATATGAGGGGTATCCTATGTTAAGTATGGACGTCGTTCCCGCGTCGGGTTTTGAAAAGTTTATGTCGTTTGCGTAAGTCGTTCGCGAATAGGGCTGTACGTAAGTTACATTCACGTCTAAAGCAATGACGATTTGCGGCGTAATTTCGAGCATGCGCACTAGGATTTTTTCACGAACAGCGCATGCGCCGTTCGTAAAATACGTCAAATATGTGGGGTCACAGTGAATTTGAATAAAACACACCCACATCATCCACATTTGAATTAGGCGGGCTTACGCCGGAACCACAGACGTTACACCGCCGTAACTAAGGGCGCAAGTTCTTTCTGAATACGGAACTTGCGCCCTAATTTACGGCGGCGTAACGTATCTTAGATGCGTTACGCCACGCGGATAGATACACCAATGTATCTGAATCCGGCCCAGAGAGTGCAAAATTGGGTGCAGCTGTGCACAGAAACCAATCGCCTTCTATTTTATTTATTTTTTGTCAAAGCATAATTCAACAAGATGAAGTTAGAAGCTGACTGGCTACCATATAGAGCTGCATCAGATGTTGCACTCTCCAGTTATAGAAAATCAATGCCTATATGTCTGCACAGTGTCCTGTAACCCCACCCCCCACTACCAAGAATAGGAGATGAGTGGTCACTTATTGCAAAAGGTGAAAGCATTTCTTTGGGATTGACAGCCCTGTCTTCCAAACTTCAAATCCAATACTAAGATTTCCATGTGGCAGTTGTCCTTCTTCAGGACATTATGGCCACAAGTTCTATATATGTTCTTTATATAGTTCATGATCTTGCTGTTAGCATTCCATCAATGTATAACACAAGATGTAGTGTTGTGTGTTCCTCTTATTTTCTGTGGGCCTCTCGTGCTTCATTCCTGTTTATGTTTCCCCAACATGTAAGGGCAAAAGCAGGTCTTTTATGTCTATTTTCCCCAAGCTTGTTTGGATTTGTTTTTGCATGTGATTTGCCTTACTTAGTGACAGCTCCCTAGAGAAGGGTTTTGTATGAGAGAAGAAGCAGCTTGCTATGTTGATCTTTCCCAGGAGAGAAACGGGACTACACACACTTTGCTTGGTGGGAGATCCCAACATTCCACTAATGGGGGATGTGAAAGTCTATCTATGATACTACATATGATACCTGCATGTCTACTGTATAGTTCACAGTTTTATCCATTTCCAGATAAGCAGAAGGTTATTCAATCAAACACTATGGGGGAACATTAAAAAAAAAAAGCTAAGTATTTGCAAAACTATTGGTAATTCAGGTTTGTGTAGATGCTGGTGAGTTTAATCATCCAATATCTTCATATTTATCTCCAGTTCTCAGTACTACACTTTTCCGGCAGTGGTTTATTTTTTTTCGGCCACTCCTAGGCATTTGTCTTAGGGTTTGGGTTATGGTTACACAAGATTTACTATGAATGTACATATGCAGCACTTTAAAGTCTATGGCGCAGATTCACAAAGCACTTACGCCGACGTATAACTAGTTACGCCGACGTAAGTGCAAATGTGCACCGTCGTATCTGTGCGCCAGACCCACAAACAGATATGCGCCTAAAACCAGGCTACACCCCGCCAACGTATCTTGCTCACGCCGGCGTAGGGTGGACGTACATTTAGGCTGGGAGCATGGTGCCGCTCCCATTGATTAGCCATTCAAACATGCAAATGAGGGAAATACGGCGATTCACGAACCTGCGTGCGCCCGACGAAGGCTACGCGAGGTGCGCGGAAGTTGTACGTCCAGCGTAAAGTTATTCCCCATAAAGGAGGTGCAACCCAGCAGCAGACATGCAAAGGTCTGCACCAGGGAACACAAGCCGGCGTATTTTACGTTGGACGTGTGTCTGGCTGGACACAGATTACGTTCACGCCGTACGCAGTGATCCGGCGTAGTTTAGGCAGTTGTTCCGACGTGGTTGTGAGCAGGCGCAGGGAGATGCGTCCACGTCACGGCGCATGCGCAGTTCGTGATACATATCTGTCTGGCGCTCGGCCCATCATTTGCATGGGGTTACGCCTCATTTGCATGGGTCACGCCCACTTCCACCTACGCCGGCCTGCGCCCTCGAAACCTACGCCACGCTGACGCAGCGTTGGGAGCAATAGCTTGCTGAATGCATTGCTTGTCTCTCTGCGCTGCGTTGGTGTAGCGTACATTGGTTACTCTACGGCGGCGTAATGTGCGCCTGCTCTCTGTGAATCTGGGCCTATGTTTAAATTAGATAGGAGAAGGTATCCATATTAATGTGATGAATTTGAAGAATTATTCACCCTGATACTAAGGTACTGTTCAGTTCACACAAAATACGAATAATGGGGACATAACTCCAATGTTGTCTGTTATTCTTGAGGCTCCTTTGCTTTTTGTCCATAATTGCCATTGTAATAAATACAAGATTAAGTACCCAGGCCTTACTAAATACACCAGCAATCCAATAACCACATCCATCTAATAAAAAAGCACACCTGGACAAATTGTGGCCCCTGGGCCACATCCAGCTCTTTGTCCCTGCCTGGCCCATGATGCCTCCACTATCAGCTTCCTCACTAAGGAAGGCAAAACCGCTGCTCAGTTTTACAACCCCCTGATCACACATCCTATTTCATGAGCAGTGGTACCTACTATTCCTAGCACCAGGTGCTTGTTTTCTATGTTTACATACAGTACTTATAGAATTAAGTTTGGACCTCCACAACATTCCCAGTTTCTCATGTGACCCTTTGGGAAAATTAATTTCCCACCCCAATCTAAACCCTTTTGTCCAACATTTGCTCAAGTCGTGCCCCTGGAAGACGTAATCTTGTTACGAAACGCATAGGGTGGAGAGGTGCGATGTGCTGACGTCACCTTCTGTTTACTCGCTTACCCAGACAGAGGGCTTTGTCCGAGTGTGCACCGGCCGGCACATCGCACTTAAGGCTTTCCAGTTCAAGTATTTTTGTAAGTGTGTTTTTATTACTTTTTAAACAATAAATCTGAAGGTTTTACACTATCGGAGCCTTTATTCCTTACATACTCTGCACCCGCATCCATTGTGGGATTTGATCAGTGGCGAGGCGAGCTGGAGGTGCTTTTGGAAATAAGCTGTGATATTTGTATACCTTCCCTGATCCTCTGATATGGGGGGTCACGGAGTTCCGGTAAGTGGTGATTCTTTCCATTGATGGCGGATCTTACTGTTGCACATTTTTTCACCAGTTTGAAGACTTTCATTTATGAACAGATCACAAACAATTTGCACGGGTGGACTGTCATTCAATTTAAGATTATTTTCATTTATGGACTATACCTTGTATTGGACACTTTATGAATTACATTTATGACACGTTATACATTTATTTATTCACATGAATTTATTTATTGGATATTCACTGTTATTTTTTATTTAATCACGTATGCCTTAGGTTTCATGTGTTTCACATCACTTCATTATATGGCGTTCATTAGAGCTTTATCCATTTGCTCTTAGGTAGCGCGATTTTATACATTTTTCCATTTGCTCAACTGTGCTCAACACCTTACAACCTTTGTAGGATCCAAGTTCACTCTGTATTAAAATTGTTCCACCCCTCTACAATATATCCTCTGAAGAACGTACAAACCTACACAAACTGTTTCACTAATGCCATTTTCTGCTCCTATCAGACACTATAGTGAGTATATTATTCCATGAGACAGCTCAGCACACAAGTCCTGAGCTTTGCAGTGTCCTTCCTATAGTAACGACCAATACTAATGGAACATGTACCTACCTATTGGGAAACAATGTGGTTGTAACCTTTAAGTAAATTACACTTCTTTGCTTCCTAGGCAAAGGCAGCAGCAGACAAAGAGAGGAGGCAGTGATATGTACCTCTTGTGCATACTGGCAGCCATTGATGTTTAAAGCGGGGGTTCACCCAAAAATAAACTTTTTGACATTTTTGACTTTAGCTACATCCCTCCAGCATACTGCTAACATCTGCAGTATGCTGTTTTTTTTTTTTTTGTATTTATCGTTATACGAGCCCTTGTTATCCGGCTCCGAGCGGGGGATTACTTCCGGGTATAGGCGTTCCTAAGCAAAGAGGAGTTGATTGACGGGCTGCTAAAGCGTGTCATGCCTTACAAAAATACCCGAAGTCACACTCGGGTGTTTACGGCGCCTGCGCAGTCAGCTCTACACGGCAGGCGCAGGCGCCGTAAACGCCCGAGTGTGACTTTGTGTATTTTCGGAAGGCGTGACTTAGCAGCTGTCAATCAACTCCTCTTCTCTTAGAAACGCCCATTCCCCCGCAGGATTTCCCGCTCGGAGACGGATAACAAGGGCTCATATAACGATAAGTACAAAAAAAAAAAAAAAAAACAGCATACTGCAGATGTTAGCAGTATGCTGGAGCTAATGTCAAAAAGTGGATTTTTGGGTGAACCTCCTCTTTAAAGAGCAAAACTTTGACAAATCCAGAGATTCAGATCAGTTGTCCAGTGCACTTAGGCTGGGTATGGACACTTTGATAATATCAAGAAATATTCATGATATAGAGTATTACCTGCAATCAGCTAGTTGTTTCTCTACAGCAAGTGGGCAGGTATATATAGCAGAGCAAAGAGAAATAAAGATATGCAGTATTCTATAATAATCAATTAGATTTCAGTTGTCTGTTGTCAAACAATCGATTGTTATGGGGTTAATGTTAGCATGTTATTTATACAGACATAGACGCAACAACCATTCTCATATATTTTACTCTGAATAGATGTTCTGCCACTAGGTGGTAGCATTATGCCTTATATATTGTTATTTCTAGTGAAACTACATGGTTTTGTTGTAATGTCCTGCCTCTCTGTTCCTGTTTTCCATGAAAACAAAAATGGCCCAGCCACTTGTCCAGCACCATCTGACTGGTAAGAGTCATAGCCCAGCCAATAAATTACTGGCAGATATTGATTATCTTGATTAGATTTTTCTGGCATTTGCAAATGCTTTGCCTAAGATAGGTTTCTGCAGCTAATTACAGCCAAGTTGTTCAGAAGGCAAGTTAAGCAAAACGCTATGGGGGTTATTTACGAAAAGGCAAATCCACTTTGCTCTACAAGTGCATTTGAAATTGCACTGAAAGTGCACTTGGAAGTGCAATGGCTGTAAGACCCCTTTCACACTGGTGTCACCCATAGCGTCAGCGGTGAAATAGCGGTAAAACACCGCTATTTTACCGTCGGATTTGCGACGCATTTCTGCCGCTAGCGAGGCGCTTTTAACCCCGCTAGCGGCCGAGAAAGGATTAATACCGCTGGCAATGCGCCGCTACAGCGACATTGATTTCAATGGGCACTTTGGGTTTGCCTTTCGTAAATAACCTCCTATCTCTCTATAATGTACAATGTAGGTTGGGTAAAGTAGCAGAGCAAAGCATTACTTGTGGTTAAAGGAAACCAATACAGAGAACAGTACAAGGCTATCATTAAACACCTCCTTCTGAAAATGCTAATGGCTTGGTTTTCTCTAGCTCCTTTGCACTATGCATTTCAACAAGCATGTAGATTAACCACTTCAGGACCACCGCACGCCGATATACGTCGGCAGAATGGCACGGCTGGGCACAAGGGCGTACAGGTACATCCCCTTTAAGAACCCAGCCGTGGGTCGCAGGCGTGCCGCCGCCGGCGCCCTCACGACCCAGTCTGAAGCTTCGTGACCGCGCCCGCGGGACCCGCAGATCCGATTGCCGCTGGTGTCCCGCGATCGGGTCACAGAGCTGAAGAACGGGGAGAGGGAAGTGTAAACAAACCTTTCCTTGTTCCTCCTAGTGGCTTGTCAGTGATTGTTTGTTCCCTGTCATAGGGAATGACGATCAGTGATGTCACATGCCCAGCCACGCCCCCCTACAGTAAGAATCACACACTGGGGCACTCTTAACCCCTTCAGCGCCACCTAGTGGTTAACCCCTTCACTGCCAGTGTCCTTTTCACAGTAATCAGTGCATTTTTATAGCACTGATCGCTGTATCAATGATAATGGTCCCAAAAATGTGTCAAAAGTGTCCGATGAGTCTGCCATAATGTCGCAGTCATGATAAAAATTGCTGATCGCCGCCATTAGTAGTAAAAAAAAAATATTAATGCCATAAAACTATCCCCTATTTTGTAGACGCTATAACTTTTGCGCAAACCAATCAATAAACGCTTTTTTTTTTTACCAAAAATATGTAGAAGAATACGTATCGGCCTAAACGGAGGAACAAAAAATATTTTTTTTATATATATTTTTGGGGGATATTTATTATAGCAAAAAATACAAAATATAGAATTTTTTTAAAAATTGTCGCTCTATTACTGTTTATAGCGCAACAAAATAAAAAACGCAGAGGTGATCAAATACCACCAAAAGAAAGCTCTATTTGTGGGAAAAAAAGGACATCAATTTTGTTTGGGAGCCATGTCGCACAACCGCGCAATTGTCAGTTAAAAAGACGCAGTGCCGAATCGCAAAAAGGCGCCTGGTCCTTTAGCTGCATGGTCCGGGTCTTAAGTCTTAAGTGGTTAAGAAAGTCAGAACTAATCTGCATACTTTTTCCTAATCAGTGGCTTAGATATAAGCATGACAACCAGTGAAATTATATTTTTATAGCAAGAGTTGAGCAATGGCTGCCTATATAAGCAATACTATAGTTGTCCTATAAATGTGGATCCCCCCGCTTTTAATGCCGAATGCAGGACAGATCTTCAGTGTTATAATTTCCTTCAGAGTGGAAACTGTACCCTTGGCACTTTACATTGCTCTCTGCACCAATAATCCGGTGGACCTCCTGTGTAGGTGTGTGCAAACATTTTGTCCGTTGCAAGTACATGCATGCTAAGGCAATACATTTTAGTTATGCTTGCTCATGCACCGATCATTTAATAATTGTTAATGATTAGGAATAATGTATTCTCTGTACAGTCTGAATATTTTGTTTCAAGTGTACACTACTTCTAGAATTGGCTGTCATTGTGTATTGAGAAATCTCCTAAAAAAATGGTAGCCATATAGACAATGGCTAAGCTAAGCAGAAGTTTCTTTTAAAATGTTTCTTGTTTCAGTCTTTCAACATCCATTCGCAAAAAGCCCCCTTTAACCACTTTACTACCGGCTGCCGTCAATTGACGGCAGCACGATAATCCTCTTGGTCTGGGAGGACCTTATATGACGTCCTCGCCTTGCAGAGCCACTAGGCGGCGCACGTGCGCATCCGCCGAGTTACTGGGAACCGATTGCGCGTGCCCCGGCGGCTGCGATGTCCGCCAGGCACCCGCGATTGCGCAGTAACTGACCAGGACCGTGGATCTCTGTGTGTAAACACAGAGATCCACGTCCTGTCAGGGAGTGGAGACCGATGCTGTGTCCCTTGTACATAGGGACACCAATCGGTCACCTCCCCCAGTCAGTCCCCTCCCCCTACAGTTAGAATCACTCACTAGGGTACATAGTAACCCCTTGATCACCCCCTAGTGGTTAACTCCTTCCCTGCCAGTCACATTTACACAGTAATCAGTGCATTTTTATAGCACTGATCGCTGTATAAATGTGAATGGACCCAAAATAGTGTCAAAAGTGTCCGGTGTGTCCGCCGCAATATCGCAGTCACGATAAAAATCACTGATCGCCGCCATTACTAGTAAAAAAAATAAAAAAAATAAAAATTGCTATAAATCTATCCCCTATTTTGTAGCCACTATAACTTTTGCGCAAACCAATCAATATACGCTTATTGCTTTTTTTTTTACCAAAAATATGTAGAAGAATATGTATCAGCTAAAACTGAGGAAAAAAATATATTTTTTATATATTTTTGGGGATATTTATTATAGCAAAAAGTAAAAAATATTGTTTTTTTTTTTTCAAAATTGTCCCTCTTCTTTTGTTTATAGCGAAAAAAATAAAAACTGCAGAGGTGATCAAATACCACCAAAAGAAAGCTCTATTTGTGGGGGAAAAATTATTAAAATTTATTTTAGGTAAAGTGTTGCAGGACCGTGCAATTGTCATTCAAATTGTGACAGCGCTGAAAGCTGAAAAATGGCTTGGGCAGGAAGGGGGTGAAAGTGCCCAGTATTGAGGTGGCTCAGGGCCGTCTTAATAGCATCTTGGGCCCCTGGGCAAATTAATGCTCTGGGGCCCCTACAATGATGACAGTGCAGGTAAACAGACATCAAGTAGGTAGGAGGCAGACTGCCTCCCCTATGTATCTATCACTCTCAGTGCTATCATGGGGCCCCCAATTTTCGGGGCAGGGTGGGCTCAAGGACCAGCTGCTTTGGGCAAAGTGCAGGGGCCCAGGTGTGCCCTCTCATTAAGACAGCCCTGAGGTGGTTAAAGAGGGGATTTTGATCCCTAGTGGGCAACTTTTGCCAAAAAGGCTACTATGCAATTATCTGTAGGCTGATCCAGTCCTTCAGCCTTCTAATAAAACAGGATGCTCTTTTTTTATGAGCAAGAATAAAGTCCACTTTTTTATTTATACCTACAGGTAAGTCTATAATAAGGCTTACCTGTAGGTATAGTCAGGGCTTTTTTTCAGGGGGAACTTGGTGGAACTGAGTTCCACCACCTCTGGCTCAGACCCTTTGGTGCCTGCTCACCACAATCACTTGTAAACACAGAAGTCCGTTTTTTGTGTTTACAAGTGACAGCTCTGCACTCTGTGTGTAACCCCCTGAACTCTGCACTCTGTATGTAACACAATCCTGGTATTTAATGCCCCTTTAAGACCCTTCTACTGTTTGTGAAAACTGAACGGGGTCGTGGTTGAGTTCCTGCACCTATTTTCTGAGAAAAAAAGCTCTGGGTATAGTAAACATCACCTAAATGTGCACCGTTTAGGAAATATTTACTTAAGAAGCAGCAGGTGACGTCACCAGCACCTGCGCACTACGTTTGCAATGGACAGAATGCTGTCCACTGAGAGAGTTGTGCTGCGGCTGTGACTCCCGCACGCATGCGTTGGAGTGACTTTATTGCGGCTTGGCCATTCAAATAGCCAGAACCCACAAACCAGAAGGAAGTCCGGTTGAACATGGAAGCCCTGTCAGCAGTGACTGTGTGCCACCGGAGGCTTCTTTTAAAGGTAAGTTTTTCATATTGTGCTAATATGCAATGCATACTAGCACATTATGACATTATCCTTCCTGGGCCCATTTTTCTTTTGTTTGCTATATACTACCGCTTTAACAAATTATCTTCTCTATCCAATGATCGCATTCTGCTCTGTCATGCTGTGCCCTCTGTCATAATGGCCAGGACTGCTTTTCCATCTCCATCCATTTCTTAAGGGTGTTTCCTGTTTACGAACAGTGGTTAAAATTATTGTGGCTGTTATCATAGCAATTAGTATGCCACAGAGGCTGCTAGAATCCTAATTAGCCTATCTTTTCTGCGTGTCCTTCCAAACAATATGCCTTTTGCAAGAGTCATGCTTCTTTAATGACCACCTGTTGCCCACACATGGAAACAGCCATTTTACAATTACTAGACTGACCTTGTTTACTTGCTTCCTGCCCTGACCTTCCTGTCCGGTCCTGAGAATAGTCCCTCTGGAATCAGTTTCAGTTTTGTGCTTGTCCAGTGGTTGCTGACATTTTAGGTGATGAGTTTGTCCTGTGTTGCCCTATCCACTGTTTTGCTAGCCTTGACCTGAACCATGAAGCCTCGTACACACAACCGTTTTCCTCAACAGAATCCATCACGAAACTTGGTGGCAGAGCTTTTTTGCCGAGGAAACCGGTCGTGTGTACGTTTTTGATCGAGGAAACTGTCGAGGAACTCGACGAGGAAAAAAGAGACCAAATTCTCTTTTTCCTCGACTGGAATCTCAATTTCCTCGTCGTGTTCCCCCTAGGACTCGTTTTCGACGAGAAACGCGAGCGTGTGTATGCGAAGAAACCCGCACATGCTCAGAATAAAGTATGAGACGGGAGCGCACCTTTGGTAAAAATAGCATTTGTAATGGAGATAGCACATTTTTCACGCTGTAACAGTCTGAAAAGTGCAAATCGTCTCTTACCAAACTTTTACTTAACACGCAGTAACATGAGATTAGCAAAAGCAGCCCCAAGGGTTGTGCCAGTGGAATCAGACTTCCCCTGCCGTCGTACGTGTTTTGTACGTCACTGCGTTTGAGAACGAGGAGATTTTGTCTTGACAGTGTGTACGCAAAGCAAGTTTGTCGAGTTCCTCGACAAGCCTAACAAGGAACTCGTCGAGGAAAACGATGTTTCTTTTCCGACGTGTTCCTCGGTCGTGTGTACGGGGCCTGAGAGCTACCATGCCATCATGCCATATGAGGGTAATAGTGTGATTCATGATATTCGACTTCAGAGAGTTACATCAGATGTAACATATGTTAATCCAACAATCATTTATAATATCTATCAAATATTGAACGGCCATGCTACAAAGCGAATTACATTCTTTGGAAAATAAATGTTAATAAAAATTTATTGGGATTTTCAAACTAAATAATCAGTAGTCTTATGCCTTGTACACATGATCGAAATTTCCGATGAAAAAAGTCGGACGGAATTTTTTCATCGTGTGTGGGCCCCATCCAACTTTTTTCTGTCGGAGTTTAGAAAAAGAACATGTTTTATTTTTTCCGATCGAAAATTCCGATCGTCTGTGTGAAACTCCGACGGAAAAAAAACCATGCATGCTCAGAATCAAGTCGACGCATGCTCGGAAGCATTGAACTTAATTTTTCTTGGCTTGTCGTAGTGTTTTACGTCACCGCGTTTTGGACGGACGGAATTTGGTCTGACAGTGTGTATGCAAGGCAGCGTTAACGGAATTCCGACGTAAAATTCCATCGGATTTTACCCCATCGGAAATTCCGATGGGCATAACTGTTTTAGTTGTCAAATATTTTTCAAAAGTGTAATGATTTTGTTTGCCTATTATATGGACTTACACGAAGGTACATCAGAATGGTTACTGTATTCTTTCACCTCTAATGCCACATACACGCGATCAGTTAAACCGATGAGAATGGTCTGATGGACTGTTTTCATCGGTCCAAATCATTCGTGTGTGGGCGCCATCGGTTATTTAACCACTTCGCCACCAGCCGCCGTCTGGAAACGGCGGCAAGGTGGATGCTTAACTGGGGGTCGCCGTTCTGAAACGGCGCCCCGCAGAAGCAGCAATGCGCGCCGCCTCGGGCGCGCACACAGAAATTTCTGTGCGCGCCGGGTCTATGAGACCCGGCGCTACACAGATCTAGGTAAATGACCAGCAACAACGGTCATTTACCTTGTGATCGCGCCGTCCAATGACGGCGCGATCACAATGTAAACACAGGAGGTCAGGGAAAGTTTACCTCCTCTCCTCTCCTCACACAGTATCAGCGGGAGAGAAGAGGAGATAAACTGTGAGTGTTCCATTGCCCATAGTGTCACATCAGTGCCCAATCTGTGCCCTAAAGTGCCCTAAAGTGCCCAATCTGTGCCCTAAAGTGCCCAATCTGTGCCCTAAAGTGCCCAATCTGTGCCTAAATTGCCCAATCTGTGCCTAAAGTGCCCAATCTGTGCCCATCTGTGCCCAACAGTGCCACATCTGTGCCCAACAGTGCCACATCTGTGCCCAGTAGTGCCACATCTGTGCCGCATCAGTGTCACCAGAGCCGCACCAGTGTCACCAGAGCCGCACCAGTCACCAGAGTCCTATAATATTGCCACAACAGTGCCGTACCAGTGCCGCCTGTGCCCACCAGTGCCGCCTGCGCCCGCCAGTGCTGTCTGCGCCCGCCAGTGCCGTCTGCGCCCACCAGTGCCGTCTGCGCCCACCAGTGCCGTCTGCGCCCACCAGTGCCGCCTGTGCCCACCAGTGCCGCCTGTGCCGCCTGTGCCCTCCAGTGCCGCCTGTGCCCACCAGTGCTGCCTGTGCCCACCAGTGCTGCCTGTGTCCACCAGTGCTGCTAATCGGTGCACACCAGAGCCACCTGTGCCCACCAGAGCCACCTGTGCCGCCTGTGCCCACCAGTGCCGCCTGTGCCCACCAGTGCCGCCTGTGCCCACCAGAGCCACACCCGTGCCACTACAGTGCACATAAGTGCCGCCTGTGCCCACCTGTGTCCACCAGTGCCACCACAGTACTCTGCAGTACAGCCTCACCAGCCACCAGTATGGCAAAAAAATTCTTTACCGGCGAGCAGGCCGTACATCTTCTACTTGCCATGAGCGATGAGAGCAGCGAGGAGTCTCTGTCCGATTCTGATTCGGCCTATGAACCCGTTATAGACAGTGGGTCCGATTCAGAGTCTGAAGAAGAACATGTGCCCAGGAAAAAAAGGGGTGCTGGCGTGGAGAAGCGGCCTACTCCCAGACGCGCAGGGCCGTCCACCTCAAGCGCTGTGCCTACAACCCCAAGCGATGTGCCGTCCACCCCAAGCGCTGTGCCGTCCACTCCAAGCGCTGTGCCGTCCACTCCAAGCGCTGTGCCGTCCACCCCAAGAGCTGTGCCGTCCACCTCAAGAGCTGTGCCGTCCACCTCAAGAGCTGTGCCGTCCACCAGTAGGGTGTCATCTCAGCCCCAAAGGGATAGGGGCCATGCCAGCCTTCCCTATGGCCTTCAAAACCCCCTGTGGCTTCCCCCCAATTCCGGAGCAGCAAATATCCCCCCCTTCACTGCCCAGCCAGGTGTCCAGGTGAACACAGAAAACTTTTCTATGATAAATTTTTTTAATTTAGTTTTCACCGAAGATTTCCTTTCCTCCATTGTGGCCCAGTGCAATCTCTACGCACAACAGTACGTAAGAAGTAACCCTGGTTCCAGATATGCCCGCCCCTTTGAGTGGAGAGAACTAACCGTGGACGAATTTAAAATGTTCTTAGGCCTAACCTTTACTATGGCACTTTCAAAAAAAAAACAATTGTACTCCTACTGGTCCACCAAACCCATTCACCACATGCCACTCTTCTCCTCCCTTATGCCAAGATCCCGATATTTAATAATTATGCGGTTCCTCCACTTTAACGACAACGCCCAGTGCCCCCCCCGAAATGACCCTGCTTTTGACAAGCTATATAAAATTCGGCCACTTCTAAATTTTTTCGCTCAACAATTTCCCCAATTATATACCCCTGACCAGAACATATCTTTGGACGAGTCCCTTGTCAAATTCTCAGGCAGGCTGGGCATCAAGCAGTTCATCCCCAGCAAAAGGGCCCGATATGGGGTCAAAATGTACAAGCTTTGCGACAGAGCCACAGGGTACCTCTACTCATTCATGGTGTATGAAGGAAAGGACTCCCAACTGCATCCCCCTGAATGTCCAGAGTATATGGGAGTCAGCGGAAAAGTGGTCTGGGATCTGATGTATCCACTCTTTGGAAAGGGATACCACCTTTATGTGGATAATTTCTACACCAGCTTGCCCCTGTTTCGCTGTCTTTACCTTCAGAATACCCCAGCATGTGGCACAATAAGACCCAACAGGAAAGGCTTCCCGCAAAAACTGGTGGATCAAAAGCTCAGACGAGGGGAGTCTGCAGCATTGAGGAACCAGGAGATATTGGCTGTCAGGTGGAGGGACAAACGGAACGTCCACATGCTTTCATCAATCCACAATGACACCCACGTGGAAGTCCCCCAAAGAACCGGCCCAATCCAAAAACCAAAATGCATATATGACTATAATTTGTTCATGGGGGGAGTGGACTTCAACGACCAGATGTTAGAACCCTACCTGCCCACAAGAAAATCCCGCCACTGGTACAAGAAAGTGTCCATTTATTTTTTTAGTTTGGCCTTCTACAATTCCTATGTAATTTACAAAAAATCATCCGAGAACCCCGTATCATATCTGGACTATCAAGAAGAAGTCATCACCGCCCTTTTGTACCCTGAAAACCCACCGGAAAATATTCGCTCTGATTCTGTGAGCAGACTGCACGAGCGTCACTTTCCTGAGCAAACCCCCTCCCGTGAAACAGGCAACAGACATCAGAAGAGGTGCCGGGTGTGCTCCAGAAGAGGAATTCGAAAAGACACCACATATTACTGTCCCGATTGTCCTTCCCAACCAGGCCTCTGTATTGGAACATGTTTCCGCCGTTACCATACGTTTCTTCATTATTAGGGACGTATGGTAAACGCAATTCTAATTTCCTGTACTTTCCCCCCCCCCACACCCCTTATGCCACTGCACTCATACCTCTGCCTTCTCCGGAACCGACCATGGCCTGTTATACAACCACTCTTTTGCCTAACCCTAAACATACTTCTGCCTTCTCCGGAACCGACCATGGCCTGTTATACGACCACACTTTTGCCTAACCCTAAACATACCTCTGCCTTCTCTGGAACTGACCCTGGCTTGTTATACGACCACTCTTTTGCCTAACCCTAAACTGTACCTACCTCTGCCTGCTCTGGAACTGACCCTGGACTGTTTGACCACGTTTTTTGCCTGCCCCTTGGATTGATCTTTTACCCTGCTATACTAGTGGGAACACAGGGGTCTCACATATGTGAGGGGCTCCAGAATTGTTTTTCTGGATGAAAAAACTAATTTTTTAGTTTTCTCATTCCCGGATTAGGGTCTGGTTGCCCGGAGGCTTCAAAGAGATTTGGGTGGGAGAAGCCTCTACCCCTGTCCCCATTCCCCTACCCATGGCCCGCTACTTGGACCATGTTCCTACCAGGACAAATATTTTGCCACTGCTGGCACTGTACTGACTATGGACAATATTCCTGCCTGCTGCCTGGACAATTCCATTCACTGTCGCTGACCAGTGACCACGTCCCTGCCTGCTGCCTGGATCGGGGCTCTCCTTCTGTGGACAATTGCACTACTAAAACCACAGGTAATCTTCTTTTTTTTTTACCCATTACTCAGCAGAATGTATTTTAGGGTGTAATTCTTGGTATGTACATGCTGTGTTAGAAATATGAAGGCCCTTCAAAAATGTGATAGATTGTAAGGAAATTGGATGTGTAATTTATGTCCCTAGAACACCTGATGGTGCTTCTTGGATGTTGGGCCTCTGTATGTGGCCACGCTGTGTAAAAGTCTCACACATGTGGTATCGCCATACTCAGGAGGAGCAGCAGAATATATTTTGGGGTGTAATTTTTTCTATGTACATGCTATGTGTTGGAAATATCCTATAAATGGACAACTTTCTGTAAAAAAAATGCGTTTTTATTTTTTTCCACATTTTCCAAGAACATCTGGAAAAAAATGAACTGTTCAAAAGACTCATTATGCCTCATAGATTATACGTTGGGGTGTTAGCTTTCCAAAATGGGGTCACTTTGTGGGCGTTTCTATTGTCCTGGTGCTCCAGGGCCTTCAAAAGTGTAATAGGTGGTTGAGAGATTAGATGTGTAATTTATGCTCCTAGAATGCTTGAAGTTGCTACTTCGGTGTTGGGCCTCTGTATGTGGCCACGCTGTGTAAAAGTCTCACACATGTGGTATCGCCATACTCAGGAGGAGCAGCAGAATATATTTTGGGGTGTAATTTTTTCTATGTACATGCTATGTGTTGGAAATATCCTATAAATGGACAACTTTCTGTAAAAAAAAATGCGTTTTTATTTTTTTCCACATTTTCCAAGAACATCTGGAAAAAAATGAACTGTTCAAAAGACTCATTATGCCTCATAGATTATACGTTGGGGTGTTAGCTTTCCAAAATGGGGTCACTTTGTGGGCGTTTCCATTGTCCTGGTGCTCCAGGGCCTTCAAAAGTGTAATAGGTGGTTGAGAGATTAGATGTGTAATTTATGCTCCTAGAATGCTAGAAGTTGCTACTTCGGTGTTGGGCCTCTGTATGTGGCCACGCTGTGTAAAAGTCTCACACATGTGGTATCGCCATACTCAGGAGGAGCAGCAGAATATATTTTGGGGTGTAATTTTTTCTATGTACATGCTATGTGTTGGAAATATCCTATAAATGGACAACTTTCTGTAAAAAAAAATGCGTTTTTATTTTTTTCCACATTTTCCAAGAACATCTGGAAAAAAATGAACTGTTCAAAAGACTCATTATGCCTCATAGATTATACGTTGGGGTGTTAGCTTTCCAAAATGGGGTCACTTTGTGGGCGTTTCTATTGTCCTGGTGCTCCAGGGCCTTCAAAAGTGTAATAGGTGGTTGAGAGATTAGATGTGTAATTTATGCTCCTAGAATGCTTGAAGTTGCTACTTCGGTGTTGGGCCTCTGTATGTGGCCACGCTGTGTAAAAGTCTCACACATGTGGTATCGCCATACTCAGGAGGAGCAGCAGAATATATTTTGGGGTGTAATTTTTTCTATGTACATGCTATGTGTTGGAAATATCCTATAAATGGACAACTTTCTGTAAAAAAAATGCGTTTTTATTTTTTTCCACATTTTCCAAGAACATCTGGAAAAAAATGAACTGTTCAAAAGACTCATTATGCCTCATAGATTATACGTTGGGGTGTTAGCTTTCCAAAATGGGGTCACTTTGTGGGCGTTTCCATTGTCCTGGTGCTCCAGGGCCTTCAAAAGTGTAATAGGTGGTTGAGAGATTAGATGTGTAATTTATGCTCCTAGAATGCTTGAAGTTGCTACTTCGGTGTTGGGCCTCTGTATGTGGCCACGCTGTGTAAAAGTCTCACACATGTGGTATCGCCATACTCAGGAGGAGCAGCAGAATATATTTTGGGGTGTAATTTTTTCTATGTACATGCTATGTGTTGGAAATATCCTATAAATGGACAACTTTCTGTAAAAAAAAATGCGTTTTTATTTTTTTCCACATTTTCCAAGAACATCTGGAAAAAAATGAACTGTTCAAAAGACTCATTATGCTTCATAGATTATACGTTGGGGTGTTAGCTTTCCAAAATGGGGTCACTTTGTGGGCGTTTCTATTGTCCTGGTGCTCCAGGGCCTTCAAAAGTGTAATAGGTGGTTGAGAGATTAGATATGTAATTTATGCTCCTAGAATGCTTGAAGTTGCTACTTCGGTGTTGGGCCTCTGTATGTGGCCACGCTGTGTAAAAGTCTCACGCATGTGGTATCGCCATACTCAGGAGAAGCAGCAGAATATATTTTGGGGTGTCATTTGTGGAATAAACATGCCATGTGAGAGAAATAACCTGTTATAATGACAATATTGGTATGAAAAAAAAAAAAAAAAAAATCTTAATTTTGCAAAGAATTGTGGGAACAAATGACAACTTCAAAAAACTAACTATGACTCTTACTAACTACCTTGGAATGTCTACTTTCCAAAAAGGGGTCATTTGGGGGGTATTTGTACTTTATTGGCTTGTTAGGGTCTCAAGAAATGAGAGAAGCTGTCAGTAATTCAGGTGTGATCAAATTGTTCAATTTTCAGAAATTGGTACCATAGCTTGTAGACCCTATAACTTTCACCCAGAATAAATAATATCCAAATTTTTTTTTTTTTTTTACCAAAAATATGTAGCAGTATGCATTTTAGGCCAAATGTATAAGGAAAAATTACTTTTTTACAAAATGATATGATAGAAATGAAGAAAAATTCATTTTTTTACAAAATTTTCGTTCTTTTTTCATTAATAGCGAAAAAAATAAAAACCGCAGAGGTGATCAAATACCACCAAAAGAAAGCTCTATTTGTGGGAAAAAAAGGACAAAAATTTCATTTGGTTACAATGTTGTATGACTGAGTTATTGTCATTCAAAACGTGAGAGCACCAAAAGCTGAAAATTGGTCTGGTTATTAAGGGTGTTTAAGTGCCCAGTTGTCAAGTGGTTAACCATCGGTTTAAAAAAGCCAACTTGTTTTAAATTTAACTGATGAATTCCTAACCGTTGGGAAAAAAAACGATCGTTAGTAGGCACAACCATCGCTTAAAAATCCATGCATGATCAGAATCAAGTCGACGCATGCTTGGAAGCATTGAACTTCGTTTTTTTCAGCACGTCGTTGTGTTTTACGTCACCACGTTCTGACACGATCGTTTTTTTAACTGATGGTGTGTAGGCGCGACGGACCATCAGTCAGCTTCATCGGTTAACTGATGAAAGCGGTCCATCGGTCCATTCTCATCGGATGGACTGATCGTTTGTACGCTGCATAAGGCTCTAAAATGATCAGATAATTTAGTCAAAATGCATTGGTAATAATAACTACAACCCTTTGTGTGTAGAAACAAATATTGCATCCCCGTATCTCTACCTGTCAATATCATGCAGGGAACATTGTGTTTTTGGCTAGCTAAGTGGTGATAATGAGAACCCTTGGTGGTTGGATGTTGCACTGAGAGAGTTACCAACCTTGTAAGTGGGAAAGAGCTTTCTTCTTTCATGAAACACGGGAGGGGATTAAGCTTCTGAAAGTATACTACTGACCGATGGATAATGAACACGGAGTGTGCCAATACTCATGCAGCATACGGTCAGATGACAGGCTCATATCTTTCTAAGTTCTCAAAAACTCCCAAATATGCTTATGACATATAAATGATAAACATTTTTTATTCGTTTTTTGGGACTTAAAGTGGATGTAAACCCACTCTCATCCTTTCTACTACTAGTGGTTATCTATAAGAATATACATGCTTCCTGCATGTATTCTTACCTGTCAAATGTCTCCCCTCTGTCTGTTATGAGACCTGAAAAACTGCAGATTCTGTTGTTCGAAGCTCGTGTGTGGAGTTGTGATGTCAGTAGGCTCCCCACCCACCTCTACGCTCCCCTTGTCAACATGCATTTTCTCCTGTGTATTTCTTACACTGAACTTCTGCTAAGATCACTAACATCCAGTCAAAATCCAGAAAGGTCACCACATGACTTCAGGGTGCCCAATCATGCTGAGGTGTGGAGCAGCCAATCCTGGGAGAGCTGGTGTCAGGAAAGGTTCAATCCGCTGGTGCTATTTATTACCTGGCTCGCAGTGCTGCGTCTCACCAGCAGGTGTCTCCTGACTTACCACACCTTTATATACCTGGCGTGTGCAAGCATACCTCGCCATGGTATCTTTCTACTATCTTGATCCTAAACCTGCTATCCGGACCCTGAGCCTGCGACCCGACCCGACAGGGTGTACTTCTAGTGTACGGCCCAGCTTTAGGCAGTAAGTAGAGTCAAACAGGCAGGTCGAGGTCACAAGATTCAGAGGTAGGTGGAAAGGCAAGCTGGGTCATACATGGCAGGACGAAATTAGCAGGTTAGGTTGCAGCTAATCAGGAACTAGCTGAAAACCACTCGCCAATCCCCCCAAATAAATCTCCAGTTTACAAAGACAAACACCAGTGCTGAACGTACACACATGCTTATGTGCATGCTTTAAGCTCACAAGTGTGCTAATGCATGTCTGGTTGTCAATCTCTGCACAGGGTTATGACCATTGTATGCATGTTTCCACTCTGTTTCTTTTTAAGCTGGAACCAATCGGACCTCCTACATCTCCCCAATCAGGCAAACCAAAACAGAGGATCTACCGTATATACTCGAGTATAAGCCGACCCGGATATAAGCCGAGGCACCTAATTTTACCACAAAAAAATGGGAAAACGTATTGACTCGAGTATAAGCCTAGGGTGTCTATCTGCATTCCTCACTGTGCCTCACTTTGCCTCACTGTGTCCATGCCTCACTGTGCCCATGCCTCACTGTGCCCATGCCTCACTGTGTCCATGACTAGACTGACGTTTAACATGGGAGTCTATGGAAGGGGTGCCCAGCTTTGAAAAATCGGTGCCCCCCGGCCGTAGGTCCCCCAGACAACGAACTTTGCACACTTGTAGAGGAAGACTGTGGCTACATGTGTGCCAAGTTTTGGGTCCAGAGGACCGGCCGGTACCGGGTCCCCAAAGTCACCAGAGAAATTACCGTTTAACATGGGAGTCTATGGAAGGCTTGCCCAGCTTTGAAGGTCCCCCGGACAACAAACTTTGCACACTTGTAGAGGAAGAATAGGGCTACATGCGTGCCAAGTTTGGGCCGGTACTGGGTCACCAAAATCCGGGAGATCAGGCGCAAAAAGTTGACTCGAGTATAAGCCGAGGGGGGCATTTTCAGCACAAAAAAATGTGCTGAAAAACTCAGCTTATACTTGAGTATTTCCTCACACCATCCAAAAAGTAAAAAAAAAGCTTTGGCTAGAGTTGCACTTTAGGCTGCATTCACACCTAGGCGACAAAACGCCTGAAGCGCGATGCTACAATACGCTGGAGGGGAGAAATAACATGATTCTCTATGGAGATGGTTCACATCTCCACGCCGAAAGCCAAAACGCCGAACGCCGGAAGCTCAAACAAGTCCCGGACCCTTTTTTGTCGCGGCATATCGGGCGGCTTTGGCGTTCTCCATACCCGACAATGACCTATACGGTTAAAAACGCCGCGTTTTGTCGCGGCAAATCGCGGTAAGAAATGCCGCAATTTGCCACGGCAAATTGCGGTAAAAAACGCCGCAAATCGCCTACGCCTAGGTGTGAATGCAGCCTTACCAGTCAAACCGTTGAATATGGGTAAAATACATGGAAACTTCCATACATTGGAAACTTTTGACTGTCAAACCATTTGTAATTCAGTCATTTTAGTAAGTAGTCACTACTGCTAAAGAGTACAGCCAGATTCTTGACCTCCATTACAGGCATAGCAACATTGCTTGGTCAAGAACAACTCCCCCCTCTCACATAGCATGCTAATTTAACAATAGAGTAGTATTCTGATAACTTACTATCAGTCTGCGCCCTTTGCTCTCTCCTCCTGTCAGTGTTTGTGCGCTGCAGCCAAGCCTGATTTGCTCCTAATGCTGGTCCTCCGTCCCCCAGTTTAGGTGTTGCTGTACAGGGGAATACAAAGGGATATCAAGTTGTAGTGTTAATAATTCATGTAATAATTTTTTAGGAACGTATAACTGCAGTAATGGGTGTTTTCCTTTTATCTGCTTGGAGTTCTTATTTATTAACAGGTGGTTCAGAAGAAGCTGTTCATCCGCCACAAATTCAGCTTTAAACAAACAGTTAAAAAAAAAAATCAAAATAAACATATTCAAACTGAAAAAAATCTACATCTCCAACATAAACCATTATTATCTTCATTGACAGGAATTGCTTGTAACGTAAGCATAATGGGGTGGTTTCAATAGTGAATTTCAGGTATATTTTCTGTCAAATTCGCCTTTGATGATCAGGACTTTGCGATTTTCTAATAAGGCTGGGTTCACACTACGGTTTTCCCGTCCGTCAGCCGCATACGATTTCAGTATTGAAAACGTACGGGCCCGGACGGGAAAACGTAGAGATAGACAATGCATTGCAAATCGTATGCACTCGGATGCATCCGGGTGCGTACGATTTGCTGGCAAAACGTTTTTTAAACGTACGCAAAACCGTGTTCAACCACGGTTTTGCGGTCGTTTTTAAAACAGTATGGCAACCGCATACGTTTTCCTTTAACATTAATGTTAATGGAAAACGCACATATGTGCGGTGCCATACGTTCCCGTCCGTTTCAGCCGCATACGTTTTTTCATATAAATCGTATGCGGCTGACGGACGGGAAAACCGTAGTGTGAACCCAGCCTAAGACGGCAAGCTCTATTGCTGATCAGCCTACTTTTACCCATTACTACCAGTTACGTAAAATAAACAAGATAGATAATTAGGTTTTCCCAAGTTGACGTGGAACAGATGTGGAATGTAAGTGGTCTTAAAAGAAAACCTAAACTCTCTGTTTTCCTAAATATAGCTAAGATGTCTGGCAGCCCCCTCTGCCCCTTCTCACCCACCTGGCTGACAGGCAGCCCCTGATGGTTTTACTGAGGGATTTTGGGGGTCTTTGAACCCTGAGATTAAGGTAATCCGTCTCTATTGACTGCAACTGACCCTGACTGGCTTATATTTCTCTGACTTCCCAGAAGCGTCTGGCTTTCAGTTTTTCCCACTGATTCAGGTGGGGGCCTGTGAGGAAATGGAGGGTTCCAGGCTGCTGCCTGTGTAATCCCTGGAACCTGACCCAGCTCGGCATCCCTCCATAACATCAGTCTCCTGGGAAGCTGGGAGGGAGTGAGCTAGGCTGGGTGGTCAGAGTGCAGGATTGGGGCACCAGTGGAACATGTGCAGGGGAGCTGTCACCGGCCTGGCCCGTGTGAAATGTGTCTGCTGTTTGTAGGCCAAGATGAAGGGAGGAAACTGGAACAGGCTGATATAAAGAGAAGGGTTTGGAGTCTGGTCAGGCTGACTTATCTCAGCAGCTGTGGTACTATGTGACAAATGATTTGTTCATAGATATCCGCCATCACAATCTAGGAATCTTGCTGAAATCCATTTAACGGGCATATTCATTTTAACTGCTCTGACTAAAAATCCACTTAACCCAGTTAGAGCCGTGCCAGGATGGGTGCGGTCTGAGGCAGACATTTTTGACACTTCCTGTCCATGACAAAGATGGCACGGCAGTCAGCTCTGTGATAGGGTGACCACATTTCCAAACTGCCATTCAGGGACACCCTCCCCCCTTCCTAAAAAAAATTGTGACCCCCATAGATTTCATTGGTTCATTCTGGGACCTGTAGTTCTTCACTTGTTGGGGGGGGGGGGGGGAGAGTCACATCTTCAGCTCTGAGGGTTTCATGGTGGGACCTGTAATCCTTCACTTTTGGGGGTCACATCCCCCCCAAAAGTGAAGGAATACAAGTCCCAGCATGAACTCCTAATATCTAAAGATGTGACCCCCCCCAAAAAATTGAAGGACTACAACACCCAGCATGAACCCCCTGAGATCTAAGGGTGTGATCCCATAGATTTCACAGGTTTATACTGGGACCTGTAGTTCTTCACTATGGGTGGGGGTCTTGCATCTTCAGCTCTGGGGGGGAGGGGTCATGCTGGGACCTGTAGTCATTAACTTCGGGGAGGTCACACCCCCCATAAAAAGTAGAGGACTGCCAGTCCCAGCATGAACCCCTGATATCTAAAGATGTGACACCCCCCCCCCCCCAAATTTGAAACTCCCAGCATGAACCTGTGAGATCTAAGGGTGTGATCCCATAGATTTCACAGATCTATGCTGGGACCTGTAGTACTTCACTAGTTTGGGGGGGGGGGGTCACATTTTAAGCTCTGAGGGGTTCATGCTGGGACCTGTGTCAGTTTCATTCCGGGACACTGTATTGTCCCAGAGTGAAGGTGCCCCGGGACAGACCTGCAGAATGCGGGACTGTCCCGGGCAATCCGGGACACGTGGTCACCCTACTCTGTGACAGGGAGCCTATTTAAAAGGTATAACGCTTCTGCCCCTGCCACTGGACACTGTGGCCTTAGCGTGCCTGCCAACATGAGTGCTGTCTGAGGTAGCCACCTCAAATGGCCTTATTGATGGCACAGTTCTGAATCCAGTTATGGATCAGCCGCTGCACCTGCCTGTGTGACAGGGGCAGTGGGCCAATTAGGGAGCTCAGTAATGCTGGGCCTGTGGGTTTATCATCCTCAGCATTAGTGTAGATGCACTGAGGATGGAGTGTCTAATATGGACAAGACAAACCAAAAGGAATACCCCCTGGGACTTTACGGGTAAAGGTTGGAAACAGATAATAACGTAGAAAAGTATAATAAAAAGTACAAAATGTATTCGATATAAAATAGTCTAAAAATAGATATGAGTATCACATATACTAGACAAGAATGGTCATCATATACAAATATACACAGCTAGGTTCTATAGCATACGGTTGATCTCACGATAAGAGGCCAGAGCCGCAAATGAATAGACCTTTAGTGATATTGATTACATAGAGAATCCCAACATGTTTGCGGAACATACACTTAATTCCTTCTTCAGGGATTGGTCAGAACAGGCTGTATTATCTGGTAATGTAATAACAAGGTACAGTGGAACCTCGGATTGCAAGTAACGTGGTTAACAAGCGCTTCGCAATACGAGCACTGTATTTTAAAGAATCCTAACTCGGTTTCAAGCCATAGCGGTGTGCAATACCGCATTTGGCCTGAGGTGGGGGGCGCCGGAGTCGAGCAGAGCCGAACGGAGAGGTTTGCCGAGGTCAGCTGAGGTGTTTTCGGGCCTTTCCGAGGCTCTCCCCCCCACCTCTGGCTGTATTGCACGCCATTGAAGTCAATGCGTAACAAATTATTTTTGTTTCCATTGACTTCAATGGGGAACTCGCTTTGATATGCGAGTACGTTGGATTATGAGCTTTCTCCTGGGACGGATTATGCTCGCAATCCAAGGTTCCACTGTATCAGCAAAAACATATGGTATACAGAAGATAATACATGGCAGATAACAGACATAGCGTTAGTGTAGATGCACTGAGGATGGAGTGTCTAATTCAGACAAGACAGCCTCAGTGCTGCCCTCTACTGTGCCTCCATGACTGCCACCTGAGGTAGTGGCGTTACAGCATGGCCCGGAACTCAGTTATCTATTAAATCTAAATAGTAAAAAATACTTTTACCCAGAACTGTAATGAATAGTTAAATCTGCTGTGAAATCAGTCCCCTGTACTCTCCTGCACATCAGTGCCCAGTCTGGAAGTGGGAGTCAGCTATCGTATCCTGTTTACTATGCTTCAGCTATGATTGAACACAGTGAGAAACTCGACGGGCAAAACACATCATTTTGCTCGTCGAGTTCCTTGTGAAGCCGCCGAGGGTCTCGGCGAGCCAACTTTTCCCATTGACTAACGAGGAAATAGAGAACATGTTCTCTTTTTGGCCCGACGAGATCCTCGTCGGTTTCCTCGGCGAAAAGTGTACACACGACCGGTTTTCTCGGCAGAATAAGTCTCCCATCGAGTTTCTGGCTGAATTCTGCCGAGAAACTCGGTCGTGTGTACGGGGCCTGAGTGTGTGTGTTCATTTAGTAAAGAGAGGGGCGAGGAAATTATATATTGATAAGCTCATTCCTCCACTCTCCATCCTGAAACATCCCCCACAGCAGCTGGGGGGAGATGAGGGAGGCCAGCAGCACTGCGGTAGTGGGGGGGCAACACCTGGGAAGCCCAGGCAGTAGGGCAAATCGGTACCACACAGAGTAATTAGGGTGGGCCCAGGCACACCTGGCACACCCCCTGCTTACACCTATGCTGGCTTTATTGTCTTTCCATAAACTCCTTTCACAGGTAAAACCATACAACTGTGTATATAGCTGTTTGCAGTTTACCAGTAACCCCTTGCCTCACTGGCCCTGCATCCCTTTAACTGGGCAATTTTGCCCAGGGCAGGAAGGTCTGCCTGATCACATAACCACCACTATGATTGACTGTTACAGAAGTTACATGACGGGGAGTCGGCCCCACTGGCTCCTGATCTTTATAAAAAAAACAGGAGCTGTCTTGGCAACTTCATCTCTCGTAGTGAGCAAACTCTCGGCACTGAAACCTCTGCCACCCATGGACGCATATCTGCGGCATGTGAGTGTTAAAGCCCACCCTCCTTGTCGCTGCACATGTGCATTATGTTGGTGGCAAGAGGTAAAGTCAGGGCCGGGACAAGGGGTGGGCAGGAGGGATAGCTGCCCTGGGCACTGTGGTATCATGTGAGGTAGGGGGCACCATGGGGAGATTGGAGGGGAGGGGATTTGTGTTTCGAGGGGGATTTTGGGGGTGCAACAGGGGATAAGAATTGTTATAGGAGGGGACATTTTTTGGGGGGTGCTAGGAGTGGTGATCTAGGGGGATTTGTGTTGGGAGGGGGAAGAGGATTTGTGCTAGGAGGGGGGATTTGGGGGGGGGGGGGGGTTCTGCTAGAAGAGGTGATATGGTAGAGGGGGTAGGGGAATTGTGCTAGGAGGGGACATTTTTTTGGGGAGGGATTTATGGTAGTAGGGATTATTGAGGGAGGTTCATGCTAGGAGGAGGAATGGGGAGAGGGTGTGTAATTGGAGGGGACATTTGAGGGGTAGAGGATTCATGCTAGGAGGGGTGATTTTTTTTCAGGTGGGGTGTATTTGTGCTGGGGGGGTTTGGGGGATGGGGAGGAAATATTTGTTCTGGTAAGGGGAATTTCAGCAGGGGGGTAGAATTGTACTGGGAGAAGAGGGGATTTAAGCTTAGGGGCAAGCATGCAGATTAGTGTTAAATTTTTCTTTTGGGGGGGTTGCTCATTCATCTTGGGGTTGGGGGGCACAGTTTGGCATGTTCGCCCTGGGCTCTAAATAGCCTTGTCCAAGCACTGAGTAAAGTACATGTGTTTAACTCATTAATAACTCACACTGATGCATTAAAAAAGGCAACACACGTCAATGTATCGCAAGATGTGAACTAGAACTATTTAAAACAATAACTAACCTGTGTACATGCGTTGATGTGCGTAAAAACATATGCGTTAAAACACATAGGTGTAAATGGGCCCTTATCGTGTATTGCGGTAACGTATGTTTTGACACTCATTGTCATAACACATATGTGTGAATGGACCCTTATTGATATTGGTAATTGCACAGTTAATTTGTACCGTCATGCTAAATTGACAAGTAGTTTAGCAATGACAGCTAATTGTTATTTTATACCATTATATGGCATATGGCTCCCCCTAGTGTTTATCTAGTAAATTATCAGTAAATGTATCCGTAAAATTACAGTCTTTTGCAAGAAGAATCTAAAGAGAAACAACTTGCATTGATCTCTAAGTGATCAGCGCAATCATGGTCAGGTTATCTTCGCCTTCACTATGTGTGACTTATATGATCACGAGAAAGCCTTCTGGTGGGAGCAATAAATGGTGTTTCTAATTGAGGCATCCTTTGCTGGGTCCGCTGTCCCTCTTCTCGCTCACCCAACATTACACTAATGGAATTTGCTTGTCATTTGTAAGATTAGTATTGATATAATACAGGATTTTTATAGTGTGCAGCATTTTACAATATAAAGGGAGACAATACAGCAACAATACAATTCAATTAGGGCTGTGGAAATTAACTATTAATTCATCGATTAATCTTTAATTTTTTTGATCGATCAAATTTTTTTTGATTTGTACTCATTTCTCCGTCGGCTTCAGGGAGTTCCGTCAGAGATCCGGTGATGTCACGGCCACCGGCGGGGCTTGCCGTGTCCATCTGAAGGGCTCCTTTGCTGTGTCTTCATATCTGCATGTCGGCGGGACCTTACTATCTGCCACACGCAAGGGCTGTTACACTTCCCTCTATCAACCTGGAATTCTAAAACCATCCACTGGGAATTGTGATAGTTCCCTTCACGGGACATCTACATTCCGACGGACTGATGTTAACCTCTCCTCATCTGGATTCAGCAGTGGTATCGTTGTACACATTTTTATACCAGTATCATACTTAGCTACATGTTTTTATGACTGCTTTTGTTACTGTTTGGTATTACTCGCACCATTTTTACAGTTTATGTAGCTACATCGATTTTATCTCCAGTGCAATATTTATTTTGTTACCTACTTGAAGACTATAACAGTTTTAATGCTATTCCCATCGAGCGCTGCCTTTGTGTGTTTTTTGTATCCTGCTATCCATTTTTCCAGTGGTTGGTAACTGCACTGGGAATCAGACTGCAAGGAGATCAGCTAAAAGTAGTTGGATCTGTATGTGCGATATAATTAATCAAAATTAGTCCATTAATCGATAAATTAAAAAAAAGATTAATCGAACACAAAAAATTTGATCAGTAACAGCCCTAAATTCAATACAAAAGGGTTAGGAGGGCCCTGCTCCTAGGAGCTTAACAATCTACTAAATGTAAAGTGACTGCACACTGTTGGCTTTTTATTGCCACAAAATGTGTATTCAATGAACAATCACTTAAACTGGGGGGGGGGGGGGGGCTATAATAGAGATTGATGCTCGTTTCCTCCACTTAATAAGACTTAAACTGGCTCCCGACCCCAATACTTCTGTCTCTGCATATTGAGATCACACTTGAGGCTTTATTTAACTCAGGACCTTTATTAGAAATTATGGGGCCCCATGCAGCCTACCGGACAAGGCCCCCTTCCACAGTGTCTTCCGATCAACCTTAAGCCCCTCCACCCCATACCTGGTGTCTCCTTATGTAGTACAGAGGGCTTCTGCAAGCACAGAGGCTGAGATCTACACAACCCAGCATTCTTTGCTCAGGGCCCACACACTGCGTCCCCCTGACCTTGAAAAGAGAGATTAAAAATGTGACTTACCTCTCCAGCAACCTGAGAATACTTAAAAGTGGGCAGCTTACTGCAGTTTCCAGGAAAATGTCACACTGGAATAATTCTGCACTTCGTCAACCCACAGGTTGCCCCAAGTTTCAGGTTCCTCTACTCTGATCCATTATAGGCCCATGATCCCACTATCCGCCTCAGTGCTTGCAGTAGCAATGACAGGAATGACCGAAAGAGGGAGACCGTCAGATCGTAAAATCTGACACTCCTAGAAGTGTCAGACTCTTATTAATTTTGTAGGGATCATAAATAAAATAAGGAGTAATGAATATAAAAATGGGGACATGAATCAATGATTTAATTAAAAAATAAAAATTTCAAGTGAAAAAAGTATCACCTGGTGAAAGGATCTTTTTAAGGCACCATCGGCTGTATTAGGCTTGTGACACCGCGCCATTAAGGACAGAGTATAACAAAAACAATTGCATTTTAATAAATAATAAAACTCCAACACATAATGTAGAAAACTAACGTTTATTTTAAGTAAAACTGTTCTGTACAGAAAACAGGGACAATTACAGGTAGAGCATTACCAGGGACAAGAGATAAATATTTCCCTTGAAGCGCTTGAGATGACACTGGTGACTCACTGAAGAGAGTAAAGTATACGTCTGTCCAGCCTAATTTTCCTTTTAAAACCAGGTTTATTGGAAATGAAAAACTATAAAACATTCTCGTTAATGTAATTGCATACATGAAGTAAAAAACAGGATTGCTGGACTGAAAAAGAGTATAAAAATATTATGTAATTTTAAAAGTACCGTATTTATCGGGGTATTGCGCGCTCCGGCGTATAGCGCGCACCCCTAAAGTGGACCCGCATTCCTGTAAAAAAAAATGTTTTAGTACTTACAGTTTTGGTGTCTTGCGCGGCGTCCATCGGCGGCCTCGTCGGGTCCGGCGTCCGTCTGCGGCTTCGGTGGTGTCCTCCTCATCGGGTCTGGCGTCCTTCTGCGGTGTCCTTCCCGCTCAATCACCACTTCACGCGCTGAGTTTGAACCACTGTGCCGGCATATATCGAGCGCAGTACACTCGGGTATGGTCGGGCAGGCTCGGCTCCTCTCGCGGTCACGTCCTGGACGTACAGGACGCACAGGACGTGACCGCGAGAGGAGCCGAGCCTGCCCGACTATACCCGAGTGTACTGCGCTTGGTATATGCCGGCGCAGTGGTTCAAACTCGGTGCGGGAAGCGGGTATCGGCGTATATCGCGCACCCACGATTTTGCCCTGATATTCAGGGCAAAAAAGTGCGTGGTATACGCCGATAAATACGGTAAATGTAAACACTAATGCCGGGTACACAGGACCGTTTTTGATGTCATGGAAAAAAAATGATGTTTTTCTCGATGTGATTCTTGTCAAGCCTGCCTTGCATACACACGATTGTGATAAAAAATGCTTGAGCAAAGCGCGGTGACGTACAACACGTACAACGGGGAAGTTCCATTCGAATGGCGCCACCCTTTGGGCTGATTATGCTAATTTCCCATCTCATAACTTGCTTCTGAGCATTTAGTTAAAGCGTAAGCACGACCGTTTTTCACGTCGAGAAAAACAACGACGTGAAAAACGATGAGAAAAAATAGAGCATGTTCTAAATTTTTATTGCCCATTTTTCTTGACGAGAAAATTGCTTTGGAGCCTATACTTGACCGTTTTTAACGACCAATTTAAAAAATTGCATTTTTCTCATCATGAAAAACAGTCGTGTATACGCTTTAACGACAGGGAAAAAAACGTGCATGCTCAGAAGCAAGTTATGAGACGGGAAATTAGCATAATCAGCCCAAAGGGTGGCGCCGGTAAGTTAGGCCCAGGGTACAACACTGGGATCTGGAGGGCACAGTATAGGTTCTGGGACGCTTCCCGGAACATAACCATATCGGGACAGTTTAGTAAAAGCATGACTGCTCCAGCAAATCCAGGACAGTTGGCAAGTATGATGTAATGCAAGATTATTGTGGGGGCCCCCCATGTATCTGGGGCCCCTGGACAGTGCCCTTGCATTAAGATGGCCCAAGCAGCCTCCTAGATACAGCCACTCGGCATTTACTTACATGGTGCTATCGGGAGTCCCTGTTTTCACTCCTGGTGGTGCTATTACGAAAGCAGAAGCCACGGCATCCCTCCAGCCGTGCCGGTGCCTGGATTCTCAGTGCCAGGCGCCGCAGCTGCTATGCTTGCACAGCATCCCTGGTGTCACTCCATACGTGCCTGTGCCTAACTTGTCCCTGCTGGGCACTGTGGCTTCTATGTTTGTATTGCTGCTCTCCAGACAATGCTTGGGCCGAATGCTGAACTCTCTTGTGGCGCATATGGCCCCCCGGCTCTAAGGTCTATGAATTGGCATAGTGGTTTTTTTTGTAGCATTAGGCAGATGTTGTGCATCACCTTTGTGCATTGGCATGCATTTTCACATGCGTTGACCTGTGTGTTCATTGCATTTTTGCATTTAGAATTTGGAGTGGATAGGATTAACACTTGTTAATACCTGTTGCCAGGCCCTTGGTCCCGAGGAATTGTTGACAGTGTCAGAAAGAACCAGGAGACCTTTTGCATGTTTTTCATTAGTTCCAGCTCCTACAGACTTTCTGGTCAGAGGATTGCAAAAAAAATCTCCAACTGACATTGGTAGATCTTGGTACAGACCCTACTGATTATCTATTACACATCAACATGGTACAAAAGAAACACTACAAGACCCTCTCTAGCTGTCCATTGGGTGAATGCTGCAAGATCTCGTATTCTAGACCTACAGAAGCAAGCAACACCCCCTCCCTCACACACACATAGGCGTGCGCAAGGGGTGTGCCAGGTGTGCCTGGGCACACCCTAATCCTGGGATTGGCAACCTGTCAATGGTGGACAGGTGACAGGTAAACCACAATCCTTCCTTGCTGACCCTCAGAACTTGGACAGGAGGGTTGGTGGGGGTGGAATTTAGTGGAACTGATCAGTATTTTCCTCCTGCAGCAGCTGAAAGTAGGCTTCTCCTCCTCTCCCCTTTGTCAACATTCAGCTGCCACAGGGTCCCCCCTTTCTCCCATTGTTTCAGGATGGGAGCAGGGAAAAGGCCGTTAAATATGTCAAACGCATATGTTTTGGGGTGCACACCCTAATGCATTAGGCTGCGCACACCTATGCACACACACACACATTAGCTCAGTGCAGGGGCGGACTGACAACTCATGGGGCCCCCGGGCAATAGGAGAATATGGGGCACCGGGCAATAGGAGATTATGGGGCCCTCGGCAATAGGAGATTATGGGGCCCCCAGGCAATAGGAGATTATGGGGCCCCCGTGGCAAAAGGAGATTATGGGGCACCCAGGCAATAGGAGATTATGGGGCCCTCTGCAATAGGAGATTATGGGGCCACATAGTATACACACACACACAGTATACATACACAGTATACACACACAGTATACATGCACACAGAATACACAAACACACTAAGAAGGTACTGGAGAGGTGGGGCAGCTATAATCTTGGGATTTTTAGACCAAAAGGATGTCGGTATCGGACATTTCAGGGACAGATGTAAAAAAACACAAATTTTTACATACCGTCCCTGGTTTTACAGAGGCTGGCAACCCTGATGGGGCCCCCTAGTGGCATGGGGCCCGCTGGCAGTGCCCGAATGGTCAGTCCGCCCCTGGCTCAGTGGTTTTACAAAGTATCTGAGATTAGGTCTATGGAAGAGTTGCAATGTCACATTGAATGCTGAATCGGGTGCTTGGATCTGAATGCAGTGTTTGTGCTTGGATATGTACACACATGTCAGATTCTAACATAGGACTGTTTCCGTGCAGTCGCTGCCTTTGCATTCACTTCTATGGGCCGCCTGCACGCAGCTGCAAGGTGGATTCTTCACACACAGTAGACAAAGACTCAGAATGGAGGACAGGTCTCGGGGCCCATCTGAATAAACTTTTAAAAGGCACTCTCTCAAAGGAATTCTCAAGCTTTCCTGGTGGTACCCACTAGGGAAGGCGCAGATGGCATTCTCCCAAAGGGAAAGTCTTTTTCACAGAAGTTCACATTATCTCTGCTGAGGCTCTAGTCCTCCCATGAAGGCTCAGGGCTATTTATATACCTAACTGACAAGAGAGGTGGGGACCCCTAGAGGGAGCTAAGTAGATTACACCCCTTACTCCAGAATGGAGCTGTGATAGGGCTCTACTGTACATCTTTACTGACATTGCTTAAAACTTAATTTTGTTACCCTTTTATGTAGAAGTTGTTTTTACCAATCAAGTGGTATCTTTAATCTGTGAGTCTAGGTAGAACTGTGGTTAGACTTTGTGAATGGTATTGATCTTCATTCTCCGGCCTTGGTGTGGTTGCACAGAAGAGTTGATGAGATGATAACACACCTGGTAGTGATTTAAAGCGGAGTCCCACCCTAAACATGAACGTTCTATAATTAAAAAATATTTTTTACTCACTTCTATCTGGCTGTTACTAGGCAGATTTCATAATCTGCCTAGTTCGTGGTTCTAGGTGTGTCAACTTCCTGTCCTAAGACCCAATTGCCTCCTGGGAAATTATGACACTCATTTCCCAGGAGTCTCTGGGCATTACTGTGCCTAAAAATCGCCCAGCATGCACCTCTCCCTGAAAACCAGGAAGAAAGAGGAACTGGGCTTCACATGCCCACACATATGATGGATACGGCCACAACATGAGCTGGAGGATATAAGACAAGTGTTTGCAATGATTTCTGGAACGATTGGGGAGCTATTAATATATTTTAGGGACTATTTAACCACTTAACGACCACCGCATATAAATATACGTCGGCAGAATGGCACGGACAGGCAGAAGGACGTGCACGTACGTCCCTGCCTAGACGTGGGTCGGGGGTCCGATCAGGACCCCCCCCGTACATACGGCGGTTGTTAATCGTGTGGGAGCGACCTGGGATGAGGGGGCGGCTATTCATTTCCAGCCACCCCCTCGCGATCGCTCCCCGGAGCTGAAGAACGGGGAGAGCCGTATGTAAACACAGCTTCCCCGTTCTTCACTGTGGCTCCGTCATCGATCATGTCATCCCTTTTATAGGGAGACACAATCGATGATGTCAGACCTACAGCCACACCCCCCTACAGTTGTAAACACACACTAGGTGAAACATAACTCCTTCAGCGCCCCCCGTGGTTAACTCCCAAACTGCAACTGTCATTTTCACAATAAACAATGTTTTTTGCTGTGAAAATGACAATGGTCCCAAAAATGTGTCAAAATTTGCCGAAGTGTCCGCCATAATGTGGCAGTCACAAAAAAAATCACTGATCGCCGCCATTAGTAGTAAAAAAAAAAAAATTAATAAAAATGCAATAAAACTATCCGCTATTTTGTAAACGCTATAAATTTTGCGCAAACCAACCGATAAACGCTTACTGCGATTTTTTTTACCAAAAATATGTAGAAGAATACGTATCGGCCTGAACTGAGGGAAAAAAATGTTTTATATATTTTTGGGGGATATTTATTATAGAAAAAAGTTAAAAATATTGAATTTTTTTCAAAATTGTCGCTCTATTTTTGTTTATAGCACAAAAAATAAAAACCGCAGAGGTGATCAAATACCACCAAAAGAAATCTCTATTTGTGGGAAAAAAAGGACCTCAATTTTGTTTGGGAGCCACGTCGCACGACCGCGCAATTGTCTGTTAAAGCGACGCAGTGCCGAATCGCAAAACCTGGCCTGGGCCTTTAGCTGCATTTTGGTCCGGGGCTTAAGTGGTTAATTTTAGCTTGCAAAACAGAATTATGCCCGGAAACCCCCACTTTAATAAGACACAATGACTGCATGACCTGCAAAGCCTGCAAAGAAATGTGTATATTCATCTGCTTTCCTAAGACCTCATAAAAACTTTACAAAACAGAAGTTCTGTTCTGTATGGAGAATTAGATTCCCAACAATGTGTGGCTCTGAGCACATGGTTAGTTTGGGTCACAGAAACTATTACTAGTCAGGTAGTAATGGCTTCCCATCATGATCGGCAGAATGTTTCACTATAAAACTCTTGACTGACTGACTGGCACTGAGTTCTCTGTGTAACAAGATCAGTAGAGAGAAGAACAGATGGGTAAAGCAGTCCAACCCACAAGGAGCTGAAGTCTGGTTTGGCTGGGTCCTGTATACATTAATGTGCAATTTTTAACTGTAAATACAATCCAGAGTGGGAACTGATTGCTGTATTTGAAGTCAGGAAGGAATTTTTCCCCCTCTTGAGACATAATTGGACAGAACGTTCTCTGAGGTTTTACCTTTTATTCTACAGGTCAAAGATTCATAAACCAGACTTTTTGGAGCCTCGGATAGTGATGATATATTAGTCATAAAGTATTTAAACTGCTTATCTGACTTTTACTACAAACATAAGAATATATAAACTTAAAGGATAAGTTCACCATTTTAGAAAATGTAAATGCACATATTTTTGCAGGAAAAAAAATGTGCATTCATTTTATACTGCAGGAGCCTATTAAGCATCACACCCATGATCTTAGTAGATGACGGGTGCAATGTGGGCTTCTGCAGACATGTCCTCTGGCATTCAGCCCGTACCTCTGTACAGGCTTTCCGTTTGAAAGCTGGAGGACATGTCAGTGTTAGACATGTGCGCTTAGTTTCGTACGGATTGAAAATTCCTACGATATTCCGAAAATTCGTACATTCGGAAGCATTATAACAAAGTCACCAGGCCTATCCCGAGACATTAGCTTGCTTTGCTTGGTCTCCTCCAGGGCAGGTCCTCCCCCGGTTTCTTTCGTTAACTGCTTGCCGACCAGCCGCCGCAGTTATACGGCGGCAGGTCGGCTCCCCTGCGCGAGAGCCCGTATCTATACTCAGCTCTCGCGCAGGCCACATCTCCCGATCCTGTCAGGGAGAGAAACGCTGATCTTCTGTTCATACAATGTATGAACAGATGATCAGTCATTTCCCCTAGTGAGGCCACCCCCCCTACAGTTAGAACACACCCAGGGAACATATTTAACCCCTTCCCTAGTGTTAACCCCTTCACTGCCAGTGGCATTTGTATAGTAATCCAATGCATTTTTATAGCACTGATCGCTATAAAAATGCCAATGGTCCCAAAAATGTGTCAAAAGTGTCCGCCATAATGTCGCAGTACCGAAAAAAAATCGCTGATCGCCGCCATTACTAGTAAAAAAAAAATATTAATAAAAATGCCATAAAAATACCCCCTATTTTGTAAACGCTATAACTTTTGCGCAAACCAATCAATAAACGCTTATTGCGTTTTTTTTACGAAAAATAGGTAGAAGAATACATTGCGGTCTAAACTGAGGAAAAAAAAGTTTTTTTATATATTTTTGGGGGATATTTATTATAGCAAAAAGTAAAAAATAAAAAATAAATTCTAAATTTTCGCTCTATTTGTGGGGAAAAAAGGACGTCAATTTTGTTTGAGCCACATCGCTTCACCGCGCAATTGTCAGTTAAAGCGACGCAGTGCCGAATCGCAAAAAGTGCTCTGGTCTTTGACCAGCAATATGGTCCGGGGGTTAAAGCGGGAGTTCACCCATTTGTGAAAAAAAAAAAATTCTCCCCTTAGCTTCCTGCTCGTTCGGTCTAGGGGAATCGGCTATTTGTATTAAAATATGAGCAGTACTTACCCGTTTTCGAGATGCATCTTCTCCGCCGCTTCCGGGTATGGGTCTTCGGGAGCGGGCGTTCCTTCTTGATTGACAGGCTTCCGAGAGGCTTCCGACGGTCGCATCCATCGCGTCACTCGTAGCCGAAAGAAGCCGAACGTCGGTGCGGCTCTATACTGCGCCTGCGCACCGACGTTCGGCTTCTTTCGGAAAATCGTGACGCGATGGATGCGACCGTCGGAAGCCTCTCGGAAGCCTGTCAATCAAGAAGGAACGCCCATTCCCGAAGCCCATACCCGGAAGCGACGGAGAGGATGCATCTCGTAAACGGGTAAGTACTGCACATATTTTAAAATAAATAGCCGATTCCCCTAGACAAAACGAGCAGGAATCTAAGGGGAAAAGTGCCCTCTAAGGGTGAACCCCCGCTTTAAGTGGTTAAGCAGCTTCCCCCACTTGGATGGACAGGTTGGGATCCCCTTTGCATCGTAGGCCCCAGCCAGCATAACTGGGCCTACTTCATGGAAATGCGATCACGGGCCAACGTGGTCCCTAGGTCAAGAACACACACGTTCCTCGTGTCAGGAGGGCCACGAGGCAAAGGACCCAGAAAAACAGCACCTGCCCCTTAAGTTTCCCATCCCGGCATGCACAGCGGGGCACTACTCCCCCCCCCCCCTGGCTGCTGCCGAGAAGGGTCACTTAACACACCATGGCTCGCTTGTGTTCCAACATGGGCCTGAGGTGATAACGCCACCTACAGGCAACAGGGGGAAATCCTATCAAGCACAACCATAGCCAGAACAGAGGCTAATTTCAATAGAATTCAACAAAGTCTGAGCCCACTATTGGCTTAGACACCCTCTAAATTTAGAATAGCGCCCCAGTCATTGGGAGCAGGGCGCTACATGTATTGAACAAAACTTTCTAATCTTAATATATATCCCTTTCATGACTAAGCCTATTTCTGACATTTGTTGTTTATAAGTTAAAATCCGTATTATTTCCTAGAAAATTACTTAGAACCCCCAAACATTATATATATTTTTTAGCAGAGAATATAGAGAATAAAATGGCAATTGTTGCAATATTTTATGTCACACAGTATTTGTGCAGCAGTGTTTTAAATGCAACTTTTTGGGAAAAATTTAATTTCATGAATTTTAAAAAAATTAAAAAGAAAAGTTAGCCCAATTTTCATTGAATAATGTGAAAGATGATGTTACGCCGAGTAAATAGATACCAAACATGTTATGCTTTATAATTGCACATCCTCGTGGAATGCCGACAAACTACGGTACCTAAAAATCTCCATAGGCGACGCTTTAAACTTTTTTTACGGTTACCAGGTTAGAGTTACAGAGGAGGTCTAGTGCTAAAATTATTGCTCTCGCTCTGACGATCGTGGCAATACCTCATATGTGTGATTTGAACACCGTTTACATATGCGGGCGTGACTTCCGTATGTGTTTTATTTGTTGCGTGAGCTCGCGAGGACGAGGGCAATTTAAATTGGTATTTTTTTATTAGTTCTTTTATTTATTCTTATAATATTAAATTGTGTTTAAAAAAAAAAAATTGATCACTTTTATTGCTGTCACAAGGAATGTAAACATCCCTTGTGACAGTAATAGGTGGTGACAGGTACTCTTTATGGAGGGATCGGGGGTCTAAAAGACCCCCGATCCCTCCTTTACCCCATCTCTTTGCATACAAACAAGTCTATCACATATCCAAAATAAGAACAGAATGACTGAATAGATTAAGACCATTGAGAGCAGCCCATAATTTTCATAACAAAAGATGTCAATGGCAGCCTTCAGAAATCATGAGCTTAAAATATTGCTATTCATTATTTGCACCAGCAGATGGCAGCAGTGCTCCATACGTTTTATTTGTAGAATTTGCTATGGCAGAGAAAATACCAATAACAATGTTACAATGTAACATCATTTTGTTAAAAATGTAACTGCAAAGTCCAAGAGAACAGGGAATTTGTGAAAGGTGATAAGTGGGGGGGGGGGGGGGGTTGTTGCCCGAAGAACAAAACAAAGGCAAGTCAAGTCTTCTCTTCTCTCTCCTATTTTTTCTTTATTTAAAAAAAATAAAATAAGGGGGGCGTCCGGGCCCCTGGGGACCATCGGGCCCCTTACAGGTGTAATGCCTGTACCCCCCTGATGGCGGCCCTGCATGAAAATGCTATTATTTTAGTTAATGGTAAATACCTTTTCTCATCAGCACTATATAGCAGTCTTGTGCCATCTATCAGTGTCAACCTGAGCACTGGTTAAAGCTTGAAAGAGGAGTCGGGACAGTGCTGATTGGCCCTGTGCTGATCACATGCACCCTCCCAAGAAAAAAAACTTCTAGCAATACACACCAGAACTGAGCAATGTGCAGAGTGACTCCAAAGGCTCCGTCTTATCAGGAGATGGATTGGGACTGTGGAAGAAGGGGAGGAACAGAGAAGACTGACTTACACAGCCTTTTTTACACAATGTGGAGGATTTAACCACTTCATTACTGGGCACTTAAACCCCCTTCGTGCCCAGACCAATTTTCAGCTTTCAGCGCTGACGCATTTTGAATGAAAATTGCGCGGTCATACAACACTGTACCCAAATTATATTTTTATCATTTTTTTCCAACAAATAGAGCTTTCTTTTGGTGGTATTTGATCATCTCTGCGATTTTTTTTTTTTTTGCCATTAAACAAAAAAAGACAGAAAATTTTGAAAAAAAACACAATATTTTTTACTTTTTGTTATAATAATATCCCAATTAAAAATAAAAAAAATTCCCTCGGTTTAGGCCTATTCGTATTCTTCTACATATTTTTGTTAAAAAAAAATCGCAATAAGCGTATATTGATTGGTTTGCGCAAAAGTTATAGCGCCTACAAAATAGGGGATAGATTTATGATTTTTTTTATTTTTTATTTTTTTACTAGTAATGGGGGCGATCTGCGATTTTTTTTGTCAGGCCTGCGATATTGCGGCGGACGTATTGGACACTTTTGACACAATTTTGGGACCATTCACATTTATACAGCGATCAGTGCTATAAAAATGCACAAATTACTGTATAAATGTGACTGCCAGTGAAGGGGTTAACACTAGGGGGTGAGGAAGGGGTTAAATGTGTATCCTGGGTGTGTTCTAACTGTGGGGGGGGACTGACTGGGGGAGGTGACCGATGCTGTGTTTCTATGTCTCTCCCTGACAGGACGTGGAGCTCTGTGTTTACACACAGAGCTCCACGTCCCTGCTGTCACCGCCGATCGCGGGTACCTGGCGGAAATAGCGGCCGCCAGGCACACGCATCGGCTTCCCAGCGATGCGCCGGGCACAGTGTTTCCCCGCTGAGCGCCCCCAGTGACGCGCACAGGAATGTAAACAACAGGACGTCCAAAGACGTCCACCCGGCACTTGAGAGCTGCGCTGTGGACGTCTTTCGTCTATAGCGCGGATCTCAAGTGGTGAAGGGGTTGTAAAGGTAAAAGTTTTTTCACCTTATGCATTCTACAGACACGGCGCGCCGGGGGCAGGCCGAGTGATACAGTCGGCAGCTATGGCCGCTGGCTGTATCACGGGAGTGCGCCCGCAAGAACTTAACACCAGCTCGCTCACATGAAGGTGTTGAGTCCTTGCGGCTGAGGCAGCCGACGAGGGACCCCAGAAGACCAGGTTCGGGGCCATTCTGTGCAAAATGAGCTGCACAGTGGAGGTAAGTATATACAAAATATTTAGTACACAGAAAGAGTAAAAGTCATTTTTACTATAACAGAAGTTATATAGCGCAGAAGAGCTTTACAATATAAAGGGAGACAGTATAGTTACAGTACAAGAGGGTTAGGAGGGCCCTGCTCATAAGAGCTTACGATCTAATAGGGAGAGGGGGTTACAAAAATATTGACTGGACCTTTAAGCGACTGGCTAGCCCTTGTCAGTAGCGTCACCACAGCCTATTAGTGACTTCAGGGGTTGCTATCTGTGGTCGCTATTTATAGGCTTGCATTCACAGAGTGTTTTGGTCCCGTGCTTTACTTGCACACGCTAGGCCCTATTTTCAGCACCTTAATGGACACAACGGGCATGACAGGTACCTGTGTGTCCCACAGCACGTAGCACCCCGGGGGAAACTAGAGACACTCGAGGAGGCCAACGTACTATGAGGAGACGATTGTGAGGTAAGGTGCCGCAGAAAGTTCCTTCAGAAGGGACTTATGTCCTTCTACATGTTTTAATGGGACCTATCTAAGTCAGGAGTCCATCGAGAGAAGCTCCAAAATCAATGCCTGGGCATCACATTGACCCCTGCATCTGCAATTGCAATCTGAGATGGTTTTGCAAAGGTCTGGGATGGATTTACCCCTGGAGATGAGATGGATTTTCACTCGGGCTTGGGGCAGGTTTTATATTGCTGTAGTGCTACTTTGGAGTAGCGAGGTATGGCATATTTTATTAACTAAGCTGCAATCCTGTGGTAAATCTGTCTCATAATCTGTGTCGCTTCTGCTCAGCATTGCCCTGATCTTTCTCAATGTGCATTGAGCAATCAAGAATTTCCAATTAGGTGTCACACTCTTCTGCTATCTTCCAATTGGCTGCTGTGAATATCAACTTGCATTATGTCGTTAACCTGTTACATATAGTTATTTACATACAGGGCCGCCATCAGGGGGGTACAGGCAGTACACCTGTAAGGGGCCCGGAGGCCCCCAGGGCCCCACACGGCAATCCCCCCCCCTTTTTTTTATTATTTTTTATATATATATATATATATATATAATTTTTTTTATATACATATATATATATATACTTTTATTAAAGGGCTCAGAGGTCCCCAGGGCCCCATGTGGCAACCCCCCCCCCCCTTTTTTTTTTTTTAATAAATGTTTATTTTAATTTTTGTTTATATTTTTTTTTATTATTATTAAAAGGCCTAGAGGTCCCCAGGGCCCCGGATGGCAACCTCCCTTTTTGTATGTATTTTTTATAAATGTTGATTTATTTTTTTATATTTAATTTTATTTTTATTAAAGAGCCCAGAGGTCCCCAGGGCCCCCGGATGGCAATTTACGTCAGCCCCCCACGCTTCTCAATTTCAGGCGGCAGCACCCCCCCCCCCCCCCCACATGCCTGAAGCTGTGTAAGGGGCCCCAAAATTCCTGATGGCGGCCCTGTTTACATAGTCAGGTTGAAAAAAGACACTAGGCAAAAAACATTTACAAATACTGTACACAATCCTATACCCACAGTTGAAATATGTTCATCGGCAAAAGGGTAGGTTTTACCACCCACATGCCGCATATATTGATCACTGGGTCGCTGATGTTTCTATGCTAAAACCGAGATCACTGTACAGAGACCGAGCTGATGGTGGAAGTGAATAGTAACAGCTAGGCCTCTCTTAGCAACGTCCTGAGCAACATCCTGAGATTTTTTTGATCAAGCCTTATGAAGTACGTAAATGGCCTATAGCAAGGGCATTATTTAACACTGGTGAAAGATGCACAGTTTGGTTTTTCTGCAGATGCCCCTTATCTGCATGGGCAGTTTTTTGGTAAAGGTGAACCATGCCCTTAAAGGGGTTGTAAAGGTACAATTTTTTTTCCTAAATAGCTTCCTTTACCTTAGTGCAGTCCTCCTTCACTTACCTCACTAGTAATGGCGGTGATCTGCAATTCTTAGCAAGACTGCGACATTGCGGCAGACAGATTGGAGACTTTTGACACTTTTTTGGGACCATTGACATTTATACAGCAATCAGAGCTAAAAATAGCCACTGATTACTGTATAGATGTCAGTGGCAGGGAAGGAGTTAACTCTAGGAGGTGATCAAGGGGTTAAATGTGTTCCCTAGGTGTGTTCTAACTGTAGGGGGGATGGGCTGCCAGGGACAAGACAGAAATCACTGTTTCCGATCACTGAAAACAGTCGTGTCATCTGTCAGAATAGGAAATTGACTTGTTTACAAAGGCAGTTCCCCCATTCTGCCTCTGTAATGCGGGTGGCCGTGCCACAACTGCACCTGCGCGAGCCGCCATACAGCTACGGGCGATTTGCGCAGAAAAGCTGACCTGCCGCCGTCGCGACGGCTGGTCGGCAAGTGGTTAAAGTGACACTACACCATATCCTTTTTCTCCAAAAATAATCCTTCCACATCCACTGTTTAATGGCCCTGTAATCAATTTTTCATGAAATTATTTCTTACTGTGTTTTTCTACCTACTTGGTAATGTCTCCCAATGAGCTCCAGAACCTCTCTTTTCCCCCCTCACTTCTGTTTGTTTGAAATGGGCAGTATACATTTGTTTTGGTGATGTGCACTGTTCTATGCACACTACATACCCCATAGTCCTAGTCCATCTCAGATCTCGGGAGTGAGCAAGAGAGGGTGGCTACATTCCTACATACATTGGGACCGTGGAGAATAAACATAGCCACCCTCTAACAGGAAGCCAGAGCACAGCAGCAACAGAAAAAAAGAAAAAAAGAAAGAAATGTAGAGATTTGGAGGAGCAATAAGAAGAGACTTATTAATGTTAAAGTGATACTGAACACACAGGCCCAGATTCTCGTAGATGGGCGTAAAACTCCGTGGGCGTAACGTATCTCATTTACGTTACGCCGCCGCAAGTTTATTGACTAGATTTGGAGCGTGTAAAATCAGGCTCACTTCTGCATAGAAACCAATCAGCTTCCAGATTTTATTGCCAAAGCTTAATTGAACAAGCTGAGGTCAGAAGCTGATTGATTTCTATGCAGAAGTGAGCCTGATTTTACACTCTCCGGGCCATATTCCCGTAGATTTCGGGCGGGCGTCGCGTAAGCCATTTACACTCCGCCGCCCCAACCTACAGGAGCAAGTGCTGTATTCCCCAAACACTTGCTCCGTAGTTTGGGGCGGCGTAGTGTAATTGGCCCGGCGTATCCCCGCGTAACTCCAAGGGGGCGGCTTGTATTTAAATTAAGCGCGCCCACGATTCGAACGAACTGCGCATGCGCCGGGCTTAAAATAGCCCAGTGCGCATGCTCCAGTTCTCGGCGGAAAACGCCAATGACGCCGACGTGTGCGTCATTGACGTAAAGTCGTATTCAAGAACGACTTAGGGAAACGACGTACCCGACGGGAAAAGACGACGCGGACCCGACGCCATACTTAACATGGCGTACGTGGGACTGGCGTAAGGTTACCCCTCATATAGCAGGGGTAACCTTACGCTTCCGTTAGCGACGGTTACGCGACGCGAATTCGTTCGGGAATCGGCGTATCAGGCTCATTTGCATAAACAAATGAGACCTGAACGTAAACGCCACCTAGCGGCCGGCTGGGTAATTACATTTAAGATCCGACAGTGTAAGTGACTTACACATGTCGGATCTTAAGCGTATCTATGCAAAAATGATTCTAAGAATCACTCGCATAGATACACTGGCCAAAAAAGAGAGATACAACGGAGTATCCTGAGATACTTCATCGTAACTATACTCAGAATATGGCCCTCCATCTCTAGTAAATAAACCCCACCATTTAACCACTTGAGATCCGCGCTGTAGACGAAAGACGTCCACAGCGCGGCTCTCAAGTGCCGGGTGGACGTCCCTGGACATCCTGTTGTTTACATTCCCCGTGCGCGCCGATAGGGGCGCACAGCGGGGAAGCACTGTGTAAACACAGAGAGAGAGGAGACCGATGCTGTGTCTTTTGTACATAGGGACACAGCATCGGTCACCTCCCCCAGTCAGTCCCCCTCCACACACAGTTAGAACACACCCAGGGAATACATTTAACCCCTTCCTCACCCCCTAGTGTTAACCCCTTCCCTGCCAGTCACATTTACACAGTAATTAGTGCGTTTTTATAGCACTAATCGCTGTAAAAATGTGAATGGTCCCAAAATTGTGTCAAAAGTGTCCGATATGTCTGCCGCAATATCGCAGGCCTGACAAAAAAAAAAAAGCAGATCGCCGCCATTACTAGTAAAAAAAAAAAAAAAAAAAATCATAAATCTATCCCCTATTTTGTAGGCACTATAACTTTTGGGCAAACCAATCAATATACGCTTATTGCGATTTTTTTTAAACAAAAATATGTAGAAGAATACGTATCGGCCTAAACCGAGGGAAATTATTTTTTTTTTTTTTTAAATGGGATATTATTATACCAAAAAGTAAAAAATATTGTGTTTTTTTTCAAAATTGTCTGTCTTTTCTTGTTTATAGCGCAAAAAATAAAAATCGCAGAGATGATCAAATACCACCAAAAGAAAGCTCTATTTGTGGGGAAAAAATTATTAAAATATAATTTGGGTACAGTGTTGCATGACCGCGCAATTGTCATTCAAAATGCGTCAGCGCTGAAAGCTGGAAATTGGTTTTCTTCCATGCGGATGTTCGTTGGTAGAGCGTTCCATAGCCGTGGTCCTTGGACTGCGAATCTTCGTTCTCCTTTAGATTTGTAGCGGGACTTGGGATGGTGATGTGGAGGAGATTTTGATGAGTTGATCGGAGGGCCCGATTAGGGGTGTAGTGTTTTATTTTCTCGCATAAATATTGAGGCGCCTTTCTTTGTGTGCATTTGTGGTTGAGGTAGAGGGTCTTGAATGTAACCCGATCCTTTTCGGATAGCCGATGGAGAGTCCTCAAGTCCGGGGTGATTGATTGATTCCCATGTTTTTTTTTCCTGTTATCAGTCTTGCTGCTGTGTCTTCACTGGATATAGGAAGGGGTTTACATCCAATTTAAATTTTACCTTTGCATTGAGTGGAGAGGGATTAGAACACCTGTCAGGTTCTTAATTGCAGTCTGTGTCCTCATTGGCTAGGTCCACCCTCTGTATTTGTCCTGGGATTGGGACTGGGATCGAAGGTGAAAAGAAATTCCCAGAATAGGAATAGAGGGGACAACCTGCAATGGGGACACTAATTCTGGTGACAACTGGGGATTATCTCTCTTTGAAGGGAACTCCTTTCACTTCCTGTTTTAGCTATGGGGCAGGAAGTGAAGAGAAATCTCCTCAATGGGACACAGCTGACCAAAAAAACTGACAGGGATTATAGCTTTTTCTTACTCCATCCAAAATGAAAGAAAAAATGCCTTTAATTCCACTTTGAGGCCCTGTACACACGACCGAGTTTCTCGGCAGAATTCAGCCAGAAACTCGATGGGAGCCGTATTCTGCCGAGGAAACCGGTCGTGTGTACACTTTTGGCCGAGGAAACCGACGAGGAACTCGCCGAGCCAAATAGAGAACATGTTCTCTATTTACTCGTTAGTCAATGGGGAAACTTGGTTCGCCGAGATCCTCGGCGGCTTCACAAGGAACTCGACAAGCAAAACGATGTGTTTTGCTCGTCGAGTTTCTCGGACGTGTGTACGGGGCCTAAGAATTCATACTTGAGTAGTATTTTTTAACCAGTTTTTAGTGTAGGGACTATTTTTGGAGTTCTGTTATCACTCAGCTGCTTCTGATAGCTATTAAGTATACTTTCTAAATTGTACGCTGAAGAATATTTGTCTATAACGCTGTCTGTGTGTGTTTGTGTATTTATTCTGGTGTAAAAGAACACTTACAACACAGATTATAGCTGAGCATATAACGGTGCATTCATGCAGGATGTGAGACACATTACCTCAGACTTTAATAATATATGAGGATAAACTTGTAAAACAGAGTTTAAGAATAAAAACACGTCAAAGGGAAAATAATCCCCTGCGACGGAACAACCAGATACTGGCCATGAAGGATTTGTTCCCCCTCAGCAAACCTCAAGTGTCTGGAACTGACTGTGCCTGCTGTGACTGAAAGTACACTGACTTCTCCAAGGTCATGAAGGACCTGAGAGATAGACAGGCTCATATTAACCCTTGCTGTGTATAAGCATATTAGTACATTAGGTCCTGGTAATTTGCATATGTGCCCTGCCACATTTTTCGTACTATACATTTATTTTTCTTCAGAAATGTATTTGACAGGCAGTCATGTTGCGTTCACTTGGGATTTTGGTAAAGACCTCTAGGTGACCCAAACCCTGGCCTGGACCTGATAAGATAATCTCTGAGACATGACCTAATTTATGTGTAAACCACACATGGAAAAAACGTTTCTTCATGCAGGTGTCTGTGCAGAGCAGGGTGTTTGTGAAGACCTTGTTGACATCTTACATTCCAAAAGCACAAAACCAGAACATATTTCTAGAAATGGGTGTGGGTAGATACATTGAGGGCCATTCATCAAAATTAGATGCACATCTATTGCAAATCAGATTGTCCTCGAGGCTACATTCAGACAGGTGTATGGGTACGGATAATCTGCTGCGTTTAGTAGCAGCCTCTGGACGCAGGAACACTCTGCAATGCTGTATAAAAACTGGCCAATTAGCTGCAGCCAGAACTCCACAGAAACACCGACCCTGAATGGACTCTGGCTGCATCCAGGGTCGGTCGGAGGCTCTTTTTGCATGTTACCACTTTTTGCAACCCCGCCATTGATTTCGCTGCTGGTCAGGTGTCCATTCACAATTAAACTGATCAAATAAAAAAAAAATCCAGATCAGATCAGTATAGATCTTTAGATCCATGTGATCTATCTGATTTAAGATACGCTGCCGCAAGTTTGAGAGGCAAGTGGGTAATTCACAAACCACTTACCTCCAAACTTGCAGCGGCGTATCGCAAATCCCCTGGCGGAATTCAAATTCCGCGGCTAGGGGGAGTGTACTATTTAAATCAGGCGCGTCCCCGCGCCGATTTAAATGAGCATGCGCAGTCCGTGAATTTTCCCGACGTGCATTGCTCCCACTGACGTCACTAGGATGTCAGTGGTTTCGACGCTTACACAAACGACGTCAAAAAATTCAAAATCGACGCGGTAACGACGGCTATACTTAACATTGGCTGCGCCTCATAGAAGCAGGGGTAAGTATACGCCGGGAAAGCCACTACGGAAACGTCGTAACAACACTGCTTCGGGTCCGCGTACGTTCGTGAATTGGCGTATCTCGCTGATTTACATATTATTCAGCGTAAATCAGCGGGAACGCCCCCCGCGCCATTTTTAAATTACAAATAAGATCCGACGGTGTAACACAGTTACACCTGTTGGATCTTAGCCATATCTATGCGTAACTGATTCTATGAATCAGGCGCATAGATACGACCAGTGTAAGTCAGAGATACGACGGCGTATCAGGAGATACACCGTCGTATCTCTTTGTGAATCTGGTCCAATCAATTTAACTCTGCCAAGCCAATGGTGGAATTTTGTCAATCACTTCTAATCAAATATCTGCATGTGTCAGAAAGCGAATAGTAATTCAGAATGATTAAATGATTATATTTTATAAAAATTGTTTCTAATTGATAGATCGCTACACATATGGCCACATTATAACTTCAGTATCTACCAAGAACTGAATGTATATACAGTTTGACCTACTATTATCACTTAGCACTCATAATATATGTTTTTTCTATTTGCAGCTATGGATAACTTTGAATATAGTATTCAAATCAGTGACCGTGACTGGGAGGAATTTTACTCCACGGCTGAGGAATGTGGCTTAATGCAAGTGTCTTTGGCCACAGAGGAGGAACTTTTACTGAGTGAAACAGAACACGAAGAAACAATATGCTCAACAGCAACTAGCAAGCCAAAGTTTATCCGTGTCAGCTTATGTCCACCAGTGGGAGACCACAGGGAACCCCAGACCATGCCAGTAGCCTTGTCTCCACCAAGACATTCACTCTACAAATGGATAGGTTCAAGTGATGATGTGTTGTCTGGTAGTGAGGATGAGGAGGAGTTTGGATCAGTCGCTAGATTTCTGTGTCAGAAAGAGACTCTGTTGTCCAAGAAGGTGGAAACAGAACATAGAACAGACATTCCATGTCCAAAACCCAAGGACAATTATTTAACCATAGAAAAATCACAAGACAGGGCAGTTAATGAAAGTCTTGTAGAATGTATGAGGTCTCACAGCACAAGGTTGAAACACCATAATGAAAGGGACAGGGAGGATATCCAAGCTCAAAGCACAGAAAGAATAATTCCCTCTGTAATTTCTAATGGAGAGTCAGAAAGGGGGCACCCCAACGAAAGACTTTCTGTAGCTACTAATAATCCATCTAGAACCAGTGCTCAGTTACTTTTTTCAAAAGATTTGCTTGATATTTCAAAAGATAATCAAAGTTGTATCATGGTAAACAACCCTTCCTTATCAGAGTTTCTACCGAATGGACACATCCCGGGTATAACATATACAACAGAGGATCCTCAAAGGTGTTATTTGCCAAGTCTTACCACTTTACAACCAAGCAATGAAAATTATGACCAACCGACTTCTAAAAATGAAAGTTATGGCTTTAAAAACACAAATTCAACTCTTTATAGTATGGACAACCATGTTTCTACTAAAAACCTTATCAAAGCCAATGTGACACAATATGATACCCAGGACTGCATCCCACTCTTTACAACCAAAGCCCATGGAGATTCCTCAGCCGTGCAGCAAAATATTCCAGTTCCCCTGATTGAAAATTTGGATTTATCCAGAACTCAGTCAAAGATACAAGAGCCAGACACCAAAGTCATTATGAGTTCACATGAGTTGGGTTTTGACCAGTATAGACTTCCCAGAGCTGAGGGTACCAATCCTGTGTGCAGCCTGGTACCTGCTACAATAAGTGGGCATACTGTGTTAAGTAGGAGCCTATCAACAACACAACGCCAGTCACCATCATATAGAAATACAGCCCTTACCCTTCCTGAAATGTATGACTTTTTCTTTGATGATGTTTCAGAATCTGGAATTGTTGAGACTGGAACAAATATGGCAAGTCAAGAAGCAATACAAGAAGCAGTCGTGTACACACCAGATATGTATGAATATTTCTTTGTGGAAGAGGATGAACATACAAAAAAAAACGAAAGACCATAAACCAAAAGAATCAAATGTTAATGTAGATGAACCTTCATCACCTACAGTTGTTGCCACTTGGCCTGAAGCCTGTGAGTTTTTTTTTGCTGATGGACCTCAGCATCAGGACAGGGAAGGCATCTTAATCAGTATACCGCCTGCCCCAAGGGCCACCAGCCTTTTCCAGTCTATTGTTCCTGAAAGACTACAAGAATATGCAGCAAGACATGCTTATCATGGCAGAGGGGGGACGTTCATTCCTCATTTGAACCATGGGACGTCTGAAGAGACAAATGAACCAACAACGGGTACGAGCAATGATGTAACTGCTAATTAATCCTATGATCATATTAACACATTAACACTTCTATAGTAAAATCAGCTTTGTTAATGCTGTCAGGCTTTACTTACACACATGTCTGTTTGCAGGCTCTCTTGTTCCATATTTATCCCCCAGCCGGAGGGACGCATGCTTGATGCTTCTAGCTCTTGCATCTTGGGCTGTAAAATCTTCAGACTTGCAGTCTTCAGATGGATGGAAAACAGGTGTGTTCAGAGTACATTTGTTAATTTCATTTATATTGATTCCTCATCAAGAGGAACCTTTACCAGCTGCATATACATATATAATGGTGGCGAATAATAAGCCACACAAACGATGAAAAAGTAACTTGGTAACATTAAGTTAATTATTGTGAAGTGATATATATTAGGGCAAATTGCCTGGCTTCATTCTTGTGAGAAGGCAATAAAGCAGTAGGTGGCTGGATAAACAGGTACTAATGCCGCTGAAAGGCTGCTGTCAGCAATAACCCAAGTAGCCAACATATGGTTCACAACCCACTGCTTTATCACAGTGGACGCAAACACTAATTTATGAAGGTTGCTTTTCTATACTTTATACAACTATTGCAACTTTATTTTTAAAATAGAATTTCAGGTAAAAATTATGGTCTATGGAGTCTATCATATACATGGTTCAATATTCCTCCTATAAAAAAAAAGAAATAAAATATTGTAACAGTACTGATGTGACTGTAGGAAACATGTGTAAGGCCCCGTACACGGCCGAGAAACTCGACGAGCAAAACACATCGTTTTGCTCGTCGAGTTCCTTGTGAAGCCGCCGAGGATCTCGGCGAGCCAAGTTTCCCCATTGACTAACGAGGAAATAGAGAACATGTTCTCTATTTGGCCCGATGAGATCCTCGTCGGTTTCCTCGGCCGAAAGTGTACACACGGCCGGGTTTCTCAGCAGAATACAGCTCCGATCGAGTTTCTGGCTGAATTCTGCCGAGAAACTCGGTCGTGTGTACGGGGCCTAACACAATTTCTACTTTCTCAGTTACTTCCCTGCTCCAAGCTTGCTAATTCGACAATAAAGGAGCAGCAGCACACTGATGACATCATCTCTGCGCTTTTCCTTCCTGTTATCAAGATTCTACTGCTTTATTTTCAGCACTGTGCAGTACAGTAGAGCCCAATTCACACCGCTGTCCTGTATTTTCTTATTCTGAGTCATAGTGTGTAAGGGATGATAAGATATTAAGACAAAGACAGATTTCAGGTACTTATATTATCTGCATTTCAAACACAATTCATGATGTTATAAATAATTCATAAAAATATATAGAATTGCGCTAATCAAACAAATTATAATAAATCAATTCAGAATAAAAGTAACAAAACAGTCCACAGGCGTTGTGATGATATATCTTAAAAACTCCTGGCACCAATCTTCACGATCCACAAACTTTTAGTGATCTTATACATCAGTGCCTCCAGCAACAGCTGAAAAACTCGCTTACCAGCTCCTGTGGACCCCTCTTCACAAGGTGTTGTTTGCACTCCTGGCTTAAACCCAGACAAATTCTTCTCTCTGCCGTCACCAATCCCACACATGTCCTAAAAGGACAGGTTTGTTTGTTTGTTTGTGGACCAGCCAACACACCAAACTTAAGGCGCATTTAACCAGCGGATGCAGTAAGTGCAATATTTTATATTTTAATACATCTTTAAAAGGATTTTACACTATGTGGAGCATTCTGTATTTTTGGAGAGGTTCTGACATATAACATGGTGCCAAGGGGCAGGGCCACCATCAGGACTTTTGGGGCCCCTTACACAGCTTCAGGCATCGGCCCCCTGGAGCAGAGAGCCGGGGGGGGGGGGGGGTGCTGCCGCCGCAAGTGGGTGCTGGCAAAAAAAAACAAATATGTAAAAAAAAACGGGGGATGCCATCCGGGGCCCTGGGGACAATACATGGCCCCATCCATTGGCCCCTTAATGCGGCAGAGTTTGTCTGTACCTTTAGCAGAGAAACAGCCCAAATGCATAATGTTTTCACCTCCATGCTTGACTGTAGGGGTGGTGTTCTTAGGCCTCGTACAGACGACCGAACAGTCCGCTGAAAACGGTCCGCCGGACCGTTTTCAGCGGACAGTCATCTGCCCGGATTTCTGTCTGATGGTTGTACACACCATCAGACAGAAATCCACACGTACACCATCTGCGGTGATTCAACGCATGCGAGGGATGGCGGCCGATCGGACATGTCCGGTGAGTCTGTACAGACGACCGAACATGTCCGAAGGACAGGTTTCCAGCGGACATGTTTCTTAGCATGCTAAGAAACATTTGTCCGCTGCAAAACGGTCGGCTGGACAAATGTCCGCTGGAAACCTGTCCGGTCGGCCATACACACGACCGAACATGTCTGCTGACCATTTTCAGCAGACATGTTCGGTCGTGTGTACAGGGCCTAAGGGTCATAGTCAGAATTTTTCTTCCTCCAAACACGAGTCCCAAGAGAACTGTAAATGTAAAACCTACAATTTGATTGTAACCGTAAGGGTTCATTTTTGATTTTTTTTTATTTCCCCTTTAAAATGTATGTCTTTGCCAGCTTTCTGGGGATTCACTACTCTATTTGTACTGGGTGTCACCGAGGCAGAAAATGATGGGAAATCCAAATTTTGTTGTCACCAGAACAATAGGTGATGTGAAATCTTCCAACGGGGATACCTGTTAATGTGACAACTGTCTAAGCGAGGAATTTCCCTTACTTTGAAAGATTTCTTCTCACCCCTTGTTGCGCCCTGAAGGACACAAAGTCCCAGGCAATTCCCCCAATGGTATGCAGACAGCACATATACCTAACAGAGGTTTAAACCACATAGACTGAATAGGGTTGAGTGGGATTTTTCTAAGTAATGTAAAAAGTTAACCTAAGTTCAATTAAGCATTACATTTACCATTTTTTATTTTTTTTGTAATTACTTTTTTTCTTTATTATCACAAATTTCAACATACAACATAAACATGACACAAATAAATTTACCAATTTAATTAGTTCTGAGGTGTTGTTTGCAAAGGATGACGTTTGAAGGTCATTGCAGGTTGATGTTAAGGATCCACTGGAAGACATTTAACAGCTCATGCTTTAAATAAAGGTTTTAAATCAGGTTTGTTGGTTGAGTAAAAGATTTGATATCTACTGTACTTCTAAACCTCAAATAAATGAAAAATATATATGTAGTTTAGATCACTCAATCTAACATGTAACAACTGAAAACATATACTTTCTTTTTACAATGTGTTATATGACTCAACATGTAATAGTTTTACATCCCTCCTTTAATGTTTCTGTTTTCTAGCTCTAGTTGCAAACATTGGCGCTGTCTCTGCCATTCGCTACTTACGAAGGCGCAGGAGAACCTGGCAGGGGCCGACATTGGAGCCTTTGGAAGAGATTTAAATGTCCAACCAACAAGGTGGACTGTAGATAAAAGGAATTGACAGGGTTGCACTGGAATTACAGCAATTTGGATACAAAGGCCTCTAATCTGCATGCAGATTTCTCTGTAGCTCATAGATTTTTCCTTTTTATTACTGAAAACAATATTAGGTCAATAAGGTAAACTCGCTGCTTCAGTATTGAATGTTTCCACAAATTGGACAATTTTATTTCACAGCACCTGGTGGACAATGCTGATTGAACAAGTATATCAGAGAAACTTGGCATGAGCTTATTAGTTATGAACACATTCCTGGGGTCTTCAAACCATGTGAAGTGTATTGGCAAGTAATGGTATGTTGTATTGTAGGGTACTGATATGTTAGGTCTAGTTCACAGCAGAGGCTGAAAATCCACAGGTCCTCCATCTAAAGCCCCATACACACTATCAGTTTTCCTGCAGGTTTTTCTCTTCAGGTTTACCAAAACCATCTAATATGAGGTCGAACCTTAAGAGTTTCAATTCGTATGGAATCAGGCAGGCCCTTGCACTACATGGTTTTGGTAAACCTGAAGAGAAAAACCTGCAGGAAAACTGATAGGGCCAGATTCTCGTAGATTCCGGCGTAGCGTAGTGTAAGCCATTTACACTACGCCGCCACAACTTACTGGAGCAAGTGCCGTGTTCTCCAAGCACTTGCTCCATAATTTGCGGCGGCGTAGTGTAAATGGCCCGGCGTATGGCCGCCTAATTCAAAGGGGGCGGCTTGTATTTAAATTAAGCGTTCCCCCGCGCCGATCAAACTGCGCATGCGCTGCCCATAATAAATAGCCCAGTGCGCATTCTCCAGCTTACGACGGAAAACGTCAATGAAGCCGACGTGAGCGTCATTGACGTAAAGTCCTATTCGCGAACAACTTAGTAAAACGACGGAAAAAGACGACGCTGACCCGACGCCATACTTAACATGGCATACGGCGGACTGACGTAAGGTTACCCCTCATATAGCAGGGGTAACCTTACGCTTACGGAAACAACGTAAACGACGACGAGGCGGCGCAAAATCGTTCGGGAATCGGCGTATCAGGCTCATTTGCATAGACAAATGAGAAATCGTCGTAAACGCCATCTAGCGGCCAGCGTGGAATTACATCTAAGATCCGACGGTGTAAGTGACTTACGCCAGTCGGATCTACGCCGTATCTATGCGTAAATGATTCTAAGAATCACTCAAATAGATACCCGGGCTCAGAAACAGAGATACGACGGTGTATCTTGAGATACACAGTCGTATCTCTTTTGAGAATCTGGCCCATAGTGTGTATGGGGCTTTAGACTTGCTTATTGTTTTAGAGTAATAAATGGATAGAAACTCAAAAAGGTTGGATCCGTCTGCCCTTCTTCCTGTACTAGATACCAGACATTCTCCCTGTAGACAGTTGAAATCTCACCAAGTCGGGGGTAGCTTTTATTATCTCCAGACCTACTGTTCTGGTAACAACTGTAAATGGTGAGATTTACCCCCATTTTCTGTCCCATTGCCTATATTACCCTAAAGCTTTGTTTGTGCCCCTATCGGATTTGGTGTTCTTCAAAAAATGTTGTTAATGGGTAACAGAACATACATACATCATATCCCATATTGCAGGAAAAGGCGCACAAATAAAGTAACGTTTAGATAGCAGCATATTGGGCGCTATTAAGAGGACTTGTTTGAGTGATTTTATTAACATTAACTACCAATCATTTAGTAAAATATAGTTTGATTGGGTACAGTGTAGCATAATGTTATATAGTACGGTAGCAGCCAATCTACGTAGATTGCCTGCTAGATTACAGTTTCAAAAGAACTGTAAATGGAAAACCTACAATTTAAATGCAATCGTAAGGATTCATTTTTTAGCTTTTTTTATTTCCCCTTTAAAATGTATGTCTTTGCCAGCTTTGTGGGGATTTTTTACTGGTATGTAGACAGCACATATACCTAACAGAGGTTTAAACCCTTCCCTAAAATATCCAATACCAACTCATAAAGGTTTGCATTCAATTCACGTGAAGCAGATACTGTAAAGGGGTTACCTTCTCTAATACTAGTTATCAACATAGAGTTTGTTTAAACATATAAGCCAGACTTTCTCAACTGTTTTTATCCTGAGGAACCCTTGAAATAATTTTGGCACCTCAGAAAACCCCTGCTACAAATTATATCATAAAAAAAGCCAACTTGCTTTAAAATTAACCTATGGATTCCTAACCGATGGGAAAAAAACTATCGTTAGTAGGCGCGTCCATCGGTTAAAAATCCACGCATGCTCAGAATCAAGTCGACGCATGCTGGGAAGCATTGAACTTCGTTTTTTTCAGCACGTTGTTGTGTTTTACGTCACCACGTTCTGACACGATCGTTTTTTTAACTGATGGTGTGTAGGCACGATGGACCATCAGTCAGCTTCATAGGTTAACCTATGACAACGGTCCTTCAGACCGTTGTCCTCTGGTTAACCTATCGTGTGTACGAGGCCTTAGAGTATTTGACTTTCAAGTTGGATCATTGTGGGCATGCTTGCATTGGTGGCCAGAAGGATTGACATTGATGGTCATTGTGAAAATGCCAACCCGTAAGCTGGCCATAGATGGATCTTTTCTTTTCCAACAGCCAGCCCTGCAGCCAATTGACTACAGGTATTGATCGAATGAAAACTTTCCAACATTCCTGTTTGAGAAAAGCTGATCATTAGATCAACTTCTCTCAAGCTGAAATGCCCATTAATGGATCAAAATTCAGCCAGGTCCTGCTGAACCAGCTCAATTTTGGAAGATCTATGGTCAGCTAAAAAAAGATAATTTGTTTCACTTGTTACTTGTCTATTAGCAGAGTAGAAGATCCACTGGCTCTGCCTAGTGACGTTTGGTTTATAACTATGCAGGCATTACAAGTTGGGAAGTCAATCCACCATGGAACCCCTAGCAATCTCTGGAGGAATCCTAGTTGAGAAAAGTTGATATAGAAACTCTCTGGTTATTGTTGTGACATACAGATTCAAGTTTGCATTGTTACTGAAGCATGACTTCCTCTGACACCATGGCTAAGCTGTATCAACTCCTATACCAGTGTCTAATGAAACTGCCTAAGTGACCAATCTAGGCACTTTCCATGCGCAGAGGGATGGTGGTAGGCGGAGTTTAGCTCCCTCAATTCAGAGAAAGTCAGGCCGCAATAACAAAATAAAACTAAGCCAAAGAAGGACGCAGAAAGCCTTTTATAACTAGAAAGCATAGGCATGCGCAAGGGGTGTAGGGTTGCCACCTCACCCTTTTAAAAGCGAAAACATATTAATTGCACAGGTTCTCTGGCTGATTAAGGTGCTGCTAATTAAACTCACTTGGTGCCTTATCGACATTAAATTAGCCCCAGAACCTGTGTAATTACTATGTGTTCGGATTTAAAGGGATGAGGTGGCAACCCTAAAGGGGTGTTCCTGGGCACTCCCTAATCCTTGGGTTGGCAACCCATCAATGGTCGAGCAGGTGAAAGCTAAACCGCAATCCTTCCTTGCCAACCCTCATAACATGGACAAGAAAAGCGGCGGGAGTGGAATTTAATGGAACCGATCTGTATTTTCCTCCTGTAGCAGCTGAAAGTAGGCTTTTCCTCCTCTCCCTCTTGTCGACATTCAGCTGCCACAGGAGGAAAATACAGGGGATCAGTACCAATATAGGCCACCCCCACCACCCCTTCTTTCCCTGTTACTCTTCTTTCTGTTGCCCGGGTCCCCCTGTGTGCTCCCTGGCTCCCGCCCATTGTTTCAGGATGGAGAGTGGGGAAGAGGCCGATAAACATGTCAAACGTATATGTGTTGGAGCTTTGGGGTGCACACCCTAATGCAAAAGGCTGTGCACACATAGAAAAGGTAATAATGTACATATTGTGATCACTGCTTCAAAGCAGGATATTTACTTTCAGAGATTTTTAATTGTATAAAGTTTACTTTAAGCTTCATTATCAAACATCAGCAAGCAATAGTAAACCTAGGCTTGTCTAAATTGAAATATTAGCAAAGTTTAACATAAAAAAATAAAATATGTATAAAAGCAGCCCATATGCTTCTGTACATGCAGCAGTTTGGAGAACTTTAGATGGCTATTTAAAGTGGAGTTCCATCCATAAATATAACATTACATCAGTAGTTAAAAAAAAAAGGCTGAAATCCAGGAAGTCATACTGTCTGGCTTCATGATGCCCACACTTAAGATGGCCCCAGTCAATTTATATTTTATAAAGTGTCTAAATGCTGTAACAACCTAACAAAACGGACCTTAGTTTACAGACTAACTTTACTAGAATACATTAAGCTTGTGTATTACAGGGGTATTTATATTTAAAAAGTGAAATTGTGGCCGGAACTCCGCTTTAAGTGTACTTCTCTCTTCATAGCCATGCTAACCATTCTGTGTCGTATGTATGGCTACTTTAGTTCACAATTGTGTTCAGCTCTAGTCTGACAGTGTTACTATATCCTCATAAGTGTTTAGCACTATTACAGGACAATATTACGTATTCGCAGCCCTTATGGATGGAATGAGTATGTATTTTTCATGAAGAGACACCTGGAAGTCCTAGTAAGAGTCGGGTGGGAACAGAAGAAAGTTTTGTGTTTTGATTGTGATGCCACCAGTGTTGCTATGATACACAATAAATTGTGTCTAGTTTACTTCCCTAAGTTTGTGACTAGCCATTATGTTGTTGTGTCTGCTCCCATGCTATAATTCTTTATTCTTACGGAATAACAATGTGTTTGTACCTGGAGTCATAAATCAGACAAGATCTCTGCCTTGTGGTGGGGAAACAGATGTAAGGAATCCAGAACAAAGCAAAATTGTGTCCTTGCATCACCAGAACTGTGACATTTATATCATGGTTATTTCCTGATGGGTTGTGGCTTAGAGAACTCCTGAGACAGGGAGGGTAATAAAATACTAGCTGACTACCAAAGAATATTCATTTATTTAGGGGTTAGGAGTGCACACAGCTTGAATTTCCATCTGTTTCTGAACTGTTTACTGTATGCTGTCATGTTTAGTATATAAATTTAAATTTATGTAATTTCTTGTATATACGCATTAGTGCTGGGGTAGGCAACCTGGGGTCCTCAAGCTGTTGTGGAACTACATTTCCCATGAGGCATTGCGAGGCTGGCAGTTACAATTACTCCCAGAGGCACGATTGGACTTGGAGTACTGCAACAGCTGGAGGGCCCCAGGTTGCCTACCCCTGCATTAGTGAAATATGTAAGACAAAACAGGCAGCAATGGCTCAAATATAACATCCAGGAATGACAGACATACCAGGATTGACATATTATCTTGTTTCCTTATCATTCTACCCTTCCAGAACTATAGACAATGGTTGTAACTGAAAGTGAAGTGTCAGCTGCTGGGATTGGTGCCTATCTTATACACAAGTCTCACTTGCATTTAGACAGGTCATATGGTGCCCAAAAGTCAAATTAACTCTACCCATAAACCAACCATCAGTGGCAATAACAACTTCTCAAGTCAGGCATCTCCAAATTTTCTAAATAAAAGGCAAGATTACTGTCCTTTAGGCCTCGTACACACAACGGGACCTGTCCGATGGGATCATTTGGTCTGATGGCTGTACACACCATCAGACCAAATTTCCCGTGGACAGGATACGCGGTGACGTGGCCGCGACGATGACGCGGCGACGTGCGCGACCCTAGGTCAATGCTTCCACGCATGCGTCGAATCACTTTGACGCATGCGAGGGCTTTCGGCCGAGCGGACATGTCCGGTGAGTCATACAGACGACCGAACATGTCCGGCGGACAGGCTTCCAGCGGACATGTTTCTTAGCATGCTAAGAAACATTTGTCTGCTGGAAACCTGTCCGCTCGGCCGGGAATCCGGTCCGGTCGGCCGTACAGACGACCGAACATGTCCGCGGAAACTGGTCCGCGGACCAGTTTCAGCAAACATGTTCGGTCGTGTGTACGAGGCCTTAGACTTAGGAGGGCTGAACTGTGGCCAGAGGGAGTAGAAAATTAAGCAATGCCTAAGGCCAGCTATACGGTGGGAATTTCTTTCCTGCAACCACGGATTGCAGGAACGAAATTCGTATGATTCCCCCATCAACACAGACAGTGCCGACTGGGGAATCAGCAATTGTCTTCTCCCGGCAGGGAGCAGACAATAGAAGACATTGATTACCACTAGTGGCTATAGCAGCCATTGGAGGAATAGTGCCAATTGTTAGTGTCAGTGACAGGAATAGTGTCCCATCATTGGTATCAGTGAGAGAAAAAGTGCCCCATTGTTGGTGTCAGTGTGAGGAATAGTGTCCCATCATTGGTGTCAGTAAGAGAAAAAGTGGCCCATTGTTGGTGTCAGTGGGAGGAATAGAGAAGGAAGTGTCACCAGCACACCAGATTTCCAAAATTGGGCCCAAAACTTTAACCACATAGTATTGAAATTAACTATTAATTCATCGATTAATCTTTAATTTTTTTAATCGATCAAAATTATTTTGATTGGTGCTCACCTCTCTGCCGGGCCTTCAGGGAGTTCCGTCGGAGGTCTGGTGACGTCACGGACACCGGCGGGGCTTGCCGTGTCCATCTGAAGCGCTCCTTTGCTGTGCCTTCATATCTGCATGCCGGCGGGACCTTACTATCTGCCACACGCAGGCTGTTACACTTCCCTCTATCAACCTGGAATTCTATAACCATCCACTGGGAGTTGTGATAGTTCCCTTCACGGGAAACATCTACATGCCAACAACGGAATGATGTTAACCTCTCCTCATCTGGATTCAGCAGTAGCATTGTTGTACACATTTTTATACCAGTATCATACTTAGCTACATGTTTTTATGACCATTTGGTATTACCCGCACCATTTTTACAGTTTATGTAGCTACATCGATTTTATCTCCAGTGCAATATTTATTTTGTTACCTACTTGAAAACTATAAAAGTTTTAATGCTATTCCCATCCAGCGCTGCCTTTGTGTGTTTTATGTATCCTGCTATCCATTTTTCCAGTGGTTGGATCTGTATGTGCGTTATAATTAATCGAAATTAGTCGATTAATCGATAAAAAAAAAACGATTAATCGAACACAAAAAAATTGATCAGTAACAGCCCTAATTAAAAGATAAAAGCTACGTTTCGGAGCCACACAGGACCCCTTCATCAGGTCACATGCCTGATGAAGGGGTCCTGCATGGCTCTGAAACGTCGCTTTTATTTTGTTGATACTATGTGAGTAAAGTTTTGGACCCGATTTTGGAGGTGCTGGTGACACTTCCTTCTCATGATTTCAGTCGGTTCCAGCTGTTGGTCATTTCAGCACCCAATCTAAGGTACAGCCGTTTCTGTAGGAACGTGTGCGTTGGGAGTATTGCATTGGAGAGTGGGAGGAATAGTGCCCCATTGTTGGTATCAGTGAAAGGATTAATGCCCCATCGTTGTTGTCTGTAAAATAAACAGTGCATTTTCTTCTGGTGCATTTAGCTTTTATTTGAAATCAGTTTGTTTGAAACATGTCTTAGTTCTTTACAGGTGCTTCTAACCCGATTTGCATCAAGCTGCTTCTAGCGGCATTTGTATTCCCATTAACTTATACAGAGAGAAAAGCTTCTCGGACATAAATAAAAGCCCTGTGTATACAGATACTTTGGCATTGAGTATCTTTGTACATACCTTACAACACACCAATATTACAAAAGCTTAAATTCAGCCCGAATTAGGTATTTATTGCACACACAGAAAAAGTTAACAATGGACATACATTTTCCATCCTGACCCAGTCAACTTGTCTTGCTCTCAAATGATCATCATAACCAACTGAGGAATCAGCTTTCTGCCATGAATTCATTTACAATATTTCAAAGTATGCAAACTGGTAAAATGTACTGTATAGTTAAAGGAGTTGTAAAGGATTTTTTTTTTTTTTGCTGAAATGACTGTTTACAGGGTATAGAGACATAATAGTTAACTGATTCCTTTTAAAAATGATTACAAATAGATAAAAATCAATCATATAATGTACCTACAGTTTCTAGTTTCGTTTTTGCATGTTGTTTCCTGCTTCTGTGATTTACAGAGCCAATACAGGGCAGTGATGGTTTGTAAAACGAAACTGATTGGTGCTGAGGGGTTTCAGACACACAGTAATCACATCTCCTTGATTAGTGACCACAGAGAGAAAGCTCCCAGTACTGTGGTTATCAGGAAACAGACAACCAGGAAGTGTGGCGATCAGAGAAGAATTACAGCAACTTGAGAGCAAAAACGAACAATGAGGACATAAAAACAGCACTGCATTAAGGTAAAGGAAGCTATTAAGATAAAAAAAAAATCCTTTACAAACCCTTTAAAGAGCCCAATGGATGCACAGGAATAATAATTATAAAACAATACTTAAGAAACTGGACTCATCAGTGCCAAGACAAGGTCATCCAACACCCAGGGCAAAGATAACAAACTGTGCCCCCCTCCTCCTTTCATGATGTGCACGTTTAGGGGATCCCACACCCAGCAGTCACTCACTTGTTAAAATCACTGCCACTCTCACTACTCCTGTCAGCCTTGGAACAGAAGGAAGGTGCCCCCATCCATACAGTAAACCATTGCGCCCAGAGCAACTGCCCTTCCCACCTACCCCATGTCCCAGCCCTGGGACTCATTGTAGGAATAAAAGTTGTTGAAAATGGGGCACAACAATAAAAAAAAAAAGGTTATAAGATCATGGACTGGTTTTGTTGTTAATTGTAACAATAAAAAACCCAGTCCTGGGGTAAGTAGACCTTAATTTTCGGGAACAAATTTAAAATATTCTATAACGAAATGTGGTTTGAGTAGGGAGGAAATGGGTAAGAAAAAAGGATGGCAGGGCAACATGAATGTAGAGGGAACAATTGATGGTATAGCAAACTGCTCGTCAGTGTGGATCACTCTTGTAGTTCAAGATACCAGGTTTGACAATACAAGTTTGTCATCGTTGATTCAATGTAGTTGCAATATTCATGACCAGCATAAGACTAATGCCCTGTACACACGATCAGAATTTTGGATGGGATAAAAATCCGACGGAATTTTACGCCGGAATTCCATTCAAGCTGTCCTACATACAGTCAGACCAAATTCCGACCGTCCAAAATGCGGTGACGTAAAACACTACGATGAGCCGAGAAAAATTAAGTTCAATGCTTCCGAGCATGCATCGGCTTGATTCTGAGCATGCATGTTTTTTTTTTTTCTCCGTCGGAGTTCCACACAGACAATCAGAATTTCCGATAGAATTTTTTTCCATCGGAAATTTCTAAACTAAAAGTCAGATGGGGCCCACACACGGTCGTAATATCCGATGAAAAAAATCCGTCTGACTTTTTTCATCGGAAATTCCAATCGTGTGTACAAGGCATAAGAAATAATGTATATAGAACCAAAAAAAAAAAAACAATAAAAATCATTGAAAAATAAACCATTTACAAAATAAAGCTTTGTTTTGTTGAACCTGGAATAAAAGTACTGTCTGCATCCCAATGTACTGTATTTAAAATCAAAAGACATTTGTATTTGCAAGTGCGTGTATGTGTTAGTCTGGCTATGTAAAGGTTAAACTCCCAGGAAGCCTGTGTGATATCACCCTCTGCCTTTTTGAAGATAGTGACCTTGATAGAACTGTCATATCCCACATGGCCCTGTGTAGGACAGCATGGCTTCCTGGGAATAACATGTGGGTGACACTCTATACCCGCTCTCCGAAGCCTTGGAGATTTTCCTCTTCCAGAGCTAGGCTGACATTTTGCAGCTCTGTGAAAAAGTCAGACAGGTGTCTCGGGAGAGTTAGTGCTCAGCTCGCTGTCAGTATGTGAGTTTTGTTTTGTCATTATTCCTCCCACTCCCCTGGCATTATCCTCGCCAATTGCCAATGTCATTATCCTTGCCATCTCCTCCTCCTCCTCATGTCACGCTGAGATGGATTTCCTGCATAGAGCCAGCATTGCTGACAACTACTATCTGACTAAAGCTGCAGAATTTTTTATAGAAGAATAGTGAGGGAACTTTACGTTCTGTGGCCTATATGACTGGGAGAAGTCAGGCAGCTCTGGTGCCATTATTGAAGAGCAGGAGTACCGAAATAAAATTCAAGGAGGTCCAAAATTTTCTTTGGACCGAGGTCCGAATCTCGGTGTCCCCATCACAGCGCCCCTTTACATCAGGTGTCCCCATTACAGCGCCCCTTTACATCAGATGTCCCCATCACAGCGCCCCTTTACATCAGACATTCCCGTCAGAGTGCCTCCTTACATCAGATGTCCCCATCACAGCGCCCCTTTACATCAGGTGTCCCCATCACATTGTTCTTTACATCAGGCATTCCTGTCAGAGTGCCTCCGTACATCAGATTTCCCCATCAGAGTCCTTCTTAACATAAAATGTGCCCATCAGCGTGCACATTAAAATAAGGGTCACACTGATGGACACATTTTATGTTAAGGGGCACTCTGATGGGCACAACAAAACGTGACCCTTAAAAAGGTGCCCATCAACGTGAACCTTATTTTATGTTAAGGGGCACAACAAAATGTGCCCATCAGAAGAAAAACTGATGTAAGGGGGTCTTTGCTCACCAAAGCCCCAAGTTACATCAGCGTCTACAGAGCACCCCTTATATTAATGTATACACTGTGAGCAGGGCCGTCTTAATAGCATCATGGGCCCCTGGGCAAAGTAATGCTTTGGGGCCCCTACAATGATGACAGTGCAGGTAAACAGACATCAAGTAGGTAGGAGGCAGACTGCCTCCCATGTGTATCTATCCCTCTCAGTGCCATCATGGTGCCCCAAATTTCGGGGCATTGTGGGCTCAAGGACCATCTGCTTTGGGGAAAGTGCAGGGGCCCCCCCATGCAGCTGGGGCCCCTGGGCAGTGCCCAGGTGTGCCCTCTCATTAAGACAGCCCTGACTGTGAGGCAGGAGAGAGGTGGTGTGGATGGAGGAAGAGCAAATGAGCCCTCTCTCGTCCATGCAGGGGGAGGAAACTGCCAGTGCTGGCTCTGAGCTGTGTGTGAGAGAGACTCAGCTCAGAGCCTGCAGCCAGCAACCCTGCTGGTAGTTCCGCCACTGGTGTGTCCCTGTCCAGTTCCTCTCTGCTGATAGGATGACATTGGCAGGGCATGAGATGACATTGGCAGGGCATGAGAGGAGACACAGGCATGGCCGCATAGAGGAAGGTAAGTGGCTAACGCAGTTTGGACCAGAGTCGCCGTTAACCTCTCGCTGTGCGGCCCAGTCATCAAGCCACAGACTGGGTGGCCCCAGACCAATCGAGCAAATACCCAGTCCGGGTCTTGGCACGTGTATGCAGTTGCTGCACAGTTCAGTAGGGGTACTGCATAACAGGATTCTAAAGCCCAGACCATACTCCTGTATCTGTTAACTTGAAAAGCCCCCCTTTATCACCCAATTATTTTCCAGGGTGTAAGGTTGGCAAACTGTTTTAAATGGTGCTAGCTCACATCTGTGTTAAAGCCTTGGCACATGTTAAAGGAGTATTGATGTCAACATTGGCACAAAAAAATGCATGGTTGATAGTGATCCTGCCGCTTTACAAAAGAGATTCAACCAGTTATATTTGTTGTATAGGGACAATGTCTATTTAATTTGGCTAATTTTAGTAATAGTAGGAAATACTGACAGCTGAAATACATTTTATTTATCAAAAATAACTGTGGTTAGTTTTCCTGGTTATATCAGGGATCAAACAACCAGGAACTATACTGGAGTGATCATGTTCTCCCTGTGCTTGCTATGGTTTTTGCCCACACTCCAAAGACATACTGGTAGGTTAATTGGCTTCCATCTAAAATTGTCCCTAGTATGTGATTGTTTAAGTATAAATGTGAGGTAGAAACCTTAAAGGCCCATACACAGGATCAGACTTTTTGACAATAACGGTCCGACGGACGTGCTTTATCGGACAATCCGACCATGTGTATGCCCCATCAGACAATTGTTTTTGCTTTTTAAATCGGACAAATGTTCGCTGCGAATGCTTTTAAAAACTTTTCGGCAACAAATGTCCGATTGTGTGTACACAAGTCCAAACACGCATGCTCAGAACCAATGCTAAAGATCAGACAAGAATAGCAGAAGTTGCCTAAAGAGTGGCGGTAGACCTGAAAAACAATGTGATTTGGTGAATGTTGGCTAAATAATTTCTGCCGTGTGTATGCATACCAAGTTCACGGCCAACGCCACTTCGGACCAAAATCCATGGAACAGTCAGATGGAAGTCCGATCGTGTGCATGCGGTTTAAGATTGTAAGCTCTCAAGAGCAGGGACTGATGTGAATGTGCAATATGTAAAGCACTGCATACATAGCTGTAATAAATTGCAATACATACAGTAGACTGTGCAGACTATGGTCAAGTCATTGTTTAAGCTGGAAAGTTTGGTCTATTGTTCTGTTCATCTCTGGTAAGAAAAAAATGGTTACCCAAACTGCAGCCTGATTAATTAAATTAAATATTACCGAGTAGCAAATATACATTTCAGGCATAAACATGGTCTTGTTTTTCCTTACCAACTAATTTGATTTCCCCAATTATATCTACCTTGAACATGACCTGGTAGGTAGAATATCATACGCGAGTGATTTTATTGGCAAACAAATGTATATCCAATTATAAACCTCGTGGATTTATTGACGGTGAAACAAAGAACACACAGAAAGGGAAGAGGTGAGATTTTATTTTGAAAGTTAACAGTATAACATTTCCGAAAGAACTAAAAAAAAAAAAAAAACCCACCCTTCAAAAACATACATTCCTTACAAATTATGTACAGTCTAGAAACAGTGCAACAACCGTCCTTAATAAATATTGCTTTACGTTAAATAAGAACAAGAACATGACCCTTAAAACCAGTATAAAAAAAACAAAACAAAAAAAAGGTCCTTATGGCTGAAATAATAAACCAATTATTAATTAAATATTTTTTACATAATAACAGTTTCAATATAAACTACAAAACCATTCTATCTATTGATAGGAGCAAGAAGCATTACAAAGAGAATATCTCCTGAATCCAAGGAATTCCCTTGGTGTACAGGAATCACAGCAAAAATGTTAGGATGTTCTCTATTTCTATTGGGTGTTTAGGATGGCCTGTCAGGTTTTTCCTGAACAATCAGTGCCCTGGGGTACCGTCGGCAACACTGACCATTGTATTCTGCTGGCTCCCCACTGGCGGAATACATAAGCTCAGCCTTAAGCAGGCCATACTAGCGGTTGGAATAGAAAAAAAAAGTGCAAGATTTCCCCATCAGACGCGGCGCTGGTGGGGGAATCACTCCCACAGCGCTATTATGTTCTACCAGCAAGGAAGGCTCCTTTGCCAGCAGAATACAGTGATCAATTTTGCCAGCTTTAGCTTCACGAAAAACCCAATCGATGGACTTGTGTACAACCAGCCAGCCCATACAGGGATCAAAATTCGTCCGGTCCCTGCTGAACTGGCCAAATTTCGATCCACATATGGCTTGCTTTAGTAAAGAATAGTGAACATCTGCATCCCCACAGTAATCACATCATCTGGGTCCCAGCAGTGGTCATGCGTTTAGATGCTTCTCCAAGACATGTTTGTATTTTGGGAGGTTCTACAAAGCAGGGAGTGTTTAGGCCATTTATGAATGAAGGCATTGTGAGTTTTGTGAGTCAGATGCTAGTCACAAAAGTTGGGTTTGGGGACTGGGCTGTGCCAAGCTGGAGGTAAATTAGAAGAAACACGTGCTTTGTATTTTTTATGTGCAAAAACTCCCTATAGTGTTTGTTTAAACAAGAACAAGTTATAAAGGCAAAATTAACAGTGGAACGTGAGGGACAGCTTTTCCAGCAGTCCCTGATCTAACACAATATCTCTGCAATCAGCAGAGACAACAAAAAGGATCATTTATGGGTATAAAAGACCCAAAATTGGCAGCTACCAGCGATATTCCTGCTGGGCACCCATGCCCCCCAGTGTAACAAAAAGCAGCAACAGGTCCTTCACAATGGTATGGGATACAAATCAACCCTTTGTTCATGGCAGTATCTCCAAATATCTTCTTTACAACCAACGGCTAGCTACAGCCTTTCCATGCTGGAAACCGAGGTAAGCATGTCCTGGGTAAGGAGGTGGAGAAAACCAATTAAGATCTTTGTCCTTGGCTTCATAGTCCCAAATGTTGTCATAGCTGAGGTCACTCTGAAAGCTTTGCAACTCTGCATAGTCGTGGTCGTGCTCCAAACTGTCCGGCTTCAGACTTTCAGAGGAGGGCAGGTCAAACATATCTTCAACTGGAAGAAGAGAAAGTACGTGTTTCAAGGTAGGTACTTAGAATTGATTATAAATGCAATGCATCATATATTTACTGGCTATAACAACTGTATATTGTGTTGTCCCAAGGAAGTTTACACCGTAGTTTTGTCCACTATACACCAACAAAAACTGGATACCCGCACTATAGCGTCAACGCAGCCTGGCATAAATCCCCAGCCTGACGGACCACAAAGGAACAGCGGCACACTGAGAAGTCATCACTGCGCTTTGTCAGCAAGTGTGCACTGCAACTGCATACATGGGTGTTTACCTTAGAACAGTGGTTCTCAACCTGGGGGTCGGGACCCCCTTGGGGGTCGAATGATGATTTGCCAGGGGTCACCAAATCCTGGCATGTTTCAGAAGCCCACACCGCTCTCCCAGCCTTTTCTCGGCTGTTCCTAGAGCCCGCGGCCGACCACTCAGCCTCTTTGCAGCTACCCATTCAGTTCACGGCATGGCTGGGGGGCAGAGACTAGAAGTCAGCTGACTGGTGAGGAAAATGAAGTGGGAGGGGCTGAAGGAGACCCCATCTCCTGATTTCAGCATAGGTGTCACTGCTGCGAGACACCACTGTAGTACGGGTTCCACACTACGAAAATAATTTTACTGTTAGGGGTCCCCAAAATTTGTGAAATGTTATCAAGGGGTCACGACACTAGAGAGGTTGAGAACCACTGCCTTAGAAGCACACATACTTCCTGTATAAGAATTCATATTATGCATACAATGACATAGGCATTGAGTAGGGGGAATGAACCGATAAGCCCAAATCAATGTTTTCTACTGAACTTGCAGTCTGGAGAGCCATAAATCATTTAATGCATACTGCACACAGATTAAAAGTAGGTGAAAATGAAAACTGGAAAGCCCTTTCGTCTCTGTGGTAACACGGAGGGGCCCCCCTTTTTTCCCACAGGTTTTGGACATTCCTGGCTCAGATCCCTGCAATTAATGAAAGAACAGCAATGACACCTGTTGGTGAAAACTGGGACTGCACAGTGACCTTCAGTTCTCTCAACAATGGCCAATTGGATCACTCTATGCTGCTACACAGAAACGCTACAAACAGGAATTTCTTAAAAAAAAAAAAAAGCTGACAATGGATTATTTTGTGCATCAGTAAGTGTTCATGGAGAACTCAAAGTTTGTTGCAACAAGGCTGACATGATTAGAAAACAAACTTACTATAGTTTTCACAAAAGCTATAGTAAATTTATAAACCAGTTAACCTGATAACTGGAGCGGACTTATCACTTGCATGTCTGAACTTTTTCCCCTTAATTACCCTTGCGGCAGTCTGGTACTATAAACATCATGACAGCTTTATGACATTACCTTCTTTGTTGTGGTGAGAGAAAGAAATTTCTTCTTTGACTGAGGATATCTACAATGAAATGATAAAAAAATATGTTTACAATATAGTAGGAACATGCATGCTTCTGTATTACATAGACTAGCTTTTGACCTTCTGCTAGTATAATAATAGGCAAGCCTTGCCAATTTTTTTTTTATATATATATATATATATATATATATATATATATATATATATATATATATATATAAAAATACACACACACACACAATATATATTATATATATATATATATATATATATAAAAATACATAAATATATAAAAAATCCACCCCCCCTAAAAAAAAAAAAAAAACACAAAAAAAAAAACAATTGTAAAAAAAAAAAAATACTGTCACATGACATAAAAAAAAAAAAAATATCGGAAATCGGTATCGGCGAGTACTTGAAAGTATCGGTACTTGTACTCGGTATCGGGACAACCCTAACAAAAAACCTTTTATTTGGCCTGTAACCCACAAACCATTTGAACTGCTTTCCTCAGTTTCAGTGCTCAGCCGAAGCTGATAATTAAAGCTACTCTCTCTGTAGCCAGGAATATTCACATTATTTCAGACATCAACGTACCCGTGGGAACACAATATACTAAAAAGTGACATTTCACAGCAAGGGAGAACTTACACTTTTGAAGAAGGGGGTCTGGCTCTGTTTTGTGGGTATGAGCCTTGAGTCGATGGATGTGTCTGGCTCACTGTTTCGATGCACCATGGGCCTCACAAGCTTTTGGCTCCCGGTCACTGGATGGGAATACTTCTTCTGCAGGGCTGGGTGTGGGCTGATTTTCCCATGGAATGATCTGTTTATCTTCAGGTCGGAGACTTGGCTCTCAGTGCGGTTTGAAGTCAGATTTTGTAAAATCTTATTGAGAGATAAAAAATATTAACCTTAATATTTTATCCACACGTTATTATTACTATATTTATTAGTGAAGCTTTAAAAGATTCATCTGTGGTCTACAATTAGTAGATACACATGCAAAACCTAGCTATATTAGCGAGACACAGAATAAACGATTAGGAGAATTATGTTTTATTAAATGATGATTATATTTTGGATAGAATGAGCAAAGGTTAGAACGTTAGTCAGATTTAACTGTTCTCTGTGTACCCAACCCATTTACTTTAACCACTTAAGACCCGGACCTTTAGGCAGGTAAAGGACCCGGCCAGTTTTTGCGATTCAGCACTGCGTCGCTTTAACAGACAATTGCGCGGTCGTGCGAAGTGGCTCCCAAACAAAATTGTCCTTTTTTTCCCCACAAATAGAGCTTTCTTTTGGTGGTATTTGATCACCTCTGCGGTTTTTATTTTTTGCGCTATAAACAAAAATAGAGCGACAATTTTGAAAAAAAATGCAATATTTTTTTCCTTTTGCTATAATAAATATCCCCCAAAAATATATAAAAACAAAATATATAAAAAAATATTCTTCTACCTATTTTTGGTAAAAAAAAAAAAAAATTGCAATAAGCGTTTATCGATTGGTTTGCGCAACATTTATAGTGTTTACAAAATAGGGGCTAGTTTTATTGCATTTTTATAAAAACAATTTTTTACTACTAATGGCTGCGATTTTTTTCGTGACCGCAACATTATGGCGGACACATCGGACAATTTTGACAATTGTCATTTTCACAGCAAAAAATGCTATAAAAATGCATTGTTTATTGTGAAAATGACAATTGCAGTTTGGGAGTTAACCACTAGGGAGCGCTGAAGGGGTTAAGTGTGACCTCATGTGTTTCTAACTGTAGGTGGGCGGGGCTGGATGTGTGACATCATTGATCATGTTTCCCTATAACACACGATCAATGACAGCGCCACAATGAAGAACAGGGAAGCTGACCCCACGGCTGGGCTTAAAGAGCCACGTACAGGTACGTGGATGTGCCCAGCCGTGCCATTCAGACTTATATCGGCGTGAAGGGGTCCTTAAGCTGAACTCACACAATTTCACTTCCGCACATCAGTCCCGATTCCAGCTGTGATTTCAGAGACATCTGTGCAGGTTTCTGCACAGATGTGAATGGAAATCGCACCCCAAAAATCAAAAAGTACTACAGAAACTAAGTTTTAAAATTGGTGCGGTGTCGCACCGATTAGGGGTTGTCCTTAGCCACTTCCAGACCGCCCACTGTCATTATACGTGGTGCGTTTGAAGAGGAATACCGTTGTTATGGTAGCAGCTAGCTACCATAACCCCGGTATACTCTTCTTCAGTGGGCAGTCCTCTACAAGATAAAAGTGGTCTCTGCGGCAGATACGCAGCGAGATCACTTTTATCGGCGGCGGGATAGGGGCCCCCTCCCTCCTGCTGCTCTCCGCTGCCGGCATCGGCAATCCGGTCCTTTTCCTTGCTGTGCATGGAGATGAGTGAGGTGGAAGATGGCCCCCACCAGTCTCCATATAACTGCAGGGCGGAAGCGACGTCAAATCGTCACTTCGGCCCATACGTCTTAAAAAAGGGATTTTTTTTTTTTTTTTCAAATTGTTTTTTTTTTTTATTATTATTATTGCGTTTAAGTCCAAATATGAGATCTGAGGTCTTTTTGACCCCAGATCTCATATTTAAGAGGACCTGTCGTGCTGTTTTTTATTACAAGGGATGTTTACATTCCTTGTAATAGGAATAAAAGTGACCCTATTTTTATTTATTTTTTAAAACTGGGTTAAAATCCTAAAAATAAAGTAAAATAAATAAGAAAAAAATATTTAAAGCGTCCCGTCCCGACGAGCTTACGCGCAGAAGTGAACGCATACGTGAGCAGCGCCCGCATATGAAAATGGTGTTCAAACCACACATGTGAGGTATCGCCGCAATCGTCAGAACAAGAGCAATAATTATATTCCTAGACCTCCTCTGTAACTGAAAACCATGCAACCTGTCGTTTTTAAACGTCGCCTATGGAGATTTTTAAGGGTAAAAGTTTGACGCCATTCCACAAGTGGACGCAATTTTGAAGTTTGACATGTTGGGTATCAATTTACTCGGCATAACATCTTTCACAATATAAAAAAAAAAAAAATGGGGCTTTAGCAAATCAACCCCAATGAATCTGTTGGTGATATTCTCCAAGATAACTGACACTAACCTCATCCACCAGCCTGTTACTTGGTATTCCAGTTGGTGTATATGGTTCAGCATACAATGGAGACATTGACACATCCTGGGAATCAGGTGGTGAGGTAGTCTTCTGGTTATCTGTCAGACAGGTCATTCTGCTTAACTGTGGACATACAATGAATTGGTTACAAGTTTATAATTGAATCAAATGCAGACACACTTTGTAATGCATGCTTTATTTTTCTGAATTTATATCAATGACTAATGGGCAAATTCACCAGGTAATCTTGTATAAAACATGTTTGTCTTCATAGCATACTAAAGGTTATCATTGACTTTATTTCTACATTAAGCACTTATTAAAAGAACAGGCCTGGGTATTGAAGCACATTGGCACTAATAACATAATGAAGTCACGTGCACATCTCATTAAGAATGAGGACATCCTTATAATGATAGGGTGTACAGGTGCCACCGCAATATGACATTACCAGGAATAAGCCATTATAGCCATTGAAGTCCGCACGCGCTACACTTTTAAGTTATCATTTACAGACTTATCTTTACGTCATCACATATACTGTATATCATTAACATCATTAGCTAGCTTGCTTTCTTGGTTTGAGTATTTAGGTTTCAATGACTTTTAGTTATGAAAAACTTTTTTTCAAACCTTTGCCAGTGTGAGATCACACCCTGTACCCACTCCACCGAAATACAATTTGCAGAGCATCATTTTGTGAGCCTGGAAAATTTGATAGTAACCTTGCAGTAAAATGCATAGCCCCCATATTAGATCCAGGCCACCTCTACTTATATAAATTACTGTATATAGGTGGATAAAAAAAATCATCTTGGATAATAATATAAGAAAAAAAAGAAAGAAGGTTATATGCTTCTGCATATAGAAAAACAAACAAGGCGCCTCTAGATAGATTGTTTCCATTAGAGATTGCTGGTCTCCCTGAGTGCTGCCTAAAGTGTGTGAAGATTTGCTACCCTCTCCAACACAGACTGTCAGGATTCAAATGCCAGGAGCGCCCTGGATATACACATTTTTCTATACTTCTGCATATGCAGGGCATGATGTCCCTATCCTTTCAAGATTCCTGGACTATGGCGAGTACCCCAAATCGCATAGAAATACACTCCACAAGCCAGGGCATCGCCCCCCCCACTTCACAAGCCAGGGCACCCCCCCACTTCACAAGCCAGGGCATCCCCCCCCCCTTCACAAGCCAGGGCATCCCCCCCCCCCACTTCACAAGCCAGGGCACCCCCCCCCACTTCACAAGCCAGGGCATCCCCCCCCACACTTCACAAGCCAGGGCATCCCCCCCCCCACACTTCACAAGCCAGGGCATCCCCCCCACTTCACAAGCCAGGGGATCCCTCTACTTCAAATGGTCTCTCAGGAAGGAGTGTGAGGTTACTCTTGCCCAAGTGCTGCATGTGGAAGATAAGCGTAAGACTAGTCTAAAATCGAACTTTTTTACTTAAAAGGTATATTTTTCAACTAACTATATGCAGCAGGGTGCATGGCTCAGACCCAGGAAGAGGACCTTCCAATTTACTGACCAGACCCAAAATCTTCCAATTAAATGTTTTCCTCATTAACCACAGAAAATTACAGGAGGAGGAGGGGAAGCCAGACAAGCAAACCCTGCAAAATGAGAGGAAGCAGCAACGACCAGTCATTCTTTAAAAAAAAAAAAAAAAAGAAAAAAAAGATGAATGCCTCTTCAGTCATAACTTACCAGCTGCTGTGGTGTAACAGAGGAGTGCCCTTTGGATTTTTCATATGAATATGGCTCTTTATATAAGGGGGACAGGATATCTTCACTAGGTGTCTCTGGGATATTCATAAAGGGCGCGTTTTCCACATCATAAGTCTGAGGCATTACGGACGGAATCTGAATGCAAAGGTTCTTTTTTCCTTTAGACTCGCGGATGCTGCCACCTCTCTGAAGATCACTCGATCCATTTTGTCCACATGGCCAATTAGAATTCGCCAAACACTTTAAAAAAAGAAAACAAAATATCAGTACTCTGCCACTTCCCAATTCAAAGGTTTAATTTTACATTATTTTTTTTTTTTTTTACTGATGTTCAAGTATTTTTATTAATAGACAGCTTTAGATAAAATGCAGTACTGCCTGATAGCCTGCAGGTGTCAGCATTGCATCTCTTTCCATAACAAGGCTACAGCAATGAACACAATTCCTTTGTAAATAAAAAATAAATAAAAAATCCTGCAAGAAACTACCTAAACATAGTTAAGAAAGTAACCTTTTGTTATGCATTAAATAGTTTAATATTAAAACTTAGGGCTCTTTCACACGGGGCGGATCAGTAATGATGCGCGTCCGTGTGTCCGTAAGCTCAGCGGGGATCGCTCCGTAAAATCCCCGCTGAGCCGTCGGCTGACAGGGCGGTCGCCGCACACTGTGCAGGGACCGCCCTGTCTTTTCTCCGCTCTCCCCTATGGGGGGATCGGATGAACACGGACCGTCTGTCTGTGTTCATCCGATCCGATGACACAAGAAAAAAATAGGATTTTCTTCCGTCCGCAAAATCGGAGCTTTGCAGAGGCGGGCGATTACGAGTGTCAGCGGATGTTCATCCGCTGACACCCGCAATCACATAGGGACCAATGTATGTCCCGTTTTCATCCGCAAACGGATGGATGAAAATGCGGACATACGGTCCCGCACATGTGAAAGGGGCCTAAGATTGCATACATATTTATAAAAAAAAAACACTTGAAATGGATACTAAAAAAGGGAAACTTTTTTTTTTAATAAACATGCCTCTTGCTATAGGGGTAACTGGACAGGCTTCCGAGCCACGTGCTGTGCATCCATTCACCCAGAGTGCGTCTTAGTTGCCCCCCCCCCCTCTCTCCTCACTGGCTGTGATTGACAGCAGCAGGAGCTAATGGCCCCCGCTGCTGTGTGAGCCAATAAGGAGGGAGAGACCCCAGAGAGCTGCTGCTCTCAAGGACATCGTTAGAAGGAGATGGGGTTCAGGCAAGTAAAAGGGGGGCTAAGGGGGAAGCTGCATTCACAATATTTTTTACCTTAATGCAGAAAATGCATTATGGTAAAAAACCTTGAGCCTTTAAAAATCTATAAATTGCATCATCATAATTTTACCTTAAGCTTATAGTTTATTTAATTAGAAAAAAAAACAAAAAAAAAAAACATAATAGTAAGGGACTCACGTGAACGGGTTGTGAATATCCAGGTGACAGAGGATCCTCCTGCAAGGTTTGTTCGCCCAGTATTGTGTATGACGGCTGGTCAGAGACTTGAATAGTGTTGTTTGATTGGTGGTTAGAGTTGGGCAGCTTCACTGAAGACGCCCAGGATTTGGTACGACCGTCTGATGTGAATGAGCTCCTGCAGCTTGCAGTCACCTGTGATATGGAAAGGGATTCATTATTGTTTTCATTTATTTTTTCATTAAATTGTCAAAAGTACCAAGACATTGTAAAAATGGAGCCCATGTGAAAGAGCCCCAAGCACCCCCCCCCCCCCAAAGTTCTTATCTTGGGACTACAGAATGGTTAGCCTTTAAGTTGAGCAGGTGGGTCTGAGTAGTTTGGTCAGAAAAAAATGGGCAGGGCTGACACCACTCAGTCTACACATATGCTGTGTGTTGTCAGTAAACAGGACTTTTCTGTGCATTTCTGGCAGATCAACAGGTATTTTCTGTTCTTGCCGGAATAAAACTCATGTTATACATAGATGTACTGCATAATATTCCATACATTTTTAATTTTTTTTTATTTAATTCTGCCTTGATATATGCTTTAAACACACACAGAGGCTTGGAATCTGAGCCAATTACGTTTTAAGAGCACAGATGAACAATTTCAAAGCTACGACGGCTCAGACAGCCAAATGGGTTTGTAGTGCAATACAGCCTGAACTTTAGAGCAATGGCTTTTTAAAGCCTTCCTAAGACGAGGTTAGTGCCAAAATAATGGGTTTCCGGTGCCGAGCTGCACCATGCCATGAGCAAAGCTGCTTCTTCCCCAAGTAGTCACATGACCTGCGTCATTGGGTAAATGCTTTTGACATCGACGTATGAAATTATTTAGTATTCATTAACATGAACATGTCAAGTACACCTTTGGGAACAGGTTACATGTTCCACCTATTTTTTAGGGTACAACATGTACCAACTGCTACAGCGTTTCTCCGATCTGCTACCTGTAGTTACAGCGAGCCAAGGATCTTCTCCCTGATCTCACTGTCACAATAGAAAAAAACAAAACAAAAAAATACTAGGCTGTGCGGAGCTTCGCCAGAGTTCTGCGAATGAGAGAACTACAAGTACCCATAGCTTTTGTGGCTGTTGGCTTGTAGTTCTCGCTGAATTATCACGGTGTCGTTGAGTGCTCTGGTAGGTCATTGATTCTTCCTGTCAGTGTGTAAGTGCCTGCCCATACCGGGTACGAGCAGACAGCTTACACAGACAGGAGCCCTGCATTGCACCCAAAATCTGCTGTCTGTGGGTGCAATGCTTTACAGACTCCTAAAAAAAAAAAAATATTAACTTTTTTTTTTTACCAGATTGTGAATGCCCAAATGCCCATACTGGTGGGCACCCTAAAGTTATTGGAGCTTCCAAGTTACCTAATGCTACTTAACATGGCTTAATTGCATGATAATGTTGAAGATGGTCTTTTTTTTTGCAATTTCGGTTACAAACCTTAAAAAAACAATTTATCCTAAAGGGTAGATTTGTGACCTCCTTAGAAAGGTCTCTTTTTTGTGGGAAAGATTCCTTAGGAAGCACAGTATTGTTACGGTCAGACTTCATTCCACAAAACACTGAATAGGGGCCTCCTGCTGCTGTATAGAAGGAGAAAAATGTCCCCTCCCCCACCCTTTTATTACATGGAAGGGTCCCATGCAAATGAGATTTCCCCTTTTTCTCAGGAATCCCTACTAATTATCTTTAGAATTGCAGACAATCCACGCCAGTAACGAGCTGGGTAGTCTCTGCTCCGACTAGTAGTACCTGTTCATGATGTGCAGAGTGTGAGCCGCAGAAACTGCTGGAGCCAGATAACGAGGAGTCTCGGTTTTGTTGCTGAGCGCGTTTCAAATGTTCTATCCATTCATCATAATCCTGCGGATTGAAGCAGATCACCCGGATCGTGTTGATGTACCTTCCTGTCAGGACAGAGGTCAGACATAACCTGATGTTAGATAATGGGTCTCTCGACACAAAAAAACAGTTATTTCTAGAACACAAACACACTAAATTGCTGTTCGGCCAGGGAGGTGGGCACTATTAAGGTGGGCACTAGTAAATGCCCGCTATCTCACTTTGGAGCACATTTAATGCAGGACCACTTATCATGAACAGACATACAGGGCTTGATTTACTAAAACTGGAGAGTGCAGAATCTGGTGCAGCTCTGCATAGAATTCAATCAGCTTCTAACTTCAGCTTGTTCAATTAAAGAGGGACTGCAGTCTGCGCACATAATTTGTAATAAAAACATCTTTGCCGTTCTGAAGCTTCCCGCCAACCATTTTGCATATTATTTTATATATACTGTGATCCTGTACTTGCCAAAAATCTCCCTCCACTGAGTCTGGCTGCAAACATTTTAACTGTGGGCAGCTGAAGCTGCTGCCTGTGCACTTCCTGGACACACAGAGGCACACCTTCAGCTCTGCAGCTCTCAATGGCCCTCTTATGACTAATCCCCCCTCCCTTCCTGGCAAACTCTCACAAGAGTTAGAGAGAGCGCTGTGCATGATGTCATAAGCCTAGGCTTTTTTACCAGACAAGAAACAGGAAGGTATAAAAGGTAAAAGTTTCACTATCCAAGTAAAAACAAGGGCAGAAGATTTTAATAGAAGGAAAGAAAAATATGACCGAAGGTCGGCTTTAACCACTTAAGACCCGGACCAAAATGCAGGTAAAGGACCTGGCCAGTTTTTGCGATTCGGCACTGCGTCGCTTTAACCGACAATTGCGCGGTCGTGCAACGTGGCTCCCAAACAAAATTGGCGTCCTTTTTTCCCCACAGAGCTTTCTTTTGGTGGTATTTGATCACCTCTGCGGTTTTTATTTTTTGCGCTATAAACAAAAATAGAGCGACAATTTTGAAAAAATGCGATTTTTTTCCTTTTTGCTATAATAAATATCCCCCAAAAATATATAAAAATAATATTTTTTTTTCCCTTAGTTTAGGCCAATACGTATTCTTCTACCTATGTTTGGTGTAAAAAAATAAATAAAAAATAAATAAAAAATAAATCGCAATAAGCGTTTATTGTTTGGTTTTGCGAAAAAATGAATAGTGTTTACAAAATAGGGGATAGTTTTATTGCATTTTTATTAATAATTTTTTTTTTTTACTACTAATGGCGGCGATCAGCGATTTTTTTCATGACCGAGACATTATGGCGGACACATCGGGACAATTGTGACACATTTTTGGGACAATTGTCATTTTCACAGCATAAAAATGCTATAAAAATGCATTGTTTACTGTGAAAATGACAATTGCTGTTTGGGAGTTAACCACTAGGGGGCGCTGAAGGGGTTAAGTGTGACCTCATATTTGTTTCTAACTGTAGGGAGGCGGGGCTGGACGTGTGACGTCATTGATCGTGCTTCCCTATATCAGGGAACACACGATCAATAACAGCGCCACAGTGAAGAACGGGGAAGCACAGCTCTCCCCGTTCTTCAGCTCCGGGGACCGATCGCGGGACTCCAGCGGCGATCGGGTCCGCGAGCGCGCCCGCGACCCACGGCTGGGCACTTAAAGAGCACGTACCTGCACGTGCTTGTGCCCAGCCGTGCCATTCTGCCGACGTATATGTGCAGGAGGCGGTCCTTAAGCTTTGACAAAAAAAAAATGGTATTACTATCGGTTTCTTTGCAGAGCTGTACCAGATTTTGCCACTTGTAGTTCCTTTAAAGTGGTTGCAAACCCTTACAGACCACTTTATGCTACAGGTAAGCTTATACTAAGGCTTACCTGTAGCTACCCAAGATATCTCCTAAACCTGCACAGTTTAGGAGATACCCCCTGTTCACTGCATGTGCCAATGCACACTGGGGCAAACTTATGTGCCATTGCTTCAGTCTGTATGCCGTTACCGGCGGCTCCAGCACGCATGCGCGGGAGTGACATCGCAGCCGGCCAAGCGCAGAGCCAATTTTATCTAAAACTGACTTATAGTGTCCTGGATAGAGTGGGCAGAGCTTTTACCCTCCCTTCCTGCCGCTGAGACCACACAGGAAATCCTTCCAACGGGCATACACAGGGTAATAAGAATCACACAAAGAATTTGAAACCTTTACCACTCTATCCAAATCTACAAAGTTTAGGTTGGAATATCACTATAAACATTTGTTCCAGTCTATACCAATAAACCAGTGGTTTCTAAACTCAGTCCTCAACTACCCCCTACATATCATGTTTTCTGGATCTCCTTGTCAATTGCTTGGTATTTATAACCGCCATTTTATTTTAAGGGAAATTGGCAATACCGGACCAGTTGGAAGTACTTAGAGACCAAGGTTTGGAACCACTGCCCTACACAAAAGCCAGGGCAGAGTCCTGCAATTCTCTATACTTGGTGTATGGACACCTTTTTCTTCTCACCTTCTAATAAGAAAGACGACTTCCGTTTTTCATTCTCGTCTGCAATTACCCGTATTGCTTTAAGCGGCAGTTCTCCCTGTTAAAACAAAAGGATCAATGAATTGCACATATCTCTGCTGAAACCTTTAAGCATACTTGCAGCTGACACAACCCAAAGCTGCTCCTCTGGTGGTAAAGGGATTATTATTAGCATCAATTACAAGGAGGGTGTTATCTCTGCCTGATGAGGACAATTTAGTAATTTACACTTGGCATCCTGTTCTCACACACACCTCTCTCTATAGTGTCAGTCTATGCTGAGTCACAACCTGTTCCTCTAGATACAGAGACATGTAGACACAGCTCCATGCCTGATGTATGCGCTCACAGAAAAATAGGACACGCACAGTATGCATCCCCTAAGAGACTGTGCGCTTGATGTTCTGTACATTAAGAGAGCCGAGACTGGGCCTCAATAGATTTTTGTCTTTAACACCAAATCCAGAAAGTAGTAGGTGCTCTGGGTTGTTAGCTCCCCTCCTGGGTTGTATCATGACCAGGAGCTGCAGCTGTATGTTTCATCCACAGCACCATCTGCTGGTGAAATATAGTATTGCAACGTAATCTACCGTATTTATCGGCGTATACCGCGCACTTTTTTGCCCTGAAAAATCAGGGCAAAACCGTGGGCGATATACGCTGATACCCGCACCGAGTTTGAATACTGCGCCGGCATATACCGAGCGCAGTGCACTCGTGTATAGTCGGGCAGGCTCGGCTCCTCTCGCACTCACGTCCTGGATGTACAGGACGTGAGCGCGAGAGTAGCCGAGCCTGCCCGACTATACACGAGTGTACTGCGCTCGGTATATGCCGGCGCAGTATTCAAACTCGGCGCGGGGATCGAGCAGGGAGGACGCCGGACCCGACAAAGAGGACACCCGAAGACGCAGACGGACACCGGACCTGACGAGGCCGCCGCGCAAGACACCGTGGCCCAGATTCTCAAAGGCGTTACGACGGCGCAACACCATTTGCACCGTCGTAAGTCCTAATCTGGCCCCGGGTATCAATGCGACTGATTCTTAGAATCAGTTACGCATAGATACCCATTAGATCTGACAGGCGTAAGGCTCTTACGCTGTCAGATCTTAAATGCAATTTTTTTCCCGCCGCTAGGTGTCGCCGACGTCGTTTTCCCCGTCGCTTATGTAAATTTGCAAATTACGACAATTTCCGAACGTACGCGCGCTTGACGCAGAGAATTTACGACGTTTCCGTAGCCTTTGCGATGCGTAAAGTTGCCCCTGGGTCTATGAGGCGCAGCCAAATGTTAAGTATGGCCGTCGTTCCCGCGTCAAAATGTAAAAAATCTACGTTGTTTGCGTAAGACGTCCGTGAATGGCGCTGGACGCCATTTACGTTAATGTCTAAGCAAATGACGTCGGTGCGACGTCATTTAGCGCAATGCACGTCGGGTACGCGCCTCATTTGAATTGGGCGGGCTTGCGCCGAGCGCTTTTACGATACACCGCCGCAAGTTTACAGGTAAGTGTTCTGAAAATCAGGCACTAACGCTGTAAACCTGCGGCGGTGTAACGTAAATCACATACGTTTACGCTGCCCAGGAGCAACGCAATTATATGTGAATCTGGGCCCAAAACTGTAAGTACAAAAATCTTTTTTCCATAGGAATGCGGGTCCACTTTAGGGGTGCGCGCTATACGCCGGAGTGCGCAATACCCCGATAAATACGGGTATATGAACCACGGTATTACACACATTAGGACTTTATTCTTCTTAGGATCATAAATTTAAAAAAAAAGCAGATCCGAGGAAACGTGGGGCCCCCTACATACCGCAGTTTAACTGAAAATAAAAAAATAAATAAAAAAATGTAATAAACACAAACATGCTTACCCTAAAGCAAAGGTTTTTTCCCTCTTCTGAAAGTATCACAAGAGTGGAAGGGTAAAGGACCAGCAGCCTCTCGTTCAGCTCCTGCAAGAATAAACATAGTTGACAACTCATTAGGTTGCAATTGAAAAAATAATCACATATTAAATTTGTGAATTAATGGTGCTGGTAAGAAATATATTCAAGTGAGATTCCTCTAGATGTCCAAGAGACAAGCCAAGGCAGGAGACAGCTATCCCTGGGAGGTAAGGTTGCACTTATGACAACTTAGGCCCCTTTCACATTGAGGCGTTTTTCATGCGGTACAGCGCTAAAAATAGCGCTGCTATACTGCATGAAAAAAAACCTGCCCTGTAGTGTTCAATGTGAAAGCCCGAAGGCTTTCACACTGAAGCGGTGCGCTAGCAGGAGCGCTCCAAAAGTCCTGCTAGCCGCATCTTTACTGCGGTATAGGAGCGGTGCGCGTTCACCGCTCCTATACCGCGCCTTCCCATTGAAATCAATGGGAAACCGCGGTATTAACCCTTTTTCGGCCGCTAGCGGAGGTTAAAACCTCACCGCTAGAGCCCGAATATCGCGGTAAATACGACGGTATAGCCGCCCTACAAATAGCGCGGCTATACCGTCACCGCGGCTCTATCCCCAATGTGAAAGCAGCCTTAAAAGGAGAAGTACAGCCAAAGCTTGTTTGGTTGTACTTCTTCTATGGATCACAGGAGTGCAGTTTGTTTTGCACGCCTGTGACCCATTTTCAGCAGACAGCGGGCTAGAGTCTGAGGTCACAGAGCCGGTCCACGCTCAGGCAAGATCAAGACAATGGAGTCGGGATCCACCCACATGCCTGGACTGGCACCCGGCTCAGCCTCTCAGCGTGCCACTAAAAGCCTAAACCGGCCGCTCCCGCCCACTCTACAGCCCAGCACGCCAGTGAGCACTGATGGGGCACGGTCAGCAGCTCTCTGCTCACAGAGCTGTGGAAACTGAGCGATCGGCAGCGTTTTAAGTGTTAGAGGCGCCGCGGCAACTGATGCTGCCTCTACCTAGGCAAGTATGATTTAAAATACCCATTCTTGACAAGTTTTAAAATTGTTGGACACAGAAATGAATGTGAAGATACGAGCACAGCAAGATTAGAAGAGGCTTAAATATCATTGTGACATATGCAAATTAACAGAGCAGCGTCCTTGTCATTACATTCCTTTCTAATCACAAAATCGATTCAAAGAAATGTTTTACTGTCTAATTACAGTATGTCCATGGTGAGTGTCATGCAAGCAGCACATTTTATCACATTTCATCCATGTATTATGGAAGAAAATGATCAGTCCAAAGGACACTTCCTTCAACATATGACCAGAATGTATGACTAAGCTATCATCAGACATTATGGAAACAAACTTTCTGAAAAGTTTTTTATGTAAGACTTATCTGGAATCTTAAAAGGAAACCTACACAAAGAAATACGTAAGATGTAATTTCTGACATTATTCGGAAAATGATTTTTGTCTGGCGGTCAAGTTGATCTAAAAAATTCATCTAAAGAGTCACTGATCCAAAACAAATACGCATTAAAGTGATATTATAGGTAAATCTTTGCTTTTATTTTTTAACCAAAACATACATTTCATACCCAACTGCTTTGTGCAATGGTTTTGTACAGATCAGCTCTGATCCTCGTCCTCCGCACTCCTGGCATCTCCTCCTCTCCGAATGCCCCCACAACAAGCTGTTTGCTATGGAGGCACTGGTGCTTGCTTGCTCCCGAGCCACGCTCTGTGTCCATAAGATACAGAACAGGGCTCCGCTCTGCCCCCTTCTCACTGCTATGCTCGACAGCAATGGGAGTCAATGGCCCCTGTTGCTGTGTCTCAGCCAATGAGGAGGCAGGCTGACACACAGGAGAGCAGCTGCTCTTGTGCACATTGAAGGACCGCTGTAAGTATTAGAGGGAGGTTGCAGGAGCTTAAAAAACCTTCAGCCTTTAGAACCACTTTAAGGGTTATAGCTTTTCTGGCTGATTGCTTATTCTGGGCCAGTGGCAGCAAGGGAATTCGCATTTTCAGAAGGTGGTCAACAATGGCAGTCTACGTAGTTCCCTTAGTATAGATTAAACGTCTCTTGTGACTCATCAGTTAAATGAATAGTTTGGACAGGGACATCCTAAAACTGAATATTAGTTCAAAACAAATCTGGGCTATAGGTCCAGTAACATTACTTGTCTTTAATGAAGTGTACCCCCTGTCCTGTTGATTGCACCGTAGTGAAGAAATGCTCCCTGCAGTGATGACAGGTTCTCTTTACAACGCTCAACTTCCACGATGGGGGCGAAATTGCAAAACAATGCGTCAGAAAAATCATTGTATTTCTTTCATAGAATGTAACGCCTTCTGTTAACAGGGGTGTAAGGTGAAAGGAGGACAGGATACCCTCCTCCATTCACAGAATGTGTTGCATTCTGTGAAAACAATACCAGAACTTTCATGAATGTGAAGAGAACAGAGAGGGGCTGGAGGACATCAGGGTTTTATCTGTTCAGAATTGTTAAAGTTAAGGAAATTAACCCCTGCAGTGCCAGAAATGTAAAACGGACCGTCATCTCTGCAAGAACATTTCTACATTAGGCAGCAATCAACACCATGTGGAATGTTACTGAACCTTTATTTCAGTCCGCTGCGGTGGGACCTCCTCTCGTGGCACTTTGATGTCCCGGGTCTGGCAAGGGTTTTAGGTAGGCAGCTTTGATTTAACCCTTGCCCCTTTAATATATTTTTTGGTTCTTGTTTGTATATATGAGACTGTATTTTTGAATTGTTCATTTTCTTATCAATTTATTAACTATTTGCAGACGTTCTCCTGACGAATCAGTTCACACCACGAAACTAGTAGAGATGCCCTCCGCGACCCATGTCCCATTGGGATATCTCCCCCATGTGGGGACTCTTCTTGTGGTGATCCATGTGGTCTGCCACTAAATGTTTTTAATTATGCATGAATGTCATTGTCTTTTATTGATATTTTTTTATTAATAAAACTGAATTTTTCTATATATGTGCCTTACTTACTTAATGTGTACCGTGATAGTCCAATTGCCCACTTCCCCCCTGTTCTTCTGAGCTTTTGATTTGGGGACAAATCTTCCGATCCCTTTATATTTCAGAAAAAACAAACTTGTGCTTCAGAACATTGGGGAGCAGCCTGGGACAATCTAAGAACCCCAAATGCAGTCCAACTAGCTTGGAAAAAAAGTGAAAACTAGGGCTCTAACACACATCTGCAATCTGCATACAAGCAATAAGTGAACAACCCAATAATCGTGAGAATTCAAAATACAAAAATAACAAAACCGTGAGCCCATGGTCTGTGTAGTTTGACTTTGTTTTGTTATTTTTTTTCTTGAATTCTCACGATTATTGGATTGCTATTCACTTATTGCTTATATGCAAATTACAGGTGTGTGTTAGCGCCCCTCTTTTCACTTTTTTCCCCTGTTCAGAGGTAGTTAATTCACTTCAAGGGGCATACTCACATACTCATTTTTTATGGCTGTTGATATTTGGGTGGGCGCCAAGGTTTACTATTAATATAGCCTAACTAGCTTGTTTGCAACCGACGTCACAAGTCTCACTGTCCTTATAGACTTCTATAGTACTGTGTCCTGAGGCCAGAGATGGAGAGTGACTGTAGGAGAGGGCCCGTGGCGTGTAATGTGCAGGCGCAGCCAGGATGTAAGAAAACACTGGAGGCTGCGGTCGTTGATTCCAGGCAAGTCACATAGTTAGTCAGGTTCAACCATAAAAAAAATAAATAAAAAAAAATAAAAAAAATCGTACAATCCAATATACCCAATTCTATACCTACAGTTGATCCAGAGGAAGGCAAAAAAAAAAAAAAAACAACAGCAGAGCATGATCCAATTAGCTACAGCAGGGGAAAAAATTCCTTCCTGATCCCCCGAGAAGCAATCGGATTTTCCCCGGATCAACTTTACCAATTTAGAAAAGAATCCAGACCTTTCTTAAAGCAATCTACTGAGCTGGCCAGAACCACCTCTGGAGGGAGTCTATTCAACATTTCCACAGCTCTTACTGTGAATAAACCTTTCCGTATTTGGAGATAAAATCTTTTTTCCTCTAGAGGTAAATAGTGCCCCGTGGTCTTTTGTGTTGACTGTAAAGTGAATAATTCAACACCAAGTTCACTATATGGACCCCTTATATATTTGTACATGTTGAACATTTCCCCCCATATACAGGGCATTGGTGGAGAGGGAGGGTGGGTTCCTTCGGGTTAGGGTAAACGAGCACAAGGCAGAAGTGCATTTTGTATTGGTACTACTTATGCAGTTACAGAACAAGTGTAAAAAATAAAACTGGTCTGCTAAAAACACAGCAGTACAAACCTTGAACGGAAGCGTCTGAAGCTTCACTTTGGAGATACAGGTGATGGGACCAAGTGATTCCCTTCGTGTTCCTTCCCAGTCAAGCACTGGCTGGTTCTGTACAGACCTCCTGAGCTCAGACTTCTCCCACACATTACCATTGTTTACCTGGTTAAAAAAAAAAAAAACACACGTCGTCATTATCTGACTAAACTTGAAAGGCAATAAACAAGAAGAGATGACAAGAACATGAATTAAATCCCACCCCAACATTGCCACTTGAAGATGAACACCAGGCAGATATTTTTAGAAATGTGAGGCCATGAAATACACAAAGAGAAGAGTGGTGAGCTCATCAATCTGCTGCTGCTCCTACTCTGTCCAATTACAGACTTGGGGGTGGGAGGTGACCCAGCTGCATTGCTTAATAGGAGGAGGAGACACAAGGGAAGTCATCAACATTTGACTAAAGCCGATTACGCAAGGGTCTACTGATATGAACGTGTTTACTTTAAAACCTTTGCAGGTAGCCAAAAGGATGTACTAGGCAAGCAGATGCCAAGAAACCTTAAAATGTAGGCATATTATATTCAATGGGATTAAGGGGTGAAAATGGCCCTCTTATGCCTTGTACACACGATCAGTTTTCCCGGCGGTAAAAAGACAGCCAGGAAAAACGCGGGGAAAACCGAGAACCTGCTCGGTAGCTTTTTCCCCCTACACACGGCCGGTTTTCCTGGCAAGAAAACTGCCATGAGAGCTTTGGTCGTGAAACCCGGCCGTGTGCATGCTCCACCACTGGCTTTCCCCATAGAAAAACTGCCGGGAAAAAGACCGTCGGGAATCCCGGCAGAAAAAAAAAGAGAAAAATTCTCTAATTTTTCCCACCGGTTTTCCTGTCGGGAAAATTGCCATGGAGCATACACACGGGCAGTTTTCCCGGCCAAAAGCTGTCAGGGCAGTGTTCCCGACGGGAAAACTGGTCGTGTGTACGAGGCATTACACTAAAGCTGGCCATTCACTTGTAGGTTTTGTAAGAAAAAAAAAAAGGAAACATTTGTTAAATTTTCTAATGGTTAGTGGGGTCAAATTGTCAAATATTTTCAACCATGACAAGTAAATTTAAAAGGAGCTGGATGGAGTTTTTTTTTTCTCCCCTCGAATTAACAAAATACATATATCAGAATGCGAATGGTCTAGGCACAAAAGAAATTGTTTCAATACATTTGGGAATCCATTCAAGTATTAGGTCCTGACAAAACTTTACCGACTTTTTCATAATTTCCACATGAATGTTCAAAACAAAAATTCTACTGGCGTATGGCCATCTTAATGGAGATTTATGACAGACTAAAAAAAGAATTCAAATTTCTACAAGCAGTAGAAGAGGCGCTGCCACTGGCATGTATCAGATGGTCATTAATAATTTAATCACAATCATTTATGTATAATTAAAATGGAAACAATTTGACTCTCCCATTATCATTATGACAAACTACAAATAAAAATGATCTAAACAACAAACCATGGTAAAAACTTAGACACAAGGCTGCTCGGAAAGTTCACAAAACTGAGTATCTAAACCAAAAAAAAAAAATTTCATATATTGCAGCTTACCATTCCTTAAAGCGGGGGTTCACCCTGTTAAAAAAAAAAAAATGTTTTTTTTTATTAGACCATTACATTCGGCATCGTAGCGCGAGCTACGGTATGCCGGTCTTACATTTTTTATCCCCGTACTCACTGTGCTATGGATCATTGAAGATTCCGGGGAATGGGCGTTCCTATGGTGAGAGAAGGTGATTGACGGCCGGCCCTGGCACGTCACGCTTCGCCGGAAATAGCCGAAATAGGCTTGGCTATTCACGGCGCCTGCGCATAGCCTGTGCGCAGGCGCCGTGAAGAGCCGAGACCTACTCCGGCTGTCTTCGGGGAGCGTGACGTGCCAGAGCCGGCCGTCAATCATCCTCCCTCTCCATAGGCACGCCCATTCCCCGGAATCTTCAATGATCCATAGCACAGTGAGTACGGGGATAAAAAATGTAAGACCGGCATACCGTAGCTCGCGCTACGATGCCGAATGTAATGCTAGACTGATGTGAAGGATGGTGAACCACCGCTTTAAATATGGTGGCTGCATTTATTTTCTTATTGTGATCCTGCCAGCAACATACTTCCTTCCCTCCCTATGGTGATGATATTCATTCACAGTACTGAATCTATAAAGGAGTAGAGTCATCACCCTACAACAGGAAGTCTGCAAAGACTACAGAACACTTTCCTCTCTTCTCATCTCCATAGCATGGGGGGGCTGTTCTTTTATTAACCAATAACAAGTTTACAAGATTTCTGGCAGGATCAGCAGGTATTTTTATTTTTCACTTGCTGAACAAACATAACAAAAATACTTTCAATACTATATATTCAACAGACCAGAAAGCAGCAACATTTATTGATGGGAGCGACATACGCTTTAAATCAAACTGTGTACAAAAGACAAACCATTTTCTACACTAGTAGAATTTTGTTTGAAAATTGTCATTTCAAGAACATTTACTTGATTTTCTAATCTTTAGTGACATTTTTTTTTTTCTCCGCAGTGACAAGACAATTCAAAGGAGCAGAGTGGGTTCAGAAAAGTTTGCCCAAAAACTGAATATTAAAAGCAAAAACTTCTATTTTTATTTTTTTTAATTTTATTTTAAGTATTTTTGAACTATATTTGTCACGTCATCAAATGTACAAATGTGAATTTTTTTATACAAATGTTCATTTCGAAAATCTACTAGTATTTGGCCAGCGTTAAGTGGGGTACACACTAAGCCCCCATTCACACCTAGGAGTTTTGTCGCCTGTAGTGTGACACCGCAGCAGCCCCGAGACGCTGGAGGGATGAAAACACATTGCCCTCTATGGAGATGGTTCACATCTCCACGCCGAATGCCTGCCGCCTGAAAAAAAGTCCCGGACCTTTTTTTCAGGCGGCTTTCGGCATAGGACAAAACGCCGCGATTTTGTACGCCTAGGTGTGAATGCAGCCTAAGATCATCAGGCCAACGTTCATCCGATTTTTCTCGACGTTTCCCAGCAACATCGGAACCGATGAACGAAAGTTTTTTTTGTTGTTTCTGATCATGTGCAGTCTTTGAAAAAGGTACACAGTAAAAACAAAAATTGTTCGTTCTGTACGAGAACGTTTTTGGAGTTAGTCCTCTCGAGAATTTTTGTACGAAAATTCGGGACTGGCTGTCGAAAGTTGTGTACACACAATAGGAAAATTCTTAGGATGAAAAAACGTTCACCTGATTTTCTTATAGTGTGTACAAGCCTTAAGACTTCTAATTGTGTGTTTTCTTTCTCTGCATAGGAGTGGACAACAAGGGGTGTACTATAAATGAAATGTGTAAAAGTAAAAACACTGATCACATTTATGCTTTAGTGTGTGTATTTATTTATAATTATATATATATATATATATATATATATATATATATATATATATATATATATATATATATATATATATATATATATATATATATACACACACACACACACACACACACACACACATATATACATACACACACACATACTGTATATAAACACACTGGTGTCTGCGTCTATTGTCCGGTTATAGTGTTTTAAAGTCCTGCACCATAGTAGACTTCTTTGTTTTTTTGGGTGGAGGGATAACTTCAGCCAGAAATAATGATCTGGGGTGGGAGGGGGGGGCGCTGCGTGACCCAATCTACTTGCAGCTGTGTTAACACCCAGGGTATTCCCTTAGCAGGCCAAGCAAGCCAAACCACCCTCAACAGCTGTTGCTTCTGCCCAGGACTGTCTGTTCCCATAGCAGCTAAATCTCGAGTTTCAGGAGCCACAGGTGCAGAGAGAGAAAAGAGCGTGGAAGGTGAAAGAGGACGCAGGATCAGAGCCGGGTTTTATGATCTGGAAATGTAGTTATTAAGGCACTGCACAAGGTCTTCGTGTCCATCAATCATGAACTACTTATCACTTGTATGAGCGTGCTTTATAAAACAAAAAGAGCAATGTGCAAATTCCATTAACCCCTAGCGACCGGTCAGTTACAAACCAAGTTCAATTGTTCTGATGGATCCAAACTGTCCCATGGAACATCACAGCCAGGAGGCAATGCACACACAGTTGTAGCATTTTAATTTTTCCTATAGCAGAGAAGTGTCACATCAAATACCGTATATACACACGAGTATAAGCCGAGTTTTTTAGCACATTTTTTTGTGCTTATACTCGAGTCACTCTTTGCGCCTGATCTTCCGGACTTTGGGGACCTGGTACTGGCCGGCCATAGGTCCCCTAGACCCCAAACTTGGCGCACATATAGCCCCACCCAAGTGTGAAAAGTATGTTGTCCAGGGGACCTACGGCCGGGGAGCACCGATTTTTCAAAGTTGGGCACCCCTTCCATAGACTCCCATGTTAAACGGTAATTTCTCCGGTAACTTTGGGGACCCGGGAACCGGCCGGCCGTAGGTCCCCTGGACCCGAAACTTGGCACACATGTAGCCCCAGTCCTCCCCTACAAGTGCAACGTTTTCTGTCTGGGGGACCTACGGCGGGGGAGCACCGATTTTTCAAAGCCGGGCACCCTTTCTATATACTCCCATGTTAAACGTAAGTCTAGTCATTGGCACACTGAGGCATGCACATGGGCACACTGAGGCATGCACATGGGCACACTGAGGCATGCACATGGGCACACTGAGGCATGCACATGGGCACAGTGAGGCATGCACATGGGCACAGTGAGGCATGCACATGGGCACAGTGAGGCATGCACATGGGCACCCTAGGCTTATACTTGCATCAATAAGTTTTCCCATTTTTTTGTGGTAAAATTAGGTGCCTGGGCTTATATTCGGATCGGCTTATACTCGAGTATATATGGTAGTTCCAGAAATTGTAACAACTATGGATGACCTGCTGCATAGAATTATTATCATTCATTTTGTTTTATTAAAGCCAGCCATAGATGGATACAATCTCAGCAGGGACCAGCCAAGATTCGATCCATGTATGGGCAGACTGATTGTACCCAAATCGATCCATCAATCGACTTGGGCACCACCATATCAATTTTTAGCATGCAATTATTGCATGCAGTAATTACTGTGCTCTCCCAACAGAAATCTCTGCAGGAGGGATTCCCCATCAACACAGTAAGAATCAAACGATTTCCTTTCCTGCAATCCGTGGTTGCAGAAAACAAAATTGCATAATCTTATGGCTTGCTTTAATAAGCCTGTATGCTAATCTCTAAAGTATTTAAGAGGCTAAGTACACAAGACTTGTTGGCTGACCGGCCACACACATGTAAATTACACCATATGTTTGATTAAAGCAAAATTTCCAACCAGACCGGCAGCTCAGGTTTTGAAGCAATTGCCCAAATCTGTCCAATATGACACTCTGAACCGACTGATTGGCAAGGTAAAAATAAAAAAATAAATAAAAAGATTTGATCATCAAGTTCATATCAGCGGGGCCCTCTGATTCCTACTGTAATAAATTGTACAGTCTGTCCTTATGTTGTATAAATCCTGTATAACAATATAATATCAATCTATTCAAAATTAGTGTGTAGATCTTCCTTTTATCATCATCATCTATCCTTTACAGCCAAGGAGGCTGCCATCTTAGCCTCTGTTTGATGTGCTATTACCATGGTGCTACACATGTGATTGGTTAGGACACCAGCCATTTAATGGCTTGACTGTTCAGTTGAGAGCACCAGCAGGGGCGGACTGACAACTCATGGGGCCCCCGGGCAATAGAAGATTATGGGGCCCCTGGGCTTACAGGTGGCCACCACGCCAGGAGGCAGTGCAGAGGCCGGGCAGCTAAAATCTCGGGATTTTGACATCAAAAGCATGTCGGTTTCGGACAGATCAGGGACAGATCTAAAAAAAAAAACATAGATTTTTACATACTGTCCCTGGTTTTACTGAGCCTGGCAACCCTGATGGGCCCCCTAGTGGCATGGGGCCCTCGGGCAGTGCCTGAGTGACTCAATAGTCAGTCCGCCCCTGAGCACAAAAAACTGTGACAGTTTTGGGAAACTGTTAAATTGATGAGTTTAGTTCCACTTTAGCTAAACTCACTCACAGAAAAAGTGCTGATCCGGGAACATGTACTCCAGAGGCCTCTATAACAGCTGAGCTAGTAACACCTATCCAGCCAAAACACTAGCATGGCTGACAGCTAGCCAAGGCACCTGCATGAAATAGAGCTGAGCCAAAGAAATGCATACACAGCACCCCAATTACAGATTCCCAGGGACAAATACTAGTTGTAAAACATTTGTCCTTGAAATCAATATTTTTTGCTAGGTCACCGATTTTCTGTTTCTGTTCTTTTCTGGTCAATAAAAATCCTTCTTTATGCGATTCAATTGAAATCAATACTTGGTGGACTTTTAAAGTGTGTATATATTTTTATTTATTATCAGTTAATAAAATTATACACAAACCCTTTACAACCACTTTAACCTACAGGTAAGCCTAGATTAGGGCTTACCTGTAGGTGCAAGAAATATCTCCCAGACCTGCACGGTCTAGAAGAGATTTGCAAAAAATTGCAGCACCGTAGACGGATCGGATGCAGGCGCGCTGAGCGTGCCGCTACTAATGGCATCATGTCGCTAGTGTTGGCTCCCGCAAGCATTGCGCGGGAGTGACATCATCGCTGCTCCGGCCAGTCAGTGCAGAAGCAGCGATACCCAGAAGTCACTCCGGGTATCATGGCGGCATCAGAGGAGGCGAACGAGGGCCGCTGCGGGGGCTTCGATCTCAGGTAATTCAGAATGAGCTAGTATGCTGCTATGCATACTAGCTCATTATGCCTTGGTCTTGCAGGTTGTCGTTTTCATTTTTGTTTGACAAGAGGGTTTACTTCCTCTTTAAGTACACTTAGTTTTTTAGTTGTCCATACTGCACAATATTGTACACAGGGACAGCAACAAAATACATTTGCATTAATTTTTGAGCACTGCAGCAAAATTGAGGAAGTAGGGCACAGGGACGACTTGGAGGACTTATTCGTTTACAATATGTTTTCCACACCGCAACTGCTTAAAGCATTACGAAAATCTTGTTTTGTTTTTTTTCCTAAAACAGCAAGCAGCCGTTTTGCACAGAGCAGCCCAGATCCTCCTCTTCTCAGGTCCCCTGCCGGTGCTCCATGCCCCTCTATCCTTCCAGGTTCCCCCACAGCATGCAGCTTGCTGTGGGGGCACCCAAACAGGCACGCACCGTAGCTCTGTGTCTCCATTTACAAATGCAGCCGCTACCCGGGCCCACCCCATCTGTCTCCTGAGTGGCTCACTGGCTGCCAAAAGCAAATCTCAGACGGTTCAGCAGGAAGTAGCCGAGATGAAAACCATTTATGGGCATTCTAAATGTACCCAAGTTGATTGATTGAGCAACTTGGGTACAACCAGCCTGTTGGATTTTACATGCAATTATTGTTAGCGGCTATCATAGGCTCTAGCAATGATCCCGTGTGTTCTCCTGGCAGGGACGGCCTCCCCCGTCCAGGCAACAGAATGGTTCCACAGGAGGGATTCCCCTGTCAACACTGTCTTGCAGGAAAGAAATTTGCTCCATCTGTGGACGGCCTTATTTTCAGGTCTCACATAGTAACGATTTTGTAAATAAAGCTTCTTATCCTGGTGTTTTAGCTTTGTGAATTGAGCCCATTGAGTCGCTAACCTAGATGCGATATGCAAGCAAAGATTTGGTCAACTTTCCTATGCAAACTAGCTCCAGGTCAGAGACTCAGAATTGAAGCCGACAGATTAGCAGGACAGTGAGGAATGTAGCATTTGCACAATGAGGCCCCCATATTTCTTTTAGTAATGGTTTACTGCAGCCTTGTCCTCGTAAAGAAGGGTGAAGCACCGGAGAGACTATGAAATATATATTTTAAACACTTCTGCAAATCGCATACTTTTGATTTTGAAAAGAAAAAAGGTGGAACCTGTATAACAGGTTGCATCATTCAAGTGCCCCTAGGACAATGTGCCATGTTATAAACACCCCTCCATATGGATACATTGGATGCACATTATGTACCAGTTCAAAAAAGTGTCAGAACATGCGTCAAATTTTTTCTGTTGCACAATATTTTTGCCTACCAACATCCTATGCAAGAGGGTGACATTTAAAAAAAGGAAAAAAAGTAAGTAGATTGTAAACATCTAACCGCAGCCAATCCATAACAGGAACTGAAAAGTGTGCTCATTAAATAACTATTAAACAGCCCCTGTGCACAGTGACAGCTGGAGAGTGTGTGACCCCCTCTGTACTGATCACAGCTGCACGGCTACAGTGAACAGGTGGAATCGGCTGTCTTCAACTGTGAAATATGTGTTGGCTACAGGATAGACTTTCCTCCATACAAGACTCCCTTTTCCTGCCGTAAGCCATTAGTCTTCCTTGGTCAACAACAACCGCAGCAATACAGAGCAAAGACTGCTAAAGTAATTGTTTTTAAGAGGCTTTAGGTGGCACTATGCTAGTTTTGATACAAATAACTCATCACGTGTTGATCAATTTATCAATATATATCAATTATATCAATTATATCAATCAATTTATCCGGCCTAAAAAAATAAATAAAAAAATAGCCACTAACCCTTATCCTCAACACAACGCGTTCAACAGAACACCCAACTCTTAGGCCGCGTACACACGACCGGTTTTCTCGGCAGAATCCAGCAAGAAACTCGATGGGAGACGTATTTTGCCGAGAAAACCGGTCGTGTGTACACTTTTCGCCGAGAAACCCGTCGGGAAACTCGTCGAGCCAAAAAGAGAGCATGTTCTCTATTTCCTTGTTGGGCAATGGGAACATTTGGCTCGACAAGTTTTTTGACAGCCAAACAAGGAACTCGACGGGGAAAACGATGCGTTTTGCCCGTCGAGTTTCTCGGCCGTGTGTACGCGGCCTCAAGGTTAGGTCGAACTAAAACATTCATAAGCTTTCATTGCCTTCTGTGTCCCCATTGGAAGTTTTATTTCACTTCTCGTCCCCTTCACAACATTTCAGCCTCGTACACACGACCGGTTTTCCCGGCAGAAAAACTGCCCGGGAAAAATAGAGAACCTGTTCTCGATTTTCCTGTCGGGAAAACTGCCCGGGAAAAAATAGAGAACCTGTTCTCGATTTTCCCTGTCGGGATTCCCGTCAGAATGTTTCCCGTCGAGAAAACCGGTCGTCTGTATGCTTACCTGTTCCATTGGAAACCCACGCATGCTGGATAAGAGTTCGACGCATGGACGCTGGCATATAAGTTTAGTGTGGGGTGTAGAAAAATGGCGGCAACGGCATCGAATGCGACGAGCGCCGGCTGATGATGATGTCACCGCGTTCTTGCCATTCAAAAGAACGGCGGTTCTTTTGAATGGCCGTCTATATGCACGGCAAACTTGCCAGGAATCCCGTCAGGAAACCAACGTTTTTTCCTGACGGGATTCCCGGCCGTGTGTATAGGGCTTTCCACCGAGACAAGAAGTGAGTGGACATCTAATGCAATGAAACCTCATACAATGTTAAAAACAGAACGTATGAAGTCCCAATTCATTTTTTTGTGGGCTCTTAGGTCATAAAAAGACAGCATGTTTCGGGTGTTCTAAGGGTCTCCTTCATCAGGGCTTGACTAATGGAGTAATTATCCTGATGATCATTTAAGATGTTGCCTAGGCTGAATGATAAAGGGGGACCTGTTGAAACCTTGAAAGATGCTGGATCTTTATGACCTAATAGTGTGAATAAAACTGAATCTAGAACGTATATGTTCTGCTTTTTGCCGCTTTCATTCTGGAACACCCAGTTCCTACTTCGGAAAAGAAGCGCTTTCAAAAATCAGCCCTTAGATGCCGAAGGACATCACTTGAGACCTGAAAAAGAACACCAACTAAAAAGTTCCACACTTTTCTTCTACTGCCAACCTTAAAACCATAACAGGGGTTCTAATCTTTCCCCCCTCCATCAAAAACATTGGCTGAACACTTTAAACTCAACCCTAAACCTGATCATAACTCTATATAATCATAGCAACAAATAAGATCATGAGGATACATCAAGACTTCAATCATGTTGAAAACGTCATACAATAACAGTTATAAGGGTGGATTTACTAAAGGACTGTGCACTTTGCAAGTGCATTTTCTCCAGAGCTCAGTAAATAGGAGGAAGCTTCACTTTGCAAAGAATACCCAATCAAATGCAAGAAGAAAAAAAAAAAAGCTTTTTTGATTGCACGTGATTGGACGATGTAAGGCAATAGAGCTTCCCCCTCCAATTACTAAGCTCTGGAGCCACTGCACTTGCAGAGTGCACAGTCTATTTATACAGCCCTTAGCGTCAGATTAGAAAACACGGAAAAAAAAGAAATCTGTGCATGAAAACAAAAACGATCCAGTAAGTATAGCCTACAGATGTCCAAATAATCATCAAGCAGTTCCAAGAAACGTAGTCAAGCTATGAATCCGATACCTCGGCCTGTGTACCACGCTCAAGCCAAGAATTGCATTATCCCGAATATGGATGAGCACATAAAAAGCTACTTTTTGTTCTCAGACATACCTCTGTAACAGGCAACGAGTCAAGGTTTCCTCCATTGAGTTGGATCTGTTTTTCTAAGTGGTAGAGCCATTTCTGCAGCTCTTGTTGGCTTGCACAATAGACAATTAGAGGATTGAGCAAGGGACCTAAACAAACAAAAACAGAAATAAATAGGACGGAAATACATGCAGGTTCTACAGTATATTACAAATCTGCATGTTATTACAAATCTGCATGTTATAAGTAATACATATGCAACGGTTTCATTTGAATACTCCAACCTCCCTTCCCCACCACCACCAGGACTATGTATGTACCTTTATTTCACTCTTTAGGGGTTTATTGTTGCAGATACAAAAAGTTTTAAGGGTGTATTCTGGGATTATGTTAACTTTTAGGGCTTGAATGAGAAGGTCAAGCGTTGTGGGGACACATTTTACTTTCCAACTTGTTTTTGCAAAACCCTGGAGCGGTGTTCATGTCAATAAAAGCCAACATACCGTACTAATTCTATGCCGATGCTGTCCCTGGATGGCACTAAACATAGAAACAGAGTGTTGCAATCCAAGCATGCTAACCAGCTAACCACTAAGCCACGGTTATCACAGTGAAAGGGACACAGTACAAAAAGGGAACATGAAAATGCAATGTAGTGGAAAAATAAAGCAATACAACGAATTCTAGAAAATGTACTAATTGTATTGGCAGGTAGATGTACAAGTCAGCAAAGACAGTCATTTGTAGGACGTCATATTGTATAAAAGCAATGGACCGAAAAAAATAAATAAAACAATGGCTTGGCCTTTTGTATTTTTACCTGTGATTCGGAAAGCATGCTCTTCGTCCGGCTTGGGTGGAACCTTAGATCGCTCTAATTTATAAACACTCAGCTCCTTCAGTGGCACCAGCCCCTGAAAAATAACCAATGACAAGAGTGAATCACCACATCAGGACAGGATTCAAAATGTATTTGATATATAACTGCCAAGAGGGTGTATTATATATACTAAGACAAAAGAGCCACATGAAATGCCCAAAACAAGTGAACAGCAATCACTTTTCTTTGTTCCAACCACACTAAACCAATGAACGGTGAAATCTGATGCCCCAAATAATCACACATAAGTGCAGGTTGCTTATTAAAGCACTCAAGAGTGTCAATACGGAGGAAGTGAAATGGGAGAACAAGAATCTGAGTGAAGAACAATGCATAGAATTTAAGTCAGTGACTTGTGTACAGCCGAGATCATGAATGTGTTCAGAACGCTGAAAACAGAGACGCTGACAAGTGATATGTGCCACCAAATGTGCATGCAAGCAAAGCCCCATAGATATGTGGAAGGGTTTAGACCACTTCCACATATTCAGCTATCAAACAAAGCATTAATGAGGCCTGATGGTAACAGGTTTGTAAGCAAGGGCAGTTTAAATATGGAAAAGTCCTTGATAAGCTCAATGAAAACAATTGATTTATGGTTCAGTGCATACAGGTTTATGATACAGACAGTGCCGAAAAACCCTCAACCTCCACCAGAGCACAACAGGAACACACGGCCGCCAACCTGCTGATTGGAGAATGAATTAAGGCCTGATTCACACCTATACAGGTTCAGTTTGCATATTGCAGATGCATTTTACAAAACACATTTTTCGAACCATTGAAGTCTACGGAACCAAAAAACTGAAAAAAATCCCTGGCCATTTCAATAAAATGCACAGATGTGAACTACAGCCATAGGACACCATGTAAAATGGACTGTAGTATGTTTCTGCAAAACTGAAAATGCACTAAAAAATGCATAGGTTCGAGTTAGGCCTAAAAAGCAGGAAACTCATCAAGTCATCCCTCTGCTGTCTACTCTTGGCAGCATGTTCTTTGTACAGCAATAAGGTTGGCCATAGACCATGCGATTTTTTTCCCTGCAACCCAAAGCGCTCGATTCCCCCATCAACACAGTCCTGTGTAGCCATGGTGTCCTCCCGGCCAGGAGACAGGGAGGGGGATTGCATCCCTGCCAAGAGAACATGGATCAACTTGGGTACAATTAGCCTGCTCATACATGGATCAAATCTCGCTGGTCTCTGCTGAACCGGCCAAGAATGTAACTATTTATGGATAGCTTGATTCTAGGAGCCGGTTCACGCACAGACGGCGCGACTTTGGGGGCGACTCGGAAAGGCGATCTTAAGACGACTTGAGAGGCAACTTGCAAAATGACTTCTGTATTGAAGTAATGCAAGTCGCCCCCAAAGTCGTACAGGAGCCTTTTTCTAAGTCGGAGCGACTTGCGTCGCTTTTATTAGAACGGTTCCATTGAATAGAGCGGACCGCGACTTGTCAGGCCGCTGAGTCGCCTGACCAGTCGCCCCTGTGTGAACCGGCTCCAAAGGATGCTGATAAAGACTAATCAATTTTTTTTTTTGCGTTTTTTTAATGAATACACATCTGTAATAACTAGTAATTTTGTAGCTTCCTGAAGTTCACCTTGAACTATAAGACTTAAATAAACTAGCCATTAGGTTTAGTTTAAGTGTTTAATAAAATCTAGCATTGCAGTCAAGGGCCCCATTGTATGCAGCTTTAAAATATTGTGCTGGTTTAAATAGACATCCCTGTGGCCATTTGTGTCCCCCCCGGGTAAAAAAATAAAATAAAAATAATAAAAAATAAAACTCCTATAGGGAGCCGCGCCTTGTCCTGCTGCTACGATGCAGAACCAAACACATCTATGTTATGGACAATAGAACAGGGCAGGGTTTTATAGTCCTATTGTTGTAATGTAGAAGGGCAATTATGTATCATCATATTAGGACAGGAAGAGTGTTCGTATGGTTATTTGAGGATCCGATTCAGAAAATTGCATTGGCCAGACGGCATCAGCTCTAGTTTCTTGTTGAATTTATACAATTGTTTAATCAGTCTTTGAAACAATTAGCTTGTTCTTCTGTTACCCAGTTTGTGTTTTTGCATACAAGTTAGCAGATCTGAGTGTTTTTTTTATAGACTTCCAAATGTACTTTTACAGCTGAAACATTTGATTCTAAAGTGCAAGTTATTAACTTTATTATTAGTTATGATATTTTAGAAGGTGTGTATATATTGCCACCTACAGTATATAATTTCAGATCGAGCACTGTAGAGGTTATGGCTACTTAGTTTTTTTTCGTGCTACAAGGAGATTAAACCCTACATTAAAATATCCTGATTTTTGATGGGCGACCAGAGTGAAGAGTGGCATATGGCAATTATGTGGTTTCTCAAAAACGAACTAGAATAGTGAAAAATTGGTGCCATTTTTGGAATCAGTGGATTAAATACATCCGAGAACAGGTTTAACATTCGAGGCACCAAATTGTGTGTTGGCCGGGGTTATCCCTCCAACCATAACACTAGGGGTGCTGTGAGAATATCAAATCAGTCTTACGTACAGAGACAAAAAGCTAAGAGAACATGCAGGTATTCTAGTAAAGTATGTTTAGTTCCATAAATCTTAAACCAATTACAATCTACACAGATACCTGGATAGCAAATTTCACCTGCAATTTATCCAGTTATAAAACACGTAGTTGACTGGTTGCTGTGGGCATTAGCGATATTCTCCCTAAAGCTGGCCATACACTCTTACTTTATTTTTTCATTTAGTAAGTGGGCTGATAGAGAAAAATGTTTCAACATTTTCCTTCGACAAAAGTCGATCAAACAATGGACTTCTGTCAAGCGGAGACAGCCACATAATGAGTGAGGTTTGGCTAGTCCCTCCTGAACTGACCTCAATTTGGATCCGAGTATGGCCAGCTCTACTTTTTAGACATTTAGGGAGTCAATACATTATCCATTTAAGTAATGCAAAGTGCAGTCATGTAAAAAAAAAAAAAAAAAAAAAACCACAAACACAAACACAAACTGCATTCTGACCATGCTGAACTTCCAGCACACTGAAAAATATGAAACTAGAGATATTTATTTATTTTTCAAAGATGTGATACTTCCACTTGCAGGAAGTATTGGGGAAGAAATTTTGGATGAAATTACCAGCTTTGGGGTAGATGCAATCTTGCTCGACCCCCCCCCCCCCCCCCCCCCCACTGGGCCTACGATGTTGGTCTGATTCAGGGCCTATTTGTTGTTTGGCCTCATCTCAGAACATGCCTGAACATATACTACTATAAGGCTTCATTGTACACTACAGCTCCTAAATGTGAATTTAGGAGCTTTTGCCATTTTTTTGTCAAAGCTCCTAACCTCAACTCCATAAAAGCCTGTGTGTTCATGTACACATAGGCTTTTAGGATCGTTTAAGAGCTGCTGCGGTTAGGTGGAGGTTCAACCTCCCTCTCCTGAATGTGGAAGAATCACGCGTCGTAACGTGTACATGAAGCCTTCGGGACGCTTCATAGTTGAAGTAGTTTTTCATACCTACTAATGGACTTTCCATGGGACACTGGCTAAACCTCCCTTCCTTCATTTTAGGTTGATGTCGCCATTTTCCTATATACTAACCGACTATGACAGTTTCTTATTGTACTTTATTTTGCTACTTTATAATGTTTTTTTGTTACTTGAAATCTTAATAAAACAGAAGTGACCAGCTTTAGCACCCAATTGTGGTCTTTAGAAAAGTGTAATTTGCTACTTGGTTTGTATGTTCCCAGGGTAATCACCATTAACTGCATAATTTTGTAGTGGTTTATAATATTGGAAGTGCCTAAATTAGCTTGAAATTCAAAGTCATTGGACAGCAGCAGCACTGTCTGGTTACACAGCACCACAAGTCAGAAATTTCCCATGTGGTAAAGGCTTTAATCTTGTCTGTTGTGTGTGTGGCATGAAAACATGACCCATAAATCTCACTGATATCCAAGTAGTGCAATGCTGGTTTGATGATAAACAAGTGACAAAAACAGCCACATTCTTCACAACGGGACTGACAACACACAATGCAAGATCTAAAACTCGTATGGCACCACAAACAGACGACACCAAATATGTTTATGTTTTCACAAAGTCCTGGAAAGAGTCAGCCTGTTTCTCAGGGTTTAGATAAAGGCTGAGCATTAGTGTTGTGTAAACTCATGTAATGGATGTGACCCTGAGGGGGTGAAAGGTCAAGAGATATTTGAGCAGGATTTGTCTGTCTGGAAATACAAGAAGTCCCTTTTTGTTTCTGCCGTGTTCAAATATTCCCAAAACCTGTCGATGAGACAATGCTATTCATTACTATGAAGGGAGCAACATACCTGATATGTCAAACCGGTGGGACCACGAGACTGGAAGTACAGTTGGGACTCAAACAATTCCAAATAACAGTCACTGATATCCTGGAACAATTGGAAAAGAAAAGAGTTCATTGTCACATTGAATAACGTCTGGAACAAGAAAGACTGGTTATTAAATGTGGAGACACCTCGATACTAATAGACCACCTAGGCCAATATTTGAACTGGTAAGTGGTTTCAGTGAGGCACTGGTTATCCTAAAGTAAACGCCAAGTTAAAATATAACTAGGCCATCACTGGATTTCTTAAAATCCTTAAAAACTTGTTTTAATATTGATAAATATTTAAAAAATAACCAATAATCCACTTGGTAAGCCTGACAGCAGAAAGGAATTAATCTATAAGGTTTCCCAAATCTATGGTACTGTATGCATTGAACTAGTCACCACTTTAAAACACAGCTAGATTTTTATAACACAACCCTGAATAAAAATAGCACTATATGGCTTGTTCAATTAGAAAGTGCAAAAAAAGGTGCAAAAACTGTCACCCAGGACAGGAATTGTGTTACTGGCAAAATCAAAAGAGGTGAAAATATCAGCAATCGGCTATTTAAGTGTATGCAGACTAACAATAATCTTATTTCTTTCCCCTTTGGTCTGAAACATAGCATTTAAAAGCAGTCTGTTAGATAAATGTAAAAAAAAAAAAAAAAAAAAATTGCTGCCGATCCTGCTGGAAATCTTGCAAGTTGACACCTTCCTGTGTTCTCTACCTCTGCCGCAGCCATCTCTAAAGCCCGTACACACGATCGGAATTTCCGAGGGAAAAAGTCAGATGGAAGCACGGTTTGGAAATGGACCGCTCTGCTGCAGAAGGGCCCATTCACACTAGTCGAAGTGCATTATGCTCTACATCAGCGGTCGCCAGCCAGTGGTCCAAGCGCCACCAAAAAATGCTGGTGTTCTGCTGCAAATCAACAACGTGGCGGATGTATACCACCCAATGTTGTTTCCAATGTTGTTCTCAATGAGCGCTGACAGCCCACACTTTCAGCGTGCATGGATACCCAATGCTTCCTCTGTAGTTCCGGCTCCTGTGAGCTCAGAGTGAGACGCCGGTAGTAGTGCAGAGAGCAGGAGCTGAAGAAGTAGGGAACTTTCTAATGGCAGCGCTTATCAGACTGGGAGGGAGCATGGAGCTGGGCCCAACGAGGAGTCTGTGTAAGGCAGCAGTGTGATCCAGGGGGCAGAGAGCCCGGAGCATTGTGAGTCTAAGGCAGCGTTTCTTAACTCCAGAATTCAAGGCACCCCAACAGGTCATGTTTTCAGGCTTTCCATTATTTTGCACAGGTGATTTGATCAGTTTCACTGCCTTAGTAATTACCACAGCTGTTTCATCTGAGGGATATCCTGAAAACATGACCTGTTGGGGCGCCTTGAGGACTGGAATTGAGAAACTCTAGTCCAAGGCATGTAAAATTTGTGTTAGTGGTCCGCAAGATTCAGAATTGTGAGTTTTGTGGTCCGTGAGGGCCGAAAGGTTGGCGACCACTGCTCTACATAGCTTTTACATTTTGAAGGGGATGTTTAATGCAGTGTAGGGCGTCGCTATGTGCTGTGCAAAAATGCAGCACATCCTACTTTTTTTTCCCAGCGCACATCAACGCAATGCATTGGTGTAAATTGAAACAAGAGGACGCAGGGCAAATGGTGTTGTCTACGTCTTAGGACCGTGTTGGGCAATGCAGGGCTGGTGTGAACAAGCCCTTAGTGGACCACAACAGGCTTTGATGTGTTAACAAGGAGCCTGTTCTAAAAGTAAGCAAGCCATACTCGATTTATTTTCCTTTCATTCAACCAGCAGGTTGAACAAAAGAAAATTTAATATATTCCCCCATCCACACATTCAAGGAGAATGGTGGAATCCCTTCTGTGAAGCTACCGTTTTCTGACAGTGGGGAAAAGTCATAAAAATACACTCATCAGCAAAGTCAGCGGCACTAATAAAAAGACACAAATTTCCAACGGGTTGGTAATCACCGTCTGTACAACCAGCCTGCCCATAGATGGATGGGAATTTGGCCCGCCTCTGCGTATCCGGGCCAAATTTCAATCCATCCATGGCCAGCCAAAACCTGCTCCGAGTGGTATGACAGGTGCCCTTGCTGCCTTGTTTCTGCTTGGCCTTTATGCCAACCCAATGGCTTCAGAAAATGCTGCATATATCTATACCTTAAAAAAAATAAAATTAAATTTATACACATTCACTTTAAAGAAGCCCAATAACTTACAATACATTATCAGCAAGTCTACCAAACTTCCCGATAATGAAACGGAAGGCTATTATCAATATAACCAGGAAAGGGATGGGCTTTATTTAATCCATACACGCACAGAGCCGAATCACCCAGACGTGAGATCAAGGTTCAAGACAGCGATGTCAGTGATCGGAAGTGAGTCACAGGTAACAATGCAGGGTGCGCACGCACACGCACGCACACGTACGGCAGAACTTGTATAAAGATATGAGTGATGCATAACACAAGGCCTCTGCAAACAGCTGATCCCATTAACCCTTCATCTTCTGAGGGAATTCAGCAAACTAGTCCACATAGGCAGATTATATGTAAATCAACTGCCTGAGGGATTATCTTTTCCATTAATGTAAACAATACACCTCACATCTGCCTGAGGGAAATACCACACATTTCTAAGGTTTATGACCTCAGAACAAAAAAAAAATCTGCAATTGCCTTTTATTACGTTAGATTGTCATTAAAAAGATCAATGATAACACACCTCAGGCTGCAATATAAAGTCATATATACATAATCACATGCCATCTCTCAGAGCTCGGCATCGTAGCCTCATAGGGACGCATTGATTTTAAATTCACCAATTCTTAGCAAATCTGCACTGTTGCAGCACTTAAAATTGCACACCTGAATATGCTGTCTGGCTGTAGTGCCCAAGTCAGAATACTGGCTACACAGAAATATAGTAAAACAGTTGTTACATACATATTTATTTCAAATGCAAGTTCAGATGCTTGCCTAGAGTTTAGATTTAAATTGACGATCTCCTAATCTGTAGCCCAAGCCGTTATGTCATTCCCAAAATGCGACAAGTCTGAACTGGGGTATATTTTTGGGGTAATTAGTAGGCGTATTGTTATACTTGCTTTGTGCATGAATATTCAGTAGTAAGGGGTCTTTGAAACTTGCTTTTAGATTGAGAGAACGCTAGATACATTCATATAGGTTAAAGTCTCCTCCAATTCAGTGAATCGTTTATATAGTTTTACTTATAGAGCAGCGTTCACGAATGAGCTAATAAAGTGATTGTAAAGTCTTTTTTCCTATAAAAATAACAACCATGTTATACTTACCCGTTCTGTTGCAGTGGATCGTCACAGAGTAGCCCAGATACTCCTCTTCTCGGGGTCCCTCTTTTGTGATCCTGGCCCCTCCCTCCTATCGAGTGCCCCTCAGCAAGCAGCTTGCTATGGAGGCACCTGAGTCGAGTCAAAGCTCCCTGTGTCCATTCAGACACGGAGCCCCCACCCAGCCCCCTCTCGCTCCTGATTGGCTAAAAGACTGAAAGCAGCGGCAGCCAATGCTGTGTCTCAGCCAATCAGTTAGGAGAATTTTGGATGGCTGAGGTAACTCAGGTAAGTTTTAGAGCCCATTCACACTGGGGCGGCACGACTTTGGGGGGGCGACTCGGCAAGGTGACCTGAAGACGACTTCAGAGGAGACTTGCAAAATGACTTCTGTACAGAAGTCAATGCAAGTCGCCGCCCAAAGTCGTACAAGAACCTTTTTCTAAGTAGGAGCGACTTGTGTCGCTCCTATTAGAACGATTCTATTGAACAGAGCGGGACGCGACTTGTCAGGCGGCTGTCGCCTCTGACAAGTCGCCCCTGTGTGAATGGGCTCTCAGGTGGGCTGCTGCACACATAGAATGCATTAAGATAAAAAAAAAACTTCTGCCTTTATAAACACTTTAACCTTTCCTAATAATTTAATATAGGCGAACAATGGACATATTATTTACCTGAATATGCTGGAAGCGGAACTTGACCTTGGAATAGTGAATCATTTGCCCCATATTCCGAACGATTGTCTTCTTCTTGCCCTTACGGAAGATGCTAAGGAATCTTTGGTCCACATTATCCTTTTGTACATCATAATTAAGGTCCTATGATAAAAGAAAAAGTTAATTACAAAAGATTTCAAATGCACAGTAATTAAAAAAAGAAGCCCACCTCATACATCCATAAAGCAATATGCCAAATTTACCAATACTGCACACCCAAAAAATGCTGCATGGTACTTCTCAGGACCAGTTTCCTGATGGTGACAACTGTGGACCATGCCAGCATGCTGTGCTTTGAAACAGCTACTTGTAGACTCCATCAGAAGCCTGTGTGTCAGGTTGGCAATGCAGGAGCACAACCAGGAGACAGGAACAGAGTGCCGTCCTCCAAAAAAGTGAGCAAGGAACTTCATGGCAGGATCGCCAGGTATTATTTTATAGAAAGTTGCCGATTTACATATACTGAAAACTAACTTTAAAGCGGGGGTTCACCCTGTTAAAAAAAAAAAAAAAATGTTTTTTTTTATAAGACCATTACATTCGGCATCGTAGCGCGAGCTACGGTATGCCGGTCTTACATTTTTTATCCCCGTACTCACTGTGCTATCGATGATTGAAGAATCCGGGGAATGGGCGTTCCTATGGTGAGAGAAGGTGATTGACGGCCGGCCCTGGCACGTCACGCTTCTCCGGAAATAGCCGAAATAGGCTTGGCTATTCACGGCGCCTGCGCATAGCCTGTGCGCAGGCGCCGTGAATAGCCGAGACCTACTCCGGCTGTCTTCGGGGAGCGTGACGTGCCAGAGCCGGCCGTCAATCATCCTCCCTCTCCATAGGCACGCCCATTCCCCGCGGGAGTCAGAATCTTCAATCATCGATAGCACAGTGAGTACGGGGATTAAAAATTTAAGACCGGCATACCGTAGCTCGCGCTACGATGCCGAAAGCAATGGTCTAATGATGCGAAGGAGGGTGAACCACCGCTTTAAATTAGATTAACATAAAAGCTTATCTGAGATGTTTGTGTTTACATGTACTCTAAAGTCCCACTCCGGGGTGCTTTTAAAGTTAACCTATGCAGTGGGCTGCCCTGCACAGCATAGGTTAAGCGCTTGTTTGGCTAGGATATTTCATGAATGTTATATACTTTATGGAGTTACCTTGATTGTCAAATTCCCCACCATTTCATTGAAAAGGGTATTTTATGGCTTTTATATACTTGACTGTTATATCCATTTTATGGATGTTCCATCACTATAATACTTATATGAGATATTTATGATACATTTCCTTAACGTTCTCTTGCTCGTTAGCCCTGAGGAGACCCTGTTGGCTCTACTTGATGCTCCTTACCAACATTTCAAAGACCTGAGTGATATGGAGTTTTATACGAGAACTTCTCAATACCTAACCCATTGTCTGGCTAGGATGCCCCTGCAGGCATTCTTTTTTTTATTTTTATTTTTTTAAGTGCATTTTGTGCGTGTACTCGAGAGAGGAGCCGGACTGCAGGAGTTGGGAGTAGGCAGGCCTCCCCCAGAGGCAATCTGCCACCTTTCTCCATGCCCCGGGTGGCAATGGTGGGTGTGTGAGGGGGTCCTCCCACACAGCCCACCCTACCTGCTCCGCTTTGAAGCCCAACGGGGCAGAGGGACTCCCTATAAAGGGAGTGAGAGGATCCAGCCCACTCAACCAGCCCCGTTAGTCCTTTGCCTCTCTTTTTAGAAACCGTGTGGTCAAAGTGCGTGCATGTTAACCCAATTTTGAGTGTGTGTAAGTGTGGTGGTTTTTGTGGGGGGGTGGGCGTACTAAGCACAGGCTTACCTCGCATAGCACACCCACCGGGAGCCGGGCTGAGACCACCAAACTCAATTCACATGTAGCTGAGACCGGGATCCGAACCCCTAGCTGCAGAGGTGAATGGCTTGTCAGCGCAGTGCCAATCGCGTTGAGCCACCGCAGCTCCCCCTGCAGGCATTTTTGTTGTGCAACTGGACCCCAAAAGCCACTTCACTTTGCTGCTCAACCAGCCAGAGCTCTCTGATGTCATCACAACTAATGCAGGACCAGCACAAGATGGCCCACTCTCATTCCGATGTATCTGTGGTTGCTTACGTTTACTAATCTAGGCTTTACGTTTTTCTGACCCTTTAAATCAGGGGTGTCAAACTCAATTTCATCGCGGGCCGCATCAGCATAATGATTGACCTCAAAGGGGCTGGTTGTATCTGTAAGATTAGATGTCCAGCGCATGCCCTCCCCTTACATAAGATGCCAACAGCCACCCCACCATCAGAAGTTGAGTCCCACACTCTCCCTTACATCACAGTGCACCCCCCTTTCCTTATACGGCTGCTGGGAAGAAGCTGAATGCATTGCTTGAAAGCAGAAAGTAAGGGTCTGGAGGAGGACCAGAGCTCTCCTGCAGCTGCAGGAGAGGTGCGAGGGCCACGTTTAATGGCCTGGAGGACTGGATTCAGCCCAAGGGTCTTGTGTTTGATACCTGTTCTTTAAATGAACTTATGCCGCCACTATTAACCACCCTTCTAAAATGCTACTTACCAGACTGTCATTCTAACCCAATGGTCAATAACGCATACACCCAAGTCATTCTAGAATGGCAGGCAACTGGCATTTACAAAATACAATGGCTGCCATTATTTTTCGGTCAGGATGGGTTTTGTTTAACGCTATGCAGTTCATGAAAGTTCTTAACTAAACAAATGAAGATACCTAGAACTATTTCCATTCTGGTTTGCATTTCTAGCATAGCAATAAAAGGGTTATATCTAGCAGCACATCCTGATAATATTTTTACGGTCAGCAGGATAATGTTCAAAAGGCTGAACTGGTCTGACCCAGTGTTTAGTTTCAGATCCCTGTGCTGATCGTGTCTACATGCCTTTCCCTTATGCTGACCCGCTAATCCCAGGGCATTTTTTGCCATGGCTCAAGGGTGGTCTTGTAGTGTGAGCGGATGACACTACACAGTTCTATCCTGCGTTATCAGGTTTCTGGTTGTGTGTCAAATTGTAAAAAGAAAAAAGAAAAGTCCTGGGAGAACTGGGACCCGGCTCACTTTATTGAATTCTGCTTTCCTATTTCCTAAACTCATTTTCCCCAAGACTGTGATCTGGTGTATCGGTTTCGAAGGACACATGAGTTTAACATGGTTTAACTACACCGTGCAGCTCTGTAGGCTGAAATGCGATATGGATGTCAAGTCAATGCCGAATCCAGCTGTACAAGCAGGTCAATAATTGAACCAGTCATAAGAGGAAAAAAAATATTAAGAAAACTTTAAAAAAGAAATAAAATAAAAAAGGTGTCCAGCAATAAGCATGTTATAGTGGAAAGACCAAACGGTTGTTGTCTTGTGCCAAAATAATGGAAGCTTGAATCTTGTTGTTGTGGTCAGCTTTATTTCTGGATCACAGGACAAGTTAAGAGCTACAGGGCACCTGCAGACACCACTAGGCTACAGCTTATCTGGAAGTATAGCGGTCAGTTTTTTTAAAGGACTACAGGCCATAGACAGTGCAAATTTCTTGCCTGCAACCACGGATTGCAAGAAAGATTTGCACGATTTGCAGACCGTGCTGACAGGGGAATCCCTACTGCAGAGCAATTGTCTGCTCCCTAGCGGGGGGGGGCGGGGGAAGATGTCCCCGACAGGAGAAGACAATTATTTTTTGCTAGGGGCTACAGCAGCCACTAGCGATAATCGCAACTGAATCCGGTAGGCTGGTTGCACCCAAGTTGATCAATCAACTTAGTACATTCAGCCTGAACACACACAGTTCGAATCTCGGACGCTTCCTGCTGAACCGGCCGAGATTTGAACGCTCTATGGTCAGCCTAACCAAGACTAAAACAGGAAGAGTCCCTCAACGCGACCATTCATGTTAAAAGGAAGCAATGGCCTCAAAACAGACCTAGTGTTTGGCTAGTTTTAGGATACTTGGACAAGAGCCATTGTTTCCAAGCGAGGGAAGACCCTTTACGGCAAAAGACCATTCAAAAAAAAAACAGTATCAATATTCTCTAAAGAAAAGACAATTCTCTCCAATATCATTTATTGAAAACATATGCACACAATGGTGCCAGATATCAAAATGATGTCATCAAGTACAAGGTGGACATTGCAAAAAACACCAAAAAAAAAAAACTCAACCAAAAGAAAATTGGTAAAACATTACAGCTCTGCAGAACAACTTTTTGGCACCATTTATAAAGCAAAGAAGACCATTTATACAAATGGTCTTATTTAGAGAAACAAACCTTCAGTAAAACATGTACATTCGTTCAGGCTTCCATCTAATGCCTACTGGAAAGCCTAAAGCCTAGTACACACACACACACACACACACACACAATGAGAATATCAGAAGAACGATCGTCTTTTTTTGCATGCTAATCTCATTGAAATTGAATAGTTTATTTATTTGTTCATTCATTAAATTTATTACATGTTCTTCTATAGCGCCGCCAATTTACTTTACACATATATATTGTAAGTTCACATCAGTACCTGCCCTCAAGCAATTTACAATGCAAGATCCCTCACATTCATACATACACTAGGGTCAATTTAAAGAGGAACCAATTAACCTATCATTGGAGTGTAGGAGGAAACCAGACTACCCAAAGGAAACTCTCGCAGACACAAGGAGATCATGCAAACTCCAGACAGGTAGTGCTGTGGTTGAGATTTGAGCCGACAACCCTAATGCTGCTAGGTTGCTAAATTCTGACATAATACAACTTCGTAAGTGATGTAATGTCATGTATTCCTTTCGTTTCTGCGCATGTGTGGTCTTGGTCACATTTTTTTCCCTTACAAAAATACTATACTTATTACACAAAAATCATTTGTTCTGTTATCGTATGAGAATTTTTTGTGCTTGCCCCTTCTTTTCGTATAAATTGTCACGATTGGCTCTTGTAAACTGCGTACTAATGAATAGATTATCGGATGATCACTCTAATGGCCCATACACACGGAAAAAAAAATCCTCGTACGATACCAGATCGTACAATTTTCATTTAGTCAGTATAGTGGTCGTCCGAAAATGCAATACAAATACATTACAACACATGACATCACTTCTGTGTTTTTTTTGTCTTACGAGAATTTTCTTGACTTTAGTAACCTATTCAAATTTCTACTTGCGACTATTAAGCGAAAAATGTCGGACGATCTGTCGTCTGATTTTCGGATCGTGTGTACGGGTCATAAATGTGTTCTTTTCTTGTTTTTTCATATGTACTAGGCATTGCATTCGGTTATCTAGCCAGCAGAAAGAGAGCACCTCGAACCCCTCTGACCGCTATCACAACAGAAACAGATCTCCCTCTATATCTATTTTTTTTATTTTATTAGCAGTTTTGGACCCTGGATGTGTTGAAAGATGCTGTAACTTGACACGAATGTGACAAGGACTTTACCTACTGGTGCGCTTAACGCATGAGACAATAGAAAGAGGTTAGAAATCCACCCGCCACACCTCATGTCTGCTATGTATTACTCTGGCTAATCCTCTCTCTATGCCAGATGACAGACAGATTGTTGTCAAAATGCTAACAGATTACCAAGAAAAACAAATCTTGTGTGTTTGAAAGCAAACAGAACGATGATATATTATTAGTCGTCTCTTCGGAAAGGGAACTGCTCAGTTCACTGGCATTTTATACACAAAAAGAGCAGCACCGAAGCACTGTTTTTTATAATCCATGTCATAATGCAAGCTCTTCTGGGCAAAAATGTTATTCCTAGTTTTTACGTGCGTAAGATTAACTAGCCTCCAACACCAGGTACGGTGCTATAAAAGAGGTCATCATAACAGATTATCAAGCAATGGCACCAGTGCAGAGTCCAGTAGCTGCCCGCAGTCTATAGCCAACTGAGGCTGCAAATCAAATTAGGTGGAAGTGGTAGGACAACGATAGATGGGTTTTAAATGATGCAAATAATCAGGCTATTGTGCTTGAGCCTTAGTCAACAATCAGTGCAAGATACAAAGCGCAGAAGCATGTGGATTTATTATTATTCGCTGGATTGTTGTGGGCCCAGGGGAGCAACAACTGCTTTTCTTTCCCTTTTCCTTCTTTAATTTTACCCACCTCAAGGCGGACCGCTGTCCGAGCAACATCAGAATCAAGCCATTTGCCAATTTAATTCATTCTATATCAATTAGTAGGTCTTTCAGATCTTTATACCTGAAGACATCGTCAATGTAACTTTGTTTAAGTGTGTAAATAAAGATGCTTTGAGACCAGACATACATACATACATACATACATACAATCTATCATCTCTATCTCATCAATCTACAATCTAAAAATAAATAAACACTCGATGAGCAAGTGGGTTACAAAACCCTGTAAAATACCTATGATTTTGAAATTGAGAAAAAAAAAATTGCTGAATTGACATGCCCGATAGAGTGAGGACATATTTTACAGATAAAGAAAATGGTCAATAGCTGAAAATCGGAGGAACGTATAATTGGGTGATTATTTCACACCCACACAATTACATAGATCACAGGTCACAGATCTGGAAACGTCCGCGCCTACAACATTCAGGTTCCTAAAGCTCTGGCTAAGATCTCAGTTGATCAGCTGCACAGCGGAATGTGGAACTGGAGAAAGGAACAGCCCACCCCACCAAGGAATGCCCGACTCTCCATTGTACAGTATGTCATTACAAATAAGGAACTACAAGGATGACTAAACCAAATGATCCTGGATACACACACAATAAAATGGAATGATACACACAAAGAGGGGGGGAAAAAAAAAATCTAAGTGCAGTCAACCATACTCTATCAGGGAAGAAAGTAAATAAAAAGGCATACCTATCAGCTACTCAGGGCTGCAGTTTTATAAAAACCTGGGGTACAATTTTTGGCCTGAATCTTTGCTCCTTTAGTATGATCCACAGGCAGGAAGAGGATGGCGTACTGGCCATTCCGCAGGCTAAACTAATGCTGGCCATACACTCCACGAAAAATCGTCCGAACGAACTTTCGAAAAACGAACGTTCGGTCGTGAGCGCAAACGATAGTGCCATCATGTAATGACCGATAAATCGTTCAGTGAACATAAATTAAAAAAAATTGGTTCTTTTTTTTTACATATACCTAGTGCAGAAAGTTCGGACGGGAAACACATTAACCTTCCGATTTATCGTTCGTTCGGCAGAAAATTTCCAAACTTGGGACGTTTTTGAGCAGAAAAAACTAAGGACAACGATTTTGTGCCCATTAATTTTCGAAAAATTAAAGATCTTTCTGAACGACCGAATTTCAGCAAATTTTCGCATAGTGTATGGCCAGCATTACAATCAGAAAAATCTGGTACCTGACACTAGGAATCAAACTAACCCAATAAAATGGATATCTCCGACTCTGGCTGACATTAACACTCTGGGCATTTAATGAAATTAACCAATCCTATTGGAATACCATTTCATGGCTATTGGAGGCCACCCAGTTCACCAACAAAATACTGTCAGGTTGAATGAGCACACTAGACAGGTAAGAAAACCTGACACCATCAACGTGGTTAGCGCCACAATAAGCCAGTGTTGAAGACCTGCTCCCCACACACCCCCTCATCATAATTCTAAACCTCAAACAATAGCAGTTACAGATTCCTCTTCATGCAGCTTGCTCCAAGAGTGGTCAGATCATGCATGTATAAACAGTCATCCTCTCAAGTCTCTGGGCAGCCCTTTGCTACACAAGCTAACCCCGATATGGCTTTTGCACAACCAAGAGCTTCCACTGTTCACCTCTGTGATCGTGACCAATGAGATTTATGTGTGCTCCCAGAGACCCATACAAGTAATCTGTTTATCACAAGGCCATCTGGGGGACAATTTTGGGTTGCAGCAGTGCAAATCAACAACCTGGCATAGTGAAGCCCTAAGGGCACCCATACACATACAAGGACACGAATGTAGTTACAACGTGACAATCTTGAGCCAAAACAGCCTAAAGACTTCCATAAAAGTGAATGTTTTGCATAGCCAACGACAGCGATGCTACTGGAAAGGGAAAAAGACAGGAGGAATAGGCAAAACATTCCAGTACTCACATACATGCAGGTAAACACTAGTGGTCAGACAAGTTTTTCAAATCTGATCAACTGTATCATCAGAGAAGGGTCAGCTAAGGCTGTCTGCAGGTAGCCCAGGGGATGGTCAACTACCCTTGTAAAGAAAAAAAAGAAAATAATTTGGACTGTCATCCATGTATTGGTCTGGTGCTCCGTTCTGTATTCCTGTGGTTTGAAGTATCAGCCTTTGGGTCCATAACCATATAAAGTACTTTTGTTTGCATAACTGTGTAGACTAGATTAGAAAAAGGAAGAATCCAACTAGTTGGTATAGAAATAGCAGACACTTTTCTTTCAGACCAGCTTTTCATGAGGCCCGTGGTTGCCAACAGCAAGAAATCTCAGCTCGGCCTTTACGGTCTACTAGGCCACACTAAAAGCTTACCTCAAACTTGACTATATGGCTGCTGCTATCCTGTAGTATATATCTACTGTTGTGAATAAATATGCATGGGTGTTCTACCTAATAATTCACAATAAACTTTAGTTTATTTGAAAAGTTAATTTAATTGACACATTACAAATACCATCCACAATGTATGAATAAAGTGTCCCGAGTTAATGGATCCCACCTGCCCAGAAATGGCAGTTATGTCCAGAACATTGAGCGTGCACAGCAGGGGGCTCCTCCTAACGCTTATTACACATGTTAGAAGAGTGCCCAAGATAAATAAAGTAGACAATTGTCCCAAGCCAATTAAAACACTGAAGTGTTACAGCTGACTTGTCCTAAAGGGCAATCCAAGGACAGAGAATAAGCTGACGGCATGAAATAATCATGGAGATATTCAATTATTTTACATGGATTAGTACACATCTAGCAGCACTGATCTCTAGTCAGATACTTAAGAAAAGCACAATTTAATCCAGCCATGTATTTAAAATCATTCAGGTGAAGTCAAGCCAAAAAACGTTTTTTCTAGGTTTTGCATACATTGGGGGGAAGAGTAAAGCCCCTGCCAAGTACACTATATAGTATATACTATATCCAAAGCTAAGGATTTTTTTTCTGGATATACATGTATTTTTGTGTATTTGCACTAGTACCTGAATATAAAAAAAGGCGGGAAATTGTTGTTTATTTACTTTTTGATTAAAAAAAATATATATATATAAAAAAGGCGGCCACACAGACTGTTCAATCTCCTTTAGGGCTCATTCACATGGCTGCCCAGGGCATTACACCCCCCAGATTAGTGTATTTCTGCGGTGGGTATGGCAAGATGTCTGATCAATGATCAGGCCAACACAGTCTACATGTTACCGCACAAAGAGCAGTGTAAGCACCACAGAACACTGTAGTTTGTGTTCATGGCTGCTCATCTATCTCTAAATGCAGGTAATCGCTCCTTATGCAACTACAGGCAGACAGCTTCAGGATCTGTCATTGATTTGTACAGACTGAGCAGCCAGAGCCGATTGCAAACACCTGGCCTTAACCACCATAAAATGTACTGATGAGTAGGGGTGCATCGATACTAGTATCGGTGTCGATACCAAGCATTTGCATGAGTATCAGTAATCGTGCAAATGCTCCAAAGGCCTGTTGTGTCGGACCAGGCATCCTCAGTTTAGTAGGGGGGCGGGGCAGCATCACAGGTGATCGGTGCGATGGTGGGGGGGAGGGGGGTTGCAAGCACGATCCTTCTCCCTCCTACGGCTGTAAGATGCTTTATTGAAAGGCTATACGGGAATCTGTGTCCTCCGTCCATTTCCCTGTCAGGGGTCTGTTTAGACCTCCGATATCTCAAAGCCCCCAACAGGGTTTATGAAAAAAAAAAAAAAGAAGCGAGAATAAAAAAGGTTAAATTGGAAAAAAAAAAAAAAAAAAAAAAAAAAAAACACACCACCGACACTGTTCACTCCCCCCTCCCCCACCCCTAAAAGAGAGCATTGTTTAAAAAAAAATAGATAGGATAGAGATAGATGAACAGCTGTGTGAATGGTCAAAACATGGGCAGCACAATGAATAGCACTTTCGCCTAGCAGCAAAAGGGTCGCTGGTTCGGATCCCGACCACAACACCATCTGCCTGGAGTTTGCATGTTCTCCCTGTGTCTTGCGTGGGTTTCCTCCGGGTACTCCGGTTTCCTCCCACACGCCAAAGACATGCTGGTAGGTAAATTGGATCTCGTCCAAATTGGCCCAGTATATATGTGTGTATGACTGTGTCCATAGCGTGTCAAGATCCTACGGGGTAAAAATGACCGCACCAGCCATGCAGACACTGGCTGGAAAAAGCGCCCAGAGGCGATTCAGTTCGCATGCGTTGCGCTATACAAGTCATTCATTCATTCAAGATGGATCAAAATTCAGCTGGTTCAGCAGGGAGCTGCCAAATTTTGATCCATGTGTGGCCCCTCCCACTTGACAGAAGTCAATCTAATGAGCGACTTCTGTTAAACGCTCTTGCTGCAAAAGCTTTCTCCATCAGCAGCTGCAGCAAATGACCAGTGTAGTCTGACAGCAGAGCGTCCCCGCTGTCAGAATACAAAGACACAGAGGCTTCCTCTATCCACCTCAATTGTGTGGATGAAGGAATTCATTTGTTGATTTTTATTCAGCCCGCTAATGTGTATACTGTATACTCAATCAGGTAGGCCTTCAAAATGCATAACCGTTTTTGTAGATGGAAAGGAAGAAGGTTATAAGGAAAAATAGTCCCCTTTTTATAATTAGCGATCTTACATGTATCTTTAGATACTTAATCACTACAGTGCTATTTTTTTCCTAAGTGCCAATTATGCAAACGCTCAGTGAAAAACATCAGATCCTGTGTAACACTTTTTTTTTTTTTTCCTAAACTAAAAGATAAAGAAGAAGTGACAAGTGGAAGGAAACTGGCCTTCCGACACATAAAGCAGCCGAATTGGAGCCAGCAGGAAAGTTACACAGGCGGTGGGAAAACAAAAAGGTGCCCTACCTCCGCTCTAAACCCTGCTCAAGCCTGACTTCAAATAAAACAGATTAGTCTAACACCTCCCCTGATCAGGTGCTGGAGACACCGCTGTTTGGCCGGACACAGCTGAAGCGTGTGACTTGTGGAAGCGCTGTACAAACTAGGCAAAGTAACAGGACTAAGAGGCAGTCAGCACTTCGGCTGGTTCCTGGTAAACCTGGCCCTACGCCAGTAGAATTGCATTAGAAAATTTCCAACTTGGGTAAGTTTGTTCTATTGTCCAACGGTTAGAGGGGTAAAAGTTGACTTCACTTTTCGACCTTAGCGATGACTATTTAAAATATTTTCTCAAACCAATTCCAATTGTTATTTTCTTTTGGAAAAATCATTTATATTGTTAAGAACCCCGTTTTATACATCTGGGATTCCAATAAAATAACAGGCCTGGCTGAAACTTTTGAAGGGCTTTTGACCAAAACCAGATGACTCCATGGCAAGAAATTATCTTCTCACAGCATAAGCCAATCTCAGAGAAGTATTAGGACATACAGGGCAAATTTATTAATCTTAACACAAGGGGGTCAGATGCGTGCTAAAGCCGAACTCACGGGAAATGTAAAAACTACCCTTGCAGTGGTGAGCACTGGAAGAAGTGTCTACATGCTCCTTTATGCCAAGGGCACCATTACCCTTTCTCTTGCACCCACAGGCTTCCACATCTCTATGCAACTGGTCGCCAAGAGCCAGTTTTCTTCTTAGCTCTGTCCATCAGTCCCCGATGTCATCATGTATAATGCAGGACCAGGAAGGCAAAAGGCAGACTGCCTGCTTTCCAGACATTTATCTCTGGGTGCATACTGCCCCAAAACTTTAGTAAAACTTGGTGCACTGTTCAGCCGCATAGCTTTCAGCTAATCAGCGTTTTACAGGCAGCCAGCATCGCGGGGCTGGACGGTGCACCTGTGTCTTCAGCCCGCACCGATACGCTGAGATCTCATGCACCACCCAATGGCCTTGTAATGACAAGCCGGAATGTCAACTCACCCTAAAATCCCCATATTTCCCCAGTCACCCTGCATGCTGTGTAAATCTCCCTCATGTCCTCTGATTCACCTGAAACCTTAAAGCAGGGGTTCACCCTAAAAAAAAAAAATTCTTTATCTACCATCCAAACGAGCATACTAGCGTCAGCTACAGTATGCTTTTTTTTTCTTGCGCTGTACTTATGGTTTAATCCGTAACTTTTGTTTCAGACTCCGGCGGGGAAATGGGCGTTCCTATGAAGAGGGGAACATGATTGACGGCCGGCTATGGCGTGTCACACGTTCCGAAATAGGACGCGGTCATATACGGCGCCTGCCCAGTCAGCTTCTAGTCTGTGCGCTGGCGCCGTGAAGAGTCCTACTCAGGCTATTTTCGGAACGTGTGACGCGCCACAGCCGGCCGTCAATCATGTTCCCCTCTTCATATGAACGCCTTTCCCTGCGGGAGTCTGGAACGAAAGTTACGGATTAAACCGTAAAATACAGTGCAAAAAAAAAGGCATACTGTAGCTGACGCTAGTATGCTCGTTTGGATGGTACATAGTTGTGTTTTTGGGTGAACCTCCGCTTTAACCTATCCCCTCCTATAGTTAAAATTATAGGTAGTTACGAGGTCAACCATATTTTGCAACACAGTCCTGATTTGTACTCATGTGTAACATACAATAAATGTGAGTTTTGCAACTAGTACCACTTTTTAAGCCATGCTCCTTACATTGAGCCATACCCAGCCTTGGCCGCAGAGCATGCCTCTTCCTTATCCCCCTAGAAGCTGTTCTCCCAGGCTGACATCTCTGGCACATTGGTGTTGCAGCCTCTCTCAGTGTGTGCAGAGTGTATAGCCTTTGCGCAGGAATGACCCACACTGCATATACATTACATCCCATGTTTACCACAAAACAAAGCTTCTAAACACCTGCCAACACAAGTTTGATCACTGGGCGCCACATGGCATTAGCATGCATCTGTCAAGGCATATTAGTCTCACTGCATGTATGCTGAAAGATACATCTTTGTCAGGCTGACCGGATGAATAAAAGTTGTACTCAAAAGAGAAAATTCAGTATTTGGGGGGGGGGGGGGGGGGGGGGGGGGGGTTCTGTTTTTTTTTTTATAGTGACGTTTGAGTCAGGTAAAGTCACGTTTGATATAGTCTGTGTTTCACTAAATCATTTATGTGAAATTTTGATTTGATAAAAAAAAAAAAAAAAGTGTATATGCAGAACAGTCTGGCCTTCCCAATGAGAGTACACCAATGGCTTTTTTGCTTTTGGAATGTTTTTCAAAGCTCCAGCTCACATCAAAACCTGTATCCATTTCTTAAAAAAAAAATAAAAAAAAATTTAAAACTAGGTGCGCTAAATGCACGTTTTGCGTGCATTTTTCATATTTTCCATTTTTGAGAGAGAGCGCGATTTCTCTGATCATATTCAGCAATGATGGAGTGACAGAAGTTCTCTATCACACGAGCTTCCCAACATTTCTGAAGATCTCTGTGACCGATCTGGATTTTTTTTGTACACAAAAAGGGGAAGAAAAAAAAAGGAAAAATGTCTTTCAGTAATCCAGACAAACCTTAGACATTAGAGATCAAATCAGCAGGCCCAAGCATTTCAGGAATTAAAATGATTCATGGGTAGACTTTCCATTGCTGAATCGAGTATGTGCCCCCCTCAGCTTATACTTGAGTCACCTTTTTGCACCTGATCTCCCGGATTTGGGGGACCTGGTCGTAGGTCCCCTGGGCCCCAAACATGTAGCCCCACTCCCATGTTAAACAGACATTTCTCAGGTGACTTTGGGAACCCGGTACCGGGTCCCGGTACTAGGTCCCCTGAACTTGGCACACATGTAGCCCCATTACTCCAACTTTTTTTGTCTGGGGGACCTACGGCTGGGGAGCACCGATTTTTCAAAGCCAGGCACCCCTTCCATAGACTCTCATGTTAAACGTCAGTCTAGTCATGGCCAAAGTGAGGCATGGACACAGTGAGGCATGCAGATGGACACTCTAGGCTTATACTCAAGTCAAAAAGTTTTCCCAGTTTTTTGTGGTAAAATTTTAGGTGCCTCGGCTTATATTCGGGTCGGCTTATACTCAAGTATATACGGTATATTTATTTATATAGCGTTGACCAAATACATAGACCTTGACATACTGAACATCCACATACAATCTAAGGTCCTTACCTCCAAGCATGTCTTTGTGCTTGGGTGGGTTTCCTCCTAAACTCCAGATAGAACATGAAAGAAGAGGATTGTTAGCCGATAATAGTCAGATTGGAAAACTTGTCTATTGAACATGTGTTCTACAAAATGACCCCGTTATGGTCAGAGCTCCCAACGACTATCCTTTATCTATAGGTACGTTGGTTATAATCATTCTATAGGTGGGCAATGATATATCTGCAAAGGCCGATTCTTTTTTTTTGTTGGGACCAGGTCACAATCCTCCTCCTCCGATAAACAGAAGAGGGAAATGAAAACCGAACAATTGCTTAGAGGCCGAGAAAGCCTTTTACAATGCTTGAAAATCATACCGATTTTTGAATTAGCCCCATCAATCAAAGATGGGTTTGACTACAGTAAGAACAATCATCCTTCCAAAACAGGGTTCAGCCCTTTATGAAATCATTTTTCTCACTTGTATCCCTTGTGCACTCCACAACTTGCTTTCACGTTCGGATATGTGCCTTAATTTTTTTGCCTTTCCAGAGAGTTATTGGAAAAGGGCGTTGTAACATGCTTGTGTTTCACACCCTTTATTCCGAAGGCCCCTATGATTAAATTTCATGGAATACAGGGAACACTCGATCACCTAAAGTCATAATGGAAATAGGATCTTTCCAAAGCAATGAATCAGTTCCGTACAGCTGAGGTTAGTGACCCCTACAGACACACAGGTAAGTTCTCATGTCACTCCTTTGTATGACAGGCAGATGACTAAACAGATCTAATGCTCCAGTTGAAAAAAAATATATATCCTTGATGATGTCACAGCCAGCAATATGACACCCCATCCTCCCAGCTGTGGATTGCATAACACATTCATTATAAGTCAAATCTGCCTTCTTTGGCTGCCCATGAAAGCATTTGGTTAATTGGTTTTAATTCGTACAAGAATAGGAGTGCCTTCTATTAAAGGTAAACTCGCCCATCTGGTTTTCAGAGCGGTGGTAAAATTCACACACCTAGGAGTTTTGGGAAAGGGCTTAAAAGGAAACTGTACCTTTACCCTACACCCCAATTCGTTTCAGGCAACCCCACAATTTCTAAGCAAAGATCCTATGGGTAGAAAAGGCTATCAAACAGCTAGGAATTTCTACATTGGTTACTTACTGTCCCGATACAAAACAAGCAGCACATGGGTGCCTGTACTACTTATAAACATGTAAAGTCTTGCAATACAAGCATGCATATTTATGTTTTGGAGTAAGGAGGGGGTGATGGGTTGGCAGCCAGACTGATCAGTAAAATCTGAAAGCTCCATGCAGTCTACGATCACCTTTATGTAATGTGCCAATGTATGATGGCATGTAAAAATGTAGACTTAAAGCCCTCAATCACATACGAGCGATAGGTTTCATGTTTTTCAAAGCGCAACAACGCTCAACACTTGTGTGTGAAAAAAGTACATGGCTTTTTTACCAGGCAGAATCAAACATTTCTGTCCGCAGACACTTCAAGCTCTTTAGAGTATTTTTCACATGTTTTTGTGTCAATTAACTACGTGTCCATGTTGGATTTGGAGACTTTCATCTGCCTGGTAAGGGTCCTCACAAACCTCTATGACCCCAGAGATGCCCATTACAAAAACTGTGGCAGAGGGCCTGGGAAGAAATTGGGCGAAACTTTTGCCAGACTGGTACATGACCCAAAAACTGGCCTCTCTGTTCTACTTTAGTGATCACTGAATGCATTCAGTAATGCATCCAGAATTATGACATCTGCTGCCAAGAAGCATGGCATTGCAAACATGGCTTAAGAGCTCCGATAACATAAGACTCTGCAACATCACATATAAAATCCTGGAAGCAGACACCAGGATAACAACATATAGGGAGATATTCAATATCACTTTAATGGTGGTGGTACTGCTACCCTTATAAGGCCTGCGACTAATTCATAAAAGCTCCGTACCAGTACCATCATGTGCACCACATTTGGGTACCGCCACCAATAGATTTTACCACTATTGCTGCAACTATTAAAAAAAAAAAAAGAACGTGTGTACCGGGCTTAAAGCGGAGGTTCACCCTAAAACAATTATATACCATTACATCCAGCATACTTCCGACATCTACAGTATGCCGTTTTTTTTTTTTTTTGCCGTACATACAGTTTTATTGTTGTTTTCCCCCCGGCTTCCGTGGGCGTTCCTATTCAGAGGTTAGATGATTGACGTCTGGTGAAAAACTTCCCCTGGCGCATCACCAGTTTTCCGTGAGTAGTCGACCTGCGAGTCGGCTCTATACGGCGCCTGCGCCCGCCATGTAGAGCTGACTGCGCAGGCGCCATATAGAGCCGACTCGCAGTTCGGCTACTTACGGAAAACTTGTGACACTCCTTATGCGCCAGGGGAAGTTTTTCACCAGACGTCAATCATCTAACCTCTGAATAGGAATGCCCACTCCCGCGGGAGCCAAAACCCCAGAAGCCGGGGGGAAATTAATAAAACGGTATGTATGGCAAAAAAAAAAAACAACAAACCGCATACTGTAGATGTCGGAAGTATGCTGGATGTAATGGTATATAGATGTTTTGTAGGGTGAACCTCCGCTTTAAGGGGTGGGATGCTGGCTGACATTATCTACACATGGCCATGACAGCTGAATATGGTCAGGGAAAAAAAGTCACTGGGTGCAGAGGCTAAAGCCCTGTACACAGAATCAGAATATCTAGCAAAAAGTAACACTTTCCAAGCAATCTTACGATAATTTGATTGTTGGTACAGCTGTCATCCGAAATTTTTCGAAGGGACAAACATTTTTCTCATGCGATACAAGATCATACAATTTGTTTAACCAGTACAGTTTTCATCCAAAAATACAATACATATACATCACTTCTGATTTTTTTTCTACTGTACGAGAATTTTTATACTTTAGTAATCTATTAATTTTCGATATGGCGATGAACATTTAAAAGAAAAACAGACAATCATTCGTTCGATAATCTCATTGTGTGTTCTAGGCTTTAGGCTAGTCATACACATTTCGATTTTACTTGATCCCTCCATCCACGCCAAACAGAGTGGTAAGCATGGATGGAGGAACCTACACTGCCAGCTGTTGTATTCTGGGGCAAAACTGGGTGCATTAACGGTTTGAAAAATTTCAAGTGGAAAATTGTTGTTCAGTCATAATTTGTCAAGCCGGGTGGTGCCAACAAGGACACCCACAGCTCAAATTTCAGCCTAGTATGGTCAGCTTAAAAACAGACCAGAACTCCCCTGAGTGACCTGCATTCCCCCTTCCCTCGCCTCCATATAACTCAGTTATTTTTTTTTTGCTCCAACCCCATCCAGTCCCCTGCTATTCTCACCAGGGCAAGAATGACATGTCGCATCTCCCGCAGCCTCTTGGGATATCACCATCACATATTGCAGGAGGCTGCAGGGAGTAAGGAAACAGTGGCTGTGAGCAGGATCGCCGGTCAGCATCATGTTCCTGCTGCCTCTACCCAGAAGGGCAGATGCTCTCAATCACTAGGAGGACCAAAATGGCAGCATGGAAACTGGGCTGTAATATCTGAACAGCAGAACGCTGGATCTGCTGTGCAAGCGAGTATGTGAATCCAAGGCAAGACATGCAAGGTGGGGTGGCGGTTAAAAAAGGAAAAAACATGCAGGATGGAGAGGGAAGTTCCACTTTAATGCAACCAACTTCCTTACTCTCCTGAGACAGAAGGTGATGTGCCTACCGGCACTGAGCCCATCAGGGAAGTCTGCCTCCCAGACAGCCAGGTCAGCACAGCTATGTGGGATATATTACAATGAAACCGCAGTACAGACAGGGTGAGTCATACAATGAAACCAGCCAGGTGCTAGATTCCAATTATTTCAATTGCCACTTATGTTTTCTACTTGTCGACAGGCGATTGAATAAATGCATGCTGCCAAGCACGCTGTGCAGGCTTGCGCACAAACAGACAATTAGATAAACAGAAATACAACATCTACAAAAACTGTCATGGCTGATTTTTTTTTTTATGTTACAACTATAAACAGATAACGGATCGCTAAATTCCCGGCCTGCTTATTGGTGTTGATCTGCAATGATTATTTTGGCCCATATTTGTTCAGCCTTTGCTATGCCTTATGTATCAGAATGGCTTGGATCAAATAACAATTGACGCCTGCATATGGAGACCTTTGCTGCACTGGGCAAATTGGGCGACGACCCCATAGCCTGGCCCTCGGGCTGAATGACTGCAGTGTAGGAAGCTGCACTGGCAACTTTGGGGGGGGGGGGGACCTACAAGCTGTAATACAGATGTTGTATGGCTGACCGCTGTTTACCTTGCAAACAAATGCCGATTTGTACAAAGCGCCCATCACAACAACAAAGGATCAATTCAACCTCTGCAAAAACATGCTGATCTAATGTCATGCTTAAATGGACCCAGTTAGAGCCAGCTAGCCGATTTGTGCAGACACAAACAATTGCTACAGTCCCACAATGTAAAGCCACAGAAAACACAAATGTATTTCAAAAGGAAAGGCAAAGGATTTTTCACAACTATATTAAAATGGCCATATGCTGCTCAGGCATGCTCTGGCAGTAGGATTATTTTATTGGTATATACAGTATATGGCACTCATATCATACAAAGAGAAGTACAAAGCAGTGGCAAATAACAATAGCACAAATACAATAAGCAATAGAAATAAAAGCCTGTTCAAAATGAGTTTGGGATCTCAAAAGGTGAATAGATAGACGCACTATAGAAAGGAGATTAGAAAGCAGCGGTTGGGTTCCAGAAGCAGCAGTTTTGGGAGAACAGAACCACATAAATCAAAGTTCTATGCTTTTTGTAAAGCTGGGTCACGAATAGATCATAGACAGAGAAGTACAAATCCCACATAGCTAGCCAATGTTGGTAATATAAAAAAAACAAAAAAAAACAAAACACACACACACACACACACACACACGTCAGCAAAATAAACCATTAATAAAGGGGTTGTAAATGTTCGTTTTTTATTTTCTATATAGGTTCCTTTAAGCTAGGGCATTGTTGGTTCACCTACCCTTTCCTTTGATTGCCCCTCTATTTTTTTTTTTTCTTTGTCTGAATTTCTCACTTCCTGTTTCTCCTCAGTAAACTTGCCCCCATCATTCATGGGGGTTAGTCAGCCAGAACGGCTTACTGAGGAGGAACAGGAAGTGAGAAATTCAGACAAAGAAAAGAAACATTGAGCCCCCATTCACATCTAGGCGTTTTAACGCCTGTAGTGCTATGCCGCTGCCGCCAGAGGGATGAAAACACATGTCCCTCTATGGAGATGGTTCACATCTCCACGCCGAACGCCGGACGCCTGCCGCCTGAAAAAAGGTCCCGGACCTTTTTTTCAGGCGGCTTTCGGCGTTCGGCTAGGAGATGGGAACCATCTCCATAGAGGGGGTCAATCTGGGGTACATCTAGGCGGACAATACCGGCGTTTTGTCGCCGCAAATCGCGGTACAAAACGCCGCTATTTGTACCGCGATTTGCGGCACCAAAACGCCGCAAATTTGTCTGCCTAGGTGTGAATGGAGCCTTAGAAGGGAAATCGAAGGAAAAGGTAAGTGAACCAACAATGCACTAGCTTTAAGGAACCCATTTAGAAAATAAAAAAACAAACATTTTACAACCCCTTTAAAGTGAATCTTATCCAGACGATTTGATGTTTCCCTTGTACGTCCTGCCCACAATTGTGACAATTCCTTTCTATACCATACATGCAGCAGCAGCATCATCACCCTAAAAAAATTCCTACAGAGAGCATAATAATGCCAAGAGCCAACATTCAGCACCCTCCTCTGTACGAGATCCTCAAACAATTACCTCCAGGCACCCACCACAGCTCTGATTGACTGTCAATCAGATGCCTCAGTATGAACATCCAGATGTTTGCATTAGCCTCATCTCAGGCTAATTACTGGCAGTAATGGGTCCAGGTTTACTTAAAGTTGCCATGAGACAACTAGGGCGTAGGATTTCTTACTAAAGAAAAAATTCTATCATTTGTTTAAGACAGGGGTCTCCAAATTTTCTAAACAAAGGGCCAGTTTAGGGTCCTTCAAACTTTAAGGGGTCCGCACTGTGGCCAGCAACAGAAGAAAAAGTCCTGCTATTAGTGGGAGGAATAGTGCCCCATCGTCAGTGGCAATGGGGAGGAATAGTGCCCCATCGTCAGTGGCAATGGGGAGGAATAGTGCCCCATCGTCAGTGGCAATGGGGAGCAATAGGGCCCCATCGTCAGTGGCAATGGGGAGCAATAGGGCCCCATCGTCAGTGGCAATGGGGAGCAATAGTGCCCCATTCGTCAGTGGCAATGGGAGAAACCATGTCTGCAACAGTGGGTGGAATAATGTGGCCCCTAGTTAGGCGACCACTGGTCTTAAAGCAGAGGTTCACCCTAAAAAACAACTTTCTACCATGCCATCCAGCATACTAGCGTCAGCTACAGTATGTCTTTATTTTATTTTTTTGCGCTGTACTCACAGTTTAATCCATTAGTTTTGTTTCAGACTCCCGCGGGGAAAGGCGTTCCTATGAAGAGGGGAACATGATTGACGGCCGGCTATGGCGCGTCACGTGTTCCGAAAATAGCCGGAGTAGGACTGGGCTCTTCACGGCACGATAAACGGCACCTGCGCACAGACTAGGAGCTGACTGCGCAGGCGCCGTATAGAGCCGAGTCCTATTTCGGCTATTTTCGGAACGCGTGACGCGCCATAGCCGGCCGTCAATCATGTTCCCCTCTTCATAGGAACGCCTACTCCCCGCGGGAGTCTGAAACTAAACTAAAAGATTCAACTCTAAATACAGCGCAAAAAAATAAAAATAAAGGCATACTGTAGCTGACAAACCAAAGCTCTCAGCCCTTCCCTCAGCTCTCGGCGCTTATAGAGACAGATAAACAATTTAAACAAATACACAAATATAACCAAAACTGCGCGAGAGACTATATGCAGATCTATAGTGCACCTCCCTCGCACTCAGGCTAATGATAGCTAGAGCTGCTACTTAATCTCTGTTATGGAAACAGAAAAACATGGAATAGAAAACAACATATAGAAACAATATATGTATACAGCAGCGCTCCTTTATGGAATTTGAATGCTATTTTGTGACAGTCCAAAAATTCATTTGAATAGCCTATGGTGAAAAGAATAGTCCCAAACAAGATGTTCCGTGAGAAGACTAAGAAATCCCCACTAGAGACAGTCCAGCGATATCCTTTAAAACCACCACCACTCGTGCAATGAGCAAGTAAAACTCTTACCAGACAACGCTGGGTAATAAGCGTTGTATTATAACTTAAATCACAGCAGGGGTTAAATCCAATCCAATACTCATTAGATATCCTCTCCCATGTGTGAAAAGAAACAAACAATGGCCCACAGCTTGCGTCATTCGATCTAGGAGACGAGCATCCAGAGCGGCGTCCACCGCTCGGTTCGAAATTGTTTCTCCCGCTGCGCTGTGTAATCACACGCCAGTAACGATCGACGTGATGACGTCACTATGATGGACAGCCGTACCAACGGCTGTCCATAGTGACGTTACTGGCGTGTGATTACACAGCGCAGCGGGAGAAACAATTTCGAACCGAGCGGTGGACGCCGCTCTGGATGCTCGTCTCCTAGATCGAATGACGCAAGCTGTTATGTACATTGCCTGACTTACTTTATTCAAATGTAAGTGCACATTTTATATATTTTTGTCTTTTAATATTAAACCAAACGGAATTATGCTATGGGCCATTGTTTGTTTCTTTTCACACATGGGAGAGGATATCTAATGAGGATTGGATTGGATTTAACCCCTGCTGTGATTTAAGTTATAATACAACGCTTATTACCCAGCGTTGTCTGGTAAGAGTTTTACTTGCTCATTGCACGAGTGGTGGTGGTTTTAAAGGATATCGCTGGACTGTCTCTAGTGGGGATTTCTTAGTCTTCTCACGGAACATCTTGTTTGGGACTATTCTTTTCACCATAGGCTATTCAAATGAATTTTTGGACTGTCACAAAATAGCATTCAAATTCCATAAAGGAGCGCTGCTGTATACATATATTGTTTCTATATGTTGTTTTATATACTGTAGCTGACGCTAGTATGCTGGATGGCATGGTGAACCCCCGCTTTAAGACCGGTATGTAGCCCAAGGCCTCGTACACACGATAGGTTAACCAGAGGACAACGGTCTGATGGACCGTTTCCATCGGTCAAAATGGATCGTGTGTGGGCCCCATAGGTTATTCAACCATCGGTTAAAAATCCACGCATGCTCAGAATCAAGTCGACGCATGCTTGGAAGCATTGAACTTCGTTTTTTTCATCAGACCGTTTTCATCAGATGGACTGATCGTGTGTACGAGGCTTTCAAGCTGGCCATACACCGTTAAAATTCCAGTTGATTTTTCTTCACAGTGGGTGGCCCTCCTGGGTTGACAAAAGTTAACTACTAGATCAACTTTGATTGAAGATGCCAGGTCAAAAACAGCACCTGAAACCAATCAGATGCATGCAGTGATCAGGTATTCGGACAGCCGTAGCTAGTGGCTGTCAGAAAGCAATATCTCACATATTACTAAAATCAAAGGATAACAATGACATAAAGGAAGTCATGACAGAAAGAATTTTAAGAATTGTGTCACCAATAGCAGCCCTTTTATTCCTGTCATGACAGGTTTCCTTTCATTCGAGTGGAGGGCTAGCACACACGTGATGGATTTAGTGTTCCCATTATCTCATATGTATGTTTATATTACAATAGGGTAAAATACATCATTCATTTTTGTTTGGAAACCACAAACTTTATGTTTCTATTCTGTTAAATTTAACTTGCGTATGCTGAAACTTCACCAGTCAATGCAACAGCTTACGTCGCACCACTCGGAATTCAAAGCACCTTGTATCCTCCCGTGACCTGTAACTTTCTCTGTATAGTTTATTTTCCACAAGTGTAGAAACTCCATCATGATTATTGATTTTTTTTCCCCCCCATTTCACAATGTTTACTTCTTTATATATTTACGAAACGCAAAGGTAATGAAGCGTGAATCTTAACACGCACTGACTATGAAATAACCGATTCAGCAGAAACCCACAATAGCATGCAATTTCTCAAAGCTTTCCGGGGCGGTGTGATGACATCGGGCTTTATGTTGGTTTTCCCTACAATAATATGGATGCTACAGCACAATATGGACACCCATGAGGAAAAAAAAAAAAGAGGATTTTTTTGTACTCACCGTAAAATCCTTTTCTCTTATCGTCCATGGACGGACACAGCTCCTTAAATCTTGACAAGTGGGTTATGTTCCCTGTTTACAGGAGAGTCCTCTCCTGTAAACCGGGAACATAACCCACTTGTCAAGATTTAAGGAGCTGTGTCCGTCCATGGACGATAAGAGAAAAAGTATTTAATCCCCTGCCAATTTTGTACATTTGCCCACCGACAAACAAATGATCAGTCTATAATTTAAATGGTAGGTTTATTATAACAGTGAGAGACAGAACGGCACAAATATCTAGAAAAACGCATTTCAAAAAAGTTAAAAATTGATTGCATTTTTGAGCAGCATTGTTAATCTGGGAAAGGGGAGTGAGATAGAGATGATAGTGTATCTAAATGTACATATCTCTAACAAACTGAAGCCAAACGCTGGCTCATACTGCAGTCACAGCTATTTTTTTCCCTTTCTTTTGGGATAAAGGTTCTACGTGAATAAACTGATTTTTGTAAGCACCCCTGTCTGTGGTAAACGGTTTGTCTCAACCAGTGCCGATCCTGACCTCCTTGGAGCCCTAAGCAAAATGACATGTCACATTAAAGTTGAGAAGTGGGGGGGGGGGGGGGGGGGGCACTGCCGAAAGCGACATGTCACATTAAATATTAAAGTTGAGAAGCAGGGGGAGGGGGTGTTCGAAACTGACATCTTACATTAAAGTGAGAAGGCGGGGGTGCTGACTTCTTACCTCTTCTCCCATGCAGCCAGCAAGTTGAGAAGCGGGGTGCCAAAAATGACTTCTCACCAGGCGGGGCCTTTAGTAATTTGGGGGGCCCCCTGCAGCTTTGCGGGGCCCTAAGCGGCTTGCATAGTGAGCCTATAGGGTGGATCTGCCCTGGTCTCAACACTAACTGCTACATATGCAGCAGAGCTTGCTTTGTTGAAAAACAGACTTACTGGCTTGATTACCAGGTCAAAATCTAAGAAAGAAAGCCTAATACAGGCATCACAGCTTAAGCCTCATACACAGGATCGGACTTCCATCTGACTTTTCCGTGGATTTTGGTCCGAAGGGGCATTGGCCGTGAACTTGTTCTGCATACACACGGCAGAACATTTTCAGACAACTTTCACCAAATCACGTGTTTTCTCAGCTTTACCGCCACCCTTTGGGCAACCAAAGGTCAGATTTTCCGATCAAACGCGTCCGTTGGACCGTTGTCAAAAAGTCCGATCGTGGGTATGGGCCTTAAGAGTTGGTAATCTGCAATAGAACATGTTTCCAGTCAGTTTCCAGTCAGTTTCCAGTCAGTTTCCAGTCAGTTTCCAGTCAGTTTCCAGTCAGTTTCTGCACCGGAAACTGACTGCATGGTGTGAATTAGAGCTATTGAAATACATGGAAAACACTGTGAATGCATTTTTAGCAGAAAAAATGCACACAAAACTGTACGGAACTGCGTCTGGTGTGAACTGGCCCTTAAGGGACCCCCACTTAAAGTAGAACTAAACCGACCTAATCTTTACATCCAAGGAAGCTGCCATCTTGGCCTTTGTTTGATGTTCAGTTGCCATGGGACTACATATGTAATCAGTTAAGACATCAGCTGTTCAAAGGCTTGACAGTTCCATTTAGAGTACCAACTGACAGTTATCATTAACGGCATGCCTTGAATGCAAATGTTTCGGGAAACATCGGTGGGTTCAATTTTACTTTAAAGACCAATATTTTTAGGACCTGTGGGTTTTTTTTTTAGCTTGGGAAAACTACAGTCCCAATTAAAACATTTTAAACTTGGCTTAAGACTATAATTAAAGTTCCTTTAATGAATCTGGATGCAAGTCCGTTTTTACGCACCCTCCACCTAAAGAACGAAATTAAGCCTTTTGGGCGGAGTTTCGTGTGTGTGTTTAGCAAATCCTTACATGCACAGCCTCTCCCATGGGAATACAGAAGAGAGAGAGAGGAATATCCTGGCAGCCTATCCCAAATTCCAGGCATGCAGATGTATATACACAGCAGACTCGTTTGATAAGCCTGATATCCAGTAACAGGCTTAACCCTTCGCTGTGTGACATTTCTAGGAACCAGAACATCAGTCATCACTTTGCGTTTTGCCATGGCAGATTGATGAGCAGACACAAGTGCCTACCTTCCCGGGGATGTAGTGGAGAATGTTGTCCGAGTGAGTTCCTCTTCCAGCCGCACTTTCATTCCCAAACAAATAGGTCCACTTAGTTCTGCCGTCTTGCCTGTGAAGAGAGCGGGTGATGAAACAGGAGCATTTACAACTGTGTTATGAAATGTTAGCCCGACACCGGACGCAACCAAAATATTAACACTTTACAAGCCAAGATCCAATTCACACTGACTAGCGCTAAAATGTAAAAAAAATTTTTTTTTTTATGTCACAATGTAGAGAATAAGATTTCCTATCATCATCTGTGCCCAGTCTTGCCACACAGAGTAAATCCAGCTCTGAGCAATCCTCTTTTATTGTTCAGTGAAAATTAACAGACTTCCAGATAAAAACCTGTCTAAATAAAAAGTCCTTTCCGTCCCCTTGCTTCGAGTGACATACATTACCTGTCACAATGAACTGTGGATCACCCCCCATATTATGATAAACATCCAGGAATGTGCATGTGTCCAAGCTAGTGCATGAGATATGTAAAAACCCTGTCACTCGAAGCAAGGGGACGAAAAGGACTTTTTATTTAGACAGGTTTTTATCTGGAAGTCTGTTAATTTTCACTGAATAAAAGAGGATTGCTCAGAGCTGGATTAACTCTGTGTGGCAAGACTGGGCACAGATGATAGGAAATCTTATACTGTACATTGTGACATAAAAAAAAAAATATTTTTTTTGGGTTTACATGCACTTTAAGATGTGAAATGGACACTGGATGTCCTTCTGTTGAACGGCGTTTTACAGCTGTGCTGAAATGCAGATCATCGCACTGATGTGAATTGGCCCTACTGGTACACCATTGTGATCAGACCTCTCACAATGCTGCAGTGATGAGGATTTGTTTATGACAGTGCTACGGGAAACTTCTGAGCCCAACACTGGCCATACACACGTGGCTGAACGAAAAGAATCAAATCGATTTCTTCATCCACGCTAATCAATGCCGATGGATGAATCTCCCGCTATTGCATTCTGACGGCTGGCACCGCTGGCTATCAAAACATCCCAACAGCACTCACATCTGATTGGATGCAGGCACTGTTCGGCTGAAAAATTTATTTTACAAAGTGTTTCAAGTGGAAGGGTACCAAAATTAGATACGACTCGGAGGGCGACAACAGGAAGTGAGAGGAAGTCTACCCCTAGGAAGGGAAATTCACTTGTGTAAGAGTTATCATGGAGAAAAGATGTTCCGCACTGAGGCTGCGTTCACACTACAGCGTTTGGAAACGCGGGCGGATCTGCCTGTGATTTGACAGGGCCGAGGTGTAAATGACAAAACGCATTTGAGAGGTTAATCATTTGAATGACCCCTCAAATCGTGGTGCGGGTCTGCTGTGCGATAAAACGTGCGGCAACCCGCCTCATGTCGCCCCAAAGTAGCTCCTGAACTATTTTTGGGCCACATTCATCCCGCGATTGCAGCACATTTTAATTGCACGCCAATTGCGGCAGACCTGCACGGCGATTTGAAGGCTCATTTTAAAAGAACTGCAATTCAAATGCTAGTTCCGCGTTTTATCATTTACACCTCGGTGCTGTCAAATCGCAGATCCGTGGCAGACCTACCCACGATTTAAAAAACGCTGTAGTGTGAATGCAGCCTCAAGCTTTATCACCTATTTTTGTTTACACAAAATCTCAAATTGTTCAAAATCCAATTGTCATAGGGACAGCAAGGTGAAATCTTTTAAACAGGGGCACGGACCGCAAAACAAATGTTACGGGGGTGTTAACCCTTCCCTATGCTATCCGAAAAACTTAAAAAAAAAAAAAAAAATGTACCTGTTCTAAATTACATACAAGTGAAACTTAAAGTGATTGTAAAGGTTCACATTTAAAAAACATGTCATACTTACCTCCACTGTGCAGTTCGTTTTGCACAGAGTAGCCCCGATTCTCCTCTTCTGTGGTACCACAGCGGCTCCTCCCTGCAATAGCTAACCGCCTCTGGGAAGCTTTCTCCCGAGGGGGTTACTGTGCGGGGTGTGCTCCTGTGGCATACAATCGTCAACCATAGCCAGCGATTGTATGACTCGGCCACTAGCCGCGTCATTGGATTTGATTGACAGCAGCGGGAGCCAATGACTGCGCTGCTATCAATCTATCCAATGAAGAGCCGAGAAGCCGTGGGGAAAATGACACAGGATCGCGCCCACGGAAGTTTGGGGCTCAGAGGGGGCCGGAGAGTGCAAGGTGTTTTTTACCTTAAAGCATAGGATTTAAAGTGTAAATCCAGGCAAAAACTAACCAAACCTGCGCTCTGCCACATTATAAATCTGATCCATTTAACCCTGCAAAGTAAAAATTGCTGTACCTGACTATTCTGCAGCCGGGTCTCTAGTGGCGGAAGCTGTGTGCAGGAGAGGACTGACCACGGCTGTGAAATGCCTGGGAAGTGACGTCACCCATAGACTTACTATGGGGCTTCTGTTGTCAGCTGCCTCTCCTGCACACGCCTCCACGCTGAAGCCTCCGCTGTCAGCTGATGCTGGGACTGCTGGACCGGATTGGCTGCAGAATAGGCAAGTATAGCATTTTTTGCTTTACAGGGTTAGATTTGGTTTTGAATGTGGCAGAGAGCAGGTTTTGCGGTTATTTTAGGCTGCATTCACACCTGAACGCGGCGTTTTGTCCCGTGATTTGCCGCTACAAAACGTGTTGTTTTTAGCCTACAATACGCCGGAGGGGTGATTGAAACATTGTCGGCTATGCCGAACCCCCGAAAGCCGCCTGAAAAAAAGGGTCCAGGACTTGTTTTGAGCTTCAGGCGTACGGCTTTTCGGCGTTCGGCATGGAGATGTGAACCATCTCCATAGCTGACAATATTAAATCACCCCTCCAGCGTATTGCAGGCTGCAATAGCGTCGGGCTTCAGGCGTTAATACGCCTAGGTGTGAATGGAGCCTCAAAGTGGAAGTTCTGGCAAAGCCTAATCTGGTTTGTAAACCGAGGACTGCCTGTACTTAGTAGTCCCAATGTCCACGAAGGCCCTCGCCAGCATCTTCTTCCAGGCGCCAGTCTTTGGCCGCCTTGATTGGCCAACACAGGATGATGTCACTACCTCGCATTTGCAGGAGTGCAGTTATCCTATCACAGACAGAGAAGGTGTCTATGCTAACACATGCATACCGGAGTTTAAATTGTCAATCCAAAGCAGTATTCATTTAATCGCACAATCTGTCACAGAGGCCGATTAGTAATAAGCAGTAAACAGACAGGTCAGACTGAGTAAGTGTAGATAAGATTGTGAACTTTAGCCCTACCCTGCAATACAAAGATCTGACAGTCCTTGAATGGGAAATCGTTTAACACTTGGAAGGCAGCTACCTACCAGACATCTACAGCAGACACGCCAACGTCTCAGAGGCGCTCTGCTTGCCAAGGCAGGCCAAGCACTGCAAGTTCAACAGAATTTCATACCCATACTTGATGTCACCTCTAGGTGTTTGGTTTCATGTGGGAAACCTCAGAAGCTCTGCAACTGCTACTACAGGCCTGACGCTGAGACTCCTAAGCACCGAGCAAGGCAGCTCCATAAGAATTCACCACAGGGCACGGGCATAAAATGGGCATTTATTGATAAATGAAAGGCAAGAGATTCATGCTTCCCAACGAATCTAGACACACAGGTAAAGCCCAACTCTGGGAGACTCCATGTTGCAGAGAGGTACCTGCACAGCAAAAGTTAAAGTGGGAGTGAACTCCCGTGTAGAAGTTTTATTTCTAGGTAAGTCTAAAATAAGGCTTACCTAAAAGGTACTGTAAATATCTCCTAAACGTGGGCTGTTTGAAACGCACCCCCAGCATTTCTGACCATGGTCATCTTGAGTGAGGGCAGATGATTCATGTAGCATTTACTTCTGGAGACTCCATCTGCCTTTATCTCAGGCATGCACACAGGAGGGTGTGCTTAGCTAAGAAACCCCCCCCCCCAAGACATTTGCCTAGGGCTGGGAAACAAGAAAGTAACTGAATAAAAAATAAATAAAAAAAAAGGAAAAAATATATCATATTTACTATCTATTTCCTAATGCTAGCAGCATAAGGATTCCAAATAGTCAATGTTGATTGAAACGCATCTCTCACTTTAAGGCTTCTAAACGTTTTTTTTCTTTGTCTGAATTTCTCACTTCCTGTTCCTCCTCAGTAAGCTGTTCTGGATGACTTACCCCCAGCCAGAACGGCTCGGATGATGGGGGCAAGCTTACTGAGCAGGAACAGGAAGTGAGAACTTCAGACAAAGAAAAAAAACATTTAGAAGGGAAATTGAAGGAAAAGGTAAGTGAACCAACAAGGCACTAGCTTAACCCTTTCCCTACAGAGTCATTGTAAAATGACGTCGGAGGGAACCCTCCCTCCCTCCGGGTGGACGTCATATGACGTCCTTGCCTCCCGGGCAGCAAGGGAGCCGTCACATTGCTCGGGACCCGGTGCACGTGCCCGGCGGCTGCGATGTCCGCCGTGCACCCGCGATTATGACAGGACCATGAATCTGTGTGTGCAAACACACAGATCCATGTCCTGTCAGCGGTGAGGAGACCGATGTGTGTTCCCAGTACAGAGGAACACACATCGATCTCCTCCCCTTGTGAGTCCCCTCCACCTACAGTTAGAATACACCTTCAGCGCCCCCTAGTGTTAACCCCTTCCCTGCCAGTCACATTTACACAGTAATCAGTGCAGTTTTATAGCACTAATCGCTGTGTAAATGTGAATGGTCCCAAAAATGTGTCAAAAGTGTCCGATAGGCCCGCCGCAATGTCACGGTCACAATAAAAAAGGCAGATCGCGGTGGAGTGTTTTTTCAGATGCCCTTATGATTTGGGTCTCTTGGGTCTGGGTTGGGGCCACTTACAGGTTTTTTTTGTCTCAAAGTGGAGGAAGATTGTATACATTATTTGGGTTTTTACAGGGTTAATTTTGGGGTTTCTCCTAATTTTCATGCTATATGTCTAAGTATCCCTGTCTTTTTTATAGCGATTGCTTCATTTTGGTTGTTAAATGGGGCAGGCCCTATACTCTTCCATGACATCATATCTCCCCCAATATTTGTGTTCTGTTTTTCATTTGTTTTTTGTCTCTGTGATTGTACGAATGATTGTTCTGTACTCTTTACACCCTGATTCTTGTTTTTTTATTTTTTTCTCCTTTGAAAATAAAAACTTTTGAAAGTAAAAAAGGCAGATCGCCGCCATTACTAGTAAAAAAATAAAAATGCCATAAATTCTATTCCCTATTTTGTAGATGCTAGAACTTTTGCGCAACCCGATCAAATACGCTTATTGCGATTTTTTTTTTTACCGAAAAATATGTAGAAGAATACGCATCGGCCTAAACTGAGGAATTTAATTTTTTTTTTAAATTATGATTTTTATTAAATCAAAAAGTAAAAGATATTGTGTTTTTTTCAAAATTGTCGCTCTTCTATCGTAAATAAAAACCACAGAGGTGATCAAATCCCACCAAACGAAAGCTCAATTTGTGGGGGGAAAAAGGGCATCAATTTTGTTTGGGAGCCACGTCGCAAGACCGCGCAATTGTCATTCAAAGTGCGACAGTGCTAAAAACTAAAAATTGGTCTGGGTAGGAAGGGGGTGAAAATGCCGGGTATTGAAGTGGTTAAATGATACTATTTAGAAAATAAAAAAAGAACCTCCACATCCCTGTTATCTTCAGGTGGAGAGAGCCTTCAAACTGATATCCTTCCAGTAAATGTAAAAAAAAAAGCAGAACAAAAATGGAATTCCTCAATGAAGATCTAGGAAGCGTACACCAGCAGGTCAATTTTGTTTAAAAAAACCGTTCACTTTTTAAAATCCATAAAAAAAATAAAAAAAATTTAAATATTTTAGTCTGCAGCAAAAAAAAAGTTGGCTGATCGAGAACCCGAATTGATCGCTGTGATTGCAATAAAACGCAGAACACTCTCTAGCGACAAGAGTACAATATGTGAGAAGTTATGGAAGGACGTCCCATCAAAAATATTACCGTTGAACGCGGCTCTATGAACCCAATGCAATCACTGGAAGCACACACTACTCCACCTTTAGGGTCTCTAAGGGATTTGCATGTTACGTTGCAGTGGTTTACCACCGGAAAACTATTCAGACCAGTTTTTTGTGTACAGTAACATTTGGGCGGGGGATGGGATTGCCCCCTGGGGTTTAATTGTCTCTGTATTCAAACTGCTTGAAACCTAATTACAAACTGTCGGTGTGGTAAATGCATTAACAGAAATGTTTGGTTCGGTTTTCAGTTTACTCCACGCCTGCCTTCACGTTATAGCGCTCCTCGCAAATTGTTACATTTTATGTTGTGCTTGCGGTGTCCTCAGAATAGACTGAGCGCCTTCACAATCCCGGATACTTTGCCCCGAGAATCGTCCTCCTGGAAGTCCCAGGTATGGCCATTCTTCTTGTACCAGAATATTTCCCTACATACATAGAGGGCAAACCTGGGCGACTTTACTCCTTGTAAAGGGCGCCAAAAAAAAACAAGACGATCAGTACGGATCCGTATGGACATCGCTAAAAACATACAAATCCCAGGAAAGGATTACAGACCAAAACAGTCATTTTGTTCCATAGGAGATACACTGTACAGAAAATAATCACACCGTATCTAAATAAAACATGTTGTAAAATACTTGATACCCATACACACATGTAGATTCTCATACATCCACATAGAAAACAATTTGGAAAGTAAGACCTACAAAGGGCCGATACTACAGAGCAGGCAGTGCTGAAGGCTCGACTTAGTCCCAAGTGCCCTATTAATGCTCCATTGAGAAGTCATTACTATACTGACAGCTCTGCCTGCTAAGACATCCCGCAGCAGCTGAGCTTCATCCTCCAACAAGTGTTCCCGTCTGAAGCCTCGCCGTCCGTTCCAACGCTCCCAAATCATACAATTCACACGTAAAAGCACAAAAAGCAGCATCTACACCCAAATATCCCTGGGGCAGCGCCATCCAAATAGGTCCTCTTACCCTACAAACGACTGGGCACAACGACTGCAATCAATAATACTACACAGAGCACAACGATCGCAATCATACTATGTGGGGCGCAATGATCGCAATCCAGAGTACTACACGGGATGCAATGATCGCAATCCAGAGTACACGGGGCGCAATGATCGCAACCAATACTACGTGAGGCACAAATGATCGCAACCAATACTACGTGAGGCACAAATGATCGCAACCAATACTACGTGAGGCACAAATGATCGCAACCAATACTACATGAGGCACAAATGATCGCAATCATACTACGTGGGGCGCCATGATCGCAATCCAGAGTACTTCACGGGACGCAATGATCGCAATCCAGAGTACACGGGCGCAATGATCGCAATCCAGAGTACACGGGCGCAATGATCGCAATCCAGAGTACACGGGCGCAATGATCGCAATCCAGAGTACACGGGCGCAATGATCGCAATCCAGAGTACATGGGCGCAATCCAGAGTACACAGGCGCAATGATCGCAATCAATAAATACTACGCTGGGCACAATGATCACAATCAATAATACTACACAGGGCGCAATGATTGCAATCCTGAGTACTACACAGGGCACAAATGATGGCAAACAAATACTATGCAGGGCACAAATCATCCTAATCAAATACTACGTAGGGCACAATGATCTCAATCAATAATACTACACAGGGCGCAATGACCGTAATCATACTACGTGGGACACAATGATTGCAATCCAGAGTACTACACGGGGCACAAATGGTCGCAATCAATAATACTACGCGGGGCACAAATGGTCGCAATCAGTAATACTACGCGGGGCACAAATGGTCGCAATCAGTAATACTACGCGGGGCACAAATGGTCGCAATCAGTAATACTACGCGGGGCACAAATGGTCGCAATCAATAATACTACGCGGGGCACAAATGGTCGCAATCAATAATACTACGCAGGGCACAAATGGTCGCAATCAATAATACTACGCGGGGCACAAATGGTCGCAATCAATAATACTACGCGGGGCACAAATGGTCGCAATCAATAATACTACGCGGGGCACAATGATCGCAATCAATAATACTACGCGGGGCACAATGATCGCAATCAATAATACTACGCGGGGCACAACGATCGCAATCAATAATACTACGCGGGGCACAACGATCGAAATCAATAATACTACGCGGGGCACAACGATCGAAATCAATAATACTACGCGGGGCACAACGATCGAAATCAATAATACTACGCGGGGCACAACGATCGAAATCAATAATACTACGCGGGGCACAACGATCGAAATCAATAATACTACAGGGGCACAAATGAGAATAATAGTACATAGGGAGGGCACAATGATCACACTAAAATCTCTACGTAGGGCAAACGAGTGATCAGAATAGTACCCGGGGTCCAGGGCTGGCAGTTTGTCCAGAGCCCGGAGTACTCCATGGATCACAATGAATATAATACTACACGGAGTACTCCATGGATCACAATGAATATAATACTACACGGAGTACTCCATGGATCACAATGAATATAATACTACACGGAGTACTCCATGGATCACAATGAATATAATACTACACGGAGTACTCCATGGATCACAATGAATATAATACTACACGGAGTACTCCATGGATCACAATGAATATAATACTACACGGAGTACTCCATGGATCACAATGAATATAATACTACACGGAGTACTCCATGGATCACAATGAATATAATACTACACGGAGTACTCCATGGATCACAATGAATATAATACTACACGGAGTACTCCATGGATCACAATGAATATAATACTACACGGAGTACTCCATGGATCACAATGAATATACTACCCGGAGTACTCCATGGATCACACTGCAAACTTCTACACCGGGCGCAGCGATCTCAGGGGATCCTCAGGAAAGAATCAGAATGAATACTATAGGAGGGTGAAGTGCAGTGCTAGCAGCCCCAGGGACAGTGACACCGCACCGGGCAGAGCGATCAGAGCGGTGATCGGGGGTCCCGGGGTGATCGGTGTGTGTGGATGGGGTGATCGGTGTGTGTGGATGGGGTGATCGGTGTGTGTGTGTGGATGGGGTGATCGGTGTGTGTGGATGGGGTGATCGGTGTGTGTGGATGGGGTGATCGGTGTGTGTGGATGGGGTGATCGGTGTGTGTGGATGGGGTGGTCGGACTTACTCTTTCCCCGGCAGGGAGTTCTTCCTGGAGAAGGAGTATCGGAGGTGTCGGTGGGATTGCGGCACACAGCTCAGGTTCCCCATCCTGCTCCCGGCTCTCCCGATGTGATCTGATCAGACTCTCCTCTCTCCGCTCATCCTCACTTCCGGGCACACATGTGGGTGTCACCCAGATCACACCGCATGGCCCGGGGCCGCACCACCCCCCGCCCCGGGCCGGGTGACACGGATGTGACAAATTCCAGGGAAGCCCCGCTGGGTCACATTTCCACTGACCTGTCCGATTATTTCCACCATCACCTCCAGTGATCGGATCGGGGGATAGATCGGTAAAGGAGGAGAAGGACTGACACTGATTTCATTTCGGTGTCTTATTATTCCATAGATCTGCTGTCCGATCTGAGATTGGAAAGATCATTCTTTGCTCCATACACTTAACGATCATATTAAACAAACTACTCTTATATGATCGGATTTTTCAAGCAGATCGGAATAATTTGGACTAACATTGAGCAATGACAGACTGCTCAATAATTCTCGCCCAATTTAATACTAATTGTCTAGATTGCGTAAACAACCATATATACAAAAACCTCTGCACTTAAGCTGCATTCACACTTAAGCGACGTTGGACGCTAAAGTCGCATGACACGTGGCACACCATGTTTTTCAATGACAATCGTTCAAATATGTGCGACTAACATGGCAGCTACTTTAAAAAGGTTCCTGCGCTACTTTGGGGTGACTTGAGTGCCATAGACTGCTAAATAAACCCTCAAAAGTTGCATGAAAGTCGCACCTGAACGTTCTACATGCAACAGTTGTGCATTATCATTGGTCAAAGCCAAAGTTGCCTCCAAGTCGCATCCATCCAAAATTGAGTCCTATAAGTGTGAATAAAGCCTTAGGGCCAGATTCTCGTAGATCGGCGTATCTTTGCGCGGGCGTAACGTATCCGATTTACGTTACGCCTCCGCAACTTAGAAGGGCAAGTGCTGTATTCTCAAAGCACTTGCTCCGCAAGGTGCGGCGGCGTAGCGTAAAAAGGCCGGCGTAAGCCCGCCTAATTCAAATTTGGAACAGGGGGGCGCGTTTTATGTTAATAACTTGTGACTCGACGTGATTAACGTTTTTCACGAACGGCGCATGCGCCGTCCGTGGAAATCTCCCAGTGTGCATTGCTCCTAATACGCCGCAAGAACGTATTGGTTTTGACGTGAACGTAAATTACGTCCACCCCCATTCACGGACGAGTTACGCAAACGACGTGAAAAATTCAAAATTCGACGCGGGAACGACGGCCATACTTAACATTGGTATGCCGCACTTACGCCACCATATAGCAGGGGTAACTTTACGCCGGGAAAAGCCTAACGTAAACAGCGTATCTGTACTGCGTCGGCCGGGCGTACGTTCGTGAATTCGCGTATCTAGCTGATTTACATATTTCGATGCGTAAATCAGTGTACACGCCCCTAGCAGCCAGCGTAAATATGCAGTTACGATCCGACGGCGTAAGAGACTTACGCCAGTCGGATCTAAGGGAAATCTATGCGTAACTGATTCTAAGAATCAGGCGCATAGATCCGACCGGCCAGACTCAGAGATACGACGGCGTATCTGGAGATACGCCGTTGTATCTCTTTTGAGAATCTGGCCCATAGTGAAGATAATTGAAAAATTATACACCTGCACTTGTCATTGCCTTGGCTCCGCCCTGGCGTCCCTGAGGACGTTATTGTGTGAAACGCTCTGGGGCGGAGCAGAGGCAGGGCAGTGACGTCATTGTGTGTGCGTGCTTTGACTATATGCTACTTACTGAATTATACTGTAAATAAAAGTTACATCAATTATTTATTCATCGAGGGGTTAGTTCATCTTTTGACCATCTTGTCCTCATATAACATACCTTCTGTAACTCTGAGGCTGCATTCACCTGTCAATGCAAATTCCTGTATAATAAAATTGTTCAAGCCTCGCTTTCAGATCGCTCTACTGCAGGGTAGTCTTCCCGGTCACGATTGCAGACTGACAGTGGTGAGAGCCGGCGGTGAGGAGGACGGTCTACGTGGATCGCTTTACCCCGGATCCCCGCGTACTTAGATACGGCCCAGTGTCCAGGTCTTGCAAAGGGCTGTGATTGAAGGTGGGCAGAGCCCATATAATGAAGGACCTGACCATAGATCAGAGCTCCCGTGTGTTCATGTCAGGAGACACAGGTGCTTAAAGCAGAGGTTCACCCAAATAACATTTATATAAAACCAAATTCTTTATACTACCAGCATGTACAGTCGGCACTTTTTTATTTTTTTTAGGCTTTACATACCTTATAATCTATATTTGCAATCCGGCTTCCGGGTACTTCTCCCGCGGGAGTAGGCGTTTCCAAGCTGAACCTCAATGTAATCTGGGAGTTCGCCCAGATGATTGATGTCTATCAGAAAATGTTCACCCCGGCGGATAAGGCCCCACCCCCCGTATTGCGTAGGCGCGTCACAGAGTTTCCAAAAGGAGCCGAACAGGTAAAGCTGCAAGTCGGCTCTATATACGGCGCCTGCGCAGTCAGCTCTACACGGCTCCTAGTCGTTGCGCAGGCGCCGTGTAGAGCCGACTCGCCCCTTTACATTTTCGGCTCCTTTCGGAAACTCCGTGACGCGCCTACGCAATACGGGGGGCGGGGCCTTATCCGCCTGGGGGAACATTTTCTGATAGACATCAATCATCTGGGCGAACTCCCAGATTACATTGCGGCTCAGCTTGGAAACGCCTACTCCCGCGGGAGAAGTACCCGGAAGCGGGATCGCAAATATAGATTATTATGTACAGCCTAAAAAAAAAAGTGCCAACTGTACATGCTGGTAGTATAAAGAATTTGGTCTTATATACATGTTATTTGGGTGAACCTCTGCTTTAATGCAAGAGACAGCACTCCATACTGGAGGAGAGATTTGATGTCCATAGGACTGAGAGAGTGAAGGCAGCTAGAGCCGGGACAACTAGATGAGTCCAGGGAATCTGTACATCTCAGAGGAGCGAAAGAGCCTGGGGTGCTAGGAGAACCCCTACTGAGAGGCCAGGTGTGGGCCCATACAGCAGGGAGCTACAGGATGAGTGAGCCAGGAAAGCCCAGAGGGTCAGGAGAAGCTGGGTGAGGGACCATAGCCGCCAAGTGTATCACTCGGCCCTGCCCTCCGGTGCGGCGCGTAATTGATTTGATTGACAGCAGCGGGAGCCAATGGCTGCTCTGCTATCACTCATCCAATGAAGAGCAGGGGAAAAGCAATGCAGGATCGCGCCCGCGGAGATTCAGGGCTCAGGTAAGTAAAACGGGGGCTCTGGGGGCCGGAGAGTGCAAGGTGTTTTTTTTACCTTGATGCATTGAGGTGAAAAAACACAAAGCTTTACAACTCCTTTAACAATTATTCTAAGCAAGCAAACACTAAGGCGGCTGGGTTCACACTTATGCAATTTGAATGCGGGTTTCCTTGCATCCAATTCGCATGACAGGAGAGTCAATGGACCCAGTTCCCACATCTCCGGGGCGGCTGCAGAGCGCACTGCAGAAGTGTCCCATTTCCGGTCCGAATTCAGGCAAAACTTCAGACCTAATTCGGACCTGAAATGGTGAATGGGGACGCATCGGACCCCCTGCTGCGAGCCACTCCGCGGATAGTGTGAACCCGGCCTTAAACTGGTTAGCTACTTGTATAAACAATCCATGTCTTCCCTTTTGGTAATGGTTCTAATAATTTAATTTTAAAAGGTAATGATCTTCTAAGTCTCCTTTAATCATCAAGGTAATTGGGCCAAAGAAATCTATCAACAGGTGAGAATGTTGGATAAGTAAATTAAAGATATGCTGATGGAAACCTGTGCTTTCCATTAACGGCAAAGCAACAGTTTTACTTGGGGTCCCTTCACAGTAGATGCATTTTATCACAATATTCAGCCTTGCTTAAAGCGGAGTTCCGCCCTGAAAAAAAAAAAAATTACACGAAAATGCTGCAGAAAAATTGAAAGAAAAAATTGAAAAAAAAAAATGTTTTTACTCACCCGAAATAGCGGTTGCTATGCGGAAGTCCCTAATCTGCCTCTTCCTTATCCGCAGTGGGGCTTTTTCTGGATCCTCCTCGCGTTGTCTTCTGGTGAATGGGGCGCGCTGCCTTCTGGGAACTGTGTGTAATCCCAGAGAGCAGCCGCCCATTCACAAATCGGCGCGAGACTCGCGCATGCGCAGTAGGAAACGGGCAGTGAGGCTTCACTGCCTGTTTCCCTTAGTGAGGATGGAGGCGGAGGACCTGCAATGATCGAGCCATCATCGCGGGCGCCTAGGACAGGTAAATGTCTTTATTAAAAGTCAGCAGCTACAATATTTGTAGCTGCTGACTTTAAAAAAAAAATCGCGGGTGGAATCCCGATTTAAATCAGAACTATAGGAAAAACTTTTTGTTTGTTTTTATTTTGGATAGAATAAAGGGAGGGATAACCCCTGTGTGAGGCCCCGTTCACACCTAGGCGTATATACGCCTGTAGTGTGAACGCCGCTGCCGCCCCGACACGCCAGAGGGATGCTTTAGCATTGCCCTCTATGGAGATGGTTCACATCTCCACGCCGGACGCCTGCCGCCTGAAAAAAGGTCCCGGACCTTTTTTTCAGGCGTCTTTCGGCGTTCGGCTAGGAGATGTGAACCATCTCCATAGAGGGGGTCACAGGCTGCATTCACAATCGCGGCGTTTTGTCGCTGCGAATCGCGGTACAAAACGCCGCTATTTGCCGCCGCAATTTGCGGGACAAAACGCTGCGATTCAGTACGCTATAGTGTGAATGCAGCCTGAGATATATATATATATATATATATATATATATATATATATATATATTTTTTTTTTTACTTTTACTTTCAATGATAATGGTAAACAGGACAAATAGAGAGGGTGAATCCCCTTAAAGGGCACTGAAAGCCAGGAAAACTGACAGGGGTTCTAATCCCTCTCCACTCCATCCAAAACTAAAACAAAAAAGTTTTGCCTTTAGGTTTACTTAAGGCATCGGCAAGGCAGTTTACACCATAGCACTGTGGTGGTATGCTTCGAAAAATGTGCCACAACGGAAAACACAATGCAATGCCATACCACTTTGAGAGATGCCAGTAAAGTTCTAATAACAAAGACTTGCCACCGCTCCCTCCATATTGCACACCAGTGGCTGCGCTGTATTGCACACTGCTAGGGCGAACTAACTCAGAGATGAGTTCAGGCATGTTCGGACATAAGTCTGAACCCGCCTGAGCTATCCCGCTGGGAAGCTGGCAAAATGGACAGCCAATCATAATTGGCAGAGTTTCCGCACCCGGTAACCACACGTATGCAAGGGGCACATATAATGTACATAGGGTTGCCACCTCCTCCCTTTAAACCCAAACACATGAATTACACAGGTTCTGAGGCTAATTTATTGCAGATAAGGCACCAAGTGAGTTTAATTACCAACGTAATCAGACACAGAACCCGTGTAATTAATATGTGTTCGGTTTTAAAGGGACGAGGTGGCAAGCCTATGTACAGTATATGTGCCCCTTGCATACGTGTGGTTAAGCTCTAACTGTACATGCGGCTACAGCCAGGTCAGAGAGTACCTCCCCTGTTTATTTATGATGTCCGTTTTAAGCTCCCAGGTGGGATAGCTCAGGTGGGTTCAGAATAGACTTGCGTCTGAACATGCCTGAGCTTGTCCCTAAAAACTCATGCACACTATTCTTTATTTTTTTCATTCATTTCCAGCGGGTTGAACGAAAAAAAAAATGGACAGTTCAGGTCAGAGCTGCTTTACTAACAATCCAATGTTAGTACAGCGACCTCCCCTGCTGAGCTATTGTGTCCTGACAGGGCAACAAAATGGACCCCCGCCAGAACACTCAAGTCAGTACTCTCATCCATTGCTCAGGAGACCTTTTTCAGCCATGAGCTTCTGTCGGACAGGCTGCTGTACACACGAGCGTGCATGTGATGTCAGCCAGTTTATATTGAACCGGCCGATGCCGCCGGACATTCAGCCCGTGTGTACTAGGCTTAAAAATCGGCAGCACTAACCACATCAGTATCATTTCAGAAAGCCAGCCCCAGTGGCGCAATTTTTACCAGACTGACTGGTCACAGTATCGTCTTAGGCCTGAGATGTCAGCGAACCACGCCCACTGACGCGTTGCGTCCCTAAGGATTTTTTTTCAAATGTAGTCTTTGAAAAAGTCCAATGCGTCAGTTGGATGTGATTCACTGACATCATCATCATGCTGGGCAGGCCTAAGACAGTGTTTGATATTGATCTGTTTGGTAACAATTGCGACACTGAACCTGGCTTTCTGAAAAGACTATGGCCCGGATTCACAGAGAGCGAGCGCACAATACGCCGCCGTAGCGTAAATAATATACGCTACGCCGATGCAGCGCAGAGAGGCAAGCATTGAATTCACAGAGCACTTGCTCCCAAAAACGGTGCTGGGTTTCCTAGGCGTAAGCCGGCGTAGGTGGAAGTGGGCGTGAGCCATGCAAATGAGGCGTGACCCCATGCAATTGATGGGCCGAGCGCCAGACAGATACGTATAACGAACGGCGCATGCGTCGTCTCGTAAATGCATCCCAGTGCGTATGTTCACAAACACGTCGGAACAACTGCCTAAGATACGCCGGATCACTGCCTACGGCGTGAACGTAACCTACACCTAGTCATATTCACGTCCAACGTAAAATATAAGCCGGCTTGTATTCCTTGGTGCAGCCCTTTGCATGTCTGCTGCCAGGTTACACCTCCTTTATGGGGCTTAACTTTACGCCGGACATACAACTTACGCGCACCACTCGTAGCCTGCGTCGGCCGCACGTACATTAATGAATCGCCGTATTTTCCTCATTTGCATATTTGAATAGCTAATCAATGAGAGCCCCACCATGCGCCCAGCGTAAACATGCGCCCACTCTACTCCGGCATAGGCAAGTTACGTCGGTGGGATGAAGCCTATTTTTAGGCGTGGGTCCAGCGCACAGATACGAAGGCGCATATTTGCCCTTACGCGGCGTATCTGGAGATACGTCGGCGCAAGTGCTTTGTGAATCCGGGCCTATGTTTGCTGTTTCCATTTGAGTGGAATATTTCACGAGTTTTGCACCTTTTAATAAAATAAATGTTTAGAGCATGTAACTTCTGTTTTAATACAAATAAAATCATCTATTTGATGCTGTGGTGTGTGTCTACCCCTCTCTCCTGTTGTAGCCATAGGATTTGCTTTGCCCACTTCAAAGCCTGATGATACAGCAGAAGTGAAAGGAAACTGGTACTGAGAGAAGGCTTTAGTTCCTGGCCTGGCTTAGAAAGTACTGAAGCTGGTGAGTTGACGGCCATTGAATTGGTATTTTCAGCAGTAGAGATCTGAGGATGGCTGCCTTACAACAGGTTTCCTTGAAATGAGGCTTACTCAGACTTCCAGTGTTGGACCCCTGTCATGTCTATGTGTATGAGGTAATGTGCAAAAAAACACACGCTATTAAAAAAAAAAAAAAAACCTTAAGCCCGTGGTTCATAACTTTGAAGAAGCCTTATGCCACGTACAGACGGTCGTTTTTTGTGATGAAAAAAAACAACATTTTTGAAAACGTCATTTAAAATGACCGTGTGTGGGGAAAACGTCGTTTTATGTCTTCTGAAAAACGACAAAAAAAAAATTCGAACATGCTCGAATTTTTTGTGTCGTTTTTCAAAACGTCGTTTTTTGTGTCAATGAAAATGATAGTGTGTGGGCAAAACGACGTTTCAAAACGACGTTTTTAAACCCGCGCATGCTCAGAAGCAAGTTATGAAGCTAGCTTCAATGGAAAAGAGTGCCGTCGTACGTGCTGAACGTAACCACGCTTTGCTAGAGCATTTTAAAAAATGATGGTGTGTAGGCAACGTCGTTTTTGAAAATGAAGTTTCAAAAACGTCGTTTTATTTCATGATTCAAAACGTCGTTTTTTTTTTCATCACAAAAAACGACCGTCTGTACGCGGCATTTGTGGTAATGAATGGGAATTTGGCTTGTAATGCATTTACATGCAGTCACAATAATGAAGGCAAACATACAAGAGTGAATATACACCAGTAGAATTGTATTTGACATTTTTCATTTTAACCACTTGCCTACTGGGCACTTTCGCCCCCTTCCTGCCCACACTATTTTTTCAGCTTTCAGCGCTGTCCCACTTTGAATGGCAATTGCACAGTCATGCAACACTGTACCCAAATTTTCCCCACAAATAGAGTCTTCTTTTGGTGGTATTTGATCACCTCTGCGGTTTTTATTTCTTGCGCTATAAACAAAAGACAAGTTTGAAAAAAAAACACAATATTTTTAACTTTTTGCTATAATAAATATCAATTTTTTTTTAAAAAGAAAATTTTTCCTCAGTTTAGGCCGATACATATTCTTCTTCATATTTTTGGTAAAAAAAAAAAAAACGCAATAAGCGTATATTGATTGGTTTGCGTAAAAGTTATAAGGTCTACAAAATAGGGGATAGATTTATAGCATTTTCATTATTATTTGTTTTTTACTAGTAATGGCGGCGATTTTTTTTGACGGCGGGCGGTTGACAAGTGGTTAAGAACATTCATTCAATTTTCTAATCGGCAGTGGTGTGTAATCCAATGTTTTTTGGGGGGGGGGGGGTTTTTGTTGTTTTTTCAGTTCTCAGTGATAAGAAAATTTGAAGGAGCAGAATGGATTTTTTTTCTAGAATGAACAGATTTTTAACAGTGTATGTGGTCTATATTCACGAAAGTTTGTTTATTCGCTCCAAATTTGAATGTTAAAAGTAGATAGAATTGTGAAATACTATTGACTGGCATTTTGCACAAATGTTCGTATGAATGTTTATTTGAAAATCTACCAGTGTATAGCCTGCTTTAAGCTGGGTCCCTTTGCAGGTTTTATTTACAAGGAAAATGAATGACAAAGGCTCACAATCAATTATGGCAACCAATATATACCTCCAGGTATGACTGAAGATCTTCCTGCTTTGACCTGCACAAATGGCCTCACATGCAAATCACATCCTGGTAACTACTGGGACAGGCAATACACAAACTCACTCTACATCCTATTAGTTTGTAATTCCATCACAATGCAATGGAAGGTGAGTTCCCTATTGTGGTCCATTCAATTAAAATAACTTGTAAAAAGGTGATAACTTTTCTGAAGAAGGTGAGGAGTGAAGGAAGATAAAAAGGAGTTAAGTGTGAAGGACACAAGAACTAGTCTAAACTTGTTCAACACAGTGATTGGGGATGAATTATGCCGGCCATTACTGGTAGATTTTTTCTTAATGACATATGGAATTTTATCGTTCCATTCTTGTAGGACCGGAAACAGCATGGGCACCCTCCACCATTCTCCACCTGATGCTGATCATGCTGCAAATGTGGTACTGCTGATCCCTACCATGTGTAATAGGAGGACACAACTGAACAAGCCATACACTATCAGGCCCTTGCACTAATAGTTGATGGTAGACCTAAAGTAGGGTGACCAGACATCCCCGGTTTCTGGGGACAGTCCCCAGATTGAGGACACTGGGCCAGATCCTCAAAAGGGATACGCCGGCGTAACTGCTATCCCTGTTTCTATCTTTGGAACTGATCCACAGAATCAGTTTTCCATAGTTAGGCAGAAGATCCGGCATGTGTAAGGGACTTACACTGCCGGATCTTAGGATGCAGTACCGCATCCGCCGCTGGGGGCATTTTGCGTCGAAATGCCGCCTCGGGTATGCAAATTAGCACTTACGGAGATCCACAAAGCTTTTCAGCTTCGTTTTTTCTCCGTAAGTTTTAGTTTGCAAACGCAAAATTAGGGCTGCTTTTACAAAGTGTAAACTGTTTACACCATATAAAAGCAGACCCTTCTGTCCAGCGACGCAATTTTTTTTTTGTTTTGAATTTTTTTTTTTTCGCCGTATCTTTTTTTTTCCCCGACGCGTAATTTCGCGCTATGCACGTCAGGAAAATGACGTCACGAGCATGTGCAGTACGGCCGGCGCGGGAGCGCGCCTAATTTAAATGGGAATCGCCCCCATGAAAAGAGGAACACCTTGCGCCGGCGGAATTTAAGTTACACAGCCAAAAATTTCTAGGTAAGTGCTTTGTGGATCGGGCACTTAGGTAGAAATTTTAAGGCAGTGTAACTTAAATGGGAAAATTTAGGTTACGCCGGATCTTTGTGGATTACCCCCACTGTCCCCAGACAAAGTCTGTCCCCAGATTGGATTTGAACAAGGGCTGAAGCAATTTCAAACACAGCCAGTGCAGAATTAATAAAAAAAAAAAAAAAATCATATCAATTACACCCTCCCGCTCCTACTAGCTTAGGGGGGGGTGTATTTTTTTTTAAATTATCTGTGCCCCTTTCTGATGATCATGTGCTGTTCCGAGCAGAGGCAATGTGGCCCGGATTCTCGTACGAGTTACGCCGGCGTATCTCCAGATACGCCGTCGTAACTCTGACTCCGAGCCGTCGTATCTATGTGCCTGATTCTTAGAATCAGTTACGCATAGATTTGTATTAGATCCGACCGGCGTAAGTCTCTTACGCCGTCGTATCTTAACTGCATATTTACGCTGGCCGCTAGGGGCGTGTACGCTGATTTACGCCTAGAAATATGTAAATCAGCTAGATACGCAAATTCACGAACGTACGCCTGGCCGACGCAGTACAGATACGCCATTTACGTTAGGCTTTTCCCGGCGTAAAGTTACTCCTGCTATATGAGGCGTACCAATGTTAAGTATGGATGTCGTTCCCGCGTCGAATTTAGAAAATTTTACGTCGTTTGCGTAAGTCGTTCGCGAATAGCGCTGGGCATCATTTACGTTCACGTCGAAAGCATTTGCTTTATGCGGGTTAATTTAGAGCATGCGCTTATTTACGTGGGGTCACGTTAAATTTACATAACATACGCCCACATCTACCACATTTGAATTAGGCGGGCTTACGCTGGCCTATTTACGCTATGCCGCCGCAACTTTGGTTTGAGAATACGGCACTTGCCTGTCAAAGTTGCGGAGACGTAACGTAAATAGGATACGTTACGCCCGCACAAAGATACGCGGTTCTACGTGAATCCAGGCCTTTTTCTTCAGTTTCGGGTGCATGCCCATTCAGCTCCGCTCGCAAGTTCTTCTGCCTTGGCTCAAGTCCCTGCCAGCCGCCTGCCTGCTTATCTCCTTGCCTTCTCTGGCGGAGTGATCTTCCTCCACTCCCCACCCAGTAGTAGCCGGTGCTTGGAAAGTAAGACTTGACAGCGACGGGCAGAGAGTTTCATTTAAAAAATCTGCTCACCTTAACCTAAAGGAGATTGTACAATCAGTGTATGGCCACCTTACGACATGAGAGCACATGTCTAACACAGCCATACCTGGTCAGATTGAATAACCATCTCCTGTGTGCTTCAGCAGCAGTCATCCCCAGTCTGAGGACTGAAGACTTGCCAGCAGACATTGATTTGTCTTAACTCCCCAGATAAGCAGTGCCAGGAGGTGTCTGCCTGTGCCTCTTCCCACTCATCTCTTTCAGCTAAACATAAGCAATTGGGTGAACAATGCATCCATGTTTAAAGAGAACCTGTCACCATGTTAATTTAGGGCACAGTGATATGGTCACTCTAAAGCTCAACCCAGAACCGAGTTATTTTGTACTTCAATGTGCTCCCTTTTTCTATCAAAGCCGCCACACAAAATACCCGGTGCTTCTAGGTGGGGGGGTCATGTGACCTCTTTCCATGACAGCCACTTGGTAGGCTTGAATACTGTCATAGGAAGTGGTTTCATCACTTTGCCCAGAATGGATGAGGTAACATGGCCTAATTAACCACCTCCATACCGGGCTTTAAAACCCACCTCCATACCGGGCCTATTCTGGCATTTCTCTCCTACATGTACAAATCATCATTCTTTTGCTAGAAAATTACTCAGAACCCCCAAACATTATATATGTTTTTTTTAGCAGACATCCTAGGGAATAGAATGGCGGTCATTGCAACTTTTTATCTTGCACGGTAATTGTGCAATAATTTTTCAAACGCCTTTTTTTTGTAAAAAAAATGGTTTCATGAATTAAAAAATAACAAAACAGTAAAGTTAGCCCAATTTGTTGGTAAAATATGAAAGATGATGTTACCCCGAGTAAATAGATACCTAACATGTCATGCTTTAAAATTGCGCACACTCATGTAATGGCGCCAAACTTCGTTACCTAAAAATCTCCATAGGCGACGCTTTAAATTTTTTACAGGTTACCAGTTTAGAGTTACAGAGGAGGTCCAGTGCTAGAATTGTTGCACACGCTCTAACGCGCGCGGCGACACCTCACATGTGTGGTTTGAACGACATTTACATACGTGGGCGGGACTTACGTGTGCGTTCGCTTCTGAGCGCGAGCTACCGGGGACAGGGGCGTTTTAAATGTTTTTATTTATTTTTTATTTTACTTATTTATTTATTTTTTACACTTTTTTACATTTTTTTTCACTTTTATTCCTATTACAGGGATGTAAACATCCCTTGTAATAGGAATAGTGTGTGACAGGTCCTCTTTAAGGAGAGATGCGGGGTCAATAAGACCCCACATCTCTCCTCCAGGCTGGAAAAAATGAGATTGTGAAAAAAAATTCACAGATCTCATTCTTACTAGCCGCAATTGCGGTTTGTTTACTTACGGGTACCCGGGCGTGACGTCATCACATAGCGCCCGGGCCTCCGACGGTCATAGAGATGACTGGTCACCAGTCATCTCTATGCTGCACATCCGGCAGATGGCGATCATCTCTCCGGGCCCCCGATGGGACGGGAGAGCCTGGAGAAGCACCGGAAGGAGGCGGGAGGGGGGGAAATCCCCTCCTGCCGCCTGTAAGACCGATCAAGCGGCGGAACCGCCAATATGATCGTTATTACGGTGCGCAGGATCGCCGCTGGAAGAAAATGATATCTGAATGATGCCTCTAGGTATAGGCATCATTCAGATATCCCCGCACAAAATACAGGACGTCATATGACGTCCACCCGGGATAACAGATCCCCTTTTTGGACGTCATTTGACGGCATGCGGGTTTAAAGTGGTTAAAGGCCTACCAGAGACAAACAAGCTAATGAATAGCAGGACTGCACTTGCATTAAAGCGGTAGTAAATCTCTGTGTTTTTTTTTTTTTGGACCTGCAAGGTAAAGCCATAATGTAGACTAACCTTATTATAGGCCTTCAAAAAGTATTCATACCCCGTGAAAATTTCTACATTTTGTCATGTTACAACCAAAAACGTAAATGTATGTGATAGACCAACACAAAGTGGTACATAATTGTGAAGTGGAAGGAAAATGATAAATGGTTTTCAATTTTTTTTACAAATAAATATGTGAAAAATGTGGCGAGCATTTATATTCAGCCCCTTTGTAGAACCACCTTTTGCTGCAATTACAGCTGCACGTCTATTTGGGGAAGTCTCTACCAGCTTTGCACATCTAGAAAGTGACATTAAGGTGACATTAAGGCTCCTTTCACATTGAGGCGTTTTTCATGCGGTACAGCGCTAAAAATAGCGCGTGCTATACCGCATGAAAAAACCTGCCCTGTAGTGTTCAATGTGAAAGCCCGAAGTCCTGCTAGCCGCATCTTTACCGCAGTATAGGAGCGGTGTGTTCATCGCTCCTATACCGCGCCTTCCCATTGAAATCAATGGGAAAGCGCGGTAATACCGCCCACAACGCGGGCGGTATTAACCCTTTTTCGGCGGCTAGCGGGGGTTAAAACCTCACCGCTAGCACCCGAATATCGCGGTAAATACGACGGTATAGCCGCGCTACAAATAGCGCGGCTATACCGTCACCGCGGCTCCACGCCTCAATGTGAAAGCAGCCTTATGCTCATTCGTCTTTGCAAAAAAACTCAAGCTCTGTCAGATTGGATGGAGAGCGTCTGTGAACAGCAATTTTCAAGTCTTGCCACAGATTTTCCATTGGATTTAGGTCTGGACTTTGACTGGGCCATTCTAACGCATGAATATGTTTTGATCCAAACTATGGGATTGTACACCCCATCAACACCCATCATACCATAAGAACATACCTAAAATATAAAATAAAAAAAACACAAGGATTGTGAAGAAGTTTAGGCCGCGGCCCCTTTATTGGGTTTAAAACTATTTTAATTATGAACTTTAAAGGGTTTGTAAAGGATTTTTTTTTTATCTTAATAGCTTCCTTTACCTTAATGCAGTGCTGTTTTCATGTCCTCATTGTTCGTTTTTGCTCTCAAGTTGCTGTAATTCTTCTCTGATCTCCACACTTCCTGGTTGTCTGTTTCCAGGGCTGGACTGGGGCAAAAATTTGGCCCTGGACTTCATCCAGACTGGCCCACTTTGACAGGTCTCTCCCATGGCGGCCGGACAACTCCTGCACTCCCCCCAGCCCCCTCTCCCCCTTCACTAGCCACTAGCTGTTCTACTTTATTAGAGTAGAACAGCTGGTACTGGTACACTTATAGGAAGCTAGACATTATTTCACCCGGGGCAAAGAATCAGTTTGGTGCCCCCCCTTATGGGACAAGATTAGGCAGAAGTGAGAAACTCCCAGGCCATAGCTGTTGAGTTAGCTGTCTGTCCCCTCCCCCATGCTCCTCTGTCACCCCCCTGCTCCTCTGGTCCTCCCTCTGCTTCTTTGTTCCCCCCAGGTGAGCGCTGCAGGAAGGGAGACAAAAGAGAGGATGGGGGCGGCGGTCCGCTGTCACTGAAGCCGGCCCACTGACCCATCGGCCCACCGGGAAACTCTCTGTAGTCCCAATGGCCAGTCCATCCCTGTCTGTTTCCTGATAACCACAGTACTGGGAGCTTTCTCTCTGTGGTCACTAATCAAGGAGGTGTGATTACTGTGTGTCTAAAACCCCTCAGCACCAATCAGTTTCGTTTTCCAAACCATCACTGCCCTGTATTGGCTCTGTGGCTCTGTACATCACAGAGGCAGGAAACAACATGCAAAAACGAAACTGAAACTGTAGGTACATTATATGATTGATTTGTATCTATTTTTAATCATTTTTTAAAAGGAATCAGTTAATTATTATGTCTCTATACCCTGTAAACAGTCATTTCAGCAAAAAAAAAAATGTTTTCCTTTACAACTCCTTTAACCTTTAATACCAAACAGAATCATTGTTAACCATTAACAGACCAACATACTTAGTCACTAAGACTCAAGCAGCAATATCTTATACCAACCAAATACTAGTATACCAACCACTGTCCACCCACAAAGTGGGCGACATTACCCAAAAAGATAGACCTTCGATATCAAACAGAACTGTTGGTAACCAATAACAGACCAACTTGCTTAGTCACTAAGACTCAAGCAGTAATATCTTATATAAACAGCGTACCAACCACTGTCCACCCACAAAGTGGGCGACATTACCCACATAAAGGGGGATAGTGACGAGAGGAATTAAAGGGGAGGGAAGGTGGAAGAGCAGGTCAAAAGATCCAGAAGGAAGGCTTGAGGAGAATCCAGAGGTCTGTCAGCTGAGGTAACAGCAGTGCAACATTTGTGTATAAATATAAAAAAAAAAAAAAATGTAAATATATACCTAACACCCCCCCCCCCCTTTATAAATGATCACATTCCCTCTGTTCCCTTTGTTCTCAGCTGCATACGAGCTGGGGGAGGAGAATCAGCAGCACACTGATCTTCCTAGCGAAAGGCTGTGAGGGGGAGGCGTGTCAGGACAAGTCTGATCATTGGAGGAGAGCAGGCTGAGTTCCCAGCATAGCTAGAGATCTGACCACAGTGTGTTCTCCTGCTTAGTGTGGTCAGTTTTTAATAGGAACGCAGAGGGACTGGCAGCAACACCAGGGATTTCACACAAAGGATACAAAGAGAACACGATGGGCTAGATTCACATACATTTAGGCGGGCGTAGCGTATCTCCTATACGCTACGCCGCCGTAACTTTGAGAGGCGAGTATGGTATTCTCAAAGATTTTGCGCCCAAGGTTACGGAGGCGTAGCGTATTAGGGCCGGCGTAAGCCCGCCTAATTCAAATGTTGAAGTTGTGGGCGTGTTTTATGTATATTAAGTGTGACCCCACGTAAATGACGTTTCGATCGAACGGCGCATGCGCCGTCCGTGGACGTATCCCATGCTCCAAATGACGTTGGCAAATCGTCAATGCTTTCGACGTGAACGTAAATTACGGCCAGCCCCATTCACGGACGATTTACGCAAACTACGTAAAACTTGAAAAATTTGACGCGGTTCCGACGTCCATACTTAACATTGGCTGCGCCATCTTTTTGGTGGTTTATCTTTACGCCTGAAAACCCCTTACGTAAACGGCGTATCTTTACTGCGACGGCCGGGCGTACGTTCGTGAATAGGTGTATCTAGCTGATTTACATATTCTAGGCGTAAATCAGCGTACACGCCCCTAGCGGCCAGCGTAAATATGCAGTTAAGATACAACGGCGTATGAGACTTACGCTGGTCGTATCTTAGCAATATTTGAGCGTATCTCAGTTTGAGAATACGCTTAAATATACGACGGCGGGGATTCGGACTTACGACGGCGTATCTACTGATACGCCGTCGTAAGTCTACCTGAATCTGGCCCGATACCTTTTCATACAAGTATCGTATTTATCGGCGTATAACACGCAACCTAACTTTAAGGCCTTGTACTCACGACCGGATCTGTGCGCTGGAAACTGTCTGCCCGACAGTTTCCGGCGTACAAGGCTGATTTGTGTTTTGTTCCGCTGGCGTGTACACACCAGCGGACCAAATTCCCGTCGTACCGGAACGCGTGCACGTAAACTACGTACGACGTCACTATAAAGGGGAAGACCAAAGTTAATGGCGCCGCCCTCTGTTCCTCTTTTGCTAGTTACGGGTTTGCTCGTGTTAGTGAAGGTTTGGTTAGAGCTGATTCGCGCTTCTCGGTCTCCAGGCTTTGACAGCGTGTATTCACGGGTTCAGTGCGTGTGCTTGCGGTAACGTAGTTGTCATTCGGCTATAGGCAAGCAGGTTGTTTCTGCTTTAGCAGTTGCATCCTGTGCGCTCGTATCTGTTTGTCACGCGTTTGTCGCAGGTAGTGCTGGATTTGCGAGTGCTTTCTGTTTCAGTGTGTTCTTGACTGACCAGCCGGCCGGTTTGAAGCCATGATGGAGCAGCAGCGTCAATTTTCGCGAGTTGGTGCTGTTTATGGGATGGCTGCTGGATATGTTCATTTGTCCAGTACTTTGGCCAGAAACAGGGGGCGGAGGCGTTTCTGGACCAAGAATTGGTTGCGCCAGCGTGACCAGTTCTCACATATGCCTCTGCTTAGGGAACTCCAGGAGAATAATCCTAATGACTTTAGGAATTTTCTCCGCATGACGGACCCCGTATTCAACAGTCTGCTGGAACTTCTGTCCCCCTATATCACGAGGCAGGACACTGTGATGCGCCAAGCCATCACGGCCGAGCAGAGGCTTATTGCCACGTTGCGGTACCTGGCGACTGGGAGGAGCCTGCAGGACCTCAAGTTCTCGACAGGCATCTCTCCGCAGGCGCTTGGGGTCATCATACCGGACACGTGTGCTGCCATCATCAAAGTTATGCATGAGGAGTATATTAAGGTAAGTTTCCTGGCTCTAATAATGTGGCCAACTAACTTTATTTTTTTTTTCCCAGATATGCTGTGTGTTTAACTAACGTTACCTTTTCTCCCTATGCATGTTGATATAAGCTTTACATGTTTTATTCTTGGCCTACCTGCATATTTGTCCCTTACCCAATATTAACCTGTCCAGCATGCTATCCTAGGGACAAACCCACCTTGCCATTTTTTAAAACAGGACTTTTTGTTTTTTGTGTCCCCCCCCCCCCCCTTCAAACTTTTATTGTCCCCATCAGAGGGCTGTGGAGTCTCTTAATGAAGTGGCCCTATATATTTTATTTCCCAAATTCTCCATGCACATTTTTCTAATGCAATTTTAATACTGTGAACTGTCACAAGGATGCTTGTAGGATGTTTTTGTTACAAAGTACTAAATCTCTATTTTTGTTTGTCCCCACAGCTACCCTCCACACCACAGGAATGGCAGTCTGTGGCTTCCCAATTTGCCCAGCGGTGGGATTTTCCAAACTGCGGTGGAGCAATAGATGGGAAACACGTCCGCATTGTGCCCCCACCCCGCTCGGGGTCCTACTATTATAATTACAAGGGTTATCATAGTATTGTGTTGATGGCGGTGGTATCGGCACAGTATGAGTTTCTATATGTGGACGTGGGGAAGAACGGCCGGATGTCTGATGGGGGAGTGTTCGCACGGACTGATTTCTATGATCGTCTCCAAGCTGGTGGTCTGGCATTGCCACCAGATGAAGATAATGTGGAAGGACTTCCGTTTGTGTTCCTAGCGGACGAGGCTTTCGGGCTTGGTCCTCACCTCATGCGGCCTTTTCCCCAGAGGACCCTCACCTCAGAGAGGAGTGTGTTTAATTTTCGGTTGGGCAGGGCTCGGAGGGTAGTCGAGAATGCCTTTGGGATACTCACCAACCGGTTCCGCCTGTTCAGGACATCGATACATCTGGCGGAATATAAATTGGACACCGTTGTATTTGCCTGCTGCATTTTGCACAACTTTTTACGCAGGCACTCCCAGACGTACCTACCCGACATCGGTTCTGAGGCAAGACTACCCTCAGATCCCCTTCCCGGGCTGGACACTGGTCGCGCTGGCTTGGCCCCCCAATCAGCTCGTGAGGTACGCGACAAATATGTTGAGTACTTCATGGGTCGGGGGGCCATTGCTATGCCAGATCATATTTCTTTCTAATTCGGCCCCCAAAGAAAGGAATATTCTAAAAAATAATAAATAATTAGACCATTGGACTTTATACAGTTGTTTGTCATTAATGCTTTTTCTCTTTTTCTGTCTTCCTGGTTCTCTAACTAACTTCTTCAATTGTAATGCATAATTGATTTCTCCACTTTTAGTAACTAACCACATTTTGCACAGTATTCACTCATCTACAAACAGGGTATTGAGTCTAGAAATAAGAAGCAACTCCATTTGTAAATTTTGAGGTCAAGTATTTTAATTTTTGCTTGTTCATGACCCCAAAAATTATTTTATAGTTTTTTCATTACTCCCTGCTTTTGTACTTAGGAGTCTACAAAATTTTTTTACATTTTTTTTTTTTTTCAGGTAATTCAACCAAAAATATTATGCAGATTATACATTTATTAACAAGTTCACTTTTTTTTTTATCAAATATAGTTAGATTTATTGTTTACATATATATATATATATATAGAGATTATTTTTGGTGGGGTGTTTACCGCCTTAATTTTTTTTTTTGTGCATATTTTTAATGCACAAAAAACAATAATTTTTTAACCATTTTTTTTGTTTTTGGTGTGTTTTTCTAAAAGTAAATTTTTAGGTGAGATTTTGGAGTCAAATCTCTACTTCACTAAATTCAGTGATTAGAGAGATTTATAATTCTATATATATATATTTTAAATTTTTTGGCGTTGTTTATTCTTTATGGTCTAAACTTTATAGTATCCCAAAATGTTCAACATGGTCAAAAAGTAACAAAATCCAATTCCAAAAATATAAAAACTCACAACAGCAGTCAGTCATGGTGTGCTTTCACACTGGAACACGCCAAAATTGGAAGATACACACATTCAGTGCAAACTCGCCAAATGTCATTGGTTCAACAGACAAATGGCCACATGTGCTATCTGACATCATGGGTGATCAATGTCTGTGTTCTGTGGGAGCAAACCCTTCCTCTCAACTACTTGAGGATGGAGGAGGGGGTTGGACCCACAAAGCACAGACATTAGATATTCTGTGATGGCAGATAGCACATGTTGGCACACTGTGTGTGTATCTTCAAATTTTGGCGTATTCATTATTCAAACTGTAAAAATGTTTGTGGGGGCGGGGGATGGGCGGGGGGTGTTTCAGTCTTTGACACGGCCCATCATGTCAATAATGTTTTTAAAATTAGATTCGATGACCATCATTCTTTGCCGCATATTGTCCATTTCCGTGCTGCATTCCAAAAGGACATTTGTTACATTCTGTTCCATGAGAAACATCCTTTCACGCATATTGTGCATTTCAGTGCTGCACTCCATTACCTGCTGAATAATTATAGCAGCACTTGCACGTGAAAATATTGGCACACCATCCTCCTCCCCTAAAAAAAAAATTAGAAATGGCATTTACAACATTATTTTTCGATGAGGCCTATCTACATATGTTTTTTTGAATCAAGCTAGGGTGACACTGACCTGATGGGCTTCTCCTTTCCACCTCTTCGACATCTTCTATCACTCCTCCTTCTTCCACCACCTCCCCATCATCTTCTATCACTCCTCCTTCTTCCACCACTTCCCCATCATCTTCGACTCCTCCTTCATCCATCAATCCACCTTCTTTCAATTCGCCAAATTGTTCTTCCGCCACTTGCCCTTCATCTGCTATAACTTCTAAGTCCAAAATTACTTCTTCCTCCTCTCTTCCTTCCTCCTTTCTTCCTTCCTCCTCTCCTTCCACATCCTCTTCTCCTTCCACATCCTCTTCTCCTTCCACATCCTCTTCTCCTTCCACATCCTCTTCTCCTTCCACATCCTCTTCTCCTTCCACATCCTCCTCCTCCTCCACATGTTGAGATGGCAGATTTTGGCCTTGTCTGGCCCTCTCTGCCTCCTCCAAATGCTGGCGACTTCTTTCCCCTGAAATAAACCAAAAAAAATGTAGACTCATCAGCACACAGATATTGGAGAGCATAAATCGCACACATTGCTTAGAAGATGCTTTCATTTAGTTACTTTTATCTTTCACCAAACCTACATTTTGCAATTACTTCTATATGGCAAGCTCTGATCCTGCCCCTTTTTAGCAAAGTGACACACATGGATGTCCCCCCTAAACTGTATTTCTGGGAGACCCTACCAAAACCCATTTTTGATTTGGGGAGACACAGGTGCTCTGCATTGCAGATGTGAAAACATCTGCTTTATTACCACTGTTTTTAGAATGAATCCTGTTTGCCTTTCCCATTCTCATACTTTTTTTTTCTAGAACTAGCTTTTACACAATGTTTACAAACAAAGTTTTTGGCCAGTGAGCCATGTCCAGGTGTGTTGTTCCTGGAATAACCGAGCCTTTCTGAGAAACTATGTGATGTTACGTTGTTTACTAAGAACACTATTTGTAAATATGTAGTTATTTATGTCCTAAAAAATAAATGACAACATGTCTTTAAAATTACAAGCAGGCCAAGGAGGCAGATGGTGAAATATACATGGCAACACATTATTGCAGACAATCACCCCCCCCCCAACCCCAATATATATTTACTTACTTTTACGCAGAATTTTAAGTATTTTCTTCATCTGATGTGGCTCCCTCAATTTTAAGTCTGACCATCGTTTCCTCAGCTGTTCCTTGGACCTGGTGATCCCAAACATCCTCTGCATTCTCCTCGCCACCTTGTCCATAATATGTGCCTTTCGGCGGTTAGGGGTCTTGTATGGCCCTAATTCACCATCATAGTCCTTCTTTCGCATGATGTAAACTAACTCCACCATTTCCTGGAACCGCATATTAGTGGCTTTATATCTTCTTTGCCTTGATCGGGACGTCCCTGCCTCTGTCCCTTCACTTGTGGCATGAGAGCATCGTGCCCGCTCGTGTGACATCGCCATCTTTCCTTTCCCACAGAGATTATGGGCGTGGAAAAGATGAATTCTTACGCCATGGGCGGAGAAGAGGGCGGCGTTTAATACATACGCGGAGTGTAGAGAATGCAAACAACGTGTTTACGTCGGTTACGCGGAGAATCTTCGAGCGCATCCAGAACATACACAGTTAACGCCATATTTCCTAAACTCATTGATTAGGGGCCTCGCAAAGGTGACGAGGGCGGGGTTTAATAAATACGCGGAGTGTTTAAAAGGTTTACGCCGTGATTACGCATCTTACGCGGTAATTAGGCGAGCGTGAGAAACGAGGAGCGAGAGACAGGAAGGTAAGGAAATTAAAAATGTGATCAGCAGAGGCCTTGAAAATGTAGACACATGGGATGGGGGTTTGGGCTGTTGGTTGCACCCTTTTTAAGCTATTCTGTCTATGGGGTACCACAATGTTATTTTGGTTTCCAAATACTTTTGGACACCTCACAAAATAGAGATGTGAACAATGCTGTACCTCATTGACAAGTTTTTGAATGGTGTATTCAGATCAGGCAAAGTATTGTTCAAGTGTTGGTTGTACAGAGGTCATTAGGAAGTGTCTTTTATGTCATCCATTGTCAGGGGCATGAGATTTACACATGAAAGAGTGCCTAGATGAAAACTGTCATTTGTAAGCATTGTTTATTTTTCTATATTTAAAATATTTACTGCAATGTGAACAATGGCTCTGCATCTAGCAAATCAATGTTTGGTACAAGCAATGCGGCCGAGCTGCCAATCATTGTTTAAACAAGAGAGACTGTGTTTGTAATTAGATATAGGTAATAAATTTGAAGACACATATTAGATCAAGGTCAACGCTGATCCTTTGGAATATTTATTTTTCTGTGGTTTATGTTTTTGTAATCTAGACTCAAAAAGAAATATAATTTTGGAAACATTACAATGGACCTCCTACAAAGCAAGGAATCTATAGAGGCCTTACTCCAAAAATATCAGGAGACGCCCATCCTGTGGAATTCCAAGCACTCTTTATATTGCAATAAAGAGGTACGAGCGGCAGCACTAGAAGAGCTAGCAAATTATATGCAAACTTGGGTGCCAGGATGCACTGCCAACATGGTGAAGGATAAACTTGCCAACCTCAGAAGCACATACAGGAGAGCATACAAAGCTAATAAAAGCAAAAAATCGGGAGCAGCAGCAAGACAAGCAAAGGAACCCAAACTGTGGTATTATAAACAGATGGCTTTTTTGCGGGACGAAATGGAAGGCAGGAAAACGATGTCCAGTCTTTCTTCCAACCTTTCCTCCATGCTACCTTCCAGCGGACCTTCCCCAGATGACCACAGCCCTGCAGAGTCGGAGGAAGAGGGCCTGGCTGACAGAGATGCAGATCTGCCACCCTTCGATGAGGAGGTATAGTAGTTTCCTCTATATTTCTGGCGTAAATAATTCTTGGTGGATTAATGATTAGATATTGTAAAAAAAAAACCAAGCTGGGAAAAAGCAAAAAAAAAGGTGTTCAGACAAATAGGTGTCAGAGATGACAACTGCAGGGGTCAGAAGTAGAGTGTATTCAAGTAATAATGAACAGAAAATACTAAACGAAAAACATGAAAATGAGTGTGGTTTTATTTAGCGAAATTGTAAAAAATGTCCTTTTTTTTCAACACAGGAAGAAGAGATCAGCCAGGAGGTGGCAGATCCTCAGGTGTCTGTCAGCCAGGAGGAGGCCGGGGTCAGTGGCAGCCAGGAGGAGGCCGGGGTCAGTGGCAGCCAGGAGGAGGCCGGGGTCAGTGGCAGCCAGGAGGAGGCTGGGCCCAGTGGCCTGCAGCAGGTCCACCCGGCCAGGAGAACCACCACCAGCCAGTCTTCTCCCCCCCAGGTGAGGCCATCAGGCCGAAGGAGGCAGTTGAGGCCTGTGGAGGAGGCAAGCCTCCGCATGATCCAGGAGGCAAGCGCCATCATGAGGGCCCCCCTCAACCCCACAGAGGCCTTCAGTGCCTCATTGGCCCATGATTTAAATGAAGGGGAGGAGGACCAGAGAAGACTGGCAAAGGCCCTGATGAACCAGGTCCTTTGGTGGATGCAGAGGGGCCTGCTGACCCCAGACACTGGGCTATGTGACCCGGCCCGGCTTGCGGAACACCATCCTCCTGCTGCCACATCAACCCCACCTGCAAGACCCCGTGTTCGATCCGCTGGAAGGCTGCCTGGAGGGAAGGCTGGAAAGAGGAGGAAACGTTGATTTTCTGCCTTCCATTTCCTTCCACATAAAGGACATCTTGTTTGTACTACCACAGTTTGGGTTCCTTTGTTTGTGTGCTGCTGCTTCATATTTTTGTGTTTGGCTCCTGAGGCTTGGAAGTTTATCCTTCACCATGTTGGAAATGCAAGTTTGCATATAGTTTGCTATCTATTCTAGTGCTGCCGTTCTTTTTATTTTTTGTGATGACATTTGCCTGAATAAAAGGCTTTTTGCTTTCATTTGAAAACATGTCTATTGTTTGTTATACTGTGGGGATTATTAGGCAGCAAACCTTTAAAAAATATACAATGGGTAATTTACAAAGGACACACTCCTTGGGGGGGGGGGGGGACATTTGGTGTGCCAACATGGTTTAATATTCTCTAATGAAACACCAAAAAAAAAAAAAAAATGAAAAAAACATGTAAAAAAAAAAAATTTTAAATGGTGACATAACTAGAAACAACAAAAAAAAAAAAAAAATGCACATTCCTTTACAAAAATGACTACTATAAATTATGGAGGACCACCAACCAAAACACACGTCTGGCATAGAAAACATTATTAAAGGATTACATCACAAGCAAGAAATGTGACATTTCAGTATGGGACAACTCTATTGAAATTGCATCAGCAAGAGAACGGGGTTATTCTAGCAAGAGAAGAATTAATAAAACGAGGCTTGAAAATGTGGTTTAGTGCGCCTTTTTAAGACATTGTTCTCTTGCTAGAATAAAAGGTTTCTAATGACGAATGTGCCATATCCCAAACAAACGCGAGTTTTACCTGAACGAGCGCTCCCGTCTCCTCATTTGGACTGAGCATGCGCGGGGTTTTTGTACGCTGCTTTTGTGTACAGACGACCGAACATGTCTGACGGACACGATTCCAGCAGACTGTTTTAAAGCAAGACCAGGAAACAGTTGTTCGTTGGAAAACGGTCTGGCCGACGATTGTTTGCTGGAATTCTGTACGTTACTGCCTACACACGAACGAACATGTCCGCTGAAACTGGTCCGCGGACCAGTTTCAGCAGACATGTTTGGTCGTGAGTACGGGGCCTAAGAGGAAAGTTTCAGGAAAAAAACTTCCCATAGCCCCCTGCGTATAACACGCAGGCATAGTTTACCCTATATTTTCAGGGTAAAAAAGAGAGTGTTATACGCCAATAAATACAGTACATAGTTCAGCAGGCACATATCGGGAATACATTTTTTTACATTTTGGCAGTTATCAATTAGGTCAGCAGTTCAGCAGCAGATTAACACCCTAAAATGTAATTACAATCAAATTTTATTACGAGGCTGTACACACGATCGGACATTCCTTGGATTTTTTTCCGGTCACACAAAAGTTGTCGGAAATTTCCGACAACGCCAAGAACGAGGTGACGTACAACACTACGACGAGCTGAGAAAAATGAAGTTCAATGATTCTGAGCATGCGTCGAATTGATTCCGAGCATGCGTAGGATTGATTCCGAGCATGCGTAAGGTTTTTTGCGTAGAATTTCCGACAGGAACTTTTGCCGTCGGAAAAATAGAGAACCAGCTCTCAAACATTTGTTGTCGGAATATCACACGGTCGGAATATCCGACCAATCGCTCACATCGAACGTTTGTTGTCAGAAATTCCGATCGTGTGTACGTGGCATAAGAGGGTGTTCACATAATTTATCATCACAATGTCTTTTTTATTTCATAAATGCAGTGTTAGTAGACGTAGTAGAAGTCATTTTACCCAGATGTTAGTTAAGGCAGAGGTGACATGTGGCTATCAAGCTAAGAATGACGATCTTGGACAAGGTCACACAGGGCAATCACCATATTTCTCTTGCCCCATCTTGCTGAAATCTAGCTACAGCCAGAAGGGATTAGACTGGACTCCATAATAAAAAGGCACATGGGAACAATAAGACATTGTCATTTATAACTGGTCCTTTGGAGGGTTGGAACCTCTAGAGTTGAACTCAAAAAGTGAATGTTTTGTTACAGGGACTGCCCAGAAACATAAATCATGCCTAACCAATACCCTGAAAATTTACCTTTTTTTAATAACCTACAAAAAAGCACTAATAGCTGTATATCTGCAGTGTGAAATCATTTAAAGCGGAGGTCCACACAAAAATGGAACCTCCGCTTTTCAGGAACCTTCCCCCCCTCCGGTTTCACATTTGGCACCTTTCAGGGGGGAGGGGGGTGCAGATACCTGTATTATACAGGTATTTGCACCCATTTCCGGGCATAGACTCCCACACAGGTCCCAGAAGACAACGGGGACCAGCACGCAGCGCGACTCGCGCATGTGCAGTAGGGAACCGGGAAGTGAAGCCGCAATGCTTCACTTCCTGATTCTTTCACGGAGGATGGCGGCGGGGGCAGCCGAGAGCCGAGCAATTGATCGGCTTTGGCTGCCTACATCGCGGACACCCTGGACAGGTAAGTGTCCATTTATTAAAAGTCAACAGCTGCAGTATTTGTAGCTGCTGACTTTTAATAAAAAAAATTTAGGCGGACCTCCGCTTTAAAGCGGTGGTTCACCCTAAAAAGCAAGTTTCTACCATGAAATCCAGCATACTAGCGTGAGCTACAGTATGCCTTTATTTAATTTTTTTGCGCCGTACTCACTGTTTAATCCCGTAGTTACGTTTCAGACTCCCCGCGGGGAATGGGCGTTCCTATGCAGAGTGGACAATGATTGACGGCCAGCTATGGCGCGTCACGCTTCCCGAGTAGGACTATGCTCTTCACGGTGCTTTACGGCGCCTGCGCACAGACTAGGAGCTGACTGCGCAGGCACCGTGAAGAGCCAAGTCCTATTTCGGCTATTTCCGGGAAGCGTGACACGCCATAGCCGGCTGTCAATCATGTTCCCCTCTGCATAGGAACTCCTACTAGTCTGAAACGTAACTACGGGATTAAACAGTGAGTACGGCACAAAAAAAATAAAATAAAGGCATACTGTAGCTTGCGCTAGTATGCTGGATGGCATGTTAGAAAAAAAATTTTTTAGGGTGAACCCCCGCTTTAAGGTACTGCTGCTGCTAGTTTCCCGAGATTTAGGTGAAATTTAGTATTTAGATGTCACAACTGTGCAGCTCCCTGTTTTTCTTGCTAGAGAGGATCTCGCTGCTTCTTGATCATTGCCTCACGAATCATCAGATCACAAGTCAATAGGGGGAGGGGGCAGCTCTGACTTTTCTATTGACATGTAGCGTTACCCTACTAGGAGCTGCTGGATAGGATGATTTCCGTGCTACACCAGAAGATTATGGGGGTCATGTGAAGATTTTCTATTAAATATACACTATATTGCCAAAAGTATTGGGACGCCTGCTCTTACACACACAAAATGTATTAGCATCCCAGTCTTAGTCCATAGGGTTCAATAATGAGTTGGTCCACCATTTGCAGCTTCAACTCTTCTGGGAAGGCTCTCCACAATGTGTCTATGAGAGTGTTTTACCATTCTTCCAGAAGCGCATTTATTAGGTCAGGCACTGAGTTAAATGAGAAGACCTGACTCACAGTCTCCATTCTAATTCATCCCAAATGTGTTCTATTGGTTTGAGGTCAGGACTCTGTGCAGGCCATTCAAGTTCCTCCACCCCAAACTCGCTCATCCATGATTTTATGGACCCTGCTTTGTGAACTGGTGCGCAGTCATGTTGGAGTAGATAGCACACCTTTGGGATAAATTAGAGGGCCAACTCAATATTGAACCCTACAGGAAGACTGGGATGCCGTTAAATTTCATGTGTGTCTAAAGGCAAGCGTCCCAATACTTTTGCCAATACAGTGTAGATTTTATTACAATGTTGCAGAGGTGCTGATTCATTGTTGCTTGTCAAGGTTTAGATATATTTTAACCACTTGACAACCGCCCTATAGACAAAGTACGTCTACAGGGCGGTTGCTTAACTCCGGGAGGCCGTTAATTAACGTCCTCCCAGAATCGCGCACACGGGAGTGTCCGTGACCGCCGGGTCCAGAAGACCCGACGCATTACGGATCACGGTAAATCGCCGCTGATATCGGCGGTTTACCACGTGATCGCTTCTTTCAATGACAGAGCGATCACTTGTAAACAAACCGGCGTCATGTGATGACGCCGGTTCCTCTATCCCCTCTCTGTACCGATCGGTACAGTGTAAGAGGAGAGGGGCGAGAGCGGAGGCAGCAGCAGCACTGTGGGCTGGATCTGTGACAATTGCAGTCACAGATCCAGCCATCCATCCCTGCGCAATACTCTGCAGTACCCTGCAATTCCCTGTGCAATACTCTGCAATTCCCTGCGCAATACTCTGCAATACCCTGCGCAATACTCTGCAATACCCTGCGCAATACTCTGCAATACCCTGCGCAATACTCTGCAATGGTACAGCAAAGAAACAAGAGAGGGGCGATCGGACATCTTCCCAGAGCCGGAAAAGATTTTCACTGTGCTCCAGCTATGGGAAGACCCTAAAGCCAGAAACATTGTATACCCTCTTGTATAAGGACTGTAAATAATTCATATCTAACAGATTGTGGCCACCATCACCTTTTCTTCAATTATTCATAAATGATGCAGCTTGTTTGGATATGGCGTCACAAAGCAGTGGGGCCTAGTTACACCCAGACTGACAGCTCACATTGTGACCGGTGATGGACTTGTGTCTCGGCCCTGTATTCTGCATACATGAAATGTGGCTGCACACCGCTCACACATTGTTTAACAATTTTCCCACTCACTCTCCTCACACACGTCAGCCATTGTACCTGAAGACAGATAGTTCAGACAGAGCCTGGGGACAAAGAACATGATAGTGTTGAATGATCAGATGACTTACAGGTGTCTCGGAAATATGAGAGAAGGAAGAATAGTTTATTTCTGCAGTGTGGGCTGTTAGTTCAGTCAAATATAAAAGGCGCCAGTGTCCTGTCAGCACAGTCTTATCTAAGTACAGTGCAAACACGTCCAACGTTGTTTGGGTTTGTGACTTCCAATCAGGCGTAGGTGATCTGCCATTGGTTTGCGCATATAGCTTATGTCGGCAACGCTAAGTCAAGGCTTTATTTTGAAAAAATGATTACAATCTAACTTGACTTTGTACCATGACTAAAGATCTTGGGGCAGATTCACAAAGCGAGTACGCCGGCGTATCTACTGATACGCCGGCGTACCTTCAAATTTCCCGCGTCGTATCTTTGTTTTGAATCCTCAAAACAAGATACAACGGCATCTGGATTAGATCCGACAGGCGTACGTCTTCGTACACCTTCGGATCTAAGATGCAATACTTCGGCGTCCGCTGGGTGGCGTTCGCGTCGTTTTTCGCGTCGAGTATGCAATGTTAAGTATGGCTGACGTTCCCGCGTTTAATTTGAATTTTTTTTTTTCGTTTGCGTAAGTCATCCGTGAATCGAGATGGATGTAATTTACGTCCACGTCAAAACAATGACGTCCTTTCGACGTCATTTAGCGCAATGCACGGCGGGAAATTTAGGAACGAAGCATGCGCAGTTCGTTCGGCGCGGGGACGCGCTTCATTTAAATAAAACATGCCCCCTACTCGCCGCATTTGAATTCCGCGCTTTTACGCCGCTTGAGATACACTACACCACTGTAACTTACGGCGCAAAATCTTTATGGATTCGAACCAAAGCCAGGTAAGGTACGGCGGCGTAGCGTATCTCAGATACGATGCGCCGGGGCAGATCTTTGTGGATCTGCCCCCTTATGTTTTGCATCCAGATGGCCCTGTCCCAGTGGCAGCTGGTGCTTAAAATTTAAATTGCCGCCACTGTGCCCATTAAACGCAGCCACTGTGCCTGTCAAATGCAGCCAGTTTTCCCCCAAATGCAATTTCCCCCCAAATACAGACAGTTTGTCCCCAAATGCAGCCAGTTTGTCCCCAAATGCCGCCAGTTTCTCGCCAAACGCAGCCAGTTTGTCCCCAAATGCCGCCAGTTTCTCGCCAAACGCAGCCAGTTTGTCCCCAAATGTCACCAGTTTTCTCCCCAGCCCGGCACTTACCTTCCTTGGGTCAGCGCCGTCCTCCTCCACGCTCTCCCTCAATGTCTTCTCCTGTCTTCGATGTCGCTTCAGCCAATCAGGTGACCGGTAACCAGACCCGGTGCACCTGACTGGCTGAGAGGCGGGTCAGTGTTAGGGAAGCAAATTCCCTAAGACCTCTTCCACATTGAGGCGTGGAGCCGCGGTGACGGTATTTGTAGCGCCACTATACCGTCGTATTTACCGCGATATTCGGGCGCTAGCGGTGAGGTTTTAACCCCCGCTAGCGGCCGAAAAAGGGTTAATACCGCGGTATTACCGCGGTTTCCCATTTATTTCCTGTTCACCGCTCCTATACCGCAGTAAAGATGCGGCTAGCAGGACTTTTGGAGCGCTCCTGCTAGCGCACCGCTTCAGTGTGAAAGCCTTCGGGCTTTCACATTGAACACTACAGGGCATGATTTTTCATGCGGTATAGCAGCGCTATTTTTAGCGCTGTACCGCATGAAAAACGCCTCAATGTGAAAGGGGCCTAACACAGCATGGTTTAAACAGGGAGCGCACAGCTGTGCGCCCTCTGTTTAACCATTTGGAAGCCAATTAGAGCCCACAGGCTCTAGCCTCTGGCTCTAATAAGGCACTTCCAAAACACACCCACCGCTGTTATTCAGATGGCCGGCACTCAACAAGGGTCTGGACACCTGAATAGTGGGCGGCAGCGGCGACAATAGATATATTCATGCAATGCATGAATATATCTATTGTTGAGTGACGGGTGAGGAGAGAGGGGAGCGGCGCTCCTGCGCCCACTATGGACGCACCGCCACTGCCATGTCCATAAACAGGTGTCCATAACAAGATTACAACTGACATTTTTAAATAATGGTTGGAAAATCAGGGCAAGCTCTTATTGGTTACTTTTGGTAGCTGTTACAGCTGTACTTTCCCCATCAGGCATTTTTTGTTCAGAATATTGCATGAGTGTTAGGCAGACTGTGAACATTTCTTTCCTGCAACCACATGTTATTCGGGTACTGTACAAGTGGGCTGTTCGGTACCCATTTGCCAAGGACTGGTTGCTAGAAATGGTCATGCAGCAGTAGCCATATCATTGTATTGCTATGTAAGAACTTACTTACCAGCCTATCTCTTGTAGGGAAGGCTAGGGCTGTATGAATTCAGTTTGCCTGGTAACCCACAATGTGATCCTGAATGGCCAACTCACATGGGGTGAGAAAAGCAACATTTAATAATTAAAGGAGATTCCTTACAAACATGTACATGTGTAAAGGTGACCCCTGGTGTAGCTTTAATTAATGTGTTTGATCACCACCAGATATGACACGAGAGTTAGTAAGAATGAATCAGTGGCAGATCCCTAACAGTACTGATGAGGTTACATCAAGATGGAACATGTCCAGTGCCAAAGCTACACACCTACATTATTTTGCAATATATTGGCATAATATTCTCAAGGTTTGTGTTGCATTGTAAAATAAACATAGACAGTTGACAGGTGCCCAATCCTTGACCCTTCCACATACTTTCCTTGGTACTGAAGATGGTCTCACCTAGTCCTAGCTTAATTTCCTACACTTCTATAGGCTGCAGCAAAGGTCTTGAAATCAGACATTGAAGCCTCATACACACGCATGTTTTTCTCGGCAAAAAACAGCAAGAAAACTGCTGGCAGAGGTTTCTTGCTTTGTAAACCGAGCGTGTGTACGAGGCTTTGAGGTTTCTCGTCAAGAAAACTGCCCAGAATCTAGACGAAAAAAAATAGAGAACCTGCTCTATATTTTCTAGTGTTTTCCTGCCGAGAAACCCGAGCGTGTGTATACATACCTGTCTCCATTGAAACCCGCACATGCTCGAAATGACTTTGACGCATGCGCGGTAGCTTCCAAGGCATAGGTAGGGTGAAGCAAGATGGCAGTGACAGCATCGAATGTGACGAGCGCATGCTAGTCGTAGTCGATGACGTCACCGCGTTTGTGCCATTAGAAAGAACGGCGGTTCTTTTCAATCGTACTTGTGTACACTCGGCCGGCAAGAGATTCTTGCCAGGAATCTCATCAGAAAAAACTATGTTTTTTCCTGACGAGAATCCAGGCGGTGTGTACAGGGCTTCACATTTCAAACTCCTCATAGATCCGATTGTTCACCATGACCTTAGACAGTTGTGTCAGCTGGACCTTTGAGGGACCCCATTCCAGGCCAGCGATACGGATTTTGGAGGGGAATTGTAATAGCAGCCTTAAAGATGACCAATGGACCTAAAATCCCTTTTTTATTTTAGGCCTTCTTCCTAAAGCCGTGCAGGTGTCTGCATGAAGCTCCCCCAACCCTCTCTCTGTTTACATAGGAAGCCAGTCATGAAGATACATCAAGGCACAGCACAGGAGTTTACCTCTGCCGGGTTAGCATGATTGTACACCGTGGGACACATACTCGATCTTCCTACGGCCGCATGACACTACCTCTATAGGATACAACACTGTTTGTCCAGCATAGGAACCGATATATTGAGGACCTATCGTGTGGTTGATAATCCAGCCTGCTGTCTGTGAGGTATCTGTTGTCCCAGTGGGCCTTAGGATCATTTATTTTAGATTACGTGTATGTTTACCTGTGATGCCTCACTCAAGCTTGAGATTGGTGTTCTGACCTCAAAGTCATTATGAGATTCTTTTAATATTGTGGACAAGTTTCTTATCGATCTTGTGACACCGTTTGCTATATGTGCCCTATGGATTCATCCATCAAGAGACCATCTGTCATATAACTATTTGTTCTCTGTTACTATCCCACGAAATCCTTGTTATCGTCCTGAAGAAGCCCCACGGCGAAACGTGCGTCGGCGACATCTGAGGATTTTGCATACAGTGGTCATTTGTTGTAAATTGTATTTTATCACTATGTATTTTTTTGTAAATGAATATGATATTAAACTTTATTTTTAAAATACTTCCTTGGCCTCAAAGTCTGACCATCAATATCTACTTGTAGTTGTTGTTTCCCCTTTAGAGCAGGGGTAACGTTACACCGAAAAAAGCCTTACGAAAACGACGTAAAAAAATGCGCCGGCCGGACGTACGTTTGTGGATTGGCGTATCTAGCTAATTTGCATACTCAACGCGGAAATCAACGGAAGCGCCACCTAGCGGCCAGCGTAAATATGCACCTTAGATCCGACGGCGTACTAAGACATACGCCAGTTGGATCTTAGCACAATTCCGGCGTATCTTGTTTTGTGGATACAAAACAAAGATACGCCGGAGCAACCTAGAAGTTACGCGGCGTATGAATAGATACGCCAGCATAACTGCTTCGTGGATCTGGCCCTGAATGTGTTGATGGGGGAATTAAGCAAATTTATTTCCTGCAACCCAGCCTTAGAGCCGTCTAATAGGAAAGGAGAGTCATTCAACCTCTGGCTATCTATGGTATGGAATAAGATACTATATGGACATTCTTTACTGATAACACTGCAATGTAAAGTGTTCATGAACAAAGATGTACATTATATCAGCACAGCGCAAGCAAGCAAATGCTAAACTTTACTAGTCGTGTTACCGTTCACAGGATTAGCCGTTGTTGTGTTTACTTAAGTAATACCTCTAATAAGCTTGTAATGTTATACTGTTGTATGTAAGCCAAGAATATTGGCAGAAACGTTTCTTTTATTCGAATGTTCAAGGTAAGGGGAAGTAAACAAATCTCAACCTTGTGGGTAAGGATTTGGACAAAAACATTCAACACATCAATATCTAACCACCAGCTGAGGGCTGTTTTCCTGGAACGGAAAAAACAACACATAACAATAACATGCACTGCGGTATATTAAATCTAAAATTGGAACAAATTATAGGCCTGACCAATCAAACTAATCTATGCCCTGACTTTCTCATATTTGATTGTTAACAATCTTATATTTCTAAACTGCCCAAAGTTCTCAAAATTGAGATTTCAGGACCAAAGCATTAATGCTGAATTCTTTGAAGATATAAAAAACTAAGGGGCAGATCCACAGAGATCTGCACCCGCGCAGCGTATCAGAGATACGCTACGCCGCCGTACCTTACCTGGCTTTAAATCGAAACCTTAAAGATTTTGCGCCGTAAGTAACGGCGGCGTAGTGTATCTCTGGCGGCGGAATTCAAATCGGCGATTAGGGGGCGTGTTTCATTTAAATGAAGCGCGTCCCCGCGCCGAATGAACTGCGCATGCGCCGTCCCGAAATTTCCCGCCGTGCATTGCGCTAAATGACGTCGCTAGGACGTCATTTTTTTTAACATAGACATGAATTACATCCATCCCGATTCACGGCCGACTTACGCAAAAAAAAAAATTCAAATTAAACGCGGGAACGACGGCCATACTTAACATGGCAAATCTAACTATACGCCGCAAAACACCAGCTTTAACTATACGCCGGAAAAATCTGACGTAAAAGAATGCGACGGCCGCGCCTACGTTCGTGGAGTGTCGGAAATAACTAATTTGCATACCCGACGCGGAAAACGACGCAAACTCCACCCAGCGGACGCCGAAGTATTGCATCTACGATCCTGAAGGTGTACGAACCCGTACGCCTGTCGGATCTAACCCAGATGCCGTCATATCTTGGTTTGAGGATTCAAACTAAAGATACGACGCGGGTAATTTGAAAGTACGCTGGCGTATCAGTAGATACGCCGGCGTACTCGCTCTGTGGATCTGCCCCTAAATGTTTTTGCAGCACTATAATCTGTAACACATTTTTGCAAGCAGTGTAAGTTTTTGAATTTGACTTGAAGTCCTTGTACAGCACTTGGCACCACTATTGTCACTCAAGAATACATCTGCCGGTTCACTCTTCCTTATGTACATCTTTCCTAAAGCCACCACCTGCTATGCCCGGCTCCACTTTGCTTGGAGGGATAATCCCAGAATTCTAGTCCACCTGCTAGATTCCCAGAGATACTACACCTGGCCAGCATGCTAGCTTTGTGTATTCTACCACATGTAGCAAGGTCCCAGGCCTCCTTCAGTCTAATGAGAACCTCCAGGTCCAGAGATATAGGTGGATTCAGGTAGGCGGGCGCATAGTTGCGGCGGCGTAGCGTATGGCATTTACACTACGCCGCCGTAAGTTTGCAAGGCAAGTACTGTATTCACAAAGTACTTGCCTGCTAAGTTAAGGCGGCGTAGCGTAAATTGGGCGGGCGTAATGGCGTCTAACTCAAATTTAGCTGAGGGGGCGTGTTTTATGGTAATGGGGGGTGACCTTACGTGATTGACGTATTTTACGAACTCGCATGCGCCTTCCGCCTACATATCCCAGTGTGCATTGCGGCAAAGTACGCCGCACAGTCCTATTGGTTTCGACGTGGACGTAAATCCCTATTCACGGACGACTTGCGCAAACAACGTAAAATTTTCGAATTTCGACGCGGGAACGACGGCCATACTTAACATTACTATTCCAGCTATTTGATGGAGTAACTTTAGGCCTGATAATGCGTTACGTAAACGGCGTATCTGTACTGCGTCGGCCGGGCGTACGTTTGTGAATAGGCGTATCTAGTGATTTACATATTCTACGCCGACCGCAATGGAAGCGCCACCTAGCAGTCAGCCTAAAAATTACACTTTAGGATACGACGGTGTAAGACACTTACGCCGCTCGTATCTGAGCCTAATTTAAGCATATCTGGTTTTCTTGAATGCAAAATAGAGTTTATTTCTCTTAAAGCGGATGTGCCATGAAAAAAAAATTAAAAGCCAGCAGCTACAAATACTGCAGCTGCTGACTTTTATATTAGGACACTTAGCTGTCCTGGAGTCCAGCGCCGTCCGCAGCAGAGGACGAGCGATCGCTCGTCACTCTGCTGCCCCCCCGCCATCCTCAGTGAGGGAACCAGGAAGTGAAGCGCTCCGGCTTCACTACCCGGTTCCCTACGGCGCATGCGCAAGTTGCGCTGCGCCTGCTGATTGGCTCCCGCTGTGCTCTGGGAGCCGATTGTTCCCAGAGCACAACGGGGGGAGGTTGGGAGGTGACGTCCTGCCCAAGACTGTGTGGCCAGAAGTGGGTGCAAATACCTGTCTTTAGACAGGTATCTGCACCCCCCTGCCCCCCTGAAAGGTGTCAAATGTGACACCGGAGGGGGGGAGGATTCCGATCAGCGGGAGTTCCAACTTAGGGTGGAGCTCCGCTTTAACAAACTTTTGGGCAAAAGAGAGTTGGGGTCAGGACACCCTTAGGTAGTTGCAAGTTCAATTGGCAGACTCTGAGACTTCGCAGGGAAAGGCACCCAGCAAGACGCCACATCGGTATGTGCAGGAATGCTGTCTCCTATGGCAACAGTCTTTAAAACACAACGCTTAACAGTTCCTAACACAAAGCTTAACAGTCCTTTTCTATTCCACTACAATCACTCCTTGTAGTTCTTCAGCCCACTGAGCTCCCGATCTCTCACTAGACCCGCTGATTCACTGTCACTTAATACCTTGAGCTCCTCCAATCTTCACGGTAGTATCTTCCACAAGCGTCACCCCTGCTTCTCTGCTGGGTCCCTAGCTTGGCACTCAAGATACCGCTCAAGCTTCACCTCACTAACCCGCTTGGTCCATGGGTTGACACACAAGGCTGCTTTGCAAGCGTCACCTCCGCTGGTTGGGTCCCTGGCTTGATACCCACTGAAGTTTCCCAATACTTCGACCATCCCACGTTGGTGAGAATACTGCTCTTATACTTGCTTTAGTTACTCATGGTGGTCCCTGGTAACAATGTGGTTGGTCCCTTAGTGGCGACAGCTTCCCTTCTACCTCTGACCACGACAGGTTCTCCGGCTGGCAGAACCGTCACTTTTGGTTGGATTGCAAGCCGCAATCCCAACCCTGCGCTGCTCTCTTGCTTCTGGATAGGCCCTCAGACAGCCTAGCAGCCAGATGTGCCTGGAATAGGCCCAAACTCTGGCCTAGCAGCCCGGGCAATACAACACACATCCACCCAGACAACTGTCCAAGTGGCACAAAACACAGATCACCCAAATATATAGGCTCACCCAGCAAGCCAAGGGATTCAAGAAAACCCTTGCCCAGGGGAGGGCTGGCAGCCTTAGGCCTGGGGGGGCAAGTCCAGTCAAGTGGCCCATTGAACCGTCAAATGAGCTCACCATCCATGGCCCACCTGGTTTTTCAATGCAGCCTCACCAGTGCCCATCAATGAAGCCAACTCCAGTGACCATCAATGCAGCCTGATCACTGGGGCAGGTTACATGGGGTGTATGGTGGGGGGGGAGATGGGTGCGTGTCAGCGTCTCTCACCTCAGTGATCTCAGCTCAGCAGGTCCTTGCACGCCATGGCCTCCTGGGGGGGTAATGCTCCTGGTCCTGGGGTCAAGTTGCAGCCAGCGCCCAGCTCTGCAGCCCTGCGTCCCGACTCCCTGGCACGCACTGCCTCTTCCAAGAATCCGGTCCCAGGGAGTTGTAGTTTCCTCTGCGCTGCTCTGTTTTCCACCCACCGGGAGCTTGAGCGTGGATTACAACTCCCGGAATGCAACAGCTAGTGGCGAGCCGCTGTGGCCGTGCCCCCGACCCGACTTTCTAGTGCAGAATAAAAAAAGATGGTAAAGGGCAGAGGCTGCCGACCATTTTGAACATAAGTTAGAGCGGCCTGGGAGGCAATTGCCACCCTGCCCCCCGGCCCAGCCCTCCCCTGCCCTTGCCCATTGGCTAAGATTTTTTTTTTTTAAAGCTTAATTTAAAACTCCACATATATACTTATGCGTAACTGATTCTAAGAATCAGGCGCATAGATACGACGGCTCTCATTCGGACTTACGACGGCGTACGTGGTGATACGCCGTCGTAAGTCCTTTGAGAATCTGGGCCAGAAGGTTTTTTACCTTCATGCATTAAGTTAAAAAACCTTGTGCCTTTACAACCACCTTAAAGTTCTCAAACTGGAGCTAATGAGTACTGTTTCTACAAAGCTGATTGAAGTTAGCTGAAAGCACTGCAAATGGTTTGTGAAAGCCTTTATTCTTTTTTTTAAATCAAAACGTCGTTTATTGAGCATAATATAAACGAGTTACAAAAAAAGGGGTGTAAAACGGTGCAACATGCACCACAAGCAAGGACAAAATACAATGTCATTATCATACGTATAGATACAGTAGTCACAGTAAAATAAAGGGCTAATCATCTGTGCAATTGCAGAACACAATCGGGGATAAAGCAAGCATACAGGTCGGGTTCTAGATGTATGGAAAAGGAAATAATACAGGACTTCATTCATCTGGAGCAACACAGGTGGAGGCTTCACCCAACCATCTGTCCCAGACCTTATGATATTTGTCGGGACAACCCCTGTGAACATAGAGAAGCTTTTTATAAGGCAGAGGAGCATTAACAGCTCTGATCCATTGCTGAAGGGTAGGGGGGGGGCCTCGCATCCACGTTTTCGCTATCTGAAGCCTGGCCAGGAATAATGTCTCTTGCAGAAAGACATTAAGATACTTCTCGGCCTCAGACAGCGAAAAGAGCCCAAGTAAGCATTGGCGAGGGCTTAGAGAGAGCGGGGAGCCCATACGATCGTGGAGAAATTGGACCACCTGGGTCCAAAACCCTTGCACCCAGGGACAGTCCCAGATGAGATGGTAAAAGGAGGCATTGGGGAAATCACAGCCCGGGCAGTTTGGATTACTACCCGGCCTAAACTTCGAGATTCGGTATGGAGTGAGGTACGACTGGTGTAGGATGTAGAGTTGGGTAAGGCGGTCGGAGATTTTGGGGGAGACTAGTCTGCAATTAATAAGGACTTCGTCCCAGTCCTCCACCGACACCGCTCCCAGGTCGGATTCCCAACGGGACTTTGTCCGCTGGAGAGTGGCAGTCGCCGAGGGTGCGAGGAGGTATAAATAAAGTTGTGAAATCAGTTTCTTGGGGTCTGAACCCAACACAATGTCAACAGGCTGCGGGATCTCAAGCACTGGGATGTCAGTACCGAACTGAGTGGAAAGTGCATGACGGAGTTGAAGATACCTAAAGAGCATATGGTTAGCTAGGGAATGGGTGTCTTTGAGAGACTGAAAAGTCCTGACCGAGCCGTTGGCAACGACCTGTGTGAGGTAGATAATTCCGCTCCTAACCCAAAGACCACGGTCTGGGACCGTGGCCAGCTCGGGCAGGAGAGGATTATCCCAGAGGGGTGTGTGGGAGTGCGGGGACGGGGCTTCACCGACCGACAGGGCAGTATGCCATATTTTACGGTGGTGGAAGAGTATTTGACTCCTGTCACCTGTCCGTCGGAGGCCGCGGGGTATACAGAAAAGGATCTGAAAGGGGTGCGAGACCGGGCCAGGGGCCTTAGAGCAGACCATGGCCAGGTAGCGCCCCCTGTCCGAGTGGTGAATATAGTAAAAGTGGGAGAGCTGGGATGCCACGTAGTAGAGGAACAGATCGGGGACCGAAGCGCCGCCTTGACTGGAGGGGCACTTCAGAACCCGCCACGGCAGCTTGTGCCTGGAGGAGCCCCATATAAACGAGTTGATAATGGATTCCATGGATTTAAAAATACGGGGGGGGATATACAGCGGGGCGTGCCAGAAGGCGTAGAGCAGCTTAGGGAGGAGAATCATTTTAACTAGGCTTATGCGGCCCATAACTCCGAGGGGGAGACGGGACCATGCTTGTGTTTTGGTTTTCAGAGTATGGAATAATGGCTCAATATTGAGGCGTATATAGTCTTGGGGGCACCTAGTGACAAGGACACCCAGGTACTTAATGACGTCCGTTCGTACTAGCGGGAGGGCCGCCTGCGCCGCAGTGGGAGGGCCGAGGTCCAGGGGAAGGATGTGGGACTTAGACCAATTGATCTGCAAACCCGAGTATTCCCCGAACTGTGATATAACTTGGAGAGCTGTTTGAAGCGAAGGACCCGCATCCGATAGGTAGAGCAGCATGTCGTCGGCGTATAGGCTGAGAAGCTCATTAACCCGACCGCAACGCAACCCTTTGATCCCAGGATGACTGCGCAGGGCTATACTAAGGGGCTCCACGGCAAGGGCATAGAGCATAGGCGAAACGGGACAACCCTGACGAGTGCCGCGAGACAGGGGAAAAGGAGAGGAGGTTCTACCATTAACTCTAATGCGCGCTGTGGGGGCATGGTAAAGAAGCTGAAGCCACTTCACAAAGCGGGGACCGAACCCGAATCTGCCGAGGCACTCCCATAGGTACTCCCACTCGACCGAATCGAAGGCCTTGGCAGCGTCTAGGCTAACTACCACTCTGGCGCCCACCTCCGCATGCTGAGCCTGAAGATTCATGTGCAACCTGCGAAGGTTAAAGGCAGTGTTTTTGTTGGGCATGAACCCGGTCTGGTCAGGGTGTATCAAGCTCGTTATGATTTTATTGAGACGCAGGGCGAGGATTTTGGCTAGGATTTTCACATCCAGTTGGAGGAGTGAGATGGGGCGGTAGGATTCGGGGAGCAAGGGGTCCTTGCCAGGCTTAGGGATCAGAACAATGAGAGCTTCGCACATGGTGGAGGGGAGCGTGCCAGTGTCAAAGACATGATTGTAAAGCGCGCACAGTCTAGGAACAAGAGTGCCCTGAAAGTGCTTGTAGAATTCGAGGGGAAGCCCGTCGGAGCCCGGGGTTTTAGAGGTGGGGAGGCTTGCCATGGCTGTCTCCACACATACAGCGGTGATGGGAGCTTCCAGCATCAATACCTGATCCGCAGATAACGTGGGGAAGGTGACATCCCGCAGAAAGGCGGAGAGCTCCTCCGCGGTATGTTGTGAGGTGGAGGTGTACAGCTGTGAGTAGAACGACCTAAATTCGTCAGCCACCTGGTCAGGGTCCGATAGTAGAGCCCCGCACGCCGCACGGAGGGACACAACCACAGGGGGCTTGTGTTCCAGGTGTGCCATATAGGCAAGGAGCCGGCCGGCTCGCTCACCATGTTCGTACATACGCTGTTTACTGAAAAAGATTCCCTGACGCGCTTTTTCAAGGTGCAGTTGGTCCGTTAGCCTAATCTGTAGTCGAAGTTGGGAAGCGGTATTATCCGACGGGTCGGCACGGAAAGCCCGCTCGAGAGTCCCAAGTCGCTCCTCCGCCTGGCGGAGTAGCGACCTGGACGAGGCCTTGTGTCTGTTAATGCGAAAGGATAGGATCATGCGCGCGTGGAGCTTAAACGCCTCCCAAACAGGACCCGCCGCGGCGGAGCCATCATTTGTAGTAAAGAAGCGGTCCCACTCAGCCCCGACGGAGTCCAGGTCAGGGAGGACTCTCAGCCAGAAGGGATTAAGGCGCCAGGTCTGGGCTACGGGGGGCGACGGGAGCTTAAGTTTGACCCAGTACGGGGAGTGATCGGAAAGTGACCTAGAGTCAAATCCTACTTCGGAGAGATGTGGGAGAAGGGAGGGGGTTACAAGGATAAGGTCTATGCGGGACATCACTGCGCGGGAGGGGGTGAAACAGGAGAATTCTAGTTGAGTCGGGTGCCTATGTCGCCAGGTGTCGGTTAGGGCAAATTCAGATAGAAACCTACCAAATCTAGTGATCCCCGGCGAGGGACCCACCGGGGCGCTTGGACCCAATCTGTCCAGGGACGGGGAAATGACCATATTAAAGTCACCTGCCCAAACGGCAGGTACTGAGGGATGCAGAGCCATGTAAGCTACCCCCCGCTGAAGGGCCTCAAATTGAAAGGGGGGAGGGATATAGAAGGCAAGGAGAAGTATCTCAAGGCCTCCAATGGTGGCATGCAGAAATAGGTAGCGGCCCTGGGGGTCTGACTGCAACTCGTGGAGCAGGAATTGCTGTGATCTTGCCACCAGCACCGCCACCCCGCGGGAGTTAGAGGTGTGGGGGGCCTGGTAAACCCACCCCACCCAAGCTTTTTTGAGTCCCAGCTGTTTTTGCTCCACCAAATGCGTCTCTAACAAGATGGAAATATCTGCACGTTGGGATTTCAAATGGGAAAGGACTGCCAAACGTTTAACGCGGTCTCCCAGACCGCGCACGTTCCAGGTTACTATCTTAAGGGATGCCATGGGTAGATGCGATGAGAACAGGGATAACAAGACCGCCCCCCCAGGAGCTGGGAGGCGGCCAACAGTTCGGGGCATACCAACGCCTCCACACAACTACAGTGAGCACATAGGAAAATCACAGAGTATCCGGTGGAAGTCACACGTCCCCCGGGGGTCCCAGCAGAGACCGACCGGGGGAGGTGCGAGGCCCACCGGGCAATGGAGGGACCATCCAACATGAGCAAGAGCACAGAAAAACATACAATAAAAGTTGTGCGACACATTGACATTTGTAAGGGAAAAAAGAAAAAAAACAAAACATAAATAACTTCTTGGTCAGCAGAAGAACCAAGTCCTGCAGGAACACTGGACCGGCATAGCAGGTGTAACACCCTACCGCCCACCAAAAGTCTGGGGGTAAGGGCTGGCCAGGGAAACTTCGGCTTTGCGGTGGTTGCCAGGGGCGATGACATTACCCTAAGTTCAGGGCAACCAGCGCGGTCAAGGGGGCGACCAAACTGAAGAGCACGCGGCGGTGCAAGGGGGGTATCCGGTTATATGGGACACCTGCGTGGGTGAGCCGCCCGTGGCTCAAGATAGAGGAAACAGTGTCTGGGGGAGTAAGGAGAGGGGTGAGCTGGCCGTCAGGGTGGACAAGGATGAGGGGGCAGGGGGAGGCCCGGAGGCAACATGGCCAACTCACGGTTTAGGAAGTCTGCGGTGCAGGGGCAGCGATGCCAAGGAGAAGTACCAAGGTAGGTGTTGCGGGACGAACAGCCAGCACTTCATGCAGGGGACGGGGACTCAGGTGTGGGATGATCCGGCGCCCTCGCGTCGCTCCAGCCAGGATAGAACGGCCTGCGGATCCTCAAAGAACTGAGCCTTACCGTCACATACGACCCGGAGCCGTGCAGGGAAAAGCATGGCGTACGGCAGGTGGTGTACTCGGAGTTGCCGCTTTGCCTCCGTGAAGCGTGCCCTTTTCTTCTGTACCTCCGAGGAGAAGTCCGGAAAGACTGCAATGGTGGTGTTACCAAGAGGGATGTTCCCCTTCTCACGGGTAAGCCTGAGGACAGCATCACGGTCACGGTAGTTGAGCAGTTTAGCGATGAAGGTCCTCGGGGGTGCCCCTTCAGGAGGGGGCTTGGCGGCTAGGCGATGGGCGCGCTCCACAACGAAAGTGGAGGAGAAGGCCTCTCTGCCAAAAGTTTTGATGAGCAGGTTTTCAAGGTAGGTGGGGGGGTCCACTCCTTCAGAGCGCTCAGGGAGCCCCACAAAACGTAAGTTACACCTTCGAAGGCGGTTCTCCATATCGTCCTGCTTGGAGAGCACCGCTTGCAGCTGGTGTTGCAGACTTTCCACCGAGACCTGGAGCGGGTGTAGGCCATCCTCTACGTGTTCCAGCCTGCGCTCCGTCTCCGACACCCGTTCACGTAGTTTATGCATATCATGCCGCATATGGGAAATGTCTACCTTCACCTCTTCGATCCGGGAGGTGAGGGAGGTTTGGCAGGCAGCGATAGCCTCCAGGACCCGGGCAGTATCACCAGAAGGCCGATCCTCTCCCCCCTGAAGCATGGCGGCGCCATCTTCCTCCCCCGTGTCCCGCTCACCATGTCGGCTTTTATCCTGTTTAGCGAGGGTTCCGGGTCTCTTAGGGGGCGACATGTTGGTCCCGAGTATCGGGGGTAGGGATGGATGTGCCTGCGGTCGGTTGGTAGGGAAGATTCCCCCAGGATTCTTATGCAAAGGATCAGCCACGAGCGGAGCTCTCACTCAGCACGTCTTACTCCATGCGGCTCCAGACCACGCCCCGAAAGCCTTTATTCTTATTGTATATTATATTCTAATAAACTGAACCTAATGTATGGGCTTACAAGTGGGTCCGAGACAAAGATCATACTATTTTTTTTTTTTTCATCAGAATAGTAAAAGGAAAATAAAAACATTTTCACAGGAACAAATGACAGTTTTTTGTGGGGTTTTGCAATGATGGAATTTAACAAGGAAATGTCAGAGCTTTGGAATTTTATTCTTTACCTGTAAATATATTGAATGCAATCGTGAATCATTCAAAGTGGAACGTCACTTAAAAATGAAGGTTCTGCTCATCCTCAGACATGTCACATGTTCCAGGATGCTGCATATCCAATTTGAAAGCGCAGCATATCCTACCTTGTGCATGCACAGTGGGGAGCCAATTGTAAAAGACATCAGTGGCACGGATCCAAAGAACTAGCCTGGGTGAGGACAGTGCTGGACTTTGAACTAGTGAGTGACTTTTTCTTAAAAGTCAGCAGTTGCAAAATTGGTAGCTGTATACGTTAAAAAAAAAAAAAAATTACCATAGTATCTTTTTAAGGTAAAACTCCGGCCAAATATATAGGAAAACTTTAGTTTAGCTATATATTTGTAGCCCCCTTGTCATAAACAAGAGCTACTATGCCAGTTTAGTTTTAATTCAATCTTATTTTATTCATAAGAAGAAAAGGAAGAAACACATAGACAGATAGCGTCTCAAACATTAAATACAGTGAAAACACTTACATCAGCAGTAAGCAACGTGTTTGACATAACAAACTTATGTCTAAGATACTTGAGAAATGGGAACGAGAGCATGTGTACGCGGGCCACTACAAGGCCGTTCAATTAAACAATCCCCAAATATATAATATGAATATTATTTGCATCTACCAACCTCGTAACTGTGAGGGGGTCAGTGTTGCGCCGTATATGGCATATTAGGGGAGATAGTGCCTGAGTCTGCAGGCAAAATAGGACATGGGGTCACATAACGAATCAGGAATACTAAGTGGGTCGGGGCCATGATACGTTTAGCTCTATAGATTCCTAAGGAAGCATTTTGAGATCAAGAGAAGGAGAAGAAGCATGGGCAGACAAAGAGGGGGGCAGAGAGACAGGGGAAAAGGGTCAAGGGACAAGAGTCGCTCCATCATGGCGTCAGGGTCACATCATCCAGGCCACCCTCAGCCCAAGAGATAAACTCAGAAGAGTATCGGAACATGGACCATGAAGTCCAGGTGAGAGAAAACTGCTCGCTTTTACCACCCTCTTCCGCTAACAGACGCTCAAGGTCCCTTATGCGGTCCACTTCAACAGCCCAGTCCCCCAGGGAAGGCACGGTTGTCGATCTCCAATGGCGGGGGATCACCACTCTGGCCGCCGCCAGGAAGTGTCGTAGCACATCGTTTTTGATGGATTTGAACGTGCCAGGGAGTATAGATAGGAGAGCCATCTCAGGGGAAGGGTGAATAGAGGTCGCCATCAGTTTGCAGTACAATTTGAAAATCCGCTGCCAGAATCCCTGTACAGGAGGGCATTCCCACCAGATGTGGAGCATGGTTCCCCGAGATCCAAGACACCGCCAGCAGGTGTCCGGCACTGCCGAATTGAAATGGTGGATAGTTGTTGGGCATCTGTACCATCTCGTTAGTAACTTGAACCCCTTCTCTTGGGTCTTAGTGGCCAAGGATAGCTTGTGCGTCAGGATAAAACATTTCTTCCAGTCTATAAGGGAGATAGAGTGACGAAAGTCCGTCTCCCAGGCCACTGTATATGACGGGGGGTCAGGGGAGAAGATACTGAGCAACATGGAGTAGAGTTGAGATATCACATGTGTTGGAGGTTCCGCCTGCAGAAGCAGCGCTTCAAACCCCGTCGGTTCAGCAAGGATGTCCGGAATGGATGGGAAGGTTCGAATGTAAGAAGTAATCTGTTGCCTCTGAAGCCACCGCATGGGGTGTCGGGAGGTCGGATCGGTCGGGGTATCAGCCCTCAGGGTGGGGTCTGCTCGAAGGACCTGGGCAAGCCTCCCATGATCCTCCTTTCGCCATGGTCCGAATCTCGTTACGGACATGGCCGGCGGGAAGGCCGGGGTCCCAAAGAAGGGAGTCATAGGCCCCATGTGGTTCGACAAGCCCCTCCTGGGTCGCAGGCGATCCCAGATCTGGAGCGTTTGAAGGGTAAGGTCGCCTAAAGGGCCCGAACCCCCCCGAACTGTAGGTGAGGTCCATGGGAGAGCGGAGAGTTCAACTGGGTTCATGTGGCTTTCCAACTGAACCCAGAGTTTGGTTGAAGAGTGATGGAACCAGTCTAATATACGAGTGGCCAGTTTAGTTTTAAGTTGGGCTGTAGTTAGCTCAGACTGATTGTATCATTTTTCACCTGGTTTTTCCCTAAGCTTAAATTGGCTCGTGATTTCTCATTGTTGCCAGTAGATATCACTGGTATCACTGGTCATATCATAAGATTTCACAAACAAACAGTTATGAATATTTATATTTTTTAGCCAATCCAGTAGCAGGTTTATGCCACTGGTGCATGTTGGGTGAGGATATTAATATTTGGGACAGGCAATGTGTTGGCTCTCTTCCCTTGGGCCGAGGGTCTAGGGATGTGCTGTTGGATAGAGCTCTGCTGTTAGGCCAATAGCCTGTTTTGGGGCCTATAGGGTGCTGAAGTGGTCCTGAAGCTGTCCTGCCTGATCTGGAGAAAGCTGTGCCAAGGAAAAGACCCAGGGCAGGCCCCTTTCTGGAAAGAGGCAGGAAGAAGGCTGGTCTCTCAGAAGTCCCTGGAGACTCAATAGGAGGATGCACTAAAATCTGGGAACATTCTTAGTGTTGTTGGGTCAACTTAAAGGTTCTGACACTGTGAAGCTGGACATTGATCTGGGGAGTCTGTAAGTGATCTTCTAAGCTACCTGGGACTCCTAACCCTCACTTCCTTAACAGTTTCGCATTTTTTTTTGAAAAAGACAAAAGTGACTTGGTCCCATTATCCTCTCTCCCTTAACCCATTTTAGCCATGGACTCCTGGGGGTGAAATGTTAGCCTACCCCTGCCTCTGGAGGTGTCTTCCTACCTTTGGGGTGTCAGAGGGGTGCTACATATTCTTAAAAAAAAAAATTGGCCTAACAGCAGAGCTCTATTTAGCAGCACATCCCTAGACCCTCGGCCCAAGGGAAGAAAGCGAACACATTATCTGTCCCAAATATTTATAACCTCACCCAACATGCACCAGTGGCATAAACCTGCTACTGGATTGGCTGAAAAATATAAATACTCATAACTTTTTGTTTGTGAAATCAAAAATTGCATTTATAAAAACTGCTATTGTATGGCCCCATACACACGAGAGGATTTATCCGCAGATACGGTCCAGCGGACCGTATCCGCGGATAAATCCTCTCGAGGATTTCAGCAGATTTCTATGCGATAGCGTGTACACACCATCGCATTGAAATCCCCGCTGAAATCCTCTGCCGATGACGTGTCGCGCCGTTGCCGCTATTATGACGCGGCGACGGGCGCGACGCTGTCATATAAGGAATTCCACGCATGCGTCAAATCATTACGACGCGTGCGGGGAATCCCTTTGGACGGATGGATCCGGTAAGTCTGTACAGACGAGCGGATCCATCCGTTGGAATGGATTCCAGCAGATGGATTTGTTGAGCATGTCAGCAAATATCCATCTGCTGGAAATCCATCCCAGGGGAGATTTATCTGCGGATAGATATCCGACGGAGTGTACACACCATAGGATCTATCCGCAGAAACCCATTTGATGGGATTTATCTGCGGATAGATTCTATGGTGTGTATGGGGCCTAACTGTCAGAAATCTGTTATCTCTCTATAATCCTTTGCCAGGTGGAATAGAGATTAGGGCTTTATACAAATGGAGTACTAAGATACACCTGTGTATGCTGGATCTTTCTGCCTGGAACTGGCAGAATCCAGCGTAAAAAAAGAAGAAGCTTGTTTTGGTGTGCAATTATGCATGTTTACAGGTGTATGGATGTAAACTCATTCTATTGGTTGGAATTTTAATTTATTCTGGCCAATGGAATTAAATTATGTGCATACATGCAAATTTATGTGTGTATGTGCCCAAATTATGCCAGTAAGCTCCTCTCTGAATGCAGGTTAGGAGCATTTTTAATGCCCCTAAATGCTGCTTTAAAATACGAGCCCAAGCGCCACAATGTGCCTGAACACAATGGCTAAAATAGAGCTGCATTAAGAGGTATGCCACCCCTCTCTGCCAATCCCTCCATTGGTTTTCTGCTCACCCAACAAATATAATTCAGAATAGAACAAGAAACAGCCTATCCTGCCCATAACTAATAAAATGTACTTTTACTTTCTCCATCAGCTCATCCCTCACAGTTATTGCCCTTTGTATAACTTGACCCTTCCGTTTGGATTGTGAGCTGTAATGGGCACTCTGATCGCAGGGGTTGCCATTGTGTCCTGGCCCTATGCTCCAGGGGGTCATGCAGCCCCCCTTTACAACGGGATAGGAGGGTGGCAGCATATAGCAGCTGAATGCCCGCTTCTCCTCCTCTCCCTCCGGCAGACATTTAGCGGCTGCAGGAAGGAAATGGAGGGCATCGGTTCCTCTACATGCTTCTCCTGCTGCCTCTCTATCATTGTCCTGCTGTCCTGGTCCCCTGTGTGTTTCCCTGCCCCCCTCACGGCGCTGTCGGGTATCCCCTTTCAACCTCCTGCTAGCTGCTGCGGGGGATCTGTCAGGATGGAGAGTGAGGAAGAGGCCACTACCGATCGCTGACTTTTTATTTTTATTAATTCATACCTGAAGCTTAGTAAATTTACTATACTTCAGCTCATGAATAAACGGAATGGGAAGCTCTGTACATAGCTATTCCTGTCCATTCGTTCTGTGCAGCTGAGGCTGCAGAGAAAGGGACTGATACATTTATCCTCAGTACCCTTCTCTGTCTCAAAAGTGAGACATCAGGGGTCTGTTTAGACCCCTAATATTTCACCAAAGCCCCCCAAAAGGGTCCTTAAAATAAGTAAAAAATAATAAAAAAATGTATTTTTAAAAATAAATAAATAAAATGGTAAATACAAAAAAAAACAGCAAAAAAAAAAACTACTGACACCAGTTGCAGAACTACCAGGGCCACAAAGGTGGCGACTGGGCTCTGGCATTTCCGCCACTGAGGGGGGGGGGGGGCCCAAGATGAGGCTCATTTATTGTCTATTAATTAGAGAGGTAACACAGGTAACGGTAATATAACAGGTGCAAATAGCAGTATCATTTTGCTTATTGTGCAGTGTGATTGCAAAAATTGGCATGACAGAATTATAAAATATTTTATGAAGTAGAAGTTTGCGTTATTGTGAAATTCGATGTTTAACTGGATTTGCAATTTATTAATTAGAATATAAAAGTTCCATGTTGTGTGTCATGCAGTTTTCTATACTTTCCTGTACCCAAGAACAAATATATGACTGTTTTAATTGATTGACCTCCTTACTTATAAAGAATATAGACACCTCTGGACTTCTTAGATCTCTACAAATAGCTTTCAGATCCCTACTGGTTCCATTCTCACCTCACAACCCTCGTACCCTGTACTTACCTTATCCCGTACTTCCCTTACCCCTCCACCTTCCCTACCCTACACCATTCTGCCAGCCCTTTACCTTCCCACCCTTGCCCCAATCAATATCCCCATTGGAAGATTTCTCCATTATTCCCATAGAAGCTGTACAATTTTGGATTTCCTATCAGTGTACATAAACAGCAGTAAAAACCTAGGAGATAGGCGATTTAGTTCGCATTTGTATACAAGTTATTCACTCACTCAGATATGAGTTGCTCATGGGTGCTGGCTATAGTCTGTATGAAATGGGAACAGAGTGCTGCTTGAACCGCCTAAAGATTGCCAGAGGACGCAGGGACTGTTCCTCATGACAGAGTGGAGCACTTGCATTCCTTTTACTTCAAACAATAAAAACACTTTCAATTCAACCCCTACCCCCACCACAGACACATTTTGGCTTTAGGTATACTTTAAAGTGGTAGTTTTGTATTCCTAAAAAACAAAATGGTATAAACTGGTATTCCCCTTTAAGAGGCTGTACAGTGGTAAAGTGTATATATATATATATATATATATATATATATATATATATATGTATATAACATTGTATTTCAATATTATGGGGACATGTCCTGCCAGGAGAGGCACTCAGCTCATTTTCAGATATTACTCTTTAAAGCGGAGGTTTACCCCTACAATATACTTTTTCCCCTTAGATTGATGCTCGTTTTGTCTAGGGGAATCGGCTAGTTGTTTTAAAATATGAGCAGTACTTACGGTTTACGAGATGCATCTTCTCCGCCGCTTCCGGGTATGGGCTGCGGGACTGGGCGTTCCTATTTTGATTGACAGTCTTCCGAGAGGCTTCCAACGGTCGCATCCATCGCGTCACGATTTTCCGAAAGAAGCCGAACGTTGGTGCGCAGGCGCAGTATAGAGCCGCACCGACGTTCGCCTTCTTTCGGCTACTAGTGACGCGATGGATGCGACCGTCGGAAGCCTCTCGGAAGACTGTCAATCAAGAAGGAACGCCCGCTCCCGAAGACCCATACCCGGAAGTGGCGGAGCAGATGCATCTCGAAAACGGGTAAGTACAGCTCATATTTTAAAACAACTATCCAATTCCCCTAGACAAAACGAGCAGGAATCTAAGGGGAAAAGAGAAAAAATAAATAAATGGGTGAACTCCCGCTTTAAGGCTGGGTTCACACATGTGCAGTGCAAATTGAAGCTCCGTTTTCAAAGCTAATTGACAAAGTCGCTGTTCAGCGTTTCAGGACAGTTTTACATCAGGATCAGGTCAGGATTTTATCCTGTTGACAACTGAATGACATGTGCGATTCAGAAGCATTCCCATAGAAGTCAATGGGCCTGAATTCGCACCTAAGTGGGACCGCACTGCTTGGAAAACTGACAGGACTTTTTCAATTTGCACTGAATCCGCACTCTGGACATATGTGAACAGGCACAATAGAAAGCAATGTTCTTTCACATGTCATGAAAATTGGATAGGGTTTAAAATGCATCCAGTTTGCATATGTGAGAACCTAGCCTAATGCCGCGTACAGACAGTCGTTTTATGCGATGTAAAAAAACGACGTTTTCTGTGAAGTAAAAAAGCAACGTTTTTGAAACTTCAATTTTAAAAAACGACGTTGCCTACACACCATCGTTTTTTCACAATGCTCTAGCAAAGCGAGGTTACGTTCACCACGTTTTTTCCATTGAAGCTTGCTTCATAACTAGCTTCTGGGCATGCGCGGGTTCAAAAATGTCGTTTTTTGCTACACACGGTCAATTTCTGTGACACAAAAAACGACGTTTTGAAAAACGACACATAAAATTGAAGCATGCTTCAATTTTTTTTGTCGTTTTTTACAAGACATAAAGCGACGTTTTCCCCCACACACGGTCAATGAAATTGACGTTTTTAAAAACGCCGTTTTTTTACATCGCATAAAACGACCGTCTGTACGCGGCATTACAACCTTCTGTGAAAAAAAAACATACCTACATTAATGGTTAAGTCCAAGGTTTCAATTGAACAAAGCCAGCCTCGAAGCAAGACGTTTTTATTGTGTTGACTTTTTAGCTAACCCATATAGCTCTGGTAATCCTTTGCCATGTATTGAAATGTTATTTGTAAAACTATATAGTCTAAATAAGTGCATAAGGGTGCATAATGTGGAGTTAGTCTTTAAAGCAGTTCTTCACCCTGAAAACCCTGCTTGAGTCCCTGTGGCAAGAAGGAGAGAGGAGATGCAGCCGTGCCCAGCGCTGGATTCCTTCTGCCCTCTCTCCTCCCTCACACAGGGAAGGGGATGCATAAGTTGGAATTACCCATGACTAAGTCACGTGTCTAGTGACGTAACGCGTGGGGGAGGAGCTAAGAACGAGACGGATTACACATCCGAATGAGGAGACGCATCGTATGCTGAGCAGCCAAATGAGGATTGTTTGTTTGCTGACAATAATCGGTGGATTCGTGAGTGTGACCTCAAGCTTGGCAAAATTGTTTCCATATGGTTGTGTGTATCTGCGCAATGAGGTTTTCTTTTGTCTCTCTGTTTTTCACATGAGCTGTACAACTGTGGAAGATTTCATACGCATATGTGAAGCAATCAGCTTGGAGTCTGTAGAACTTTATCACCCCATACCTATCTTTCAAGCTAGTACACAGCACGTGCACACAGGAGGTGTATTGTAGTTGCATGCATATTAGCATGCATTTGGACTAACTATATTTTGCACTGATTTTGAATCACTCAAGGTTTGTGGTTCCGGTTCACATCACAGAAGTTAATAATCAGCGCATAATATTACTATTAAGTTGGAATTAGTCTTTAAAGCGGTTGGAAACAAACTTAAAATCCTGTAGCTGCTGACTTAATAATGGGACACTTACCTGTCCAGGAATCCAGCGCTGTCTTTACCCGAGCCTGCCCTTTGGCCGTCTTCAGGTCCAGGTGCCGGAGTTTTTACATTGGGATACCAACTGAGACTGCTTGTGGCTTCACAGTCAGTGAATGCAATATGTGAATGGTCCCACAGCTTTCTGGGACCTGTGACTTGTCCTAGATGGCTGCAGGGGATGGAGTGGGGGCAAACTTTCTCTCAGATCGCAGTGGTGATCCGACCAGTGGTGGGAGCGGGTACCTGTCAAAACCAGGTACCAGCTCCCCCCCCCCAAAAAAAAAATGAAGTGCCAAAACTTCGGGAGGAACCAGACAAGCGGAACTTCTCCTTTTGGGTGAAGCAATGGATGTTTTAGAGTCCTAACAATCTTTTATTTGTCTTTATTTTTAGAACAAGTGGTGTCCCAGAGCACTAGTTCAATATGGAGCTGAGATTCCAGCATTTTCACATTCCACTGAATACAGGTACACCTCCCAACAATAAAACTAAACACATGAGCGGTCTAACAGGATCATCCTTTTTTTTAATGATATAAAAAGGTCTTTCTATTTCTGTAGAAAGAAGCACAAAGCCAGGGGATAGGCCCATTCTTGTTTGTCGGAGTTAGGCCAATGCAGGATTTTCCCAGGAAGACCGGAGTGAGAGGAATGACGTCATCAAGTGAAACTGCTCAGCCAGACAAAGCGTCAGCTATGATGGGAATGACATGGGACTGCCATGGGGCTAATGTGCTTCTGTGTATTAGGAAAAGTCAGACACCTACAGAAAATGTGAGTGTGGTATGAAGTCACTCTCTCCAGCCGTGTCCTGATCCCTGACTACAGATAATACCAGACACACAGAAACAGAGATGAGAGTCTGATAGACGGGGACAGGTGCTGGGAAAAAAGCAAATGTGGAGGGAACAGAAAGGGCAAACAGGGCAATGGGGGAGGGGATGCACAGTCTAAGTACTGCGGGTCTTCTGTATAACGGATAGGAAAAACAACTCCTAGCTATAAGATCTGTATTATTCACTGAATGGCCCGGATTCAGATAGAATGCTCTATCTATCTGCGGGCGTAACCTATCTTAGATACGTTAGGCCGCTGTAACTTTGGGCGCAAGTTCGGTATGCAGAAAGAACTTGCGCCCTTAGTTACGGCGGCGTAACGTATGTGTGGCGGCGTAAGCCTGTCTAATTCAAATGGGAATGTTGTGGGCGTGTTTTATTTAACGTGAAGGTGACCCCGGGTTTTTTAACTTTTTTTTTGGACGGCGCATGCGCCGTCCGTGAAATATCCCAGTGTGCATTGCTCCAAAGTACGCCGCAAGGACGTATTGGATTCGACGTGAACGTAAATGACGTCCAGCCCTATTCGCGAACGACTTACGCAAACAACGTAAACATTTTAAAACTTTGGCGCGGGAACGACGTCCATACTTAAAGCGGATGTTCCACCCCAAAAAAAATATTAAAAGCCAGCAGCTACAAATACTGCAGCTGCTGACTTTTAATATTAGGACACTTACCTGTCCTGGAGTCCAGCGCCGATCGCAGCAGAGGATGAGCGATCGCTCGTCACCCTGCTGCTCCCCCCTCCATCCACGCTGAGGGAACCAGGAAGTGAAGCGCTGCGGCTTCACTGCCCGGTTCCCTACGGCGCATGCGCGAGTCGTGCCGCGCCCGCCGATTGGCTCCCGCTGTGTGCTGGGAGCCGAGTGTTCCCAGCACACAACGGGGGGGGGGGGGACGACTAGGAGCTGACTGTGCAGGCGACGTGAAGAGCCAAGTCCTATTTCGGCTATTTCCGTGAAGCGTGACGCGCCATAGCCGGCCGTCAATCATGTTCCCTCTGCATAGGAACGCCTACTAGACTGAAACTTATCTCCGGGATTAAACAGTGAGTACGGCGCAAAAAAATAAAATAAAGGCATACTGTAGCTCGCGCTAGTATGCTAGATGGCATGTTAGAATTTTTTTTTTTTTTTTAGGGTGAACCCCCGCTTTAACGGAAAATGTGGTGTCACCCTGCTGGTTGTGCTGGCTGCCACCAAGCTTTATCAATCACAGATGTGTCTGGACAATAATACAAATCCTTTGACAGATAACACAGTTCACAGTTGTGTATGCCAATTGTATATAGTTGTTTGCGTAGTGTTTATCTTATCTAATGTTTTTCTGCAGAACATCTTGACATTGAACAAATGAAATAAATTATTTGTGGGGTGTGTCTGATTACGTTATAGGAAGATTCAATAAAAACTCGGAAAACTAGAAGATTCCAGTTTACCTGCTATGATTCAACATTGAGTCACTGCTGTTAGAGGACCATTAAAGGGAATGGATTTCATATTTTATTTATGTATTTATTATAATAATGAATACAAAAAAAAGTCAAATGTGAAATATTACTTTGTAAATGAGTGTTTCAGCAGAGCAGCTTCTGATTGTGGCCTCGGTGCTCTTGGCTCAGATATGTGGAGGGTGCATTTGGGAGAAGTTTTCCTGCACACAGCCCCAGCGCTGTCAGTTACACAATGTGAGCTCCTTAATGGCAGGGACTAATGTGTATGTACAGTATGGAAAATTGCTGCGTACAATTTTATGTATTCATGCCTATAAGAAATAAAGAAGGCAGTCAGAAAGAAGAATCTGACACACCTGGAAGTGTCAGATTGTTCCGTTTCCCTGACTCTGATGCCACGTACACACGATCATTTTTCAGCATGCCGAAAAAACGAAGTTTTCCCAACTTCATCATTAAAAACGACGTTGCCCACACACCATCGTTTTTAACCACTTAACGACCGCCGCATGTACATATACGTCCACAGAATGGCACGTACAGGCAGATGGGCGTACATGTACATCCCTGCCTTTCCGCGGGTCGGGGGTCCGATCAGGACCCCCCCCCCCCGTTACATACGGTGGTTGGAAATCGTGTGGGAGCGATCCGGGATGAGGGCGCAGCGATTCGTTTCTAGCCGCCCCCTCGCGATCGTTCCCCGGAGCTGAAGAACAGGGAGTGCCGTATGTAAACACGGCTTCCCCGTGCTTCACGGTGGCGGCTGCATCGATCGTGTGATCCCTTTTATAGGGAGACTCGATCGATGATGTCAGACCTACAGCCACACCCCCCTACAGTTGTAAACACACACTAGGTGAAACATAACTCCTTCAGCGCCCCCTGTGGTTAACTCCCAAACTGCAACTGTCATTTTCACAATAAACAATGCAATTTAAATGCATTTTTTGCTGTGAAAATAACAATGGTCCCAAAAATGTGTCAAAATTGTCCGAAGTGTCCGCCATAATGTCGCAGTCACGAAAAAAAAAATCGCTGATCGCCGCCATTAGTAGTAAAAAAAAAAAAAAAAAAAAAAAAATGCAATAAAACTATCCCCTATTTTGTAAACGCTATACATTTTGTGCAAACCAATCGATAAACGCTTATTGCGATTTTTTTTTACCAAAAATAGGTAGAAGAAGAATACCTATCGGCCTAAACTGAGGAAAAAAAAAATGTTATATATGTTTTTTGGGGGATATTTATTATAGCAAAAAGTAAAAAATAAAAAATTGTCGCTCTATTTTTGTTTATAGCGCAAAAAAAAAAAAACGCAGAGGTCATCAAATACCACCAAAAGAAAGCTCTATTTGTGGGGAAAAAAAGGACGTCAATTTTGTTTGGGAGAAACGTCGCACGACCGCGCAATTGTCTGTTAAAGCGACAGAGTGCTGAATCGCAAAACCTGGCCTGGGCCTTTAGCTGCATTTTGGTCCGGGCTTAAGTGGTTAAAAAATGATCTAGCAAAGCGCGGTGATGTACAACACGTACGACGGCACTATAAAGGGGAAGTTCCATTCGCCTTTGGGCTGCTTTAGCTGATTCCGTGTTAGTAAAAGACGATTAGCGATTTTTTGTCTGTTACAGCGTGATGAATGTGCTTATTCCATTACGAATGGTAGTTTTACCAGAACGAGCGCTCTCGTCTTATAACTTGCTTCTGAGCATGCGCAGGTTTTTTCCGTCGTTTTAGCCCACACACGATCATTTTTTACAACCCGAAAAACGACATTGTTTAAAACGACCTTAAAAAATGCAGCATGTTCGAATTTTTTTTTTGTCGTTTTTCAGAACCTGAAAAATGATGCGAAGCCCACACACGATCATTTTGAATGCCATTTTTGAAATGCCGAAAAATGATCGTGTGTACGCGGCATAACTGTGTAATACATTATTAAAATAATTGCTCAATAGAAGAAATAGTGTGTTCAAATAAAGCCAGTTTTAGATTTGTAAATACAAATGTAACATTAGCTGTTTTGGGTAGGCTACATCTGTGTTAAATGGGGTTGTAAAGGTACAATTTTTCTTTCCAAAATAGCTTCCTTTACCTTAGTGCAGTCCTCCTTCACTTACCTCATCCTTCCATTTTGCTTTTAAATGTCCTTATTTCTTCTGAGAAATCCTCACTTCCTGTTCTTCTGTCTGTAACTCCACACAGTAATGCAAGGCTTTCTCCCTGGTGTGGAGTGTCGTGCTCGCCCCCCTCACTTGGACTACAGGAGAGTCAGGACGCCCTCTAACACACAGCTCTTTTCTCTATCTGCAACGTAGAGAGCATCCTGACCCTCCTGTAGTCCAAATAGCAAGGGAAAAGGGAGTAGCCACTCCAGGTGGGAACCCAGATGAATATCCTCCGTTGCAGACAACTCAGGTGCAGGCAATGCACTTAGCAAAGCAGGAGCAAAGATTGTCTCTGGACAGCCGCACTCTGAAAAAATTGTAGCCTTTATTAAAAAAGGACAACACTACAAATCACAGCAACATAAAATAAAACCAGCTAGCTATGACTAAGCACTAGTTTCAGTGCAAAACGCATCAGCAGTCGGATTTTATTTTATGTTGCTGTGATTTGTAGTGCTGTCCTTTTTTTAATAAAGGCTACAATTTTTTCAGAGTGCGGCTGTCCAGAGACAATATTTGTTCCTGCTCCTGTAGTCCAAGTGAGGGGGGCGAGCACGACACTCCACACCAGGGAGAAAGCCTTGCATTACTGTGTGGAGTTACAGACAGAAGAACAGGAAGTGAGGATTTCTCAGAAGAAATAAGGACATTTAAAAGCAAAATGGAAGGATGAGGTAAGTGAAGGAGGACTGCACTAAGGTAAAGGAAGCTATTTAGGGAAAACAAATTGTACCTTTACAACCCCTTTTAAAAAAAAGAAGGTAGTAGAAGAATTTTTGAAGCAGTGTAGGGCAGTGATGGCGAACCTTGGCACCCCCGGATGTTTTGGACTACATTTCCCATGATGCTCCACTACACTGCAGAGTGCATGAGCATCATGGGAAATGTAGTTCCAAAACATCTGGGGTGCCGAGGTTCGCCATCACTGGTGTAGGGGATGGCGGGAAGAAACAATGGGCAATCAATACTCCTGGAAATGTTGTTTTTGCAGAGACTTCTCTTTATGGGCTCTTTCACATCTGTGGCACTCTATACAGCTCCTCTAAAAAGCTATCTGCTTTTGATCGTGTTTCAGAGGGCAGTAGACCAGCGGCTGCCAGGCATTCAGGATGAAATACTGCCGCCTTTCTTTGACAGCTGAACAGGGATTTTCTATGTAACAGAAACCAGACCTCTGCACTGCACTTGCTAGTTCCAGAGTAAACCTCATACAATCTTAAATGAATGGTGTATGGGGGGTTAATACTGACTTTAAATCATCAGCATGTGAACCAGGCTGATGAAAGAGGTGAGGTTTGACCCCCGAAATGCGTTCCGATTGGTCACAGCATTCTGGATGGTTGACAGCTCCCTGACAGATCAAGTTTCCCGCGACGGCTCCCTGGCGGCTCGCTTGGAATCCTGCCCCAGCTTTACAGCACCCCTGTCATTGGCTCTGGTGTGGACTGTATTCGGAGCCGACGACTTTTACATGGAACGTGTTTCAATGCTTTAAGCCCCATACACGCGATCAGATTTTCGGACGACCGTTTGTCCATTTTTTGTTGTATGCTAATTTCACGTCGAAAGTGAAGAGGTTCCTCACCATGCGAAAATTCCTGTATGACAGAATACAACTTTAGAAGTGATGTCATGTGTTGAATGGTTTTGTATGTACTCTTTACTTTCTGAGCATGCGTAGTCTTGAGCGTACTAATTAACCACTTAAGGACCACCACACAGCGATATACGTCGGCAGAATGGCAAGGCCGGGCACAGGGACGTATATATACATCCCCTTTAAGAGCCCAGCCGTGGGTCACGAGCGCGCCTCCATGACCCGATCGCCGCGGGTGTCCCGCGATCGGGTCACAGGAGCTGAAGAACGGGGAGAGGTGTGTGTAAACACACCTTCCCCGTTCTTCTGTGTGGCAATGTCAGTGATCGTCTGTTCCCGGATATAGGGAACGACGATTACTGACGTCACAAGTCCAGCCCCGCCCCCTACAGTGAGAAACACACATGAGGTCACACTTAACCCCTACAGCGCCCCCTAGTCTGAAGAGCAATCTGTGGTGGATCACTTTTCTGAGGGCAATTGGCAAGCAGTTGCGACGTGGCCCTATTCAGTTGAATAGATCACGTTCAGTGGGCAGCTCTGCCTATCGAACATCACAGGGGAATACTTGTTGCTGTGCCTGTGTACACCTCTTATTGTACAATCTCCTTTAGAGCTACGAACAACTATATAGAGCAAAGCTTCCAATATTACCGACACGATCGGAAATTCCGACAGCAAAAGTGCGATGTGAGCTTTTGAACGGAAATTCTGACCGTGTGTTTGCGCCATCGGACTTTCGCTGTCGGAATTTCCGCCAACAAAAGATTGAGAGCTGGAAAAAATTCCTATCGGAAAATCCGATCGTCTGTAGCAATTCCGACGCGCAAAATTCCGACGCATGCTCAGAAACAATTCAACGCATGCTCGGAAGCATTGAACTTAATTTTCTCGGCTCGTCGTAGTGTTGTACGTCACCGAGAACGTGTGTATGCAAGCCAAGCTTGAGCGGAATTCCATCAGAAAAACCATCCAAGGTTTTTCCGATGAAAAATCCAATTGTGTGTACGCGGCATAAGGCTTAATATACACTGGACATTTTACAAGCTCTGCTGATCGATTCAACTTGACAGATAGTAACCGATATTTAAAAGCGTCAGTTTTCCTGCGTTTAACTGCTTGCCGACCAGCCACCGCAGTTATACGGTGGCAGGTCGGCTCTGCTGGGCGAGGTCACGTAGCTATACGTCATCTCGCCGAGCAGCCAATAGGGGCGCGCACGGGCAATAGGATCGCCGCCGGGCCCCCGCGATCGCTCGTTACAGAGCGAGAACCGGGAGCTGTGTGTGTAAACCTGTCAGGGGAGAAATGACAATGTATGAACAGCGATCAATCATTTCCCCTAGTGAGGCCACCCCCCCTACAGTTAAAACACACCCAGGGAACATACTTAACCCCTTCACTGCCAGTGGCATTTTTATAGTAATCCAATGCATTTTTATAGCACTGATCGCTATAAAAATGCCAATGATCCCAAAAATGTGTCAAACGTGTCCGCCATAAAGTCGCAGTACCGAAAAAAAAAACCGCTGATCGCCGCCATTACTAGTAAAAAAAAATGCCATAAAACTACCCCCTATTTTGTAAACGCTATAACTTTTGCGCAAACCAATCAAGCACTTATTGCGATTTTTTTACGAAAAATATGTAAAAGAATGCATATCGGCCTAAACTGAGGAAAAAACTTTTTTTTTATATATTTTTGGGGGATATTTATTATAGCAAAAAGTAAAAAATATTCATTTTTTTAAAAATTGTCGCTCTATTTTTGTTTATAGCGCAAAAACTAAAAACCGCAGAGGTGATCAAATACCACCAAAAGGAAGCTCTATTTGTGGGGAAAAAAGGACGCCAATTTTGTTTGGGAGCCACGTCGCACGACCGCGCAATTGTCAGTTAAAGCGACGCAGTGCCGAATCGCAAAAAGTGCTCTGGTCTTTGACCAGCAATATGGTCCGGGGGTGAAGTGGTTACGTTTTAGAAGCTTTTTTTTTTTCCAAACACTCTTTTTTAGTGAAATAGTCACTTTAAATTGGAACAAGGGTTCACTTTAAAAGTGTAGATTCTGTTTAGACTTCATGGAAAGAAACATTTGCATTTCAAACATAAAGAAGTAGATTTCTTTCAAACGAATGAAGGTTCCCATTTTGTTTATCTGTACAATATCCCTGGACAATATGCCATCTCATGGAATGGTTATATGTGTACGTTGATTCATTGCGCCCGTAGCTGGCAGGTCACAGAAGGTGTGGCGAATAATGTGTTTGCTGACATTGCAGAGTTTACTAGAATTCCTGTGTCACTCGGCTATGTACATAGAAGAGGCTTTCTAGAGACAAACGATAGGCTAATTTTTACGCGGGGTTAGTCATGTTAGGAAAACATGCTCTTTGGTTGCAGGTTGATTTTAGGAGAGGTCATGTAAGGCTAAGTGCTCTACGCAAATTTACAACCCCGTCCAAAAGACTTCTCCAAGCCCAGCTATATATAACTAATTATTAATGAATGTGATCCTAAAGACAAACAGACAGTTTATGAAGCTTGGCTGCCCCGGAGTCCGTAAACAAATAATGAAGTTCCTAATGCTTTTGGAATGCGCATCAAAAATGGAAACACAAATAGTATGATGCATACACACGGTCGTTTTTCGGCATGAAAAAAAAAAAAAATCGTGTGTGGGCTTCACAACGTTTTTCGGCTTCAAAATGTCGTTTTTCGTGTTGTAAAAAATGATCGTGTGTGGGCAAAAACGACGTTTTAAACCCGCGCATGCCCAGAAGCAAGTTATGAGACAGGAGCGCTCGTTCAGGTAAACTACCGTGCATAATGGAGTAAGGACATTCATCACGCTGTAACAGACAAAAAAGCGCGAATCGTCTTTTACTAACGCGGAATCAGCTAAAAGCAGCCCAAAGGCGAATAGAACTTCCCCTTTAGAGTGCCGTCGTACGTGTCGTACGTCACCGCGTTTTGTTCATAATTTTCCAAAAACGATGGTGTGTGGGCAACATCGTTTTTAATGATGAAGTTGGAAAAACTTCGTTTTTTGGACATGCTGAAAAATGAAAAAAAAATTCATGCCGAAAAACAACCGTGTGTACGCGGCATGACATCACTACAGTTAGTGTAAAAAAGAGTAATTATTTATAGTGAAAATAATTAAATTATGACTAATATTTTTTTTTTCCCCCGCTTTTGCTTTGTAGCCTTCGATAGGTACCAAGCTGGGGTAGAATCCCAGTCAATATTTTAGTTTTTCTTTGCTTACCGACTGCCAGCAGTACATTTACTGCTAGTGGGGGGCTTCCCCAGGCACCACATTGCACCCTGTACATCAGGTATATGCAATTAGCGGACCTTCAGCTGTTGCAAAACTACAAGTCCCATCATGTCTCTGCCTCTGGTTGTCATGCTTGTGGCTGTCAGAGTGATGCTATGCCTCATGGGACTGGTAGTTCTGCAACAGCTGGAGGTCTGCTAATTGCATATCCCTGCTGTACATCATTGTGAACTTTCTGGTTTAGAGGCATGCGTGCCCCCTGCTAAACTGTTCTGTAATTGGACACAGCACGACTTTGTCAACAGGTTACAGCCAATTAATTGGCTGTATACCTGCTGATCGGCTGTGGCCAATCAAAGCACAGAGATCAGTGTGATCGAAAACACAGCACACAGATGGTGGGATTTCTCCCTGCTATCAGTTACCATTCAGAGCTGAAAGCAAAAGAGACCCCACCAGATCTGTAAGTAAAAGCAGCACACATACACTTGTTAGGGCCCTTTCACACTAGCGGACCGTATGTCTGTATTTCATCCATCCGTTTTCAGATGAAATACGGACATACATGTATCCCTATGGGATAGCGGGTGTCAGCGGATGAACATCCGCTGACATCCGATCTAATCGGTGTCCGCTATGCTCCGATTCTGCAGACGGAGTAAAATCCTATTTTCCCATCCGTCTGCAGAGCGAATCAGGTGACCATGGACAGACGGTCTGTGTTCATCCGATCCCCCCATAGGGGAGAGCGGAGATCTGACAGGGCGGGTGTGCAGGGACCGCCCTGTCATCTGCCGGCTCAGCGGGAATGAATGGAGCGATCCCCGCTGAGCAAGCGGATGAGACATGTACGGATCCTCACGGGATCCGTACATGTGAAAGGGGCCTTAGGCACACATTTAACCCCTTGATTGCCCTCCTGATCACTCCTGTCACCCAGTCAGTGTTATAAGTACAGTTTACAGTATTTTCACTGATCACTTTATTAATGTCACTAGCAACATCGGTGTCAGTCAGCTAGTGCCCCCCCCCCCCCAATCAGTGTCCGTTAGCCTGCCACACTATAATGCCTCGTACACACCGGGTTTTCCAACGGGAAAACTGCAAGGAGAGCCAAGATCTGCCGGCAAAAAAAGGAGAACCAGCTCTCTTTTTTCCCCGTCGGAAATCCAGAGTGTGTGTACGAGGCATAAGTCACTGATCACCGCCATTACGAATATAGTGTCTGCACAGACCAGTATCTTGATTACGATCAGAACTATACTAATGTCACCCGAAAATGCAGTTTGATTTGTACCAAGACATGTAGCAGAATACATTTTGGTATAAATTTATGAAGATGAATTATAATTTTATTGGATATGCTTTATAGCAAAAAGTAGAATTTTTTAATATTTTTGGTATTTTTTTTGATTAGGTAATAAAAAATAAAAAACCCAAAGATGAAAAGAAAGCGCTAGTTGTGTGAAAAAATAAATAAAAATTATATAAATTTTATTTGCGTACAGCAATGTATGACCGTGCAATTGCCAGTTAAAGTAGCAGCACAGTGCTGAATAGCAAAAAATGGCCTGGTTATGAAGGGGGTAAAACTTTCCAGACCCCCAACCTCTGTTGGTTATTATCGCTCTCCATGTCCCCATTAAGGGCCGGTTCACACTGTGGCGATGCCAAACATTGCATGAGATTCAAACCGCATTGCTGTGCAGATCACATGCGATGTCTGTGCAATGCAATTTTCAGCCATACAAACCGAGCCACGAGAACTTAATTCCAAGGCAATTAGCCATGTATTCAATGTAAGTGTGAATATAATATGGCACAGTTGATTTTAATGTTGTACAAATTTGTTCTTAGCGACCTACAAAAAGGTTTTTCAGTGTTTTTAAAGGAGTTGTAAATAAAACATTTTTTAATGCTAAAATTACTGTTTACAGCAGTGGTTCTCAACCTGGGGGTTGGGACCCCCTCGGGGGTCAAATGATTATTTTTCAGGGGTCACCGAATCCTGGGCTGTTCCTGAAGCCTGCACCACTCTCCCAGCCTCTTTGTGGCCGCCCAGCAGGGCTGTCCCTGGAGCCTGTGGCCGCCCACTCAGTCTCTTTGCAGCCGTTCAGGTCACGGCATGGCTGGGGGGCAGAGACTAGAGGTCAGCTGACCATAAGGGGTTTTAATACTGTACGAGTGGAAGGGAGTGCTAAATTTCAGTGGGTTAGGGGCGCAAATTACTTGTCTTGGGTGCCGACAATCCACGCTACAAAACAAAAACACATTTTTCTGTTAGGGGTACCCACAACTTGGAAAATTGTATCAAGGGGTCACTAGAAAGGTTGAGAGCCACTGGTTTACAGGGTATAGAGACAAAATAGTTAACGGATTCCTTTTAAAAACGATTAAAAATAGATAAAAATCAATCATATAATGTACCTGTAGTTTCTAATTTAGTTTTTGCATGTTGTTTCCTGCCTCTTTGCTGTACAGAGCCACAGAGCCAATACAGGGCAGTGATGGTTTGGAAAACGAAACTGGAGGTGCTGTGGGGTTTTAGACACACAGTAATCACACCTCCTTGATTAGTGACCACAAAGAGAAAGCTCCCAGTACTGTGGTTATCAGGAAACAGACAACCAGGAAGTGTGGAGATCAGAGAAGAATTACAGCAACTTGAGAGCAAAAACTAACAATGAGGACATGAAAACAGCACTGCATTAAGGTAAAGGAAGCTATTAAGATAAAAAAAAAATCCTTAACAAACCCTTTAATGCATCATTTGTAATAAAATGCATTTGTATGCATCATATTGTGTGTTCCTGGGACACCAGTAAGGTCTGACACAAATTTATTCTAAAGCCTAGTACACACGGGCAAGAATCTCGTCAGGAAAAAAAAACGTTTTCCCCCGACGAGATTCTTGGCAAGAATCTCTTGCCGCCTGAGTGTACAGACTCTGCTTTCAAAAGAACCGCGGTTCTCTTGAAAGTAAAGAACGCGGTAAAGTCATTGCGTACGACGAGCAAGCGCTAGTCACATTCCATGCAGTCTCTGCCATCTTGCTGCACCCCTACCTATGCCTAGGAAGCTACCGCGCATGCGTCAAAGTCATTTCGAGCATGCGCGGGTTTCCACAGCGACAGGTAAGTATACACACTCTCGGGTTTCTCGGCTTGTTTCACAGACCTGCTCCTTGTTCCAGATTGACTTCCTGGGTTTTTGACTCCGGCTTGATCACAACCACACCTGCCTCTGCTTCCAACAGCCTTCATGTGTTTGACCCCCAGCCTGGCTTTTGACGACGTCTCTGCTTTTTCACCTAAGATCTTCCAGCACCTCTAGGGAACCATGGTCTGTGAATACCTTCTCTGCTCCAGGGTGTCCACTTCTGGAACCAGACAGCTTCATCGGCAGGCAACCTGTGCATCTCTGGGCAGAGCACCCTCTGTCTCCAACTCCAGGGGTACTCTGCTCTCAGCCACAAGGGGAGCCCTCTCCTCAACCTCAGCCTCCAGCCTGGTATGTGACACTACCTCTTGACTCCTTTGACAATAAAAGTAAAAAAAAAAAAGAAAAGAAGTATACTGAGAATTTATTGTATTTAATATTATTCAAGGGCACCTTAGCACTGTTCAAATTAGTATACATTAAAAAGGAAAACACTGTTTATGACACATACAGTTTATGATCAACAGTAATAGACAGATAATGCAGAGTGAAGTCCAGCAAGCCATCATTTTACCCTAACTGGCACTGGATAATAACCAATGTTGCCCCAGATTTCATAATACTGCTTATTGAGCAAGGTAGTGCAAAAGTCAGATATGACCTGCAAAGTACAGTAAGCACATGAAGGGTGGTCATAGAGGGGCAGATGTCTCTGAAGAACTATGGCCAGAGAGAGATCTGCTAATACTCAAATTAACTGTAGTGATAGGACACACTGCGATTGTTTTCCTGTCAGTGGCCATGATGCATCCACGGTGTGTTTAGTCTCCAACACAGAATAGAAAAGGATAGGGACTATTTCTAAAGAGAGACCAGCCAGAGATGCTTGTTATTACCTCCTAGCAAAACACAAGGGGCTAGATTCAGATAGGTTACGCGGATCTTTCGATCCGCGTAACCTATCTGATTTACGTTACGACGGCGCAAGTTTCTGAGGCAAGTGCTTTATTCAGAAAGCACTTGCCTCAAAAGTTGCGGCGGCATATAGTAAATCCCCCGGCGGAATTCAAATTCCGAGGATAGCGGGAGTGTAATATTTAAATCAGGCGCGTCCCCGCCCGAACGAACGGCGCATGCGCCGTCCGCTAAATTTCCCAGCGTGCATTGCTCCAAATGATGTCGCTAGGACGTCAATGGTTTCGGCGTGAACGTAAATTACGTCCATCCGTATTCGCGGATAATTCAAATTCCGAGGATAGCGGGAGTGTAATATTTAAATCAGGCGCGTCCCCGCCCGAATGAACGGCGCATGCGCCGTCCGCTAAATTTCCCAGCGTGCATTGCTCCAAATGATGTCGCTAGGACGTCAATGGTTTCGGCGTGAACGTAAATTACGTCCATCCGTATTCGCGGATAATTCAAATTCCGAGGATAGCGGGAGTGTAATATTTAAATCAGGCGCGTCCCCGCCCGAACGAACGGCGCATGCGCCGTCCGCTAAATTTCCCAGCGTGCATTGCTCCAAATGATGTCGCTAGGACGTCAATGGTTTCGGCGCGAACGTAAATTACGTCCATCCGTATTCGCGAACGACTAGATCAAAACTCGGCGCGGGAACGACGGCCATACTTAACATTAGCTACGCCTCATATAGCAGGGGTAACTATACGCCGGAAAAAGCTGAACGCGAACGACATAAAAAAAAAGTGCCGGGCGGTCGTTCGTTTCTGAATCGGCGCAACTCCTCATTTGCATATTACTCGAGTATACAAACGGAAGCGCCACCTAGTGGCCAGCGTGAGAATGCAGCCTAAGATCCAACGGTGTAAGTCACTTGCACCTGTCGGATCTTAGGGAGATCTATGCGGAACCTGATTCTATGAATCAGCCGCATAGATCCGACCGACGGAACTCAGAGATACGCCGTCGTATCTCTATCTGAATCTGGCCCAAGATGCCCAATTATAACAAGCAAAACTTTAATGCTTCTAGCATGACTTGTTATTACCAGGCCTTTTATGTTCTGCCCAACCATTAGCAACCAATCAGAAATCGTTTTACTGCAGTCAGATCAGTTCAAATATTACTTCTGATTTTCTTCTATGGATTTCTGCATTTTGCACTTCAATGCGCTTTGCAGTGTTTTATTGAAAAACTAAAAGACTTGGTTCTTCCTATAGATACAATAAAAAAGGAGAAAAAAAAAAAACACTGTCATCATCCCAAAAAATGGCAGTTGCAACAGCTTTATTATACTTTACTGCCGTTTTCATAGTCGGGTCCAACTGTAAATATGTATTAGTCTTAATATGGCTGAATGTAGCTTAGTTATATACCATAAATAAATAAATACCCAGATAAATAAAGTATTGTTAAATAAATATAACACATGTAACATTTTTTTAATATAGGAGGGCGTTGCAGAAAATTGGTGTTTTTAGACAGATTTTTTTGCTAGCAACAAGGTACGGTTGCTTTTCTGGTTAACATAAGAAAACTAAAAGAGCATACATGAAAACTTGAATACATTGCTGTCAGTAAACCACAAGTGTTTTTCCATGTATTGCAGTTCTGCATTGTGTCTGTGCAGTGATCTTCATGCCGAGTGGAGAGGGCTCCCATGAAAAGGTGCATTGTGGGAAAGGCATGCTATTCACTTGGAAGAAAATCTATGTCAGAAGACATGCAAAAAGCAAAACCGCAAAAAGTGGGGAACACTAGATGAGAGCGACGAGCAAAGGGCACAGCTCTTCCATAGCAAAGTTCTGTTTCTTAAAAAAAAAAAAGAACTTATTGCAAAAGTGTGAGGCTATTTAGGCATGAAATGAAAAAATGACCATCCACAGAGGAGTGATTATCATAGGAAAAAGGTAAAAATAAATTGACACAAAAGTGCAAAAAAAAATGTATAACATAAATAACGCCAACGGGCGGCTCATGAGAATACATAAGTAAGCATCATCAGAACCAATTTAAAGTTCACGTGCAAATTGTCCCGGGTTGAGTGTATATGGTATGAAGAAGTTAGCACCCATAGGGGTATGAATGGCATAAAGAAAAATACAGACTAAAGTGCAAAAAGGAGCATTCCAGCACATGCCTCAATGGCAAGGTATTAACATTGCACAACTCTAAAGTAATCCAAAGCATCCAGTTATTGAACTTCTTAGGCCTCATTCACACGAGGCAGACTCCGTTGCTACGGAGTCCGCCTGCTCCCGCCAGCTCAGCGTGAGATCAGTCCGCAGATCTCTGCTGAGCCGACGGATGACAGGCTCCTCTCTGCTCACTGAGCGGGGAGGAGCTTGTCGGGCACCGCTGTCTCCTATGGAGCGATCTGATGAAAACGGACAGCATGTCTGTTTTCATCAGATCTTACCCGATCCGCATTGACGGATGGGGACGTGCCACCTATATGTCTGTTTTTAGCGGATCGGATGTCAGCGGACATGTCTCCACTGACATCCGACACGGCATAGGGATGCATGGAGCGGCCGTTCAGGTTCGCCTTCAAAACTGACAGGCGGACCTGAACGATCCGTCCGTGTGAATGGGGCCTTATGGAAGAGTTCTGATGACTGCACAGAATTTAATCTAAATGTCAGAAAAAACTCACACCGATGATGGATTATGATAATAACGTATAGCAAGAGGAGTTAAAAAAGGATATCTGTCAGGGTGGATTTAACCTGCTGGTCAGTGCAGATCAGGAGAATCTGATTTGCCAATGAATTCTTGAATTTTACAGCCGATCTCTGTGTGCAAGAAGAGTGGTTCTTCTATGACAATAGTGATCAGACGTTCAGATTGAGCTATGGACGAATGTACATATCCATATGTGCCAGTGGGCAAATCTGACACAAGAATACCATTAATGCGTGGTCATCTTTAAGGAAACCTGTATTGTGAAATATGTGGCCCCTCGTTCCTGATCTTCTGAAAATGCTAGCTGCCTGCCTGCCCCTGGCTATGACATTTTCTGACCTGGAATAAAGAGGCAGGTGAGTAAAGTTAAGCTGGCCATGCACTGTCGAACAATGCACCAGACAGATAAATGTTAAAGTGGTTTAGGAACAGGGGTAGCAGAGCTTGAAGTTGCAATTGGATCCCTATTCCTGGGGAACCCATATGGCACAGCCAGTCACATCCAACCACTCTCTTACTTAATATCATTTAAAAATCCTGTGATTAGATTGGTGTCAGTGGGTGGAATAGTGCTCCATCATTGGTATCCTTTGAGGGAATAGTGCCCCGGTCATTGGTATCTGTGGGAGAAATAGTTCCCCATCATTGTTATCTGTGGGAGGAATTGTGTTGGATCAATCATTGGTATCTCTGGGAGGAATAGTGCCCCATCATGGGTGTCAGTGGCAGAAATAGTACCCCATCATTGGTGTCAATGGGAGGAATAGTGCGCCAGGGGCCGGATAAGGGTGATCACAGGGCTGTGTCCAGCCTGCGGGCCGCAGTTTGGAGACACCCGTCTTAGAGGACACATACTGTGAAAGGTTACAGGAAGTGGAAATACATAGGGGCAGAAAATGGTCTGAGCATGCTAGGGTTGGGGGGTTTCCGATACAGGAGGTATTTGTGTGAGCATGTTAACTAAGAGGTAGTTATAGAGGTTGGCCATAAGTCTGGAGCAATGGGTACAGGATTGAAGTTCAGGTGCTCTGACCTGTATCTTGCACTGGGGTCTGGGTGTGCAAAGCTAGGCCAATGGCTGAGCGCATTGAATGCCGTGGGTTACAGTACACCTGCAATATGTCAACTAACCTGTACCACCAATAAAGTTATGAATGAAAGGTTTCCATCTAACAACCAAACAATGCAACCTTTAGTCTATGCCCACTTCCTGGTCAGTAGTATTACTATAATACAAAGTGCAATGACAGTGACTGTCTGGAGACTCCAGAAAAATCGTGTGCCTGCAGAGGATGGAATGGTTTATAAATTGCAATGCTCCAATGTATTCTTTTTGCACTTCAGTGATATTTTTCTATTAACAAGCAATGAGGTCCAGGATTGACCATGCTGCACCATTATACGAGTTACTAATCCTTTATCAGTGCTGTGAAGTGCTATCCCGCCGAATAAACAGTGCGGAAAAAGGTAAAGACATGGGAAGGTGCCCATTTTTGAGAATTTCTATGGCACATTGTATTAGTTCAAGTAAGGAGGTAATCAGACATTATTTGCAGATCCCGATGACCTCCAGAATTTCTGTAATGTATTGCACATCCAATCATGAAATAATGTGTATTGTAAAGGATTTCATCCTTAAAGTGCAGGAGATGTCTGTTCCTGAAGAGAATTGTTCTGTCTGAATGGCATACAGTTGAGGAGGATTTAACCCCTTTCCTGCTTGAGATACCTGCGCAGTGCAGTAGAGCAAAGATCACCATGACCACCACCTTCCCTGATGCAAAGACTTGCAGAATGCTACAAAGTACAAAAAACAAACAACCTTTTCCATTTACTTTAGGGAAATCCACGGATCCATCTTCTCCTAAATTGACCTTGCCTTTAAATGGCAAAGAGGTATCTTTGCAAGGAGATGCAGGCCTTTTCTAGCAGTGAAGGGGTTGCAAGGACAAATGGCAATGTCCTAAGAAAAAGCCCCCCTAGAACTGAGAGACCACATTTCTCTTCCATTGGCTCCACCTCTTCAGCTCCGGTAGACAGTGCAGGCTTCTCCTTGACGTTAGAGACTTAAGTCTTTGTCAGAGGCTGGTGGAAGAGACCGAAAGAGTAGGAGAGGAGGGCGGAGGAAAGTTGAGAAGTTCTAGCACTGCCACCCCTACGCTGCTCCTTCGGGTGAACATACAAGATGCAGCGACCCACTTGTTGGTACGTGGGTTGTACTTTTCTATGGAGTTCAAGCTTGAGCTTCCATCATTGCCTCCTACTGCATAAAGCCACCCATCCATAGCCACAAGATCATGCGTGCTTCTGTAGAAAGACAACAGAATAGTTAAAAATTCTAATAAATATTGTACCCCTGAAATCATAAGTAGGAAAATAAATGTACAATAAAAAGAAAGTGTGATCAAAAAGCCATACGAAAATCTCAAGAAAAAAAAACAAAAAACGACCAAGTACAAGACATGTTTAGGAGTGTTTGGTAGCCGACTGATTTTATACAGCGTAACCCTGGATAATTGTGTGTCTAGGGCTGCGCTGTAAATTGTCCAGATGTTGCTACATGTATGCCACAATAATGGTTGGCATGTTCACTAGTTGTTTTATTCAGCCAACTCCTAAGTTGGCCATAGATGGATCTTATTTTTGTGTTTTTTGTTTTTGATCAGCCAGCTGGCTGATCAAAAAATAAATGAATAGATTCCCTTATCCACACAAACAAGGACAAAAGAAGGAACTGCATTGCGCTGATTGGTGCGCCGCCATAGGAAGCCACTTCCTATTGTGGCACACCTGTGGGTTTGATCCCGAGCTGTGCTGCCTGAGTCCATACACACAGACAGTGCAGCTTGATCCCACCTCCCGCATCTCAGGATTTGACTGACAGCAGCAGGAGCCAATGGCTCCCACTGCCTTAGCAAAGTTTATGAGAGTGGGGAGAGCGGCTAGAGACAGGCACAGCACTAGATCGAGTGAAGGCCAATACCTAAATTTTTTTTGCTATCTGCTACAACTTACCTCCCAAATCTTGGTGATGGTACCGTATGCTGGACAGTATTTACATCATATATGATTTGTATATTGTGTATTTATATGATCATTTTTGATATTTTGTATTGTGTAATATTTCTATTTTTTGTAATAAATCAATATATTTTTTTATATATTTTGAAGCTTTTTGTGTGTTGCCTATATAATCCCATTCCTTGAGGTTTTTTCGAATACTTTCAATAATCACGGGATGATGGCAACTACATGCCGTTTTGTATGAGTTGGCCCTTTTTCCACCTAATTTTTTTTACCTACAGTGGTTGCAACCCTCAGACATGAAATAAGAACAAAGCATATTCCTTAATAGTGTGTTTTCTTTCTTAGTCCTGAGCACTAAACGTAAATTCTGTATGCTGCCTCGTTCCTCTGCTATCTGCATGAGTCACTTCCGACAAGTTTTTCTGACAACAAGCGGAAAAAGGTGACAGTGGAGTGATCTCCAACACACCAGCTGTGGTTGACAGCCTCAGCTCAGTTTCTTTGTGAAGGGGGTGTCCCTTCCCTCCAATCAGCTAGCAGGCCCCTCCTTACTCAGTAAGCTCTGCAGTGTGTCATTTCAGCTCCTTGCCAAGCTTTATAAATTTTGCACTTTGAACAGATGTAGAGAAAAGAGGGTTGCAGATAAGCAGGGGCAACTTATGTATCACGATACATGGTTTAACCTCTGTATCGCCAGACGCTAGTCACTTCATTGCGTTTATGTATGGGTTTACAACCATTTTAATGCAGGAAAAAGGTAAAAGAAATTTTAGAACCACTTTAAGTCACTTATCAGGATGTTTGCTACCTTTAAAGGCGATAACCGCATTTCAGGCAGAGGGGAACGGAGTCTGCAGTGTCCTTCAAGCTGAGTCCTGGACAGGAAGCGTAGTAAATGCATTAAAATATCATTATACCAGCATCTTTTTGTGTAGGGCTTACTTGCCGTTTAAAGAGGATCTGACTTGTATCTCTAGTTTCAGGAAGTAGACTAGTTCATTATTATTCGGTCTTCCAGAGTTTAGTTCTGGTTTGTGATCTGAGAATAGGATTTAAACAACAAACAATGGGACGCGCTTGTGAAAGTTTAATACTACCTCAATTGAAATTCCTCAGTAGCACACTGGGGTCCTAAGCCCTGTGTTGTGCTTAGATATGCATAATCAATATATAAAAAATGGCCAATGCATATTTGTCCATTGCCTCTTCAACAGCTGTTTTGTATGGGAATAAGACTCTGAGCTCCGAATGAACAGAATAGTAGGGTAGCATGGAGAAGATAAGCATCAGTTGATTTACTGAAACTGGAGTGCAAAATCTGGTGCAGCTCTGCGTGGTAGCCAATCAGCTTCTACCTTCAGCTTGTTAGATTAAGCTTTGACAAAAAACCTGCAAGCCGACTGGTTTCTATGCGATTTTGCACTCTCCAATTTTAGTAAATCAACCCTAGTGTGTAGATATAATGGTGGCATATAAAGAGAACCTGAATGAGCAAAGTTAAAGGGGTGGTTCACCCTAAAAACTACTTTTTTTTTATTACACTGGCCCCCCACATTACAATACGATTAAGGCTATTATTTTTTTGAAGCTGTACATACCTTTGTACAGCATATTCACCCGTTGCGAGTCCCGCGGGAGTGGGCGTTCCTCACATGTCTGTGATTGACATTTTGACCAAAAACGAGCTCCCCCCCATCGCGTAAGCCGCGTCACGGTTGGCGAAAGGAGCCGAACGGCGAGTCGGCGCTATACTGCGCATCGCCGTTCGGCTCCTTTCGCCAATCGTGACGCGGCTTACGCGACGGGGGGGGGGGCTCGTTTTTGGTCAAAATGTCAATCACAGACATGTGAGGAACGCCCACTCCCGCGGGACTCGCAACGGGTGAATATGCTGTACAAAGGTATGTACAGCTTCAAAAAAATAATAATAGCCTTAATCGTATTGTAATGTGGGGGGCCAGTGTAATAAAAAAAAAAAAGTAGTTTTTAGGGTGAACCACCCCTTTAAAGACAACGCTTCTTTGGCCATACTTCTCCTATGGATCACAGGATCTTTTCAGTCTACAGCAGGCTGAAGTCCCCTGCCGGCTGACGTCACAGAGCCTGTCCAGGCTCTGAAAAGATCCGAACATATGGTTGGTATCCACCCAGAAGCCTGGACCGGCAGCGGGCTCAGCCTCTCAGCGCCCTCCACAGCCCAGCACTCAAGTAAACACTGGAGGAGAGAGCAGAGAGATGCTGACTGACAGTCACAGCTCTCTACTCAAAGCAGAGAGGGGCAAAATAAATTAGCAATCTGAGGTCTGTGATCGCCCAGTTCTCACCACAGAGCCAGCAGGGGACAGATGGAGCCACCTAGGCGAGTATAAATGTTTATTTCTTTTAAATCCTGAACTTTTTTTTTTTTAAGGAATTTGCTTTAGAACTGCCAATCCAGCTCTAAAGCCTGGTACACACTGTTAGTTGTTTTTTATTCAACCCAGCGGGCTGAACTAAAAAAAAAATAAAAAAAAAAATTGAGGAGCTTGCTGTAGTAACCATGCGATGTTAGTACATCAATCTCCCTGCTGAGCCATTTTGGTCTGACAGAGGGACTGCCCCCCTTCCAGAACGCATTGGCTGCCAGCACTGATTGGACACTGATCAAATACTGGTTTTCCAGCATGTTTGTTCGACGGAAGCCAGTCGTTTGGCCTGTGTGTAACAGGCTTAAGACAGCCAGCTAATTAAAGGACTGCTAAATAAGTTACTGTGTAAAGCGTTCTCCAGTGGAAATGGATTATTTCTCATTACACAACCTCCTGAGGCTATCCAGCAGGGGGTTACAGAAATCACCCCTCCCCTGTGGCAGCACCAATCTCCCAGCTGGAGGTTATCTGAGGGCAGAAAATCATCTCATGAACATAATGAGTGCTTGTGTAGCCATGACACTCCTCTCTTTGATGCGATCTTAAAGGGGGAGATGGATTAGGGTAGCCAGTAACCTCCATCAGATCCCCTTAATGATAAAAAGCAATTATGACTGTCAAATATTACATTTGGTACTTTTACATTGATTTGGGGCAAACAGATAATGTAAGAAATGTATATATTGATTTTACATTGCACAATTCCGACAGACCAGATTACCTCCTAATATTCATCGGTGCCACACTCTCCCATGTGTTTGCCTTTGGGTTATATCTCTCCACTGAGTTCAGACAGCTTGTGCCATCATTTCCTCCTGCTACATACAACATTCCCTCCAGCACTGCTACCCCGGCACTGCTGCGACGGCTTAACATATTAGCAATCGGGGTCCAAGTGTTTATCTGCAAAGAAAGCATAAAAAAAAAATATTTAAAAAGGAGAGAAAAATCAAGGGAAAGAAAATGATTGCCTAAATTAATATAAATAAGCCAATCATCTATCTCATCTTTTGTGTACCTACTATAAGAGTTTAGCAATTGGGGTTACTTAGTTTAAATCCATGCAATCCTGTTTCTATCTAATTCTACAAATATAGATTATATCTTTGATATATTTTATGAATTATGTAGAAGAATACGTATCGGCCTAAACAGAGGGAAAAAAAATGTTTTTCTATATACCGTATTTATCGGCGTATACCGCGCACTTTTTTGCCCTGAAAATCAAGGCAAAATCGTGGGTGCGCGATATACGCCGATACCCGCGCCGAGTTTGAATACTGCGCTGACATATACCGAGCGCAGTACACTCGTGTATAGTCGGGCAGTCTCGGCTCCTCCCGCGCTCACGTCCTGAACGTACAGGACGTGAGCGCGACAGTAGCCGAGCCTGTCCGAGTGTACTGCGCTCGGTATATGCCGGCGCAGTATTCAAACTCGGCGCGGGAAACGAGCGAGGAGGACGCCGCAGAAGGACGCCGGACCCGACGAAGAGGACACCCGAAGCCGCAGACGGACGCCGGACCCGACGAGGCCGCCGCGCAAGACACCAAAACTAAGTACAAAATCCTTTTTTCCACAGGAATTTCTGGCCAACTTTAGGGGTGCGCGCTATACGCGGGAGCGCGCTATACCCCAATAAATACGGTATTTTTGGGGGATATTTATTATATCAAAAAGTAAAAAATTACATTTTTTTCAAAATTGTCGCTCTATTTTTGTTTATAGCGCAAAAAATAAAAACCGCAGAGGTGATCCAATACCACCAAAGCTCTATTTGTGAAAAAAAAAAAAAAAAAAAAAAAAGGTGATGACAATTTTGTTTGGGAGCCACGTCACACAACCACGCAACTGTCAGTTAAAGAGACGCAGTGGCGAATTGCAAAAAGTGGCCTGGTCTTTGGCCAGCCAAATGGTCCGGGGCTGAAGTGGTTAAAGCTACGTGACAACATTACTACAGGTGCAATAAGGCTTCCTGGTCACAACATACTTAGGAACCATTGTAGGGATAATTATTACCACCTACTGTTTGTAGCAATAGTAATTTAGACGACATTCTCATAGGGCATTCCCATTAGACATCATCAGCAAGGGAACCAAGGTCGCTGGTTCGAATTGCTGACAATAACATGGATGTACCATAGTCTACATTTTGAACAAAACCTTTCTTTACAGCAGAGAATCTTTCATTAGCAATACAATGTAAAATATCAGCAACATTTTGGCTGGGGCTATTTATTCCTGATAGTTAACATTTCAAACAGATTGTTAAATTGGCACAGTATGCCAAAGGAGGATAATTAATACAGCTTATTAATAAAGTATGCAGTGAGCGCACTGCGTGCTAATGGCAAAGTAAAGTGTAGACGTAGGGTAGTCCTGGGAGAGACAAGAGAATGGCACTTGAGAAGTCAGTCTATATTTGGAACATATATAAATATGTACATAGTACCATCATTAACCAGCCATTCCAAAGACTTAACACATACATTCAGCCATGTGCCTATTCCAGACATATATCAGGCGAAGTCGCCAGCAGCTAATTGTCTGTAGCAGTTCACATCCCAGATCAAAAAATATTCAAGATTTGATAAGCTGGGGTACAAGAAAAAAAGTTAAGTAAATAGTTGCCAAAATTCCTTTTAATATTATTTATGTATCACAGGCATTTACAAGGTTATTGGTGTTGTGACAGCCTTGATAACAATACGTTTTATCACCGTTATGCTCAGTTAATATTTCTGAAAGCCTATATAAAGCAAATCATTGCCAACATGTCTACATAGTTAGTCTGGTTGAAAAAAACACATCTAGTTCAAAAAAAGGGGAAACAAAAAAAATGATACAATCCTATATACACAATCTTATACCCACAGTTGATCCAGAAAAAACAAAAAAACAAACACACAGCAAAGCATGATCAAATTTACTACAGCAGGGGAATAAAATCCTTCCCGATCCCCCGAGAGGCAATTAGATATTCCCTGGATTACCTTTACTTATATATGTTAGTACCCAGTTAAATTATGTGCATTTAGGAAAGAGGCCAGGTCTTTTTTAAAGCAATCTACTGAGCTGGCCAGAAGAACCACCTCTGGAGGGAGTCCATTCCACATTTTCACAGCTCTTACTGTGAAGAAACCTTTCCGTATTTGGAGATGAAAAACCTCTAAACCTAAATAGTATCCTCTGTGATGACCTTAAAGTTAATAACTCAACACCAAGTTCACTATGTGGACCACTTATGTATTTATTCATGCTAATCATATACCCTCTCTCACTCTCTTATTCTCAAAAGAGAATACATTCAGTTCCTTTAATCTTTACTCATAGCGGAGCTCCTCCATGCCTCTTATCAGTTTGGTTGCCCTTCTCAGCACTTTCTCCAGTTCCCTGGCATCCTTTTTGAGAACTGGCACACAAAACTGAATTGTATATTCCAGATGAGGTCTTACTAATGCTTTGTACAGGGGAAAAATGATCTCTCTCTCTGGAGGCTATATGTCTCTTAATACAGGTAAAGACTTTCCTTGCTTTGGAAACCACTGCTTAGCGTTGTATACCATTATTAAGCTCATGATCTTCCAGGACACCCAGATCCATCTCCATTATAGATTCCCCCAGTTGTACTTCCCCTAGTATGTATGATGCATGCATATTTTTAGCCCCCAAGTGTATAACTTTACATTTATTTAGGGCCCTTTCACACGGGCGGACGAACGGACCGTTTTTAACAAGTCCGTTCCCATAGGGATGCATTACAAGTCCGTGATTGTGGACGTTAGCGGATGATGCATCCGCTGACGTCCGTAAAGATCCGCCTCCGCAAAGATCCGCTTTTTCAGACGGGAGAAAACCCTATTTTTCTTCCGTCTGGTGGAACGGATTGGATGAATACGGACATACGGTCCGTATTCATCCAATTCCCCATAAGGGAGAGCGGAGGAAAGACAGGGGGCGGTCTCTGCACAGTGTGCGGGGACCGCCCTGTCCGCCGACAGCTCAGCGGGGATTTACGGATGATCCCCGCTGAGCCGACGGACACACACGGGGCGGATCAATACGGATCCGCTCCGTGTGAAAGAGCCCTAACATTAAACCTCATCTGCAACATAGTTGCCCAATTAAACAGAGCATCAACATTGGCTTGTAAATTGGAGACATCCTGTAAGCACGTTATTCCACTGCATAGCTTGGTGTCATCTGCAAACACTGAAATGGTACTTTTAATCCCAGACCCTATATCATTTATAAAGATGTTAAAAAGTAAGGGTCCCAACACTGAACCTTGGGGTACACCACTGATAACCTTAGACCATTCAGAGTGAGAATCATTAACCACTACTCTCTGAATTCTGTCTTTTAGCCAGTTTTCTATCCATTTACAAACTGATCTTTCCAAGCCTGTAGACTTTACCTTACACATGAGCCCTGTATCCAACTCTTTTGCAAAATCCAAGTATACCACGTCCACAGCCACCCCTCGGTCCAAAGTTTTACTTGGCAAGAGAAAAGCTCACCCAAGCTCTACTGCTATATAGTATAGTTGGTGTGTAGAGAAGTCGGTGCTCTGGCTAATTATTCTGATGCATTTCGGCCTTCATCATCACTTTGACGAAGGCCTAAGGCCGAAACGCCTCAAGTTTTGGATGATGTCACTGCTGTAATGCTTCAATAAATAATTTCTATGGAGAAGGTGTCAAGTTGCTGGCCTGTACTTTCTAAGGTTTTACTTACCTCCTCATAAAAAGAAACCATTTTTGTTTGACGACTTTTGTCTTTCATGAATCCATGCTGTCAGTTTAAAATATTTTTTCCAGCAAGAACTTGTCTATGTGGTCTTTTATTAAACTCTCCAGTACATTCCCAACTATAGATAGGTTTAGGGTTAGGTTTAAACTAACAGGTCTCTACAGTTACTTGTTAAAGACTTCACTCCCTACACTCCCTTTTTAAATATAGGCACTACATTGGTCTAAAAAATATATTATTTACATTTTTAACTATTCCTGTACATTCAAATTCCCTCTTGTTAATTAAAAGATAAACAGTGCAATGTTAGCCATCAACCAAGCCCCAATGGCTTCTGGTATTTTTGGTTTTCTGTATACCGCTTAACAGGCAACCAAAGCTGAGCAGCATGGCATCCTTGTTCATTCCAAAAAATGTAACCAAATTAATATTTAAAAAAATAATTACAAACATTACTGCCCTGATACTTTTTGTAGGCCCTGCAAATATCCTGAGCAAATGCTAACCAAACTATGGTAGGCAAATGCACCAAGCTAGACATGTCCACCAAGTGATAGCACTCAGGAATATTGATTGGTACTGAGAACTGCATTGTTGGAAGGCAGGGGTAGTGTGCAATGTGCATCTAATACCCAGAGGCACTACAGCATTGCAGAGTGCCTTCCACACGGCAGGGAGAGAAGGTAGTTGCTCTCATTCCATCTTCCTATATCTTTAATCCCACAGAGTCTGCTAAGTGGGACTGAAGACTCACAGAAGGCATTTTCTGGAGTGGGCCAGGAGTGAAGTGGCAGTTAAGAGGTCCGGAAGCAAGGACTCGGAAATGAAGGTCCGGAAGCGAGGACTCGGAAATGAAAGAAAATTGCCGGAAGACATCACCAGCATGATGTAACCATGGAATGATAACATATCATTTAAAGACTTCGATTCTCATTTCTGTCGGTGGATGGAATCAGGAATATCCCTGAACATCAAACATATACATTGAAAGACAAACAAAACACCATGATCCTAGTAAACAAAGGTTTTCCCAGCAATAAGGAGGCCTGCACGCACTACAATAAGGACTATTTAAAAAGCAGAAATCTGGGTAGGTAGGCTGCCCCCTGTATGCATTTTGGTTGCAATTCACAATTAGGGCTTGTTCACACTATTTGCAGAGACATGCGTTTTCCTGCACTAGAAAAAGCCGGGTAAGCAAGGGCACACAGAAAACCATTCTTTTCTGTGTGCCTTGTTCACACTAAAATGCTGATCTCGTGCAGTGCAGAGCTGGGTGGAAATCTACACCATGCCTGCATTTTGTGAAATTAAAGTGATGCCGATGGATTTATGGTAAAAATATATATGAAAGAAAACACACGTTGTCAAAATGCAAAAAAACGGATGCAAAGGCACATAAAATCTGACATCAATGCAAACATGTGAAGTGGGGTTCACCGATCCAGGGAAATCCCGAGTGCAACCGTGCATAAGTCCAGGTGGATATGGGTGCTGGCAATGCACTAGGCAATGGAAAGTGGCAAAAGACGGATGGACGGCGCACACCAAAGAACTCTTGAGTTGTCTTTATTGAAGAAACATAAGCAGACACCGCAAATACACAGCAAGAATCATAAACAGCCGACGCGTTTCACACTTGGTCAGTGCTTATTCAAGGCTCAAGAGTTCTTTGGTGTGCGGCCGTCCATCTGTCTTTTGCCACTTTCCAAGGCAAACATGTGCAGAGCAAATTTGTGCCTTTTTCATGAGTTTTTATGCAAGTATAATGTGAATGGGCCATTAAGCCCAAGTAGACGGAACTTCAGCCACTGGTCCAATGCTGGGGGAAACAACAGTGATTGGCAAAATATATCGAACATGAATAAGCGCCATATCCTGGTACAGGCTGCCTGTAGTCACCATCAGATACTTCCAGCAAAAGGGATCATTACCCAATGCATCAGAAAAGCATGCCACATCTGCACTAGCTGTAATATATTTAGCATATTTTTTAAACAAACATGGAATACCACATTTTAACAAATGCGATGTTAAAAAAAAGCCTATATTGTTAAAACTTATGAATTCTACTTAAAAATATTGGTGAAAAATTAGGCTGGATTGATTGTTGGTTTAGTCCTGTTATATACTGTCTAGTAGAGTGTAATTTTAGATTTTAATTAAGAAAATAATAAAAAGGCCAAGAAAACTGGTAAAAAAAAAAAAAGTGAGAATTAAAACATCATAGTCATTTCCTTCTTGTCATTTGCATTATTTTGATCTGCGTTTTCCTTTTGTGACAATCATGCTTTTTTAATGAGTACTAATGCAAATTGTGAGAAAAACAATCAGCGCCACAATACTAACAAATTACTCCTATAATGACGTGGGAAAAAAATAAATAAATACATCAAGAAAAAAAAAAAAAAAACACGAACACACACACACACACACACAAAATAACCCCCTTATGCCTCGTACACACGATCGGTTCATCCGATGAAAACGGACAGATGGATTTTTTCATCAGATATCCGATGAAGCTGACTTTCATCAGTCTTGCCTACACACCATCAGTTAAAAATCCGATCGTGTCCAAACGCGGTGACGTAAAACACAACGACGTGCAGAGAAAAATGAAGTTCAATGCTTCTGAGCATGCGTCGACTTGATTCTAAGCATGCATGGATTTTTGACCGATGGATTTCCCCACAGACAATCGTTTTTTTCTAACGGTTTTTTAACCATCAGATAATTTTAAAACAGGTTCTACGTTTTTTCACCGATGGGAAAAAAAAAACGATGGGGCCCACAAACGATCGGTTCGTCCGATGAAAACAGTCCATCAGACCATTTTCATCAGACGAACCGATCGTGTGTACAGGGCATAAGTGTCTACACAGCTGCTGGACACTTATAGTGATACACCACACCTACTGCAATATTAATTATGTGAAAATAGTGCAGCGCTGTGCATCTATAAATCTTACATAAACAAATAATTATACATTCCATAAAACACTTAGTGATATAATGAGTACTGCTTGTGATACTTTTTTTTTTTTGCACTAACATCCAAACTTTTGGAATGCATCCCCTTCTTCAAGGTCCAAAATACAAAACTGCCAGCAAATAAGTCAGAAAACAAAACAAAAAAAAACACAAGAATTGGAAATGTGTGAGGCGGCAGATAATAAACTGGACCCTGTAAAGTAGGAAAGGTCTCTCCCTGCTGGAGACATTATGAACAGCATGCACTGGAAGCCAACGGGAAAACAACACTGCACTGGTCATGTCACCAGTTGAATTCCTTGGTTTGTGGCTTGACCAATTATCCAAACAAATGCTGATAGACCTTCGGAGTGGTGAATGGGAAAAACGCAGCTGTTAAAATAAGGACCATAACACTTGCATTCATTACAGTAGCTACTAAAAGAAGTTGAAAGACCTTCCAGCCTATTATTACCAGTCTGCCTAATAATCAAATGGTACCATGATTGTTGGTAGTTTATGAGATAACTATTGTACCTAAACCCAGTTATGGAGTTTACCCACAGTGGCAGCCCGGCGATCCTGTACACAGGATCGGTTTGTCCGATGAAAACAGACCGATGGACTGTTTTCATTGGAAAAACTGATCGTGTGTGGGCCCCATCGGAGAAAAAAAAAAATAGAACAGGTTTTAAATGTTTCCTATGGATAAAAAAATAATAGAAAAATCTGATCGTCTGTGTGGACGTCCATTGGTCAAAAAGCCATGCATGCTCAGAATCAAGTCAACGAATGCTCGGAAGCATTGAACTTCATTTTTCTCAGCACGTTGTAGTGTTTTACGTGACCGCGTTTTGGCACGGTCGGATTTTTGACTGATGGTGTGTAGGCAAGACTAATGAAAGTCAGCTTCATCGGACATCTGACGAAAAAATCCATCGGATTTGAATCCATCAGATATCCGATCGTGTGTACAGGGCTTAGGAGACCTTTAAGCTCCGTTCACACTAGTGTTACTACAAAGACGCCTGATTTGAGTGAAACTTCTCACTTTCTGGCACTCAAGTTGCATCAAAGTAGACAAGTCACACTAGTGTCAGCGAAGCCTTATACACAAGTGATGAAGGCAGAAGAGGCAACCGGCCAATGGCTCCTGCACCGTGCAGCTCAGGCCTGGAGGCAACACTGAGAGAAGGCAGATTTTCCATTTGTTCTGTATCAAGAGCTCTGGCCAACTCTGATGATTACAAAGGGAGAGCGAGGCTCACCCAGTGTAATTTGCAGGACACCCCCCCGATGGTATTTGATTCTGTGCACTTTAATTAATTTTGCAATCACAGGCTATCAGTCTGTCACTGGTTGAAGAATAAAGGGTTAGTTGAGTTGATCAAAGTATGCATACTGGTCACACACACGTTACAATCTGACTGTAAAATCATCTTGATATGTACCAACGTTGATGAGAATGGACCTACTAAAACATTCCTTTTCATTTATATCCAACCTTTTAGGCCCTTGCATTACATAGTTGTTGGAATCTGAAGGAGATTGGTTTTGGGGGAGCCTATATTTTCTTAATGATGTACAGTACTATGAAAGCATTCTAATACATATTACAGAAGATCCTTACCTGAGGTTCATATTTTTCTACTGTGGCCAAGTGAGAGGAACTGTCGTAGCCACCAACAGCATAAAGATTACCATCTAGAAAGATCATAAACATAAAACGTTAGTTGGTTTAAGTACCATACAGAGACTATATATTGGGTCTTCAATCTGCAAATGAGCACTTCATGGTAAAGAAACAAGGCTCACCTAGCGTTGCCACTCTGACATATCTTCGTCTAGTGCTCATGGCAGCTATGGATGTCCATGTTCCCGTGAGTGGGTCATACCGCTCAGCACTGTAATGAAACCAGAATGTCAGTTTTCTGTCAATTTAGATATCAAAGTAAAATGCTAAAAGAAAACCTGTCAAGAGACAACCATGGAGGCTATCACTGCTAACCTCCTTCTCAACATGTTAGTTCCCTTGGCTACTATGCCGACACCATGCTTTCTGATTCACAGACCTAAAAAAATGTATAAGAGTTTTTGTATTCACTAGTTGCATGTTTTTGCCTACTTCAAAGTACTGAAACCCTGGATTAGCATGCTGAGCAAGCAGCTAAAAAAAAAAAGTTACTTTCTGCCTGTCCAGCATGTCAGATGTAAAGGGTTCTGATGAGCTATCTAATGAATTGGTGGTCAACTTGATATAGGGCACCTCAAGTGCAGCCCCTGACATCACCAAAGGGCTGAACATAAAACATGTTTAATTGAGTCTCAGAGACAGCAGACACACAACAGCATATAGTCAACTAATAGCATGATACAGGAGATGGCCAGAGACTGTGGACATGATACAAGAGATGGCCAGAGACTGTGGACATGATACAAGAGATGGCCAGAGACTGTGGACATGATACACGAGATGGCCAGAGACTGTGGACATGATACACGAGATGGCCAGAGATTGTGGACATGATACAAGAGATGGCCAGAGACTGTGGACATGATTCAAGAGATGGCCAGAGACTGTGGACATGATTCAAGAGATGGCCAGAGACTGTGGACATGATTCAAGAGATGGCCAGAGACTGGACATAATAAAAAAGATGGTCAGAGACTGAAAACATACCCTGTCAGCCCCCCAGTCATCCCTCTCCTATATCAGTTAGTAGTAGTATGCAGCTCTATACAAACACCTATCTCTGCGATTGTATGTTGTTATTTATAGCATGTACAATACTGTTCCTCTTATCTGCTCCTCAGGGGCCTCCCTCCCAGGCCATTCGACCTTCATAGAAATATTGTGTCCATTGTATATTGCACTCTTATCCCAGTCGATGTAGAAGGTGCCATTTGGGTGTCAAGATGTATTTTTGATCTGCTGGTATATGTATCGCTGCGATTTTAGTTCTACTATTCTGTAGATTTTTGTTTTGTAAAAACTCTTAAAAAAACACTAATATTACCCATTAAAAAAAAAAACTGCAGACATGATACAAGAGCTGGTCAGAGATTGCAGACAATATACATGAAATGGTTAGAGACTGAAAACCTACTGCAGCAGACTGTCAGACTCTGAACATGCTATAGTAGTTGAGGAGACCAGGGACATGCTTCAGAAAACATTTATTGACTGGAAACATTATATGAGACTGCTAGAAATCATTGCTATACCAGGGCAATAGGGAAGTAGGGGTCCTAAGGGCCACACAAAGGGGCTGCTGGTTTGGCACCAGGGATCCAATGAAATAAGGTTTCATCATTCTCAGATGTAACATGTGTTTTCTAATCATATAGGAAATATGACCAATGAAAATAGGCTATGGTTGGGATTTACATATTAAACGGCATCTAATCTGGCCTCAAAGTACGTCATTTAACAGCAAGCCTCAGAAAGTTTGTTGGGCCAAGAATTACCAGTGTCCAGGCTCGTTCACAACAGCGGTCACTACATTTTTGTGCATTGAAGTGCACTGTAGCCTATTCATTTTCAATGGACTTCTGCTAGAGCGCCCAATAAATGGACCTTTAGGCCTGGTTCACACCAATGCAGGTTGCAGTTTTCAAATTCCAGGTGCATTTTGCGTTTTTAAATAAACATTTTTGATCCATTGAAGTCTATGGAGCCAATAACCATAAAAATGAACAGATGTGAATGTGACCCGAAGGTGTGAACCAGGCTTTAGTCTTCATATCAATCTCGAAATCACGCCAAGTCTACATTAAAGTGGAACTAAACCCTTTTATCCTTTTCTACCAAGAAAGCCGCCAAAATCAGTGGACAGGCAGGTTTTTTAATGCAGAAGAGACATGCTTTGCCTCTTCTGCATTAAAGCTACTTACCTGCCTCTCCGCCCCTGTATAGTAATGCCGAATCTGCTGCAACTCCTGCGTGAAGATGTCAGCGTCCAGCTGCGAGTTCAGGGGACGGCGTATCGCTGGATTCAAAACGAGTAAAGTTCCGCTTTGAATTTATGGGTTTAGTTCTGCTTTAATCTCCCCCGTTTACTGGCACTAAACCCTGCCCAATAATTTAATGGTCAAATGCAAGGTCCTCAGTGGGCAGCAGAGGCTCTAGAACTTGACAGTTTAATGACAAGGGATAGCATCTAGTGCCAGCAAGGTGCAGGGTGTAATCCCAAAAAGATGTTGGGAGGTCTTAAACTGGAAGTAAACTCATAGATTTCAAAGTTAAAAAAAAAAAAAAAAAAAGAAAAGTTACATTTCTGGCACATACACATTGGATGTGCTTTCAACCGAACTGTGAAACCCTCCAACGGCTGGTGTCATAACTGATCACATGTGGAGCATCGTAGCAGTTGAAGATTAAACATAGGCCAAGATGACAGCTTCCTTGGCTGAAAATGATAGGAGGGTTTACTTCCACTTTAAAGCAGGAGTTCACCCGAAAAACAATTTTTAACATTAGATTGATGCTCATTTTGTGAAGGGGAATCGGGTGTTTTTTTTTAAATCGAAGCAGTACTTACCGTTTTAGAGATACATCTTCTCCGCCGCTTCCGGGTATGGTCTTCGGGACTGGGCGTTCCTATTTGATTGACAGGCTTCTGACGGTCGCATACATCGCGTCACGAGTAGCCGAAGGTCGGTGCGGCTCCATACGGTGCCTGCGCACCGACATTCGGCTACTTTCGGAAAATCGTGACGAGATGTATGCGACCGTCGGAAGCCTGTCGGAAGCCTGTCAATCAAATAGGAACGCCCAGTCCCGCAGCCCATACCCGGAAGCGGCGGATAAGATCTATCTCTAAAACGGTAAGTACGGCTTCGATTTAAAAAAAAAAACACCCGATTCCCATAGACAAAATGAGCATCAATCTAATGTTAAAAATTAAGTTTTTGGGTGAACCTCCACTTTAAAGCGGGAGTTCACCCATAAATGCAGTTTTTGCTCTTTTACCCTTAGATGTATGCTCATTTAGTCTAGGGGAATCGGCTAGTTGTTTTAAAATCCAAGCATTACTTACCGTTGTAGAGGGCGATCTTCTCCGCCACTTCCGGGTATGGGTCTTCGGGAGTGGGCGTTCCTTCTTGATTGACAGTCTTCCGACAGGCTTCCGACGGTCGCATCCATCGCGTCACGAGTAGCCGAAAGAAGCCTAACGTCGGTGTGGCTCTATACTGCGCACCGACGTTCGGCTACTTTCGGAAAATCGTGACGCGATGAATGCGAACCGTCGGAAGCCTGTCGGAAGACTGTCAATCAAGAAGGAACGCCCAGTCCCACAGCCCATACCCGGAAGTGGCGGAGAAGATCGCCCTCTACAACGGTAAGTAATGCTCGGATTTTAAAACAACTAGCCGATTCCCCTAGACTAAATGAGCATCCATCTAAGGGTAAAAACAGCATTTTCCTGGCGAACCTCCGCTTTAAAGAATAACTAAACCCTCCAATCGTTTTCAGCCAAGGAAGCAGCATTTGTTTGATCTTCAACTGCCACGATGCTGCACATGTGATTAAGTATGACCATTGGATGGTTTGACAATTTAGTTGAGAGAACAACAAAATGTGACAGTTTACATTCTGGAATGTACCTTTTTTGATATTGTTGAATTAAAGGGATTAGGTCTGCTTTAAGTACAGCATGGGCTTTGTTTCAGGAAAAGGAGGGTTTTAAAGGCATAATTCACCTTTACTCAAAAGCTGCCTATGAAGAGGAGTGATGTTAGTAGATAAAAACAAGCTTTGACTAAAGTTGAATTACTTTACTACAGGATTTAGTCCATTTACCTACCTCATGAAGCCTGGCTGGAAATCTCCTAGGACATTGCTAAGGACGTTGCCAAGAGAAGCCTGGTGTTGCTGCTCATCTTCATCATCACAGGAATGAGCTCATTCTCTAATTCAAACCCCTTCACTCGCTCTCTCCTCTTATGCAATAGCTCTGCTTTTGACAGCTTGCTCCTGTGATGAGGAGGATGAGCAGTAACACTAGGCTTCTCCTACCAAATCCTAGAAGTTTTCAGGCTTCATGAGGTACATAAATGGCCTCCACATATAACAAAGACATTATTCAACTTTGGTCGAAGCTTCGGAGTTTGTTTTTATCCACAGAAGCCCCTTATCTGCACAGGCAGTTTTTATGTTAAAAGGTGACTCTACAGTGAGGATATCATAGGTACAATAAAGTGCCTGAATTTCAGGTCAGGTTTACGTTACCAAGATCACAATACCTGTTTAGGCAAGAAGCACCATCATAGCCACCTGCAGCATAGAGCAGACCATGAAGTACAGCCACTCCGAGACAACTACGACGGGTTCCCATGGAGACTTCTGGCTGCCAAGTGTTTGTTACAGGGTCGTAGGACTCTACAGTAGCAAGATCAGATGTTCCATCATATCTATTGCATGAAAAATGGCATGAATATAAGTTAATTTGATAGGAAATCAACATTTCCTATGTCTGCTGCTATCAGTGTCTGCCATTCTTACCCTCCTACTGCATACAGTTTGTTCCCAATAGCTGCAACTCCCACTCTGGCCCTTCTTGTAGACATTGATGCCACCATGTGCCAGCGGTCTGTACGGGTATCGTAGGCTTCACAGTCACCATGTATGGCAAACAGGCTCCCGCCACCTGCAATGCAACAGATACAGACCTGTGCGATAGAAAGATGTTTTCTATTTGTAGACAGCATAGTTTTTTTTTTTATTCCCCTTTCACATGGCCAGGTAGCTGTGGGCTGCAGATTCCTGCAACAAGAATCGGCAGAATCTTCCTCCTGGAATGACCGGCTCGGTCAGCGATCAGCTGCGTTCAACCCATTTAAACTAATGGCGGTCTGAAAGCGGCCGCTGCTATTCATACACAGAGCAGATAGCTGCAATTAGGGACAGATGTCTGAGCCCGGACACAGACATCTTCAGGTCATCAGAACTGAAAATCTGTTTGCAATATTTGTCCTTTAAATAATGTACCATGAAGTGTTATGAATAGGTTTAAACATCTTATCCAACAACAAAAACATAGCTCCCAACTGTCCCTTATTTCGAGAAATGTCCCCAGGTCTCGCTTTCCTCCTCATTTGTCCCTCATTTTGGTCTGATCTATACAAATGTAAATAAATACCCCTTTTAATCGTCTAAAAAGTGTTTTTCCAGTGCTAAACCTTTCATTTGATTTCTAAAATGCTGCATTTGTAAATTCCAGGCGTCAATATAAAGGAATAGAAGTGGTAAAAAAAGCACTCGTGGGTTTAACAAATCTTGTTTTTTTTGTACAATTCTCCTTTAAGGGGGCGTGGCAATGTGTGTGGCCTATGCCTGCATACTTTTGCCGATAGGTGTCCCTTATTCCTATCTCAAAAAGTTGGGAGGTATGCAAAAGTTCTTAAAATTAACTTATTTTTTCGAAATAAACATCTTAATTTATAATCTAATTTTGTTTCCATGCAATTTATTTACTCATTTATGCTGCTGAGCATCAGACCCCCCCCCCTGCCCCCGATTGAATCCACGATCAAATAGTCATTCCTTCTGCCCGATTTAGACTCAATTTTGATTGTATTTGATCAACCAGAGTTGATTGGCCAGGGCAGAACATTATTGATTGGTCTGCATCAGTTCACAGCATCAAGACACTTTGTTCATGAATACAATGGTATTTCAATCTTTCCGGTTATGAGATTAACAGAGAAACGATCAATAACTTAGGATCATAAGTTATGATCGGATTTTAACCAATCGATCAAACTACTTTTCTATGCTGGGAATATCGATCAAATCTGTCGTTTACTTTTAATTCATTATTTCTACGTGAAGAGGTCAATCAAAAAAATGATTTGTTCATTTATCGAAGCAGGTATGGCCTGGCAAACAAATTGAATCTTGATACTGCATTGTGAATATTTCTGCAACTAATGATGTAAATTGTTTTTACTCTGATTTGCTTTATTTTAAAGCTTGGTTTATAAAGGTATTAAGAATGAGGGCACTTAGCCTGAATTTTGATGTTCATGAATGTCTTCTTGTCTCAGGGAGAGGGATGGTCTGAGTCGAAAGGATTAGTACCACCAAGTGCTACAGTGGGGATCGAAAGTTTGGGCACCCCAGGTAAAAATTTGTATTAATGTGCATAACGAAGCCAAGGAAAGATGGAAAAATCTCCAAAAGGCATCAAATTACAGATTAGACATTCTTAGAATATGTCAAAAAAAAGTTAGATTTTATTTCCATCATTTACACTTTCAAAATTACAGAAAACAAAAAAATGGCATCTGCAAAAGTTTGGGCACCCTGCAGAATTTATAGCATGCACTGCCCCCTTTGCAAAGCTGAGACCTGCCAGTGTCATGGATTGTTCTCAATCATCGTCTGGGAAGACCAGGTGATGTCAATCTCAAAGGTTTTAAATGCCCAGACTCATCTGACCTTGCCCCAACAATCAGCACCATCGGTTCTTCTAAGCAGTTGTCTAGAAAACTGAAACTGAAAATAGTTGACGCTCACAAAGCTGGAGAAGACTATAAGAAGTTAAAGCAAGATCTGGAATACTAAGAAAAATATCAGACAGAACAGCTTGCAGGATTGTGAGAAAAGCAATTCAAAACCCATGTTTGACTGCACGATCCCTCCAGAAAGATCTGGCAGACACTGGAGTTGTGGTACACTATTCCACTATGAAGAGATACTTGTACAAATATGGTCTTCATGGAAGAGTCATCAGAAGAAAACCTCTTCTACGTCCTCACCACAAAAATCAGCGTTTGAACTTTGCAAATGAACATATAGACAAGCCTGATGCATTTTGGAAACAAGTTCTGTGGACCGATGAGCAGGGCTGTGGAGTCGGTAGAAAAATGTTTCGACTCCTAAATGTTCCGACAATCTAAATTTACTAGGAGTCGGAGTTGGAGTTGGTGCATTGTTTGCGGACTCCGACTCCAGGTACCCAAAATTTCCTCCGACTCCACAGCCCTGCCGATGAGGTTAAAATAAAACGTTTTGGCAGGAATGAGCAAAGGTACGTTTGGAGAAGAAAGGGCACAGAATTTAATGAAAAGAACCTCTGTCCAACTGTTAAGCATGGGGGTGGATCAATCATGCTTTGGGGTTGTATTGCAGCCAGTGGCACAGGGAACATTTCACGAGTAAAAGGAAAAATGGATTCAATAAAATGTCAGCAAATTTTGGATGGTAACTTAATGCCATCTGTGAAAAAGCTAAAGTTAAAGAGAGGATGGCTTCTACAAATGGATAATGATCCTAAACACACCTCAAAATCCACAGGGGATTACATCAAGAGGCGTAAACTGAAGGTTTTGCAATGGCCTTCACAATCTCCTGACCTCAACATAATTGAAAATCTATGGATAGACCTTAAAAGAGCAGTGCGTGACTGACAGCCCAGAAATATCAAAGAACTGGAAGACTTTTGTAAGGAAGATACTGAAGATAATGGGCAAAGATACCTCAAACAAGAATTGAAAGACTCTTGGCTGGCTACAAAAAGCGTTTACAACCTGTGATACTTGCCAAAGAGGGAAGTACAAGATATTAACTCTGCAGGGTGCCCAAACCTTTGCAGACGCCATTTTTTTGTTTTCTGTAATTTTGAAAGTGTAAATGATGGAAATAAAATCTAACTTTTTTTGACATATTATAAGAATGTCTAATCTGTAATTTGATGCCTTTTGGAGATTTTTCCATCTTTCCTTGGCTCCGTTATGCACAATAATACAAATTTTTACCTGGGGTGCCCAAACTTTCGATCCCCACTGTATAATGTCTGGCTTATGTCAGACGCTGTAGACCTATTTGTTTTTATAGCTCTTGGCATTCTTCCCTCTTACCAAATATAGCATTTGAAAGCCAGGCAGGGCAACATTTAGGGCACATTCGCACATTCCCCTGCAACCCCCCCCCCCCCAAAAAAAAAACCACTGTAAAAAAGGCATATGCAGTTTTACAGCATTTTTTATCATGTTTCCAGTGCGTTTTCTGGATTCCTGACTCCCAGCTTGGACTGGTGACTCAAACGCATTTCATGCATCTTTGTTCGCTTGGATACCGAAAGGCTATCAAAAACTGATCAGTGTGAAAGGGCCCTTAAAAGTCCTGCTGGTGCTTGATACATGTCTGCTTCCAATGCCCATGTAGATTTGGCCGATTTATCCTTCACAATGTATAGCATTGGAAAGGACAATTGCCTTTTGGTTGCATTGGCCAAAAATGTAGGACAAATCAACAAGATGTGCTTATCAAGTACAGTGAGGAAAAAAAGTATTTGATCCCCTGCTGATTTTGTACGTTTGCCCACTGACAAAAAAATGATCAGTCTATAATTTTACTGGTAGGTTAATTTTAACAGTGCGAGACAGAACAAAAATATCCAGAAAAACGCATTTAAAAAAAAAATATACATTTAATTTAATGAGTGAAATAATTATTTGACCCCTTTGCAAAACATGACTTAGTACTTGGTGGCAAAACTCTTGTTGGCAATCACAGAGGTCAGACGTTTCCTGTAGTTGGCCACAAGGTTTGTACACATCTCAGGAAGGATTTTGTCCCACTCCTGCAGATCCTATCCAAGTCCTTAAGGTTTGAGGCTGACGTTTGGCAACTCGAACCTTCAGCTCCATCCACATATTTTCTATGGGATTAAAGGGTCACTAAAGGCAAACTTTTTTTTTTTTTTTTAAATAACAAACATGTTATACTTACCTCCACTGTGCAGCTCGTTTTGCACCGAGTGTCCCCTAACCCTGTCTTCTCGGGTCCCTCAGCGGCTGTCTTGGCTCCTCCTCGCAAAAGCTTTCCACCTTCATGCGAGCGAGCGTGGTGGAAAGCTTTTGCGAGCGCGCTTAGCCGCCGACTGCATCACTCGGCCCCACCCCCCGGCGCGCCGCGTCATCCGCTGTGATTGACAGCAGCGCCAGCCAATGGCTGCGCTGTTATCAATCCGTCCAGCCTAGCCAATCAACGGCCAGGCTGGGAACCGAAGAGGATCACGTGGACGCACGCGGGACTTTCAAGGCATCAGGTAAGTAAAATGGGGGTTCGGGGGGGGGGGCTGGTACCATTGTATGTTTTTTCACCTTAATGCATAGGATGCATTAAGGTGAAAAAACATTTACCTTTACAACCCCTTTAAGGTGTGGCAAGATCAGCAGGGGATCAAATACTTTTTTCCCTAACTGTAGAGGACACTTCTAGCTCAAAGGGTCTGTTACATTGTGTAAGGCACACGGCCCTCCAGGCCACTTCATGTGGCCCTCACACGTCTCCTGCACCAACCCCATCTTTTCTGCCCACACCTTGTCTCAGCAGTCATCAACAGAGAGGAGGACAAAACTCGTCTGCCAGATCTAGAGCTTTTCCATGCAGCTACGGAGAGGCTAGTCTCTGTCCCCCCATTATTCTCAGTGTCTGCAATTGATAGCAGAACTCCTACAGATCCTGCATTACTCTGTGCAGCCGCAGCACCCCCTCATCTCCATCTCCCCTGGTCTCAGCATTGAGCAGCTGACTTCAGCCCTCCTCTGGTTCTCCCCCTGAGCTTGCACTTTTTCCTTCCCAGCTCCCATCAGCTTTTCCCGAAAGCAGCAGCAAGTCTTGACATCTGATGTAAGGGGGAGTGGGATGCTCTAGACATCTAGTCTTACAGATACAACAGGCCCCTTAAAAGAAACCACAATGCTGTATAAAAAAGGTATATAAATTTAGCTTTCAGTTTCGAATGTTTCCTATAGCATCAGTTTCATGTTATTTTTCATTGAATTTGTAGTATTTGGAAAAATAATAAAAACTCAAGTTGCTTTATCATCCTTACCTACTGCAAAGAGCACCGTGCTGGCCCCTTCGCAGCGCCGAGGCCGTGTCCGGCTATTACCCAGGACCCCTCGCTGTTCTGGCATTAGGTGGTACTTTAGGGCCTCAATCAACAAGTCTTTACATTCTGAGTGATGGCGAACTAGGAGCTCTGTGTCCACACTGCTCATCAGGAAATCCCTGCTCAGCAATGGAAGCCGCACACACTTCATTAGCTACCAGGAGAAAGTAAAAGAAAGAAAAAACATAATCATGTTTACGGAAACAAAGAGAAATGATATACCTTATACCTAAAAGGCAGTGTATACATTAATATTACAGTGTATACATTTATATTACAGTGATGCTAAACTAAGTGTTAATTGTCATAATTCATTCACATGATCTTTCCCTGTCCTTTGGCATCTGAAGGAAAAGATCCTTGGGAGGGGCACCCAGAGGCGGCTCTTTAATTAGGCGGTCGCCTAAGGCCTCACACTCACAGGGGCCTTGCTGCCGCCTAACTTGCCCAATGCATTACCCCAGTTTTGAGGGACAGGGGACCTGTGCTCAGGCAGCAATAAGAGCCCTGATTTAGGAGGGGGGCCGCCAGCATCCCCAACAACCAGTAAATATCGATGACACCACCCCTTGTGATGTCAATGTCCCAGCATGCCCTCAGTCAATGACGTCACAAGGGGCGGGTTCAGCAGATGACATCGCCGGGTGGCCCCTCCCCTTAGTTATTAAAGAGCAGGATCTGGGGGCCACATTGTTAAAGGGGGCTTCCAGATTCCGATAAGCCCCCTGCCTGCAGACCCCCACAACCTCTGGCCAGGGTTGTGGGGAAGAGGCTCTTGTCCTTGAATTATTTTCCCCCCATCATCGGTCTGACTGGGGCCCCATGTCAAGTTTTGCCTAAGGCCTCACAAAGCCTAGAGCCGCCTCTGGGAGCACCTGTTACTTTGCTGATGTATGCTTTCTACAGTGTATGCACTGCCCTGATTGGTGCTGTGCCAGTTGCGAAAAAATAAAATAAAAAAATAGTTTCAGAAGAGGAATTCAAATAAATTATAAATATCAAATAACTGCTTTATATCTCCCTATAAATCTTTATTGAACATCAAATGTGGATTTTTGTGCATTAATATGGTGTGGGTGGAGTCAAAGATGGCTGACACTAGCTTTCATTTTGTTCAGACGGCATCTGCATCCCAGGCTCTTTTTTTACTTTACAGGTTTTAGCAATTACATTTGATATATTTAATACTGATTTATATTAAAACAACGCTTTTTGGGAGTTTCTTGGTGAATGTAAACCGATCAGCATACTATACCCCACCCCATTAGTGTTTAGCAAAATGAGGACATGGAGGAGGGAGGAAGGGGAGTGTCATTTATCATTGTGTATACACCCACATGTGTGACTCTAGTCATATGAGCTGCACAATTAAGAAAAAAAAAAAAAAAAGAGAAGGAGGAAATGAAGAGCTTAGAAGGGAACTGAAACTGAGCTTGCTCTGTAGAGACCTGTAATGGGGACACAGAGCAGATGGGAGGGACAGATGAAGGCAAGTTTAACCAGTTATATTTCACTCTACACAAAACGCATGCTTTAGTGGCTTTGTGAGTATAAACACCGTTATATAGAATGTAATGAGAGTTTTTCATAGTCTGGGTTTAGCCCTGGTTCACACTGGAGCGTTTTGACATGTCAAATCGGCGACAATTGCCATCAATGGCACCATCCTAATCGATTTCAAAGAGTTTCTGTACTACTTTTTGCGATTTCGGGCTGCAAATTACAATGACATCTGTGCAGAAACCTGTGTGGAAGTCCATCGGTCAAAAATCCAAGCATGCTCAGAATCAAGTCGACGCATGCTTAATTTTTCTCAGCACGCCGCAGTGTTTTACGTCACCGCGTTGGAAACGGACGGATTTTTGACCGATGGTGTGTAGGCAAGACTGATGAAAGTCAGCTTCATCGGATATCCGACGAACAAATCCATCGGATTAGATTGCATCAGATATCCGATCGTGTGTACAGGGCTTAAGTGTAAGTGAGAGAGGACCAGGTGAAGCAGCCGATCAGGCTCCACTGCAATGCACATGTGCTGACATGAGGAGAGAGCACAGAAGGCAAAGGGTGACTTATGACTCAGCTGCCGCCCCTCATTATCCAGTCAGTAGGCTGAGAGGTGATTTTTAACTATTGTGAACTGTACTGCAGTGGAAGCTGTAGACCTGGTGGTGCTGTCTGGCAGAGGTGTTTAGATCACAAAACTGACTGCATAGAACAACAAGTATTTTTCAGGTACAGTGTTTCCCATACATACTATATAGGTCAACTGCTTGCCTGGAGTTCAACTTAAATTTTTCCGGTTTCATAATAAAAAAATGGAATTGCTTGCATATATTGCTCTCCTCACCCGAGGAACGTGCTGTCTTCTTCCATCCACATCATGTTTGACCCAGTTTAGGACGGCTCTGTACACCTCTTCCTCTGATGGGACATTCAGACTGTCACTTGAAATGAGGTCCAGCACCTGTAGGACATGGACACAGTATGTATGAAAAGTAGAGCAGGTTACTTACACACATTTATACACGAGATCCAAATGTAAGCAGACACAGCATATAGATAAATCTACTACATGGGACCATTTTCTACAGTCCTACAATTCCAGTGAGCGCTTGAAGAGCGGTGTATGCTGTGGCGCTACTGGATTACAAAGAACTACGATTATAATACTTGTAGTGATTTTTCTGACTTTTAGAACTGTTGCAGTGATTGCTTGATATTATTTTTAGTTTACAGACTGAAATTGCAGGTTGCCTTGTTGAGGCCGAGCCATTAAAGCGGGGGTTCACCCTATAAACAAAAACAATTTTTTTTCCTTCTAGCATAAAATTAGGCATAGTAGCGGGGAATGGGTGTTCCTATCCAGACGGAGGATGATTGACGGCTGGCTCTGGCACGTCACGCTTCTCCGGAAATAGCCGAAATAGGCTTGGCTCTTCACTGCGCCTGCGCATAGTCTGTGCGCAGGCGCCGTATAGCGCCGTGAAGAGCCGAGACCTACTCCGGCTGTCTTCGGGGAGCGTGACGTGCCAGAGCCGGCCGTCAATCATCCTCCGTCTGGATAGAAACGCCCATTCCCCGCGGGGAGTCGGAATCTTCAATGTACGATTGCACTGTGAGTACCGTGCTAAAAAAATCAAGACAGGCATACTGTAGCTCGCACTACTATGCCTTAATTTATGCTAAAATGTTGCTATAGAGGGTGAACCACCGCTTTAAAACAGAAGAAAAAAAAAAACAAAGATGCAATTTGTACCCAGAGGCCCAGATTCTCAAAGGAGATACGACGGCGTATCTCCAGATACACCGTCGTATCCGAGTCTGAGCCGTCGTATCTATGCGCCTGATTCTTAGAATCAGTTACGCATAGATTAGTATTAGATCCGACCGGCGTAAGTCTCGTATGCCGTCGGATCTTAACTGCATATTTACGCTGGCCGCTAGGGGCGTGTATGCCGATTTACGCATAGAAATATGTAAGTCAGCTAGATACGCGAATTCACGAACGTACGCCCGGCGCAGTACAGATACACCCTTTACGTTAGGCTTTTCCCGGCGTAAAGCTACCCCTGCTATATGAGGCGTACCAATGTTAAGTATGGACGTCGTTCACGCGTTAAAATTTTACGTCGTTTGCGCAGGTCGTCCGTGAATGGGGCTGGACGTAATTTACATTCACGTCGAAACCAATACGTCCTTGCGGTGTACTTTGGACTGCGGTTTTTACGCTATAAACAAAAATAGAGCGACAATTTTGAAAAAAAAAAATAATATTTTTTACTTTTTGCTATAATAAATATCCCCCCCCCAAAAAATGTATTAATATATATATATATATATATATATATATATATATATATATATATATATATATATATATATATATATATATATATATATATATATTAAAAAAAAAAAAAAATCCTCAGTTTAGGCCGATACGTATTCTTAAACATATTTTTCGTAAAAAAAAAAAAAAAAAAAAAAAATCGCAATAAGCGTTTGATTGGTTTGCGCAAAAGTTATAGCGTTTACAATATAGGGGGTATTTTTATTAATTTTGTTTTTACTAGTAATGGCGGCGATCAGCGATTTTTTTTCGGTACTGTGACATTATAGCGGACACTTGGGACACTTGACACATTTTTGGGACCATTGGCATTTTTATAGCGATCAGTGCTATAAAAATGCATTGGATTACTATAAAAATGCCACTGGCAGTGAAGGGGTTAACACTAGGGGGAGGGAAAGGGTTTAAGTATGTCCCTGGGTGTGTTCTAACTGTAGGGGGGGGGTGGACTTACATGGGGAAATTACTGATCTTCTGTTCATACATTGTATGAACAGAAGATCAGCATTTCGCTCGCTCACAGGACCGGGAGCTGTGTGTTTACACACACAGCTCCTGGTCCCCGCTCTGTAATGAGCGATCGCGTGTGCCCGGCGGCGAACGCGCCCGCCGGGCATGGGAGTCGGGGGGGCACGCGCGCCCCTAGTGGCCTGCGCGAGAGCCGACGTATAGCTACGTGCTCTCGCGCAGGGGAGCTGACCTGCCGCCGTAAAACGATGGCGGCTGGTCGGCAACCAGTTAAAGTCGGGATTAACCAATTGCCTGGATCGGCAGGTGGCTCAGCCTTTCAACAAGTTGCTGAGAGCCTGAGCCAGCTCCCACCTCCTTTACAGCCTAGTGCTACAGTGAGCACTGAAGGGGCAAAGCAGAGAGCCGGTGACTGACAGTCCACCTAGACCAGTATGAATGTTTATTATTTTACATTCCCAAACTTCTCTTTTAATAGTCAGTGGGTGGAAACCCGAACATTGTTGACCACTGAGAACTGCCCCCCTTACCTACAGTTAAAAAGAGAACTGCTGCTAGTGGTTAGAAACTCTGCATTGCTCATGGAGCCCTTAGCAACCTTTGGAAGAACTCTGGGTGAATAAACCTGTTCTAACAGAATACTATACAAAAAGGTCCCTGGCACACTTTCTGAAATGAAAACAAGGCACAACTGGGTCAATTGCAGGGTTAAAATAACACATGCTGTATTTAAATGCATGAACGTGCATTACAAACATGATGGGCATGGTGGTAGCATCTCTAAATATAGTATGATAGTTGGGACCCTATACATGTAGGGTCTTTTATAAGTGTGACCCCCTCTTTTAGATTGTAATCTCTTAGGGAACAGGGCCCTCTTTGCCCGAATGCTGTAGAGCACTGTGCAAACTGTTGGTGCTATATAAATCCTGTATAACAACAAAACCAACAACACCAACATATAAGGTTTGCATTAGAGTTTGGATTTACAAAGATGACCGGCAAGTTCACAGTTAATCCAGTAATATAAAAAAAAAAATATTATATATATATATATATATATATATATATATATATATATATATATATATATATATATATATATATATATATATATATATATATATATATATATATATATATATATATATATATATCTTGGATGAGAACAAAAATGACTGCTGAAAACAGGAAATATCATACAGTAATGTGACAAAACAACAGCTTGACTGATCCGCTGCCAGCCAGTGACTCCAGGCTGGAGAAAATAGCACAAATAATCACCAAGTATGTGGGGAGGAAACAATGGGAATCAATCCATTCAGACCCTAGCAGCGGGGGACCCTTGCTGCTGGTGCGCTGGCAGCTTCCTGCATAGGAGTTCCCTGCGTTTCATATCGTAGGCTGTTGCTAGGAGACGTAGTGAACACGCAGGGGAAGCTAGGCTGAGCTCTGCATGTGTATTAGTGAGGGGGCTTCAGAAAGAGGAGCACAATGTGGGAAGACTTGGTGGAAAATAGCGGTGTGACTGCAAACTCTCCGGGGATCACAAAAACTAGAGAACGATGAGAAGTGGTGGGACGGGAGATAAACTCTATGAAAAATACCTGAATTTTAATTTTGTAGTTTCACTTATTACTGAAAGTACAAACCAAGTTTTTCAATTTAGCTGCATATTGATTGGTAGGAGGCCATGAACCCCTTTAGATTCCCAAAAATTCCTGGGTCCTGGCTTCCAGTAACAGGCAGTCTATATACATTATCTGTGCTCATCTGCTGCCTCTTTGAGCCTACCCTTACAACAGGCAATGTCAAAATTATGGGGGAGACCTGAGATGTTTAAAGAAGTATGGGGGTCCCCCCCCCCCCCATTTTAATCATACTTACCTAGGTGGATGCAGCAATCAGTCCTATACTGTATCTGCTCCCCGGCGCCTCTACACCAGTGGCAGCTGGTGGTATATTTTTTGGTAGGAGGGCAAACAAACAATCCACCCGCTGCCACCCCCACCCCCCCTGGTCGGTCACCAGCCCTGCACTTACGCTATCTAGGATGCAGGCAGTGCTTCCTCCAGGCGGTGGCTTCCACCTGTGTCTCCTGCATTTTCTCCCTCCTCCTCCGCGGAGGCCAATAGGATCGCTTTTCCTTTCAGCCAATTGGGCGATGCGTCTCAGGAAGACAATAGCAAATATTAATAATTCGCTATTGTCACAAAACTGGGTCGGCTGAGGGCGCAGTCTCAGGTTCTAATTATGTGCTTCTAAATAAAAATAAAAATAAAAAAAAGAATCAATGCGTCCGGCACCCTGCATGTAGATTAGGGGCCAGGCGCATGGATTAGGGGGGCTGCGCCCCATATGGACAAGCCACCACTGCTCTACATTGAGAACCGAGCGATTAAACACTGCTGATCGCTCATGTCTCAGAGCTCAGTGAGCAGAAAGCTGTCGTTAGTCACAGCTCTCCGCTCTGCTTCCCTTTTCGCTCACTGGAGCACTGGGCTGTAGAGGGGGTGGGAGCGGATGGCTCAGGCTCTCAACGGCTCGCACAGATGCACACTCGGATGTGCTCAGAGAGCCATGCAACCATCCACCTGTCATGGATTTGACCAGTCTGCCTGCACAAAACTGAATAGAACACCTGTGCCTCCCGTGCAGGTAAAGACAGCTCTCTGCATAGCTGTACCGCACACTGTACCCATGTAAATGAGGCCTACGTGAACTTAAAGTAAACCTGTGCCCAGACTATGCACATTAAAGTATTAAAACATTCTAAACAAAATATAAAAGCACTTTAAGTGTGGTGACTGGTGTTTTTCCACACTGGGAAGAAATACATCACAGCACATAAAGCTAGAGAGTAGGGTTGCCTCCTTTCGTTCAATTAAAACAGAACACTTTAGCGGCACAAATAACATGTGTAATCATACAAGTCCCCCTTTACATCAGAGTCCACAGAGTTCCCCTGAACTAGCAGAGTTCCTTTACACTGTAAAGGGTGGGGGGTTGGACTCTGCATACTCTGATGTAAGGGATGCTCTGGGAACCCCCGATTTAAGGGGGAGCACTGAGAACTCTGATGTACAGAGAGGACGCTGATATAAGGGGGAACACTGTGGCCTCTGCTTTATAAGGGGAACTCTGATGTAAGGGGTGCTCTGAAAAGAGAGAGGGGATGACTTCAGTCACAGACAGGGATAGATATTGAGCTCACTTACCCCCTTGGCAGTCAGCACCTCTCATCCAGATGTATCTGAGGCTGTTGGACTTGAAATTTTCAGCCCACAATTTTTTCTGAGAAGTATGGGCAGACACAGAGGGGTAGGGGGAAAGAGGAAAATTAGCAGATATGGCCCTCTCTCCTCTCTTGTCTGTGTGTGTGTGTGTGTGTCTGTGGGGAGGGGGGGGAATGGTTAGTGCTAGCTTTGGGCAGCGTGAAAGATTTTAACTCTCGGTTTAGACACCTGCTACCAGCAACCATGCTAGGAAGCCATAGTCTGGTCTGAATAAAGTGTCCGGATGCACGATTCCAAACCCAAACTGTCCGGGTGAATCCCAGACAGGAGGCAACCCTACTAGAGAGGTCAGCAGCTTGTTATAAAGGTTCTTTCATTGCTTGTTAAAAATATGTAAAAAAAAACAAATATGTAAAACTTGAATATATAAATAGCCTGGGTGCAGGTACTCTTTAAATAGAAGCTGAAGTGATCTTTAGGCCCCATTCACACCTCCGCGACAAAACGCCAGACGCTCGTGCCGCTGGAGGGGAGAATTCCCATTGCTGTCTGAGATGGTTCACATCTCATAGACGCCGTACGCCTGCAAAAAAGTCCTGGACCCTTTTTTTCAGGCGGCATTGGCGTTCGGCCATACAAAGCAATGGGAAGGATTTGTAAAAAAAAAAAATTACACTATTTGCGGCAAAATACGCCGCGTACGCGGCGTTACTTGTCGTGGAGGTGTGAATGCAGTGTAATATTGTCTAATGGCAGAGGTCTCAAAAGATTCTGAATGAAAGTGTCAGGGAAAGCACTATAACCTAATCTGGCTCTACTGTATGTCACAGTTCTGTCAAATTCATAATTGTAATTAGGGGTGAGTACAGAGAAGACTTCATCAGTGTTTTGCTACTCTTAATTTTTCAGTCACAGGCTGGAATGGCCCTTGACCAGGGTATAGAGCTTGAACAGCAGCGCGAAAAAAGCGAGGTCATGGATCCTACATAGGAAAATTTAAGAACAAAATAATGCATTTTTTAAGACAGGTGAACCAGTTTACAAAGGCCCTATACCAATTGAGCCATAGAGTCTTTTTGTAAAGTTCTCTCCACAAGCCACAAAATACCGTATACAAGGTATTCTAACCCTCGCCAACAAAAAAGACTTAACCAACTTATTTTTAACCTATTGGATCCTGGACATGTATATCATGTGACCATAGTGGAGAGGGAATGGTTAACTCTGCCCACAGTAGAACAGAGTTCACAGGAGATTCAAAGAAGCGCCAACAATCAGGAGGATAGGGCGTTACTGGAAGTACTTCCACACCTCCTATGGAAATTAGAAAGGCAAAATGTGTGCTAAAGCTGTGAACTGTAGACCAAAAGCACCAGGGTGTGCGACTCCGACTACTAGGACCCTCACTGATCTTCCACAGGTATTCATGGTCAGAGGTATTCCCTCCTCTCCATATCAGTCCTGGTTTGTAAAATCGAGAGAATCATCTGCACCCATCATGCCAACCGGTGGGCCAGCATTTACGGGGATGAAGGTAGAATGTCAGTGTACACAGTCCAATAGAATTTAAAACATCTTCGTATGTGAAGGCAAAAACTATGAAACTAGCATTTTTCAAGACAAAATTAGGGGAAGATGAGGTTATATGACAAAAAAAAAAAAAAAAAAAAAAAAAAGCTTTATTAGATGAGAATTACCTGTTTTAGAGGCAGTAGCATGAACTCTTCAGTCTTTGACACCTCCACAAAGTGCTGTAGAACATACTTGTGTGCAGACTTCAGAAGGTCACTGCAGGAGTGTGTGTCTGCAAAGCCACGAATCCCAAGACAGTTAGAGGGGTCCAACTGGCTGAGCAGGAACTTGCAGCAGGCATCCCTCACTCCATTTAGCTGTAAGAGACTAGCAGCTGGGAGGAGAGTCTGGAATACAGACAAAAAAAAAAAGAGGACATATTATTTCAATAATTTCTTAAGCATGAGATGAACTTATGCATGCAAACAGCAGCAAGAGTGAGCAGCCAGTACATGTCTGCATTTAAAGGTGAAATCCACCTTTTACAAAATAAAAAAAAAAATACAAATTAACTTGCAAAGGGTTACAACCTCAATCTAAACAAGTCGCTAATCCATAGCTGAGATATACAGTACTGTGCAAACTTTTTAGGCAGGTGTAAAACAAATAAAAAATAAATGCTGTAAATAAATAAGGCTTTCAGAAGTGTTAATAATTTATTTTTGTCAATTACCAAAATGGAAAGTAAATGGAAAAAAAAAAAATATTTAAATCAAATATTTGGTGTGACCACCCTTTGCCTACAAAACAGCATGAGTTCTTCTAGGTCAGTGGTTCTCAACCTGGGGGTCGGGACCCCCTTGGGGGTCAAATGAGGATTTGCCAGGGGTCCCCAAAACCTGGGCTGTTCCTGAAGCCTGCGGCCACCCACTCAGCCTCTTCACAGCTGCCCCTTCAGTTCACGGCATAGCTGGGGGGCAGGGACTAGAGGTCAGCTGACTGCTGAGGAATGTGAAGTGAGAAGGGCTGGAGGAGACCCTATCTGCTGATTTCAGCATAGGTGTCACTGCTACGAGAAACCACAAAGTCGGTGACACAGTGAGTAACACTACCTGTGATTAGAGTTGCCCTTAAAAGTCCCCACTACAGTTCTCAGATCAGCAGATGACCTTGATCAAGAGCACCTAAGTTGGCTGATCAGAATCCCCCAGCATTGCCACTCATCCCAACACCCCGCCAGCATTGCCACTGATCCCATACTCCCCACCAGGGAGTAAGAGAAGGAATAAAAATAGAGACTACATGGAAGGGTAAGGAAAAGTGGGGGAGGAACAAAGAAAAAGGGAGAGAACGAATAAGAGAAAGAAGAAAGACGTCTAGAGAGGGATGGGGGATAACAAACAAGAAATTAGGATAGAGAGAGATAAAAGGGAAAGAAAAGAGGAACAAAGAGAGAGAGTGGTACATCCTAAAATGTACCATAAGGGGTTTTAATACTGTACGAGTGGAAGGGACTCAGGGAGCGCTAAATGTCCGTGACCCATGATAGGAAAATAATTTTACCGTTAGGGGTCCCCACAACTTGGGACATTTTATCAAGGGGTCACGGCACTAGACAGGTTGAGAACCACTGTTCTAGGTACACTTGCACATTTTGAAGGAACTTGGCTGGTAGGTTTTTCCAAACAACTTGGAGAACTAACCACAGATCTTATAGACCGCCTCAGATCCTTCCGTCTCTTTATGTAATCCCAGACATATGTTGAGATCAGGGCTCTGTGGGGGTCAAACCAACACTTCCAACTGCTTATTCTTCTTTACGCTTAAGATAATTTTTAATGACATTGGCTGTATGTTTAGGGTCATTGTACTGCTGCAGAATAAATTTGGGGCAAATCACACACCTCCCTGATGATATGGCATGAAGGATAAGTATCTGACTGTATTTGAGGACACTACTGATCCTGATAAAATCTCCAACTCCATTAGAAGAAAGTCAGCCTTGCAAACTTGCAAGGAACCTCAAATATGCTTCACTGTTGCGCTGCAGACACACGTTATTGTACTGCTCCACCGCCCTTTGGTGAATAAACTGCCTCTTACCACAGCCAAATGTTTAAAATTTTGACTCAGTCCAGAGCATCTGCTGCCATTTTTCTGCACCCCAGTTCCTGCATTTTTGTGCATAGTTGAGATGCTTAGCCTTGTTTGCATGTCTGAGGAATGTTTTTTTGGCCACAATCCTTCGATGAAGACCACTTCTGGCTAGACTTTTCCGGACAGTAGATGCCGATAGTCCTGCTGGACATCTTCCAATGTTGAAGGGAAGTAAGCATGAAGCGTCTTTCATCTTCTGCATTAAGTTTCCTTGGCCGACCATGGTCTACGGTCCTCAATGTTGCTTGTTGCCTCTTCAAAAGAGCTTGAACATCACATGTTGAAATCACAGTCTGCTTTGAAATCTTTGCCTGGGAAAGAACTTTATGATGCAGTATAACTACTTTGTGTCTTGTTGCTGTGCTCAGACTTGTCATGATGTATGACCTGTAACAAATTGGTCTTTTACAACCTCACCTTAGTAGCAGAGTTTGGCTGTTCCTCACCCCGTTTAGGCTGGGTTCACACTACTACACTACTTTCATCCTACTTTGCTCGGTGTTCAATGTTTCCCTATGAGAGCGTCTTGTAGTGTCCTACATTGGTCCTACACAAGTCGTCCGACTTTGAAAATGCTCCCTGTACTACTTTTGGTCCTACATTGATCCTACTTCAGGCCCATTGAATATCATTGAAGTCGGACCAAAGTAGTATCCTGTTCATGAAAGTAGGATGGATGTAGGACCAATGTAGGATAAATGTAGGACCAATGTAGCAGAGCAAAGTAGGATCAAAGTAGTGTAGTAGTGTGAACCCAGCCTTAAAGCCTCCTACACAGGTGCTTTTATTTCAGTTAAATTACCTATATATGAATTGATGATCATTAGCACCAGCTTGGTATAACTGATCATACACCTGACTCTAATCCTATAAAATCCCTGACTGTGCAAGTGTATAAAATGTGTAAGTTTAAGAATTCATGCTGGTTTAAAACACCAAATATTGATTTAATTTTTCTTCTGTTCAGTTACCTCCCATTTTGCAAATGGATAAAAAAAAAAAAATATATATATTTTTGAAAGCATTCTTACTTTACAGCATTTCTTCACACCTGCCTAAAACCTTTGGACAGTGCTGTATATAAACTGGTTTTATCTACCAAAGGTTCTGTATTTCTGTCAATCTAACTGCACAACTCTGGCTAACACTCTGCTGATTGGACAGTGGAAAACTATAGACTGATAAGCTCAGAAGACCGTTTCCTCCTCATGCAGCAAATCTGAGTGGCTTCTGGTGCTTCCCTCAGTTCTACTATTCAGAAGATGGCAGGAGGCGGACATCAAATCAAATTCAGGTACTTGCATTAGCTTTATTTAATAATACATCTAGGGGTCTAGAAAAATATAAAGGGCCAGATCCACAAAAGGGATACGACGGCGCATCCGCCGCTGGGGGCATTTCGAGTCGAAATGCCGCTTCGGGTATGCAAATTAGCACTTACGAAGATCCACAAAGCTTTTCAGCTTCGTTTTTTTTCTCCGTAAGTATTAGTTTGCCATCGTAAAATTAGGGCTGCTTTTACAAGGCCTAAACAGTTTAGGCCTTGTAAAAATATGCCCTTCTATCCCGCGTCGCCGTCTTTTTTTTTTTTAATTTTTTTTTTCCCGCCGCAACTCATATATTTTTTTTTTTACGCCCGCCGCGATTCTCAAAACCCGGCGCAACATAAAACCGCGCTAAGCACGTTGGGAAAATTACGTCATGAGCATGCGCAGTACGGCCGGCGCGGGAGCGCGCCTAATTTAAATGGGACTCGCCCCATTTGAATAGGAACGCCTTGCGCCGGCCGGATTTAAGTTACACAGCCGAAAATTTCTAGGTAAGTGCTTTGTGGATCGGGCACTTAGGTAGAAATTTTGCGGCAGTGTAACTTAAATGGCAATATTTAAGTTACAGCGGCTGGCTGTGGATCTGGCCCAAAGAAACTGCACAAGTATTCACGTGCATGAAACAGACGTTCTCTGGCTATTTCTTCTACAGATCAAATGTTATTTATTCATAAAAAACAGGGTGGCTTTGGAAATAAAGCATTATGGTTACTAAATGGAATGTATAATGAAAGGAAATACGTATTTCATACAATTCTCAGTTCCAGCTAAGGGCCATAGTGTGGCATTTTCCCAGTTGATTGTTTAGGCAGGGCCTGGATGTGACAAATCAAACAAAAAACTTGGACAAATTTAGGCATACTGCACCAAATAACAGAAATATCTGGATTCATAACTTGCTTGTAGATGTACAGACTTTAAAGCAGGAGTTCGGCATACTGTTGTTACATACCTGCACATTGCCTTCTCCAACCACAATCTCTGCTGTATAAGCGTACTGTACAAGCTGCTCCAGTGCTTGAGGGTCAATGTCATGCAAAGTCACATGAGTCTGCCGACTCTCGCTCATTTCATCTGTAAAAAAATGGAGATAAAAAAGAATAATAAATAGCCTGCATGTCTTACATGGCATCAATTATATCAAATAAATAAAATACATACTGTATATTAGCTCAGACTACAGACATGCAGCCTCCATTAAACACTTTACGTTATTGATAGGCCAAACAAGGCCTGACAGAATTGGCGTCAACATGACTAACTCCATAGGTTATAGGTAAAGCCCATCAACCAATGGTAATTATTATTATTTTTTTTGGTAGGACTACATCAGACTGCTCTAAGCAAACAAATGGTTGCAATAGGTTCCTGCAAATTTTATGTTGATAAAATTTTACACTATTAAAGAATAACAGAAAAAAGCCAGTCCACATAGTACATACATAAACACTTCAAAATGATACTTTATTAAATATTAGAACAAGTTATTAGCTTATTTGAATAACAACTACTTAGGAATGTTTTAGATTGCATAAGTGTTATTCTAACGTAACAATTACAATTTTAATAAAAATTTCATTCAATAAGTTATGCCAAATACCACCACCTTTTCATAAAGCAAAAACTGGCTTGGTGACTTGCAAAAAACAAAAAAAAAATAAACCACACGGTGCCTGTAAGAGAACACAGCTTATACTCACCGGTCTTGTTGCCAATCCTTAACCACTTGCTTACACATATACCCCCTTCCTGCCCAGGCTAAATTTCAGCTTTTGGCACTGCGTCGATTTAACTGACAATTGCGCGGTTGTGCGACATGACTCCTAAACAAAGTTGGGGTTCTTTTTGTCCCATAAATAGTGCTTTCTTTTGGTAGTATTTGATCACCTCTGCGGTTTTTATTTTTTGCGCTATAAACAAAAATAAAGCGACAATTTGGAAAAAAAATAAAAAAAAGCAATATTTTTTACTTTTTGCTATAATAAATATCCCACATTTTTTTTTCTCAGTTTAGGCCGATACGTATTCTTCTACATATTTTTGGTAAAAAAAAAAAAAGTGTATAGTGATTGGTTTGTGCAAAAGTTATAGCGCCTACAAAATAGGGGATAGAATTATGCAATTTTTTTTTTATTTTATTTACCAGTAATGGCGGCGATCTGCGATTTTTATTGTGACTGGGACATTATGGCAGACACATCGGACACATTTTTGGGACCATTCACATTTATACAGCGATCAGTGCTATAAATATGCACTGATTACTGTATGAATGTGACTGGCAGGGAAGGGGTTAACACTAGGGGGCGAGGAAGGGGTTAAATGTGTACCCTACTAGTCATTCTAACTGTGGGGGGAGGGGACTGACTGGGGGAGGTTACCCCGATGCTGTGTCCCTATGTACAAGGGACACAGCATCGGTCTCCTTTCCCTGACAGTCTTGTCTGTGTAACAGCCGATCGCGGGTACCTGTCGGACATTGCGGCTGCCAGGCACGCGCATCGGCACCGCAGTGATGCGTCGTGCACGCTCACGCGCCCCCCAGTGGTCGGAGGACCCAGGGACGTCAATAGACGTCCTCCCGGCATTGTAGAGCCACCTTGTGGCCATCATTGTACAATGCCGGGGCTCCAAGAAGTTAATCTCTACTGCTGCAGAAGGATCTTCACCCACAGTGCTGTTGATATTCTGCAGCCACTTCCTGCCTCTATATATATATATGCAATTTAGCAAAGGCTACATGTCATTGCTCAGGTCAGGTTTCCCGATTGCAAACTTTGGCTGCACAATGTGCTCAACATGGCTGCTTATACAGTAGTCTCCACCAGAAACCAACATGTCAGGGTGACAATATAAGAGCGTTTGGGAGAGAGGGATAGGGCTTTGTAATTTTTTTCCTTCATAAAAGGTTACTGTATATACTCAAGTATAAGCCACGTTTTTCAGCACATTTTTTTGTGCTGAAAATGCCCCCCTCGGCTTATACTCGAGTCACCTTTTTGCGCCTGATCTCCTGGAATTTGGGGACCAAGAACCAGCCAGTTATAGGTCCCCTGGACCCCAAACTTGGCACACATGTAGCCCCACTCTTCCTCTACACGTGTGCAAAGTTTGTTGTGTCTGGGGAGCACTGATTTTTCAAAGCCGGGCACCCCTTCCATAGACTCCCATGTTAAACGGTAGGGGTGCAACAGATCGTGCCCGATCCGCGATCCGAACGGGTCGACCTGTTCGAATCGGCAAGTATGCGATCCACGGAACGCACCGCCGCCGTGGCCTTAGAAAAGACCGCGGCTTCGGCCTAGCTCAGGAGCGGTCGGCCATCTTGGTACGCTCGGCGGCGGTGCACGCTGACGTCATCACCCCTCCCTCTCCTCGTGGATCTTTTCTATTCTGCAAGAGCGTGCTGACTCTGCATGCAACCTACAATGACTAGTACAGTGAGACGGACCGAGTACATCAGTACAGTGAGTTGGCTAATGGCTATTACAGGGGAAAAATGGCTATACACACAGTGTTACCGTTTACTAGTGTGGGGGCAATGTTGGCTATGACTATTATTACAGTGGCAAAAATGGCAATTACAGTGTTACTGTACAGTGTCCGATGTGTCCGCCATAATGTCGCGGTCACGGAAAAAAAAAAAAAAAAAAATAATAAATAGCTGATCGCCGCCATTGGTAATAAAAAAAAAAAAAAAAAATTATAAAAATGTAAAAAGACAAACAACCTGTTTGTCTTGTGTTTTTTTTTTTTACTGATCCCAAAATGATCCGATCCGTGACTCCTGATCCGAGGATCGATCCTATCCATGAGTTTTTTGATCCGTTGCACCCCTATTAAACGGTAATTTTTCTGGTGAATTTGGGGACCCTGACCTTGGCACACATGTAGCCCTATTTCTCCTCTACAAGTGTGCAAAGTTTTTTGTCTAGGGGACCTACGGCTGGGGAGCACAGATTTTTCAAAGCCAGGCACCCCTTTCATAAACTCCCATGTTAAACATCAGTCTAGTCATGGGCACAGTGAGGCATGCAGATGGACACCCTAGGCTTATACTCGAGTCAATACGTTTTCCCATTTTTTTGTGGTAAAATTAGGTGCCTCGGCTTATATTCGGGTCGGCTTATACTTGAGTATATACGGTAAGTCAGCAGCTACAAATACTGTAGCTGCTGACTTTCAATATTAGGAAACGTACCTGTCCAGAAAACCAGCAGTGTCTTCACCCGAGTTGATTTTTCAATCTCGGCTAAGGAAAACCGTCAGTGAGGCCTTTGCGGCATCAAAGCCGGTTCCCTACTGCGCACTATGTTTTGTGGCAGGGGATGGAATAGGGGGTCTGAACTTCCAGCTGAGTTTGGCACGGTGAAGTCAGCTGGAAGTGGGAGCAGGTACCTGTCAAAACCAGGTACCCCCCCGAAAGGTGCCAAATGTGGCAGTGGAGGTGGGGGAGGAGGCAAACAAGTGGAGCTTTCCCTTTTGGGTGGAGATCTACTTTAAAAGAGAAGTATGGCCAAAGCTCTTTTTATCATATTTCAGCAGTCTACAGTCCACTGTCGGCCAACGTCAGAGTCACTCCTGGCTCTGGAAGGATCCAGCCACTGAGCACCCACCACAGTGCGGGGCTCCATTGACAGTCACTGCTCTCTGCTTGAGGAAGGAAGACAGTTCTCAGGTTTAGAGCTGGCAATAAGACACTTACAGAATCAGACGGATGCTGCAGCATGGAGGCGAGCATGTAAAGTTTGTTTTTTTGCATTCCCACACTTCGCCTTTATTTACTTTGAACAGGAGGGGTTAGACATTGTGTGCTAGTATGCACAGCATATTATCAAAATATGACCACACTTACCTGCACAAATGATCCTCTCCAGCGCTGAGCTGTCAGTGCTTCCAGTGGTCCATCTTCTCCCAGTCTTTCTTCCAGGTTTTGAATCTTCGGCTGCTTGATTAGCACATGCAAGTCAGAGAGGTGCCATAAATGTATGCTGAACTACGTAATAGGAAACATCATCTTGTTTAAGCTTTATCCTTTTCTATCTTTTGTCTTGAATTTCTCCAGAAAAATAGCGCTCTTATGCAAGTGATCCTGCGCTTTCACCCTCATAACTGTATATCTGCAGTGTGTGATCATCTAAGGCACTGTCACCACTGTACAAAGATGGCCACCGTTCCTTCACACATGCTTAGTAGCGTGCATTCGGCTCCAGGCATGGAAGGAACAGTGGCCACCTTTGATGCTGGAATTGCATGTTGCTGTACCATGTGATATGCGGTTTTACTCCTGGACCTTGTAAGTGCTTAGACTTAATAAATCCCTTTTTATGGGTGTTTTTTATCATACGTGTATGGGTCCTGCTGAGCTAATTCACAGTGGTTCCCTGCAAGTTGTAGATCTATATGGTGACAAATGACAGCAAAATTCCTGGTCTCTGTGGATGAGGGGGAAGTTGGAGAGCGTGCCCTTCCCCAGGGGGAATTTCATTATAAAACATGTGACCAATCTTTTATGGAGGATCACATTATTTTGTAAACTTTGTGTGCGATTAATTACACCTGGAAGACCTTACAAGTGTTTGATGGTGACAGCCGGAAGAGCTCATTCTATTTTCTAATCACAACTTTTTTCATTCTGTCCTAGTGTATTTTCAGCTGTATATGAGTTCCTGGATTTAAGCACTTTGCCGATTTAGGTTTACATATTGCTGTTAAAAATGGGCATTGGGGGTAAGATTTTGGTTAGGGTTGTCCTGATACTGGTATCGTTATCGGGACCGATACCAAGCATTTGCCCGAGTACTTGTACTCGGGCAAATGCTCCCGATGCTTCACCCGATACTTGTACTGTCGGTGGTGATCAGTGCGTGGGGAAGTTACCGATCACCGCTGTATAGATTTAAAATTCAATTTCTCCGCTTCTCTCTACACCCCTCCCCCCCGCACGGCTTTCAGCTGCTTTAAAATCAGCGGTGATCGGTGTTTGCAACTCCCCCACACACGATCACCGCTGACTGTCCCATGTCCTCCTCCAGCCCCCCTCCGTTTTGCTGCAGTCTGTCTCCCTCCCTCCATGTCCCCCTCCGTGTATCCCGTCGTGTGTCCCGCCATGTTTCTCTCCCCTTCCATGCTCCTCCTCCACCCCCTGGAAATGTCAGGATGGTCTGTTAAGACCCCTGATATCTCACCAAAGCCCCTCCAACAGGGCTGAAAAAAAAAAAAACACACAAAAGAATAAAAAAAAAAAACATTGTAGGAAAAAAAAAATTGTAAAAATTTAAAAAAAAAAAATTGTTAAAGATAAAAACTACTGACACATGTGCCGCTGTCACACGAGATTAAAAAAAAAAGTATCGGTACTTGTACTCCGTCTTAAAAAAGTGGTATCGGGACAACCCTAATTTTGGTGATTGATAGGATTTTTTTGTATAATTTATTTACATTATTTTAGTTTTGGGTTTGCTTGCGCTGCACATACATACACACAAATTTATTTATATATATATATATATATATATATATATATATATATATATATATATATATATATATATATATATATATATATATATATATTACACCTTATATACCTATTTGTTATGCCGAGTATCTGGGCATAGCATCAGCAGCTTATACCATGCATAGATTGCCCTGAGCGTGGATATTTCAGTGTTCTCCATGCTGGAGAGGAAGATGTGCCTGAGAGCCTACAGTGCAATGATCTCCCTGTCACTAATTAAATTATTCTGTGGATCTGTGTCTTTTGCACCCCTTCCTGCTTCTACTTAAATCACTGCCCCATTACCCAATTAGAGTAGATCACTGGTCATCACGAGGACAGGTCTGATATCAGGAAGCAAACTCTTGCTCCTCTACCAAAATACTCGCCTTCACACTAAGACACAGTGCAGAACAAGGCATGGTAAATTGATAAATTTGAAAAAAAATGAAAAATCAAATAAACCACAAGCAATACCAGTGACTAGTCTTTTCTCTTTTGCTTTTTGGGTGTATTTCCACAAAACAGGCTCTTTAAAATGGCAGAATTGTATGACTGTCATCTCAAGTCTATGGATAGCTCACAAACATTTACTGACAGATAATTTTCAGGTATCAGGACAATAGCTTCTGAAGCTCATTTAAAAGTTTACTTGTGACTTTTGCCCAGGGTGATGTTCTTTATTAACTACGTCACGGCAAAATTGAGATGCACATAAAAAGTACTTACTTGTAAACATGGCATGGAAGTAGGGGCTACAGGAGGCAAGCACGACTTTGTGACCCTTAATCTCTTTGGTCCCCACATGGAGCACAATGTCACACAGGAGTCCTCTCTGGCGCATTCTGTTCATGCATACAAAGGCATCATGGTAGTGCCGCTTTGAATTATGGGAGATGCTGTGGCCCTCCCGGGTCAGAAGCTGCACCGCCCCTTCCATGGCTGGGGACTGGTCTCCTGATTTCTCCTTCACTGGCTTCACTCGTTGAAGCTGTAAAACACAGAATAAAAATTATTATAGAAGGCTGCATTAGTTACAATTGGATGACATTCAGTTTGCCAAAGCACTGTATATCAAACTATTGCTGTGTCCCCCCAGCCCCCATCTCTGTGCTGTTGATCTCCTCCGGCCTCTTTGCAACTACTGCCTGTCTACATGCACTCTAGTGGTGCCTACATGTCATAGCTCTGGACTGGCTTCCTGATTGGGAAAATGGTGGTACATGCCTGCGAAGTGAACACTGGACATAGCCGCTCATTGTGTTCAGTAAGAAGGCTGGAGTACTTGGGTATGGTTATAGACACAGCCCAAGAAAGTCAGGGCTATTAGGTATCGGGTCCATGCGATCTAGGCAAAGAAGGATCCTTCCATTCGCCTTTACATGAGGTTGTTAGGGAAAATGGTGGCTTCATTCAAAGCAGTTCCCTTTGCTCAATTTCATTATTTCATTCCCTCTCCGATCCCCTAAATGACCTCCACCATCGTAAGGCACTGCGGAGAAACCCACGGCTCATTAAAAGGACGACATAAGTCATGACTAAACGCTGAAAGCAAAAGATGTAAAATAACAGAGTGAGTGGAAAATATATAAAAGCAGCAGGAGAATGACACCCTGTAGCTTTTAACGATTCGTCACTGAATGTTCTGTGCCCGCGCCTGCAACTGCACCCTGCTCTGTACACCTACATGCTGCTGATTAGTGCTGGTAAAAATAGATACTCTTGAAGAAGCAATTTCTACACATTTGTAATCACAGTATGAAGCTGTGACTAGAGCCCCGGCCACAAAAAGACAAGAAATGTGTAGGGCTCATAGTAAGAACATAAGGGCAGCGGTGAGTTGTTATACTGGACATGCATTTTTGTGACCATCAGATCACTATTACCATAAAGTACATGGGGGCAGTTCCACAGATTAGGAGGACTGCTGCAGTTATAAATGGACAATTAATGGGTCATAACAATATTGCACTGTGGACAAAGAACAAGGACCCTCATCTAGAGCAGGGGTCTCCAAACAAAGGGCCAATGTACTGTCCCTTAGGGCTCTTTCACACTGAGCGCCCGTACAGGTCCGTCTGTCAGTTTTTTTTGCGGACCTGTACGGGGGCTCCGTGCTCCTCTATGGAGCCGCGGATGTCAGCGGTGACATGCCCGCTGACATCCAACCCGCCAAAGTGTGACGGAGGAAAAGCCTACTTTTCCTTCCGTCTGGCGGATCGGGTGAACACGGACATACGGTCCGTGTTCATCCGATCCCCCATAGGAGGGAGCGGAGAAAAGACAGGGCGGTCCCTGCACAGTGTGCGGGGACCGCCCTGTCATCCGCCGGCTCAGCAGGGATCAACGGAGCGATCCCCGCTGAGCAAGCGGAGGTTCACGGGGCGGATCATTACTGATCTGTCTAGTGTGAAAGAGCCCTTATACTTCAGGGGGGCCCGGCTGTGGCCAGTAGGAGTAGAAAAATGTCCTTGCATCAGTGGTAGTAAATAATATCTCAGTGGTCAGTAGGAGTATAAATAAAAAATGTAATATATATATATATATAAAAAATACATATACACACACACACACACACACACGTGCGTATCTCCATCTATCATACTGTAGCCTGTGGTCACTATAAGGAGGAATTGTGCCCACCTGCTGGCAGCAATGGGAGGAATTGTGCCCCACTTAGGGTTTCCACCTTTTCTTCAAGTCAAACCCGAACAATTTAGCAGCACACAGAAATTTTTGTATAAACTATACATATACAGTGAGTGCAGAATTATTAGGCAAGTTGTATTTTTGAGGATTAATTTTATTATTGAACAACAACCATGTTCTCAATGAACCCAAAAAACTCATTAATATCAAAGCTGAATATTTTTGGAAGTAGTTTTTAGTTTGTTTTTAGTTTTAGCTATTTTAGGGGGATATCTGTGTGTGCAGGTGACTATTAGGCCCCGTACTCGCGACCAAACATGTCTGCTGAAACTGGTCCGCAGACCAGTTTCAGCAGACATGTTTGGCCGTGTGTTGGCCCGAGCGGACCATTTTGGGACGGATCGGACAGGTTTCCAGCGGACAACTGTTTCCCGGACTTGTTTTAAAACAGTCCGCTGGAAACCTGTGCGCCTGGACATGTACGGTCGTCTGTACAGACCTACCGTACATGTCCTGCCGCCCGCATCCATCGCATGCGTCGAATGACTTCGACGCATGCGTGGAAGCATTTTTAAGGCGGCCCGCCCACGTCGCCGCGTCATTGTCGCGGCGACACCGCGTCATCGACGCGGCGACACCGCGGACACGCCCCGCGTAATGTTTACGCGCGGGCTTCTGTTCGATGGTGTGTATAGCCATCGAACAGAAGTCCCCGGGCAGTCCCCGGCCAGACATGTCCGATGGAAACGGTCTGCAGACCGTTTTCATCGGACATGTCCTGCCGTGAGTACTCGGCCTCACTGTGCATAATTATTAGGCAACTTAACAAAAAAAATATATATACCCATTTCAATTATTTATTTTTACCAGTGAAACCAATATAACATCTCAACATTCACAAATATAAATTTCTGACATTCAAAAACAAAACAAAAACAAATCAGTGACCAATATAGCCACCTTTCTTTGCAAGGACACTCAAAAGCCTGCCATCCATGGATTCTGTCAGTGTTTTGATCTGTTCACCATCAACATTGCGTGCAGCAGCAACCACAGCCTCCCAGACACTGTTCAGAGAGGTGTACTGTTTTCCCTCCTTGTAAATCTCACATTTGATGGACCACAGGTTCTCAATGGGGTTCAGATCAGGTGAACAAGGAGGCCATGTCATTAGTTTTTCTTCTTTTATACCCTTTCTTGCCAGCCACGCTGTGGAGTACTTGGACGCGTGTGATGGAGCATTGTCCTGCATGAAAATCATGTTTTTCTTGAAGGATGCAGACTTCTTCCTGTACCACTGCTTGAAGAAGGTGTCTTCCAGAACCTGGCAGTAGGACTGGGAGTTGAGCTTGACTCCATCCTCAACCCGAAAAGGCCCCACAAGCTCATCTTTGATGATACCAGCCCAAACCAGTACTCCACCTCCACCTTGCTGGCATCTGAGTCGGACTGGAGCTCTCTGCCCTTTACCAATCCAGCCACGGGCCCATCCATCTGGCCCGTCAAGACTCACTCTCATTTCATCAGTACATAAAACCTTAGAAAAATTAGTCTTGAGATATTTTTTGGCCCAGTCTTGACGTTTCAGCTTCTGTGTCTTGTTCAGTGGTGGTCGTCTTTCAGCCTTTCTTACCTTGGCCATGTCTCTGAGTATTGCACACCTTGTGCTTTTGGGCACTCCAGTGATGTTGCAGCTCTGAAATATGGCCAAACTGGTGGCAAGTGGCATCTTGGCAGCTGCACGCTTGACTTTTCTCAGTTCATGGGCAGTTATTTTGCGCCTTGGTTTTTCCACACGCTTCTTGCGACCCTGTTGACTATTTTGAATGAAACGCTTGATTGTTCGATGATCACGCTTCAGAAGCTTTGCAATTTTAAGAGTGCTGCATCCCTCTGCAAGATATCTCACTATTTTTCACTTTTCTGAGCCTGTCAAGTCCTTCTTTTGACCCATTTTGCCAAAGGAAAGGAAGTTGACTAATAATTATGCACACCTGATATAGGGTGTTGATGTCATTAGACCACACCCCTTCTCATTACAGAGATGCACATCACCTAATATGCTTAATTGGTAGTAGGCTTTCGAGCCTATACAGCTTGGAGTAAGACAACATGCATAAAGAGGATGATGTGGTCAAAAAACTCATTTGCCTAATAATTCTGCACTCCCTGTATATTGCAATGAAATAACATTTCTGAATCACAGGAGTTCCCCTTTAACATCAGAGTCCACAGAGTTCCCTTACACTGTAAGAGGGGGGGGGGGTGTCTCTGCCAACTCTGCGAGTGAGCTCGCATGAAGGTGGAAAGTTATTGCGGGGAGGAGCAGAGACAGCCACCGAGGGACCCCAGAAGACGTGGTTCTGGGCCACTCTGTGCAAAACGAGCTGCACAGTGGAGGTAAGTATGACATGTTTGTTATTTAACCACTTAAGGACCGCCTCCTGCAGATATACGACGGCAGAATGGCACGGCTGGGCACAAGCACGTACCTGTACGTCCTCTTTAAGTGCCCAGCCGTGGGTCAAAATTGTCCGATGTGTCCAGCATAATGTCGCAGTCACAAAAAATAAACAAATTGCTGATCGCCACCATTAGTAGTAAAAAAATAATTAATAAAAATGCAATAAAATGATCCCCTATTTTGTAAACGCTATAAATTTTGCGCAAACCAATCGATAAACGCTTATTGCGATTTTTTTTTTTTTTTTACCAAAAACAGGTAGAAGAATATGTATCGGCCTAAACTGAGGAAAAAAAAAACGTTTAATGTATTTTCGGGGGATATTTATTATAGCAAAAAGTAAAAAAATATTGAAATTTTTTCAAAATTGTTGCTCTATTTTGTTTATAGCGCAAAAAAAAAAAAAACGCAGAGGTGATCAAATACCGCCAAAAGAAAGCTCTATTTCTGGAAAAAAAAAAAAAAGGCAATTTTGTTTGGCACATTGCACGACCAGTGTTAACCCCTTCCCTGCCAGTGTCATTTTTATAGTAAAAAATGCATTTGTATAGCACTAATCGCTCTAAAAATGCCAATGGTCCCAAAAATGTGTCAAAAGTGTCCGAAGTGTGCGCCATAAGGTCGTAGTACCGATAAAAAAAAAAAAAAAAAGCTGATGGCCGCCATTACTAGTAAAAAAAAAAAATGTTAATAAAAATGCCATAAAACTATCCCCTATTTTGTAGACGCTATAACTTTTGCGCAAACCAATCAATAATTGCTTATTGTGATTTTTTTACGAAAAATATGTAGAAGAATACGTAATCGGCCTAAACTGAGGAAAACATTATTTTTTTATATATTTTTGGGGATATTTATTACAGCAAAAAGTAAAAAATATTTTTTTTCACAATTGTCGCTCTATTTTTGTTTATAGCGCAAAAAATAAAAATCGCAGAGGTGATCAAATACCACCAAAAGAAAGCTCTATTTGTGGGAAAAAAAGGACGCCAATTTTGTCAGTTAAAGTGACGCAGTGCCGAATTGCAAAAGGGGGCCCAGTCATTGACCAGCAATATGGTCCGGGGCTGAAGTGGTTAATGATCATTTGCTTCCCACATTTTTCAGTAGAATAGAGTAAAACAATCTTAGCCACTTATGTTTCCACTGTTTGCAAAGAACGTTTGTTGTGCAAATAAGACAAGCGACACTCCAGGATGTACAGATCATGACAAGTGTCCCAGCTCTACTGATGGAGAACTTTCAATATTTGTAATGCGGTCCCACTTTCTCCAAACACACAAAGCAGAATTAAAAGGACAAGTTTCTAAAATATTATATTTTGCCAACTACAGCCACATAGGTTATGGTGGGAAAAGACTAAAGGAATCTAAAAGCCCTCCAACCAAATCCATGTACAGTACAGCACATAAAAGTCTTCTTACAAAAAGGTAATCACATGTAGAAAGCATGGTTTACATACACTGCACCGATGGCCACAACGGCTGAAACACCCGTATGCAGTCTAGAATAACTGGCTTTATATGACTTACCGATCGGTATTGTAAATATCTCCTAAATGTGCACCGTTTAGGAAATATTTACTGTACACGCAGCCAGTGACATCACCATAACATGTGCTCTAAAGGAGCATGCGTGGGAGCAGGGCTGGACTGAGACAAAAATTTGGCCCTGGACTTCATCCAGACTGGCCCACTTTGACAGGTCTCTCCCATGGCGGCTGGACAACTCCCGCACCCCCCTGGCCACCCAAGCCCCCTCTCCCCCTTCACTAGCCGTTCTACTTTATTAGAGTAGAACGGCTGGTACTCTTATAGGCAGTACCAGTGGGGATGCTAGACATTATTTCACCCAGGGCAAAGAATCAGTTCGGTGCTCCCCCTTATGGGACAAGAGTCAGCTGTCTGTCCCCTCCCCCATGCTCCTCTGTCATCCCCCCTGCTCCACTGGTCCTCCCCCTACTTCTCTGTTCCCCCCCAGGTGAGCGCTGCGGGGAGGAAGAGGAGGTGAACGCTGCAGTAAGGGAGAGAAAGAGGAGCAGAGGGGGCGGTCTGCTGTCACTGAACCTGGCCCACTGAACCATCGGCCCAATGGCCAGTCCATCCCTGCGTGGGAGTGACATCCTTGCAGCTCCGGACACTCACACAGCAGGAGTCCGTGAACCAGGAAGGAAGACTGGGCGAAGATTGAAACCCTGTCAGCATGGCACTGGAGGGCTTAGTTTTCAGGTAAGTTTCACATAAGGTTCTAGTACATTATGTAATTACCTTGCAAAACACACACACACACACACACACACACACACACACACACACACACACACACACACACTTCGATCAGTGCAATCGTTTGCTGGTTCAGCAAGGAAGGAATGCTGTAGAAGCAGGTAAATGCAGTATCACTAGTGTAATATGGTAAAGTGGTTGTAAACCCAGAATTTTTTTTCTTTTTTTAAAACACCTGCAAGACAAAGCCATAATGAGCTAGTATGACCAGCATACCAGCTCATTATGCATTACTTACCTTAGATCGAAGCCCCCAAAGCCGTCCTCTTCTCCCCCTCCGGCCGCAGACATCTCTCCGCAGATACCCGGAAGGTTAATTCCGGGTATCGACGCTCCGGCGCTGTGATTGGCCGGAGCGGCGAAGATGTCACTCCGCTCATGTGCGCGGGAGCCGTCAAAGATGGCATCGCCGTTTTTATGAATGGGATTATCACTGAGCCTGCGCCGTTGTCTACGGCGCGCATGCGCCGTAGACAAGGTGTATACCTTTTGGCAAATATCTTCGGTGTAGGTTTAGTAGATATTGTAAACACCTACAGGTAAGCCTTAGGGCCCTTTCACATGGAGCGGATCAGTAATGATCCGCCCCGTGAACCTCCGTTCGCTCTGTTTAACCCGGTGAGCCGGCAGATGACAGGGCGGTCCCTGCACACTGTGCGGGGACCGCCCTGTCTTTTCTCCGCTCCCCCCTATGAGGGGGATCGGATGAACACGGACCGTCTGTCCGCGTTCATCCGATCCGCAGACGAAAGGAAAAATAGGGTTTTCCTCCGTCTGCAGAATCGGAGGAATGCGGAGGCGGGCAAGATCGGGATGTTCATCCGCTGACACCTGCGATCTCATAGGGACCAATGTATGTCCCTTTTTCATCAGCACGTGGATGGATGAAAAAGCGGACATACGGTCTGCAGGTGTGAAAGGGGCCTTAATCTAGGCTTACCTGTAGGTGTAACTTTAGGGGGAGGGTTTACTACTTTAAGACCTTTAGCAACTTGATACAAAATAATGTTCTGTAGCAAAGGACATACAGTGCCTTGAAAAAGTATTCATATCCCTTGAAATTTTCCAAATATTGTCATGTTACAACCAAAAACGTTAATGTATTTTATTGGGATTTATGTGAGAGACCAACACAAAGTGGCACATAATTGCGAATTGGAAGGAAAATTAGAAATGCTTTTCAAAAATGTTTACAAAGAAAATAACTGAAAAGTGCATTTGTATATTCAGCCCCTTTACTCTGATACCACTGACTAAAATCTAGTGGAACCAATTGCCTTCAGAAATTACCTAATTAATAAAGTCCACCTGTTTTAATCTCAGTATAAATACAGCTGTTCTGTGAAGCCCTCCGGGGTTTGTTAGAGAACCTCAGTAAACAAACAGCATCATTAAGGCCAAGGAACATACCAGACAGGTCAGGGATAAAAGTTGTGTAGAAGTTTAAGCTTGTGTAGAAGCTTTGAACATCTCACAGAACACCACAGGCAGCACCACGAGTTACGAGGTGTAAGAGAAGCTGTCCTCTGCATATCAGGCTCTACCGCCAGGTACGTGACACACACCTGGGCAGGAAGTGAGTGGTTCTAAAGGCAGAAGACGTTCTCTCTACCTTGCTATTGGGGCACTCTGAAGGCAGGAGGAGCCAGAAGTGTCGGTGTGGGACCTAGAAGAGGAGGATCCAGGCTGCTCTATGCAAAACCATTACACAGAGCAGGCAAGTATTTAAAGCGGGGGTTCACCCGTACATAACAATTTTTTCCCCTTAGATGGATGCTCATTTTGTCTAGGGGAATCGGCTAGTTGTTTTTAAAATATGAGCTGTACTTACCGTTTACGAGATGCATCCTCTCCGCCGCTTCCGGGTATGGGCTGCGGGACTGGGCGTTCCTATTTTGATTGACAGTCTTCCGAGAGGCTTCCGACGGTCGCATCCATCGCGTCACGATTTTCCGAAAGAAGCCGAACGTCGGTGCGCAGGCGCAGTATAGAGCCGCACCGACGTTCGGCTTCTTTCGGCTAATAGTGACGCGATGGATGCGACCGTCGGAAGCCTCTAGGAAGACTGTCAATCAAGAAGGAACGCCCGCTCCCGAAGACCCATACCCGGAAGCGACGGAGGAGATGCATCTCGAAAACGGTAAGTACGGCTCATATTTTAAAACAACTAGCAGATTCCCCTAGACACAACGAGCATCCATCTAAGGGGATTCTTTGAAAAAAAAAAAATTTATGGGTGAACTCCCGCTAAAACAACAAAAAAAAAAAAAAAAAAACACCACCACACACACACACACATTTAAATATAAAAATATTTTAATCTCCCTTTCACTCTTCATATAGCTTTGTGTCTGACTCCTAGTTAAAACTCCCATACAGTATATCCTACTTCTGGGTGCATTTATTTGATCTCTCTTTCTTTAATCTTTCACTGTTCCGCAGTAAAAAAAAAAAAAAAAGCCGGCGGATGACAAGCCCCTCTCTGCTCACTGAGCTCCTATGGAGCGATCTAATGAAAACCACATGTCCGTTTTCATCAGATCTTACCCGATCCGATATGGATGGATAGGGACGAATCCCCATACGTCCGATTTTGGCGGATCAGATGTCAGCGGACATGTCTCCGCTGACATCCGACGCTCCATAGGACTGTATGGAGCGGCTGTTCAGGTCCGCCGTCAAGACTCACAGGCGGCCCTGAACGGTCCGATCGTGTGAAAGGGGACTAAAAGGGGCTAATTTTAGTTTAACCCCATGATGAAAGGCGATAAAAAAACAAACAAACACAGCATCCTGCAGTTAAACTACTAAACGTCTTAGGCCTGGTTCACACCTATGTATTTTTTGCAGAAATACACTACAGTTCATTTAACATGGTTTCCTATCAGACACGGTCACATCTATGCTTTTTTCAGCCGCTGCGCATCTGGAGCGGGTCAAGGAATTTTTCCAATGCGAAACGGTGCTTTTTTGGGTCAATATACTTCAATGGAGAAGCTGCAAAAAAAGCATGTAGTGTTTTTTTACAGCAATTGTATTTTTTTTTTTAATCTGCCCAACAAATTGGCAAAAAAAACGTGAATTGCAGCAAAATCACGTGTGCAAAAAAAAATGCACTACAGAAACAGATCAAAGGCACACCAAATACAGTGTGCTTTTGATCTGTTTCTGCAGTTGGCCATACAGATCAATTTTTAGAGAAGAATTATCATACAAAAAAAATCTTTGTACATTTGACGAATGAAATTATGTTGTTTGAATTTTTCACTTGCTTTTAAACATTCAGTTTTAATATCAATGTAATTTCTTAATGAAAACTGCATACACTGTCTGAAAAATATGTTTTCTATTATTTTTAAATTTCCCATCAATGTGGTTGAAAACGAACATCGATTTAACCCCACACCGTTTAAAAATGTGCAAAATCTTTTAAATTAATAAAAAGTGATCCGAGTTCGATGATATTTACCAGATTCAACCTCTACTAGTATATACACAATTAGCTAGATTCAGAGAGGTTTACGCCGGCGTATAAGTAGATACGCCGTCGTAACTCTGAATCTAAGCCATCGTACATTTAAGTGTATTCTCAAATTGAGATACACTTAAATGTAGCCAAGATACGACTGCCTGTGCCGTCGTATCTTAGCTGTCTAGTTCCGCCGGCCGCTAGGGGCGTGAACGGTGATTTACGCCTAGAAAGCGTAAATTAGCGAGATACGCCTATTCACGAACGTACGCTTGCCCGTCGCAGTAAAGATACGCCGTTTACGTAAGGCGTTTTCAGGCGTAAAGTTAGTCGAACAAAAAGCTGGCCTAGCCAATGTTAAGTATGGAAGTCGTTCCCGCATCGAATTTTGAAAATTTTACATCGTTTGCGCAAGTCGTCCGTGAATGGGGCTGAACGTAATTTACGTTCACGTCGAAACCAATACGTCCTCGCGGCGTACTTTGGAGCAATGCAACGTTCGTTAAAAACATCAATCACGTCGGGTCACGAGTCATTAACATAAAACACGCCCCCCTGTTCCTCATTTGAATTAGGCGCGCTTAGGCCGGCCCATTTCCGATACGCCGCAACTTAGGAGGTAAGTGCTTTGTGAATACAGCACTTGCCTCTCTGACTTACGGCGGCGTAGCGTATATGCGATACGCCACGCCGGCTCAAAGATAAGCCAGTCTTTCTGAATCTGGCTAAATATCTATTCTGTCTGTTATTCTCAGAGTGGATTTCGAGGTTTTGCTACCTAACCATCAAGTTGGTTATTTATATTTACCACTGCATAGAGATATTCAAGAATAAATTGCCTTTTTTTTTTTTAAATGTTACATATTACTTAAAATTATACACCACGCTTTTTTTTTAAGTTACCGATCAAATAATCAAACCAGCCAATTATGAAAATCAGCTCATTACAACATTTGCATAAGAACATAGCAAAGTAAAAAGGCAAAAAAATGAAAAAAGAACACTTACAAATGCAAAGGCTGCAGGGTAACCATTAGAACATTCTTCAAGGTAGAATTTGCCTGAACCCATCTATTGCTTTGTTATATGAAGTCCTGGCCATCTGCCACCCACTTCCTGAGCTCATGGATGAACGCCGAATTGTTCTGCTGTCCTAGAACACTACTCTGCTATACATGCTATTTCTAGAAATTAATGTAAATGACTGGTCACCACTACATTGCATTTTTTCACCCAATGAATAGGAAACAGCATTAATTTGGGCTTCGGAGGAAGCATAAACAGCCATATGGTAAGGTTGGCGAAAAGGAGGCAGAAGTTTTTTTATCTTCATGCATTATATACATTAGGATAAAAAGCCTTCTGTGTGCAGCACCCCCTAATACTTACTTGAGCCCCCTCTCTGCCCAGCGAAGTCTACGAATCCCTCGGTTCTGTTTTATTACATTGCCTTCTAATATGTGGGGCCTGTCCCTTGTATTTTTAAACGTGTATTTTGTTTTATGTTAATAAACTTCCTTTTTATATTATCCTATGGTTATGTTATCAGTGCCTTGAAAATCCTAGCCAACACACCCGACCAATGACTATGGTTGGACATTGGGCCCCAAGCAGCCTCTTTTCCCATACTCATTTTGGTCTCCAATTTTTTCAAGTATATTTTCTGGATGATGGCACACTATACACCATTTATCAGTTATAATTGAGGCGATACTCTCCCTTTTGACTCTTTTACAACAGTGTTGAAGAGAAGACTGTTGTTCAAGTTAGGCCGGGTACATACGAACAAACATGTACGGTGAAAGCGGTCCGTCGGACCGTTTTCACCGTACATGTCTGCCAGAGGGCTTCTGTACGATGGTTGTACACACCATCGTACAGAAGTCCGCGCGTAAACAATACGCGGGGCGTGTCCGCGTCGTCGCCGCGGCGATGACGTGGAGACGTGGGCGGGCCTGCCATTTAAAGGCTTCCACGCATGCGTCAAAGTCATTCGACGCATGCGAGGGACGGCGGGCGCCTGGACATGTACGGTAGGTCTGTACTGACGACCGTACATGTCCGAGCGGGCAGGATTCCAGCGGACGGTTTTAAAACACGTCCGGGAATATTTGCCCGCTGGGAAAAGGCCCGGCGGGCAAATGTTTGCTGGAATTCGGCCCGCTCGCACCCACACACGACCGAACATGTATGCTGAAACAGGCCCGCGGACCAGTTTCAGCATACATGTTTGGTCGTGTGTACGGGGCCTTACAGTCTATCTTGGACAACTCTGGTACGCTGGTCAGTCTGCCGAGTACCATCAGTGACAGATTGTCACACACACACACACATGTCACACACACACACACACACACACACACACACACACACACACACACACAATCATTTTTGCCTGTGGCAATCAAGATATATAATTATTTTATGTAAGGTCTAGAGGTGAAGATTTAACTCTAATGATGATCAGGATTTTGTGTTTTTATAGTATGTTGGTTATTATCTGGGGTAGTGTTAGAGAAAGTGGTGGATTTGTATTTGGTAAATTGCCTGTTATTTTAATCTGTGTTATTTATTCTATGTTGCATATGGATGTTTTATTTGTAAGGTTTTAAATTTTGTTATTTGGTGTTAATGGATGTTATTGGTAATTTTGTTGTGTTTTTGCATCTAGTTCAGTCTATTGTTATGATCTTGTGTTGTCTTTGCCGTAAAAATTTCCCATAGGGATTAATAAATTATTCTGTAAAGCAACTTGTCTTTTCCACCTTAGCTTCCTTACCAGAAAGGAATATAAAACACTCTCAATTGATCCATCTGCTAAATGCTGCCGGAGCGTCCATGCCAGCCATATGGAAAGATACCACCCACCCTTGGGTTGGCTACTGGGTCACAGTGGTCAGGACATTTTAGACTGGAAGATCTTACTCTTGTAGATGGCAACAAAAATATGAAAGAAATGGTTCTATTGGCCACAGTTTAATTCTTACCTGAATACAAAAAAATATATCTTTACACAGTCTCTGTGTCAGTAGACAAGGCCTGATTTATACACCGGATTTACCTTTTCCACATCGATGTACTTTGTAAATTTGTCTCCCCTTCTCTTTTGCCTTTATTTCCTCCCTTCCATTTACCGTATATACTCAAGTATAAACCGACCCGAGTATAAGCCGGGGTAAATAATTTAACCACAAAGAAACTGGGAAAACGTATTGACTCAAGTATAAGCCGAGGGTGAGAATGCAGCAGCTACTGCAAGCGGAAAAGAGGATCAACAATGCCCATTTGCACACCTCACTGTGCTCATTGCAACCTCACTGTGCCAATTGTCACTGTGCCCATCCTCACTGTGCCTATTGCCAGTGTACCTGATATTCAGAGGCTGCGGGCGTCCATTCATTGTTTAAAACTCGCGGTCTCCTCCTGGTCCCTTCCGTGATAGGAGTTTCTCAGCAGACACAGTTCCGCCTATCACGTACGTTCTCTCATCCTCGGACTCTGTTTCCCAGCAGATACTGTGTTCAGTGTTCTGCCAATCACAGACGCCCCCTCGTCCGAGGATGAAAAGGCGTCCAGTGTTCCGCCGAACACGAACACAGTGTCTGCTGGGATGGGTGAGGATGAGAGAGCGTTTCTGATAGGCGTTTCTCAGCAGACACAGTTCCGCCTATCACACAATGGACCAGGAGTAGACCGCAAATTTTAAACAATGGATGCCCGCAGCCTCTCAATTTTAGGTACACCGACTCGAGTATAAGCCGATGGGGGGCATTTTAAATCTCGGCTTATACGGTAGTACCCCATCCTCCCCACTTCCCTTTGGCCCCCACCATGTCTAAGTAATAAAAACCAAGGGACTCAAATGGAGCCTTCCAGCATTCCATCCCAAGTTTGACTCTATTATACCTACAAAACGATCCGGTGACTACTTTTCGATTATACAGTACTGCATTAACCTCTTGACCACCGCCCCATGTCAAAAAGACGTCCTCTTTTTAAAGTTGAATATCTCGATAACGGCAGCAGCTGCTGCCACAACCGAGATATTCATCTTTTCAGGGGGCGGTGGTGTACACGATAACGGCGGTCTCCGCGGCGGATTCGCCGCGAGATCGCCGTTATCGGTGGCGGGAGAGGGCCCCCCCCCTCCCGCCGCTCTCCCGCGCCCTCCGCCGCTTACCGGAGCCGTCGGTAGCGGCGGAGGGGATCGGATGTGTCCGGCAGCTGAGCGGGGACGGGACTGAAGGAGAAATCTCCTTCACCCGTCCTCATAGCTCTGCTGGGCAGAAGTGACGTCAAAACGTCAGTCCCGCCCAGCCTCTTAAAGAAACATTATTTTTTTTGTCATTTGAAAAAATGACTTTTTTTTTTTTTATTTTTTTTTTTGCATTTAAGTCCAATTATGAGATCTGAGGTCTTTTTGACCCCAGATCTCATATTTAAGAGGACCTGTCATGCTTTTTTCTATTACAAGGGATGTTTACATTCCTTGTAATAGGAATAAAAGTGATCAATTTTTATTTTTATTTTTTTTTCAGTGTAAAAAATTATAAAACTAAATAAAAATAAATAAGAAAACCCCAAAAAAAATTTTTAAAGCGCCCCGTCCCGACGAGCTCGCGCGCAGAAGCAAACGCATACGCGAGTAGCGCCCGCATATGAAAACGGTATTCAAACCACACAAGTGAGGTATCGCCGCGATCGTTAGAGTGAGAGCAATAATTCTAGCCCTAGACCTACTCTGCAACTCAAAAAATGCAACCTGTAGAATTTTTTAAACGTCGCCTATCGAGATTTTTAAGGGTAAAAGTTTGACGCCATGCCACGAGCGGGCGCAATTTTTAAGCGTGACATGTTGGGTATCATTTTACTCGGCGTAACATTATCTTTCACAATATATAAAAAAATTGGGCAAAATGTATTGTTGTCTTATTTTTTAATTCAAAAAAGTGATTTTTATCCAAAAAAAGTGCGCTTGTAAGACCGCTGCGCAAATACGGTGTGACAAAAAGTATTGCAATGACTGCCATTTTATTCCCTAGGATGTCTGCTAAAAAAAAATATATAATGTTTGGGGGTTCTGATTAATTTTCTAGCAAAAAAATTGTGATTTTCACATGAAGGAGAGAAGTGCCAGAATTAACCCGGTGGGCAAGTGGTTAAAAAGCCATTGGTCTTTTGTACAGCTGACTTTTGTATCCTAGTACTCTCCTCTGTAACTACCACAATATAACTATGTATGATGGAACCGTACGCTCAGTTGTGAAAAAGAATAATAAAAAAATAAAAAAAAATGTATGCACCATACGTGGGAATTCTTATGGCTCTGGAAGACAGCCTTCTTCACTGGGATGTGCAGTCTAAATATTCAGTAGGACATTGGATATGACCTACATATTTATTAATACTGCCTACAATGACAAAAAACATACAATGGACCCTATAGTAGTCCTCCAATAATCACATGACAGGTGCAGGACTGTGCCTTCCAATGTGTGCCAAATAGGACAGATTGTTACATTGCCTGGGGAAAACCACACTAAATCCATCTCATTAGTCAAAGAGATAGAGAGAAAGAGCAGGGATTATTTTTCTTTAGCATTGTAGTATATAGAATTCTCAAAAATGTATCTGCCTTTTACATTTTGTGAAGAAGGTTTACAAGAAAACTAGTAACATACCTGCTGCATAGGGTGCTCTGTGCCTCAATAATTCCACCTGTTCCCAACGATCTAGCAGGAATAACTAGAAAAGATACAATTTCTGGGGAAATTGTGCGGCGTGGTCTTGCCTCCACCAATACTCCTGACTGGAGACGGTGCCCCTGGAGATGTAAATGTGATCCAACCGTGTGTCGATCCAATTCGGTCCATTGCCCCATCAAAAACTGCTCCATCAAAAACTAGCCCATCAAAACTGCACCATCAAAACTGCACCATCAAAACTGCACCATCAAAACTGCACCATCCTATTTGCCCCATCAAAAACTGGCTGCTATGGAGGGTTGCTATGGACTGGTTGCTATAGACGGTTGCTCTGGATTGGTTCCTATGGACTGGTTGCTATGGACGGTTGCTATGGACTGGTTGCTATAGACTGGTTGCTATAGACTGGTTGCTATGGAGTGGTTGCTATGGAGGGTTGCTATGGAGGGTTGCTATGGAGTGGTTGCTATGGAGGGTTGCTATGGAGTGGTTGCTATGGAGGGTTGCTATGGACTGGTTGCTATGGACTGGTTGCTATGGACTGGTTGCTATGGACGGTTGCTATGGACTGGTTGCTATGGACTGGTTGCTATGGAGTGGTTGCTATGGAATGGTTGCTATGGACAGTTGCTATGGACTGGTTGCTAGGGACTGGTTGCTATGGACTGGTTGCTAGGGACTGGTTGCTATGGACGGTTGCTAGGGACTGGTTGCTAGGGACTGGTTGCTAGGGACTGGTTGCTAGGGACTGGTTGCTAGGGACTGGTTGCTAGGGATTGGTTGCTATGGAGTGGTTGCGGTTGCTAGGGACTGGTTGCTAGGGACTGGTTGCTAGGGACTGGTTGCTATGGACTGGTTGCTATGGACTGGTTGCTATGGACTGGTTGCTAGGGACTGGTTGCTAGGGACTGGTTGCTAGGGACTGGTTGCTAGGGACTGGTTGCTATGGACGGTTGCTAGGGACTGGTTGCTAGGGAGTGGTTGCTAGGGACTGGTTGCTAGGGACTGGTTGCTAGGGACTGGTTGCTATGGACGGTTGCTAGGGACTGGTTGCTATGGACTGGTTGCTATGCATGGTTGCTATATGCAGAGCATGCAGAAGTTACGCAGAGCCAAAAAAAACTGAGCCATATCACCTCACAGTGTGTGGGAGGAGCTATAGAAAGCCCTCACAGATGTGTGTATGAAGGATTTTACCTCAGCGTCTCCTAGGAAACCAATGTAAACATATGCAAGCAGCCTCTAACCAGGCGTCTCAAACTGGCGGCCCTCCAGCTGTTGCAAAACTACAAGTCCAATGAGGCATTGCAAGAATGACAGTTACCAGCATGACTCCCACAGGCAGAGGCATGATGGGACTTGTAGTTTTACAACAGCTGGAGGGCCACCAGTTTGAGACCCTTGCTAGCAGAGGAAAGTTCCCTCAGCCTTGTGTGGGAGGAGCCAACTCACCTCACAACTGTTTGTGAGGTGTTATTAAACTCCTCAGCGTTTCCTAGGAAACCAATTGTTTGGTTTGCAGGCTCTCTGTAAACACAGCAGAAATTGAGGAATGTTTTTTGAATACTTGTCCTTCAAATGAAGGTATTTACCTCACAGAAAACACCTCACAACTACCTCACAACTGTGTGTATGAAGGTATTTACCTCACAGAACTCACCTCACAAAAAAACACCTCACAGAAAACACCTCACAACTACCTCACAACTGTGTGTATGAAGGTATTTACCTCACAGAACTCACCTCACAAAAAAACACCTCACAGAAAACACCTCACAACTACCTCACAACTGTGTGTATGAAGGTATTTACCTCACAGAAAACGCCTCACAACTACCTCACAACTGTGTGTATGAAGGTATTTACCTCACAGAAAACGCCTCACAGCTACCTCACAGCTGTGTGTATGAAGGTATTTACCTCACAGAAAACGCCTCACAACTACCTCACAACTGTGTGTATGAAAGTATTTACCTCACAGAACTCACCTCACAGAAAACACCTCACAACTGTGTGGGAGGAGCTATATAATCCCCTTACAGCTGTGAGGACTTTTAATTACCTCAGCGTCTCCTAGGAAACCAAATGTAAACATATGCAAACACACTCTAGGCAGATTCTCAGATCCTGGATTTATTTTTTAATATTTGTCCTTCAAATGGTTGTATTTTAAAAACTATAAATCGCACAGCGAATATCTTTATATTTTACGAATCACAAGACCCAGACCTACATTTTGATGTATAGTATGTCTCTGAAATAATAAAATTGAAGGCACAGTCGCAGTTTACAAATTCCAAAGCAGATTTTAGTTTTCTAAACCTTGACCTCCATTGACTTCCATTGAAATAATGGATGGCGTAGGTTGCAAACAAATTATCATATTGTGAAAACGGTTTGATCAATCACGTAGCCGTGAACACATCTGGTGGCAGCAGGGATAGCTGAACGTTTTGATATAAGATTTGTGTAGGTCGGCTTGAAAATGAGGGAGTGGTCGCAGTTTACAAATCATGTGCTGATTTTTCCGTTTCTGACATTCCACACTGTACCTCTCCCCATTCATTCCTATGGGAAAATTTTGCCGCAAAAATGACGATATTTCGCGAACGATTCGGCGAAACGTTCCACAACGTAATAGCCCACCGATCGGGAACAATCCGCACGATTCGATATATTACTCGTCTATGTAGTGTAAAAACTGTGGGAGGAGTTAGGGTGGCAAATTTGGCTATAATAAGAATAATAAGAATAAGAATAACTAGAAAAGATACAATTTCTGGGGAAATTGTGCGGCGTGGTCTTGCCTCCACCAATACTCCTGACTGGAGACGGTGCCCCTGGAGATGTAAATGAGATCCAACCGTGTGTCGATCCAATTCGGTCCATTGCCCCATCAAAAACTGCTCCATCAAAAACTAGCCCATCAAAACTGCACCATCAAAACTGCACCATCAAAACTGCACCATCCTATTTGCCCCATCAAAAACTGGCTGCTATGGAGGGTTGCTATGGACTAGTTGCTATGGACTGGTTGCTATAGACTGGTTGCTATAGACTGATGGCTATGGACGGTTGCTATGGACTGGTTGCTATGGACTGGTTGCTATGGACTGGTTGCTATGGAGTGGTTGCTATGGAGTGGTTGCTAGGGAGTGGTTGCTATGGAGTGGTTGCTAGGGAGTGGTTGCTAGGGACTGGTTGCTAGGGACTGGTTGCTAGGGACTGGTTGCTAGGGACTGGTTGCTAGGGACTGGTTGCGGTTGCTAGGGACTGGTTGCTAGGGACTGGTTGCTAGGGACTGGTTGCTATGGACGGTTGCTAGGGACTGGTTGCTAGGGACTGGTTGCTAGGGACTGGTTGCTAGGGACTGGTTGCTATGGACTGGTTGCTATGGACTGGTTGCTATGGAGTGGTTGCTATGGAGTGGTTGCTATGGACGGTTGCTAGGGACTGGTTGCTAGGGACTGGTTGCTATGGACTGGTTGCTATGGACTGGTTGCTATGGACTGGTTGCTATGGACGGTTGCTATGGACTGGTTGCTATGCATGGTTGCTATATGCAGAGCATGCAGAAGTTACGCAGAGCCAAAAAAAACTGAGCCATATCACCTCACAGTGTGTGGGAGGAGCTATAGAAAGCCCTCACAGATGTGTGTATGAAGGATTTTACCTCAGCGTCTCCTAGGAAACCAATGTAAACATATGCAAGCAGCCTCTCCAGGCGTCTCAAACTGGCGTCCCTCCAGCTGTTGCAAAACTACAAGTCCAATGAGGCATTGCAAGAATGACAGTTACCAGCATGACTCCCACAGGCAGAGGCATGATGGGACTTGTAGTTTTACAACAGCTGGAGGGCCACCAGTTTGAGACCCTTGCTAGCAGAGGAAAGTTCCCTCAGCCTTGTGTGGGAGGAGCCAACTCACCTCACAACTGTTTGTGAGGTGTTATTAAACTCCTCAGCGTTTCCTAGGAAACCAATTGTTTGGTTTGCAGGCTCTCTGTAAACACAGCAGAAATTGAGGAATGTTTTTTGAATACTTGTCCTTCAAATTAAGGTATTTACCTCACAGAAAACACCTCACAACTACCTCACAACTGTGTGTATGAAGGTATTTACCTCACAGAAAACACCTCACAACTACCTCACAACTGTGTGTATGAAGGTATTTACCTCACAGAAAACGCCTCACAACTACCTCGCAACTGTGTGTATGAAGGTATTTACCTCACAGAAAACGCCTCACAGCTACCTCACAACTGTGTGTATGAAGGTATTTACCTCACAGAAAACGCCTCACAGCTACCTCACAGCTGTGTGTATGAAGGTATTTACCTCACAGAACTCACCTCACAGAAAACACCTCACAACTGTGTGGGAGGAGCTATATAATCCCCTTACAGCTGTGAGGACTTTTAATTACCTCAGCGTCTCCTAGGAAACCAAATGTAAACATATGCAAACACACTCTAGGCAGATTCTCAGATCCTGGATTTATTTTTTAATATTTGTCCTTCAAATTGTTGTATTTTAAAAACTATAAATCGCACAGCGAATATCTTTATATTTTACGAATCACAAGACCCAGACCTACATTTTGATGTATAGTATGTCTCTGAAATAATAAAATTGAAGGCACAGTCGCAGTTTACAAATTCCAAAGCAGATTTTAGTTTTCTAAACCTTGACCTCCATTGACTTCCATTGAAATAATGGATGGCGTAGGTTGCAAACAAATTATCATATTGTGAAAACGGTTTGATCAATCACGTAGCCGTGAACACATCTGGTGGCAGCAGGGATAGCTGAACGTTTTGATATAAGATTTGTGTAGGTCGGCTTGAAAATGAGGGAATGGTCGCAGTTTGCAAATCATGTAATGATTTTTCATTTTTAGAAATCCCACACTCTAGCTCTCCCCATTCATTCCTATGGGAAAATTTTGCCGCAAAAATGACGATATTTCGCGAACGATTCGGCGAAACGTTCCACACAGTAATAGCCCACCGATCGGGAACAATCCGCACGATTCGATATATTACTCGTTTATGTAGTGTAAAAACTGTGGGAAGAGTTAGGGTGGCAAATTTGGCTATAATAAGAATAATAAGAACTAGAAAAGATACAATTTCTGGGGAAATTGTGCGGCGTGGTCTTGCCTCCACCAATACTCCTGACTGGAGACGGTGCCCCTGGAGATGTAAATGTGATCCAACCGTGTGTCGATCCAATTCGGTCCATTGCCCCATCAAAAACTGCTCCATCAAAAACTAGCCCATCAAAACTGCACCATCAAAACTGCACCATCCTACTTGCCCCATCAAAAACTGGCTGCTATGGAGGGTTGCTATGGACTGGTTGCTATGGACTGGTTGCTATAGACTGATGGCTATGGACGGTTGCTATGGACTGGTTGCTATGGACTGGTTGCTATGGAGTGGTTGGTATGGACGGTTGCTCTGGATTGGTTCCTATGGACTGGTTGCTATGGACGGTTGCTATGGACTGGTTGCTATAGACTGGTTGCTATAGACGGTTGCTATGGAGTGGTTGCTATGGAGGGTTGCTATGGAGGGTTGCTATGGAGTGGTTGCTATGGAGGGTTGCTATGGAGTGGTTGCTATGGAGGGTTGCTATGGAGGGTTGCTATGGAGGGGTTGCTATGGACTGGTTGCTATGGACTGGTTGCTATGGACTGGTTGCTATGGAATGGTTGCTATGGACAGTTGCTATGGACAGTTGCTATGGACAGTTGCTATGGACTGGTTGCTATGGAGTGGTTGGTATGGACGGTTGCTTTGGACTGGTTGCTATAGACGTTTGCTATGGAGTGGTTGCTATGGAGGGTTGCTATAGACTGGTTGCTAGGGACTGGTTGCTATGGACTGGTTGCTATGGACGGTTGCATGGACTGGTTGCTATGGACTGGTTGCTAGGGACGGTTGCTAGGGAGTGGTTGCTAGGGAGTGGTTGCTAGGGACTGGTTGCTAGGGACTGGTTGCTAGGGACTGGTTGCTATGGACTGGTTGCTATGGACTGGTTGCTATGGACTGGTTGCTATGGACGGTTGCTAGGGACTGGTTGCTATGGACTGGTTGCTATGGACTGGTTGCTATGGACGGTTGCTATGGACTGGTTGCTATGGACTGGTTGCTATGGATTGGTTGCTAGGGACTGGTTGCTAGGGACTGGTTGCTATGGAGTGGTTGCTATGGAGTGGTTGCTAGGGAGTGGTTGCTAGGGACTGGTTGCTATGGACTGGTTGCTAGGGACTGGTTGCTATGGACGGTTGCTAGGGACTGGTTGCTAGGGACTGGTTGCTAGGGACTGGTTGCTAGGGACTGGTTGCTATGGAGTGGTTGCGGTTGCTAGGGACTGGTTGCTAGGGACTGGTTGCTATGGACTGGTTGCTATGGACTGGTTGCTATGGACGGTTGCTAGGGACTGGTTGCTAGGGAGTGGTTGCTATGGAGTGGTTGCTATGGAGTGGTTGCTATGGAGTGGTTGCTATGGACTGGTTGCTATGGACTGGTTGCTATGGACTGGTTGCTAGGGACTGGTTGCTAGGGACTGGTTGCTAGGGACTGGTTGCTATGGAGTGGTTGCTATGGAGTGGTTGCTAGGGACTGGTTGCTATGGACTGGTTGCTAGGGACTGGTTGCTATGGACGGTTGCTAGGGACTGGTTGCTATGGACTGGTTGCTATGGACTGGTTGCTATGGACTGGTTGCTATGCATGGTTGCTATATGCAGAGCATGCAGAAGTTACGCAGAGCCAAAAAAAACTGAGCCATATCACCTCACAGTGTGTGGGAGGAGCTATAGAAAGCCCTCACAGATGTGTGTATGAAGGATTTTACCTCAGCGTCTCCTAGGAAACCAATGTAAACATATGCAAGCAGCCTCTAACCAGGCGTCTCAAACTGGCGGCCCTCCAGCTGTTGCAAAACTACAAGTCCAATGAGGCATTGCAAGAATGACAGTTACCAGAATGACTCCCACAGGCAGAGGCATGATGGGACTTGTAGTTTTACAACAGCTGGAGGGCCACCAGTTTGAGACCCTTGCTAGCAGAGGAAAGTTCCCTCAGCCTTGTGTGGGAGGAGCCAACTCACCTCACAACTGTTTGTGAGGTGTTATTAAACTCCTCAGCGTTTCCTAGGAAACCAATTGTTTGGTTTGCAGGCTCTCTGTAAACACAGCAGAAATTGAGGAATGTTTTTTGAATACTTGTCCTTCAAATTAAGGTATTTACCTCACAGAAAACACCTCACAACTACCTCACAACTGTGTGTATGAAGGTATTTACCTCACAGAAAACACCTCACAACTACCTCACAACTGTGTGTATGAAGGTATTTACCTCACAGAACTCACCTCACAAAAAAACACCTCACAGAAAACAACTCACAACTACCTCACAACTGTGTGTATGAAGGTATTTACCTCACAGAAAACGCCTCACAACTACCTCGCAACTGTGTGTATGAAGGTATTTACCTCACAGAAAACGCCTCACAGCTACCTCACAACTGTGTGTATGAAGGTATTTACCTCACAGAAAACGCCTCACAGCTACCTCACAGCTGTGTGTATGAAGGTATTTACCTCACAGAAAACGCCTCACAACTACCTCACAACTGTGTGTATGAAGGTATTTACCTCACAGAAAACACCTCACAACTACCTCACAACTGTGTGTATGAAGGTATTTACCTCACAGAAAACACCTCACAACTACCTCACAACTGTGTGTATGAAAGTATTTACCTCACAGAACTCACCTCACAGAAAACACCTCACAACTGTGTGGGAGGAGCTATATAATCCCCTTACAGCTGTGAGGACTTTTAATTACCTCAGCGTCTCCTAGGAAACCAAATGTAAACATATGCAAACACACTCTAGGCAGATTCTCAGATCCTGGATTTATTTTTTAATATTTGTCCTTCAAATTGTTGTATTTTAAAAACTATAAATCGCACAGCGAATATCTTTATATTTTACGAATCACAAGACCCAGACCTACATTTTGATGTATAGTATGTCTCTGAAATAATAAAATTAAAGGCACAGTCGCAGTTTACAAATTCCAAAGATGATTTTAGTTTTCTAAACCTTGACCTCCATTGACTTCCATTGAAATAATGGATGGCGTAGGTTGCAAACAAATTATCATATTGTGAAAACGGTTTGATCAATCACTTAGCCGTGAACACATCTGGTGGCAGCAGGGATAGTTGAACGTTTTGATATAAGATTTGTGTAGGTCGGCTTGAAAATGAGGGTGTGGTCGCAGTTTGCAAATCATGTAATGATTTTTCATTTTTAGAAATCCCACACTCTACCGCTCCCCATTCATTCCTATGGGAAAATTTTGCCGCAAAAATTACAATATTTCGCGAATGATTCGGCGAAATTTTCCACACAGTAATAGCCCACCGATCGGGAACAATCCGCACGATTCGATATATTACTCGTCTATGTAGTGTAAAAACTGTGGGAGGAGTTAGGGGGGCAAATTTGGCTATAAGAATAATAATAATAATAATAATATATATGTGAGATAACAATAAGTGCTCTTGCTATGCAAGACCACTTAATAATATATATGTGAGATAACAATAAGTGCTCTTGCTATGCAAGACCACTTAATAATATATATGTGAGATTACAATAAGTGCTCTTGCTATGCAAGACCACTTAATTATCATAAATATTGGTTCAGGCTATGAGATGCCTGTCTGTGTCCACTGTAGAGTGACTAAATGGAATATATTAATGTGGGCAGCATGAATCATATGCTACTGCCTAACTGTAATCCACTCGGCTGTTTGTCATGGCATTTAACAAGCCTCGCTTACAGAGGACATAAGAGAGAAATCTGACAGCTGCTCACACAGAGCCGCCAATGACGGGCAGCCTGGCCTCTGTGTCCTGGGGTAAAATAACAGTCAAGCCTAGACATCACTAGAACCAATGCATCCTTTGGGAAACAACACTATGAAGAGCAGCTTGTCAACAAAGATGAACAATCTTTGAATCTGCAGAGAAAAATCGAACACCTATGCAGAAGGAAAGGCTGAATTCCCATTGACTGTGGCTTGCCATAGACCGCAGCTTGGGTTGTCCGCACCCAAGGCAAGACAAGTCATTTGTACCCCTAACCAGGGGTGTATTTAGGTTTTGTGCTGCCCTAGGCCTGACTAACTCGTGCGCCCCATAATTTAAATATGACCCACCCCTTCCTGTCAAGGACACACCCCTTGCAGTTTAAGACCCACCCTGAAATGTTCAAGTGGGGACACTAGTTCTGATGGCCTGGGTGGAGGGGGGGGGGGGGCAATGGATTCCCTTAATTTGCATAGATTTCCTCTCACTTCCTGTTTGGCTATGGGACAGGAAGTGAAGGGAAATCTTTGCAATGGGACAGGGATGGTAAAAAAATTTAAGCGACGCCCCCCCCCACATTTGCAGAATGCCAACCGCCCACATACTGGAAGCAGTGCGGATGATTTATGGGGGCGCTAAACGAATTTGCCTAACAGTGTAGCACAAGCTGGCGGGGACACTGTCCGTGCTGCCACCCTGCAATGTGCTGGCCTGGGCCTTGTTGGCCTAGGCCAGGATACAGCATTGCCCCTAACCCATGGACATTTAGCACCCTCTGAGTCCCTTCCACTCGTACAGTAATAAAACCGCTTATGGTACATTTTAGGACGTACCACTCTTTCTTTGTTCTCCTTTCTTTCCCTTTTATCTCTCTCTATCCTAATATCTTGTCCCCCCATCCCTCTCTCTAGCCGTCTTTGTTGTTCTTGCTCTTATTCTATTCTCTATTTTTTATTCCTTCTCTTACCCCTTGGTGGGGGAATGGGATGAGTGGCAGTGCTGGCGGGGAGTTGGTATGAGTGGCAATGCTGGGGGGGGGGGGGGGGGGGTTGGGGAGTTCTGATCAGCCAACTTAGGTGCTCTTGATCAAAGTCATCTGAGAACTGTATTGGGGACTTTTAATGGCAACTATAACGACAGGTAGTGTTACTCACTGTGTCTCCGACTTTGTGGTGTCTCGTAGTGACCCCTATGCCGAAATCAGGAGAAAGGGTCTCCTCCAACACCTCCCACTTCACATTCCTCACCAGTCAGCTGACCTCTAGTCTCTGCCCCCCAGCCATGCCGTGAAACTGATTGGGTGGCTGCGAAGAGGCTGAGTGGGCGGCCGTGGGCTCCAAGAACAGCCCAGCTGGGTGGTTGCAAAAAGGCTGGGAGAACAGTGCGGGCTTCCGGAACAGGCCAGGATTCAGTGACCCCTGGCAAATCATCATTCGACCCCCAGGTTGAGAACCGCTGCTTTATACAAGTCAATTAACCTACCAGCATGTCTTTGGAGCACTGGAAGAAACAAGAGCTCAAGAGGAGATACAAGCACAGGGAGACATTCAAACTCCATGCAGATAGTGTTCTGACTGTTACCCTAACAGAGGACCCCAGTGCTTCAAGGCAGAAGTAATAACCACTATACAGTTGTGCTAACCTATGTTTCCATTACCAGATCAGGGCGAAGAGAATAAGGATGTGTGGAGGTTGGTAACTCATGGACACTAATTGGGTTTTAGAGTAATCAATAAAAGATGGATTCTGATTGATGAATCATTTAATGGCTTCACAGTTCTGTTGAAAGCACAAGCAACTGTGACAGTTATCATTCACAGCATGCCTTCAATGTAATCATTTAGGAAACCCGCTTCCCGCTGAATGTAAAAAAACAAAAAACAATGTGGGGTCCCCCCCAGGATCGGAGGGGACCCCCATGCCAAAATAAAATTTAAAAATGGTGTGGCAGAAGAAGAAACAGAGGGAGAAGACTGGAGGAAGAATCGGAGAAGAAGATATTTTTAATAAAAGACTTGTCAAAAACTGTGTACTGTATTTAACACTACACTACTTTTTTAGTGAATGGGTAGGGGTACAATGTACCCCATACTCATTCACATGGGGGGGGCAGGATCCTTGTTAAAGGGGGCTTCCAGATTCTGATAAGCCTCCCGCCTGCAGACCCCGACAACAACCAGGCAAGGGCTGTCGGGATGAGGCCCTTGTCCCCATCCACATGGGGACAAGGTGCTTTTGGGTGGGGGGCGCAGAGCCCCCCCTGCCCCAAAGCACCCATCCCCCATGTTGAGGGCATGCGGCCTGGTATGGTTCGGGGGGGGGGGGCGCTGCCAGGCTGCATGCTCAGATAAGGGTCTGGAATGGATTTTGGGGGGACCCCCACGCCATTTTTTTAAAAATTTTGGCATGGGGGTGCCCTCCGAATCCATACTAGACCCAAGGGCCTGGTATGGACCTGGGGGGGACCCCACGCTTTTTTTTTTTTTACATTCAGCAGGAAGCCCGCTGACAGCTGATGACTCATCGGATGTTAATGACGCAGCGGCTGGCTTCCCGGCCCCCTCCTTAGCAACCAGCTATATACAGTGTAAAATAAAAAAAATGCAAAACGCAGCAAAAATCGTGGTAAAAACATGGTACTTGCATTTTGGATGCGGGTCCATTGAAGTCTATTACATGCAAAACTCTGCACTTTGCGGGGTAAAAAAGTCTCTGACCCTTTCCAAAAACGCAGAGGCACAAAAATGCATTGATGTGTACATGTTCCATAGGAGCCCATGTTAAAAAAATTCCCTGCATTTCTGAAAAATGCACCAAAAAACGCATTAGTGTGAATAGAGCCTTAAAGGCATTCAGTAGCCAGGTTTTATTATTAGCTCAAAGGGGTTGATTTACTTAGGCTCGGTTCAAATCTATGCAGTCTGCGATTAGTGCGTTCTACAGTGCATTTTACTATGCGTTTTTGCACATGTGATTTTCATTATTTCATGCTTTTTATTTTAGCCAATTTGTTGTTGGTCAGATTAAAAAACGCAAATCGGGCCAAAAAACGCACTATGTACTTTTCTATATCTTTTCCATTGAAGTCTATGGAACCAAAAAATAAATAAAAAAAAAGGCCCTGACCCATTCCAAAAATGCAGTGGCCGTAAAAAATCAAAGATTTGAAAGCGTCCGATAGGAAACCACTTTAAGTAGACTGTAGTGTTTTTCTGCAAAAAGCACCAAAAAACACATTAGGTATGAACCAGGCCTAAGCCCTGGTTCACATTGGTACGATCTGACATTTCAAATTGCATGTCAAATTGGCGGCAGTTGCCGGAAATTGCACCCTCCTAATCAGTGTGACGCTGCATTTGCGGGGCCACACCGATTTAAAAATGTCGTTTCTGTACTACTTTTTGCAATTTCGGGCTGCGATATACATTAACATCTGTGCAGAAACCTTCACAGAGGTCTCTGAAATCGGGACTGACATGCGGGAGTGAAATTGTGAGCTGAGCTGAGCTCGCACGACTTCATTCCCGCAGCTCAGTGGGAACCTGGGCCTAAACTGGAAAAATCTAATAGGTAGATTCACGTACAGTGGACTAAAGTTACGGCGGCATAGCTTAGTGTGTTTAGGCTACGCCGCCGTAAATTAGTTAGGCTAGTAGTGATTCTCAATCTACTTACCTGCTAATATACGGCGGCGTAGCCTAAAACGAGCGGGTGTAAGGGCGCCTGATTCAAATTGGTTGGAGGGGGGCGTGTTGTATGGTAATGAGGCTTGACCTCACGTTTTTTGCTACTACGCATGCGCCGGGCGCCTACATTTCCCAGTGCGCATTGCGGCTAAGTAGGCCGCAATGCGTAAAAAATTCGAACCTTGCGGCGGGAACGGCGGCCATACTCTAACATTGTTATTCCACCTCATAGGTGGAATAACTTTAGGCCGCCTAAGGCCTTACAGAAACGACATAATTCGACTGCGGCGGCCGGGCGTACGTTCGGGAATCGGCGTACAAGCTCATTTACATAATCTACGCCGGCCGCAATGGAAGCGCCACCTAGCGGCCATCCAAAAAATTGCAATATAGATATGTTTAAGCGTATCTCTGTTTGAGCATACGCTTAAACATACGGCGGCGTAGATTCGGAGATAGCCGGTCTACTGATAAGCCGGTCTAACTCTTTGTGAATCTACCTATAAATCTGGTGCAGCTGTGCATAGAAACAATTTAGCTTGAGCCCAGGTTCACACTGAGCTGCGGGAATGAAGCAGTGCGAGTTCAGCTGAACTCGCACAATTTCACTCCCGCATGTCGGTCCCGATTTCGGAGACCTCTGTGAAGGTTTCTGCACAGATGTCAATGTATTTCGCAGCCCGAAATCGCAAAAAGTAGTACAGAAACTACTATGAAATCGGTGCCACAAATGCAGCGTCGCACCAATTAGGACGGTGCCATAGCGGCCGATATGACATGTCAAATCGCACCAGTGTGAACCAGGGCTCCAGGTTATTTTTGCCAAATCCTAATTGAACAAACTGAAGATAAAAGCTGATTGGCTACCATGCACAGCTACACCAAAATTTGCACTCTCCAGTTTCAGTAAACCAACCCCAATGAGTCAAAAGGCCTTTTAGCCCTCATTCACACTGAACACGGCTTTGAAATCGTGCGAATTAGATCTCATAGCCGCATTTCAGTCTAAGTTCGGGGGCGACTTGAAAAACTTCTGTGCGGGTTAATGCGCAGAAGTCTACTGAAATCGCCCCCGAAGTTGTCATAAGTAGTGCAGAAAGTACTTTTGGAAATCAGTGCGGTGCCTCAAAGTCGATGTTGCACCCATTGGGACGCTCCTATTTCTGGCAATGGACTTTGATTTGACATGTCAAATCGCGCCGATTTGAACAGGGGCTTAAACCTTAGAGAAAAAAAAAAAAGGAAGTATGGCCTTACTTAAAACGTATACCTTTAACCACTTCAGACCCGGGCCTTAGTAAAAAGACAGCCACAAGGTGGCTCTAAAATGCCGGAAGGCCGTCTTTCTTTATTACCTCGGGTCCTACGGCCACTGGGGGGGGGCGCGTGCCACATCACTGAGATGCTGATGTGCGTGCCTGGTGGCCGTGATGTCCGCCAGGTACCCGCGATCGGCAGTGACGTGGATCTCTGTGTGTAAACACAGAGCTCCACGTCCTGTCAGGAAGAGGAGACCGATGCTATGTCCCTTGTACATAGGAACACACATCGGTCACCTCCCCTAGTCAGTCTCCTCCCCCCACAGTTAGAATCACTAGTAGGGAACACATTTAACCCCTTCCTCGCCCCCTAGTGTTAACCCCTTCTCTGCCAGTCACATTTATACAGTAATCAGTGCATATTTATAGCACTGTTCGCTGTAATAATGTGAATGGTCCCAAAAATGTGTCAAAAGTGTCTGACGTGTCCGCCATAATATCGCAGTAAAAAAAAAAAAAAAAAAAAAAAAAAAAAAAAAAAAAAAAAAAACTCAGAATTCTATCCCCCTATTTTGTAGCTGCTATAACTTTTGCGCAAACCAATCACTATACGCTTATTGCGATTTTTTCCCCCCAAAATATGCAGAAGAATACGTATCGGCCTAAACTGAGAAAAAATGTATTTATTTATTTTTTCAAAATGGGATATTTATTATAGCAAAAATATTGTGTTTTTCTCAAAATTGTCTTGTTTATAGCGCAAAAAATAAAAACCGCAGGAGGTGATCAAATACT